>NC_057799.1:631993808-632728401 GCF_018294505.1 Triticum aestivum
AGCACCCCCGCACCCCGCCGCCCTCGCCGCCCCTCGCCGGAGCCGGCCAAGCCCCGCCGGAGCCCGCCCCCGACGAGGTACCTCGCCGCCGTTCGTCGCCGGTTTTTTTAAAAAAAAACCCTAGATCGGTTTTTTTCGGTTTTGTTATTTTGCGAACGTTTACCGAACCGTTCGTTTTAACGAACGCGTTCGTCGGTTTTTCTCTGTTAACGAACGTCCGTTCTTTAACCGTTCGTCCGTTTTTCTTTTTCGTCGGATTTTTCCGCGATTTTCTCAGATTCGATTTCTGATCGAATCTTCGTTTCTGTTTAACTTCTCGCTCGTTTATCGGAATCAGGCGATTCAAGCGCCTAGAGTTTCGTCTCGAAATTCTCTTTCTGTTTAACATACTCAAACAAGTTTTTGCTACTGTAAATTTTGACCTAGATCCAGTTTAGTAAACGAAGCTTGTTTCTTTCGCAGTTTGATTTTCGTTGCTTCTTTCGAGTTGATTCTTTTTGCAAACTGGAGTTCTTAAGTTGAACTTTCTGGTTGGATCTTTTATTCGAGTTTTACCTGTGCATTAGTTGAGTACTGATTGTCTGCTTGTTTGTTTGCGATAGAGTATCCGGAGTGTGCCGCTTGTTACTTCGAATCGCTAGGTTTTGCGGATCATCAGCAAGGCAAGTAACACTTTGATCATACTTTCCATACCCAGTTTTATTGCATTAGATCTTTTCCTCAAACAATTGCATGATTAGGATCTAATTAAATTGTGGTACTGGGAAGTAGTTGAGGTAGTACCTATTACCTGTTTTTCTTATCAAAACCTTGGGAGTTACTTCTATGTTGCTATTATATTGCCATGCTATGCTCGTAGACGTGGATTGAGTTTGAGAGATATTCATGACAGATGTGAGATGTTAATTAATGGTTTACCTAAGGTGGCAACTAAAACTCACATCTGGGTGGATTGAGGCACCTGGAGAATCCAGTGTTGTCTGCTTTTATAAGGACCGCCACCCAGGCTCAAAGGGATCATAAGATTATTCATGCTAGAAACTTCCGTGTGCAGCCACAAGCTATTATGGGCTCTAGCATAGCTGAGTAGGTTACATGATCTCTTGAAGAGGTGGGCTAGCAGATGTAGGGGAAAGTAGGTGTACCGGTCCATCCAGAGTAAAGAGTGATTGTTTCAGAAAGACTGTGTCTCGGTCATCCGTTTCTCAAACATCATGAAGTGCGAGAAATAAAACGGAGGCGATCGAGTCTTGTGGGGAAAAGTGCGCAAACCTCTGCAGAGTGTACAAACTAATCATGGTTAGCCGTGTCCCCGGTTATGGACTACTTGAGTATCTAGTACCTGGATTATCATTTGAATCTCATCACCATGTTACTTTAATTAAATTTTTTGGGTTATTGATGACACTTAATTGGGATTGAGTTGGAGGTACATTCTCAATGTTTGACAACCACCATGATAGTTAAATAAAATCTATTCCTTTGCGGTAGGGAAAAATTGGCTTTTCGCATAACTTTTAACTATAGAGCTTTCCACCAGCCATATATGCATGTAGTATAGCATTATTACTGTTCATTACTCTCTATGTGTTACATTGCCAGCATATTCTATGTGCTGACCCGTTTTCGGGCTGCAACGTTTCATGTTGCAGACTTTTCAGACGACGAGTAAGGTGCCCTAGGTCGTGGTCTTATACTCAGTGATGCCGC
This sequence comes from Triticum aestivum, assembly GCF_018294505.1. Taxonomy (NCBI): domain Eukaryota; kingdom Viridiplantae; phylum Streptophyta; class Magnoliopsida; order Poales; family Poaceae; genus Triticum; species Triticum aestivum. The sequence continues at coordinate 631,995,519 of NC_057799.1, forward strand.
TGGAGTTGATGGACTCATTTATCTTCCAAGCCTTCCGCTGTTATCGTTTTAGATGGCCTTAAGCCATGTTTATCATACTTATTCTCTTTGGAGATATTCGATGTAATAAGTGTGTGATTGCTACTCTGTTATAAATCCTCCATTTGTACTGTGCGTGTCAGCATTACTGATCCAGGGATGACACTGGTGCACAGCAGCACAGACCATTTGAGGTCTGGTCGCTACATCTTGCTCGTTACATCAAGGAGTGTAGGGCTTTAGCCATAAGGAGGGGTGACGAAGATACTGATCTTGCTCTTCAGTGTAATGAGGGTTATTTGTATGGTGTTCTGTTTAGTCATGGTCGGGTGAGGAGCAAATTCCATGGTCCTTCCTGGGAACGATTGGTCGGTGATTATGGTGTTCGTCCTCGTGATATAATGACCATTAGGCTTGAACATTATGGAACGTGGATTGGTATTGATTTTTATCGTGTTGGTCGTGGAGATGCGTTGTCTCCTTTACCGTCTGTTGGTAAGGTTTATTTTTAAGGAAGTTTTTAGCTTGTTTTATTGTACATGATGGTTTTTCTGTTCCCTTGAGCCTGTGCAATTATATTTTGTAGCTCTTGATGGCTTGAGCAACTCCGAGATGGAACCTTTTGGGAGTTGTCATTACACCCGTGGTGTTTCTCTTAATTATCAGCAGATGTATTTCATAGGTGTCAACTATTTGATGATGAGTACATACCCTGTTGTCCTTTTGTTCACAGGATTGATTCTATGAATGTTAATGGTCATCATATGGTCAGATTTTTTCCCATTTTTTCTTTGTTTCTGTTTATTTATTTATTTTTATTATCTCTTCTATTTATAGTTTTGAATTTTTGTTCTATTTCTGATAGCTTGATGTTTTTTGTCAGGTTATTCCTGGTATTATTGTGAGGAGTTTGAAGGAGTTTGTGACTTTTCCTAGGACTGGCGTTTTAACTCTTGAAGTTACTTTGGAATCTGGTGATGATGATATATGTGTGAGCACTCATTGCTCCTACTTCATTGGATTGGGTAATAGAATGGTGTTCAAACGGGAAGGTTTCGGTGATTTTCTCCAGGCATCGTCTATTGAAGTAAACAGCTTGGTGCTGATAACTTTCAAAGAGCATGTTGGGAGGCTTGTTGTTATCTTCAATCTTCTGCCGCAGTGATGTTAGTTGTAGCCTTTGAACATAATGGATTTTGTTAAAAAATCTATGCTGCGGTTTAATGTTATTTACATATATGAGACGACATGAACCTAACTGTTCATTGTTGTTGTTCGTTTGTAGAAGAGGCATGGCTGTTCATCTCTTTTAAAGATGTTTTTTGGACGGATGTTCTTTAATTGTGGTCATAGTTATAGATACAGTAGAGGCACGTGTGTTGTTTACTCTGAGGCATGGCTGTGCCTCTCTTTTATGTGAGAGGCACCTGCATTCAGCAAACGGAGGCACGGAATTGAAATCAGAATAGGCACGGTTGTGTGGAGGCACGTGTATACTGAGAGGAGCGTGTGTGCAACACTAAAGTTGGACGGGCAATCATTCGTGCGGAGCACGTAGAGTTACTGTGGGTTTTATGTGAGGCACGTGGATTGAGCAAACGGAGGGATGGAATTGCAGTCAGTACAGGCACGGTTGTTTGGAACACGGGCGATGACGCGTGTTCAGCACCAAAGTTATATTGAGAGGAACGTGTGTGCAGTACCAAAGTTACACGGGCGATGACGCGTGCCGAACACGTAGAGATACTATGGGTTTCATGCGAGAGGCACGCGTGTGTGTAGCACGTAGAGTTACAGTGGGTTTCATGTGAGGCACGTGGATTGAGCAAATGGAAGCACGGAATTCAAGTCAGTACAGGCACGGTTGTGCGGAGGCACGGGTATACTGAGAGGATCCCGTGTGCAGCACCAAAGTTGCACGGGCGATCATGCGCGCGGAGCACGTAGAGTTACTGTGGGTTTCATGTGAGGCACACCGATCGAGCAAACAGAGGCACCGAAGTGTAGTCAGTACAATCACGGTTGTGTGGATGCACGGTTTTGAACCCTTTTGCTGCTGTCAAGTGTCTAGAGGCACGGATGTATGGCAGCAGAGGCATCGGTCGGAATATTTGGTTTAGAGGGTTCGGTTGTGGATGCACAGGTGTGAAGTATCTAGGGTCACGTGTGCGTGGCACCAGAGGCATGGGTTGATTTGACATTTAGAGAGCCACGGTTGTACATAGGTCAGTTGCACATGGTAGTGTAGTTTTGTGGCATCGTGGAGAACTGGTGTACGGAGAGGAACCTGTGTGCAATGGCAAGGATGTTGTGAATGGACGGAGCGGTATTTGATGTGAAATGGTTGTGTTGTGTGATTTTATTTTTTTTCAATGTGGTCAAAGTAACAAAGTTCTTGTCCCTTACGTCTGTGTACCGAATGTTTTTCTGCAATATTTATGAATTGTTCATGCCAATGTTGAATAAGCATTCTACTGAAAGTTTACAACGGTACCATCACATATTCTTGTAAATGCACGATGCATCTTGTAAAGGTTGAGTATGAAAATTATAAAACAATATTGTGCGACATATCTCTCATTATATAGTCATGGATACAATATATGCTTGCTCAATACTGGGACATAACTTACTAATTGCATTTAGACACGCACACCACTGTGTTCAAAGTTCAGACGTAAAATAGTAATACAATACAGACATCATCTTTGAGCAACAACAAACATATTTACAACATGGGTTCATTCAATCTAAATTATCATAATTGTTGTGCCACGCACCCGATCCCTCGATCACGGCAGATCAATCAATCAGGGCACGATCCTACTAGTTTAATGTAGACATCAATTTTCTCGCAATTTACCAACCACTGTTTCCCTTCCGGCGCTTCCAGCCGCTGGAAGATCCCTCGTCTTTGTTCTTACGTGGGCGGAGTCTTTCTTTCACTGGTTGTTGGTGGAGGTGACGTAGCCCGTTCTTGATGATTATGATTCTACGGTACAACTCGTAGCTAACATACTCGTCCTTTGCCACGTACTCAAGGTGTATCGGGGAAAGTGGCTTCCACTCCCAGAACTAGTGCTTCTCCTTTGGGAATGATTTCTTCATGTTCTTGTATGAGGGGTCGATGATGGCCGCTGCGAGGTCAGCCATGGAGTCCCTTTCTCCACCACCCTTGATGCAGAATAGCCTCTGGATGTCGACGTGGTGCTCGTCTGGAATTTTGATCCATGCACGGGCAAGCATGGTCTTGTCGTTCCTGGTGTCGGCGCTAGTGAGAGTTACCGCTTTCCGTTGCAGGAAGTCAACTAACGCCTGGGAGCGCTCGAACCTGCAGTAGTGGTATACAAGGACATGCTCGCGCATGGCAAGTTGGACGACGGCGATCCCTTGTCGTATGTAACTGCTCTTACGTGTGTACTCGAGGTCGAGGCCGACGAACTTGTTCTTCTCCTCCTTTAGCCATTCCTCATACTTTTTGATGATCCGCTCCACGGTCCTTGGGTCGTTGGTGTACACCACCTCCAGCACGGTTGTACCATGAGTAGTGATGTGCTCGGTGAATGTTGTTAGTTTCCCGTCGTCCATGGCTGGAGGTGTGCGGTGGTGAACTGCAGCCGGCGAGAAACTTTCGAGGAAGAGGATGCAAATGGAGTTGGAAAAGTGAAAGGGATCTTTTGTCGTGCAAAAAAGGAAACCGCGAAAGAGCAGTTGCTAGTCACGCGGCGGTTCCAGGCGTGGATTTTCGGATATAGGGGTTTGTTTTATCGATTTTTTTTAAAGATTTTCACTTATCTTGTTCATTGAATTTTTTTTATTTGTTGCGTGCTACGTGCGTGATCCATATGTGCGTATTCCATCTTTGGCTGTGAAAAGTAGTCGTGTAAACGGTAGAACACTCAGCAGATGCATTGTCGTGCCTTTGTTGTGAAAACGTTTTTTTCAATTAATAATCTTCCTTGGTTAGGGAGGCACTCTTGTTATGTTATTCGGTGCACAAATGTGTGTTTATGAAAAGTTGAAGTAAATACACTTTGGACTTGAAAACGGAGTGCTGTTTGGTTTTTAATTGAGGTATGTTTCACTAGATGGTTTGAATAAGTTTGATAACGTGGCATTGCTATAGGTTTTGAATCAAAAACTGATTCTTGTTTCGTTTGATTTTTGAAAATGATTTTTTTTGTTTTTTGGTTTTTTGAATTGTGAACTTTTCAAAGGATAAGAACTACATTTTTCCGAATGAATCATTCCGATAGTTCAAATAGCATTTGTTGCAAAGGATCATACCGATGGTTGAAACAACAAGTTGAGGGTCCGTATGAGCTACATAAGTTGCAAAAGACATGGTCCATAATAGTTACATTACTCTACCATCCTAACTAGCAAACTTATAGTAACCGGTGTTTTGCTCCTGGAGGCATCATCATGAAACGAGCGTTGAACATTCTAGGAGATACACTGTTTGCTTCCATTTTAGGAGCTGGTTTCGACGAAATCTACATAATGCGCTGAATGATGATGGACACAGAACGGTCATGGTTCTCTTTGAAAGTGATTAGAACAACGTTCTTTTCAAGAAAGGATGCAGCTGATATGAAGTCTCTGAAAGAAGACTTTTCTATTACCATCCTGCCGTCGTTTTTTGAGATGTAGTACGACGAAGGAGTGATGACATGGGTAGGTTCATCACGAGCTTCAAGGGTCACCCTGCCATTGATTGGCATGTCCACCCATCTCTTCAGTGTCGAGAAACACTCCTCGGGATTTTCTAGAAGAAATCAAAATTAAATAGAAATTAAAACCGTTGATTTATCACTTGGACAATAAATAAAAGAATGGCTGAATACGGTCAGTGCGCAAACATTAATAAATTCCATATTGAAACTAATATAATTCCTGGCATGTTCAGGTTTGTGTGTAAGCAGATAAAACAACATATTAAGAGAACAACAAAAGTTTTGTTGTTTTAGGTTTGAATAAATAGGTTCTTTGTAATTTTACATATAAGCAATATTACGTCAGTATTGTTTATATTACATATGAGCAAAATACGTTTGGTATTTTAACAAGGACAAATGTAACCAACCATGACGCAGTCTTTGGTGTTAGTGGGAGTCAAGACATGTACAAATGGACGGCAACGGATGAAACTATCTCCGAAAAGGCGTTGTAGAAAGAATCGTGTCTGGTCATAGGTAAGTTCAATATCCTTAGAGTAGACACAACAGTGAACATGGTCGAAATCTTCAGCAGAAAGATCGTTGAGAGCTAGAAAAAGAAAAAGATTTTAAAGTTAGATAAAGTTATATCCAACACGGGGTTAATATTATTCAGTTCGATGCATGCATATAAAAATACAGCGAAAGAAGATAAGTTTGTAATATAAAAATATAACGAAAGAAGATAAGTTTGTAATATTAAATACCTACCAACGTGGGGTAATGGAAGCAGCCTTTTGTCATGCCGATATGTTTGTATTTAGAGATTGAGACCCTTGTCTGGTAGTTCAAATTCTATGCGGTCTCCAGCACGAAGTTCATAATCATCCGCAAAGGTGTTCCACTCACCACCGCAGAACTTTGTGTAGTTCGTCCTATGCTTAAACAAAGCATTGTAAGACCTTCCTTCATGTGTAAGAAGGGCTGGCTCTACCTGCTCTTTACGCAATTTTCTTGCTTCTTCCTTCCTCTCGTCAATGTAGTCAGCGAGAAAAGCTCTGACATTACAAGGTACATACTGGAAAAAATAGTAAAAATAACAACCTGTAAGTATAACTTTGAACTCGCGTACTATTAATTTTAAAAGTTTTCTTAAATTGGATATGAATTTTCGATAAGAACTACAGATAACAACATAATGGTATTATAAATTAATGGATACAGATTTTTGGCATATGTTGACTAATTTTAATTAGAACTGAAGATGCACTATAGTAATCAAGACATAGGCAGTCAAAACTAATGGACTATATTAATCAGGGCATAGGCAGGCAAACTAATGGAAAATGAAAACACAAGGGAGGTGCGAAGAAGTGACAGCAGGGGAACCTAGTGTAGGTGCAAGGGGGTATGAGTAATAGTGACGATTTCTACTTTGCTGTAAGCAACTAATATGTTAGTGATGCTTACTAACCATGCGGCTCCAACAATTTTCATCAAGAATAACCTCAAACTCCTAGAGAATTTCAGGGTGTGGTTCGCAAGGGCCGCCTGGTTGGCGGCAGGTAGGGCAAATCATACCTAAATAATTCAGAACAATTATGTTAAGAAAACAAGAATATCATAACAATTTAAAAACAAGCTTGAACGTTGAAGGTAGACAACGACTAGCTTCAACTATGTTAGCCATATTAAAAATATCCGTTCGAAGGCAGACAACAACTACAAATTTACCAGCAATCTTCTCATCTGCTCCTTCCAGAAAAGCAGTATGACAGAGTTTAGAACACTTGTTTAGATTTTCAAATGGTTTTTATATTCCTTTAGAGAATGAAGTCGTTGTACCGGATCTGATGCTTCAGTAACTATCAAATGAAAAACCAAAACTTAAAACTTAAATACGGATCGGAGGATGCTGCTTACGCATATGCTTTTTACCTGGGAGAGAAGAAAAACGAGGGTTGACGAACGGAGATTGGGGTAGGGGAAGCTTAGGGCAAGCACACACGGCTAGCAAATCTACTAGAGAAGTACGGCTTGGAAGTTAATCGAGAGACCCAATAAAAACTCTACAATAACTTGTTTGAAAATGAGACTGTGTGCGGGGAAGAAGCACGAACCCTAGAAGTAGGCGGACGGATAAGGCAGATGGGTTGTGATGGGAAGCTTAGGGCAAGCACCCACGACCAGCAATGTACGAGAGAAGCATGGCTTGGAAATTAATCGATTGTGTGCTGGGAAGAAGCACGAACCTTAGAAGCAGGCGACAGAGAAGAAGCACGAACCCTAGAAGCAGGCGACGGAGAAGGCAAATGAGTTGTGATGTGGCTGAGGGAGTCGGAGCTTATTGAAATATAAAGGAGACGGGAGAGAACAAGAGTAGTAATGAGTGCTTCTTTTTTTTTTATTCTATGAAATGGAATGAATGCTGGTTGTAGATGGTTGATAACCCACAAGTGTAGGGGATCGCAACAGCTTTCGAGGGTAAAGTATTCAGCCCAAATTTATTGATTCGACACAAGGGGAGCTAAAGAATATTCTTGAGTATTAGCAGTTGAGTTGTCAATTCAACCACACCTGGATAACTTAGTATGTGCAGCAAAGTATTTAGTAGCAAAGTAGTATGATAATAAAGGTAACGGTAGCAAAAGTAATGTTTTTGGGTTTTGTAGTAATTGTAACAATAGCAACGGAAAAGTAAATAAGCGAAGAACAATATGTGAAAAGCTCATAGGCAATGGATCAGTGATGGATAATTATGCCGGATGCGATTCCTCATGTAATAGCTATAACATAGGGTGACACAGAACTAGCTCCAGTTCATCAATGTAATGTAGGCATGTATTCCGATATAGTCATACGTGCTTATGGAAAAGAACTTGCATGACATCTTTTGTCCTACCCTCCCGTGGCAGCGGGGTCCTTACGGAAACTAAGGGATATTAAGGCCTCCTTTTAATAGAGAATCGGAACAAAGCATTAGCACTTAGTGAATACATGAACTCCTCAAACTATGGTCATCACCGAGAAGTATCCCGATTATTATCACTTCGGGGTTGTCGGATCATAACACATAATAGGTGACTATAGACTTGCAAGATAGGATCAAGAACACACATATATTCATGAAAACATAATAGGTTCAGATCTGAAATCATGGCACTCGGGCCCTAGTGACAAGCATTAAGCATAGCAAAGTCATAGCAACATCAATCTCAGAACATAGTGGATACTAGGGATCAAACCCTAACAAAACTAACTCGATTACATGGTAAATCTCATCCAACCCATCACCGTCCAGCAAGCCTACGATGGAATTACTCACGCACGGCGGTGAGCATCATGAAATTGGTGATGGAGGATGGTTGATGATGACGACGGCGACGAATCCCCCTCTCCGGAGCCCCGAACGGACTCCAGATCAGCCCTCCCGAGAGAGATTAGGGCTTGGCGGCGGATCTGCATCGTAAAACGCGATGAAACTTTCTCTCCGATTTTTTTCTCCGCGAAACGAAATATATGACATTGGAGTTGAGGTCGGTGGAGCTCCAGGGGGCCCAGGAGACAGGGGGCGTGCCCAGGGGGAGAGGGCGCGCCCCCCACCCTCCTGGACAGGGTGTGGGCCCCCTGGTCTTGATTCTTTGGCCAGTATTTTTTATATTTTCCAAAAAGTGCCTCCGTGGATTTCCAGGTCATTCCGAGAACTTTTGTTTTCTACACATAAAACAACATCATGGTAGTTCTGCTGAAAACAGCGTCAGTCCGGGTTAGTTTCATTCAAATCATGCAAGTTAGAGTCCAAAACAAGGGCAAAAGTGTTTGGAAAAGTAGATACGTTGGAGACGTATCAACTCCCCCAAGCTTAAACCTTTGCTTGTCCTCAAGCAATTCAGTTGATAAACTGAAAGTGATAAAGAAAAACTTTTACAAACTCTGTTTGCTCTTGTTGTTGTAAACATGAAAAGCCAGCATTTAGGTTTCAGCAAATATTATGAACTAACCATACTCACAATAACACCTAGGTCTCACAATTACTCATATCAATAGCATAATCAGCTAGCGAGCCATAATAATAAAACTCGGATGACAACACTTTCTCAAAACAATCATAACATGATATAACAAGATGGTATCTCGCTAGCCCTTTCTGAGACCGCAAAACATAAGTGAAGAGCACCTTTAAAGATCAAGGACTGACTAAACATTGTAATTCATGGTAAAAGAGATCCAGTCAAGTCATACCCAATATAAACCAATAATAATGAATGCAAATGACAGTGTGCTCTCCAGCGGGTGCTTATTAATAAGAGGGATGATGACTCAACATAAAAGTAAATAGATAGGCCCTTCGCAGAGGGAAGCAGGGATTTGTAGAGGTGCCAGAGCTCGATTTTAAATAGAGATAGAATAACATTTTGAGCGGCATACTTTCGCTGTCAACGCAACAACTATGAGATGGCTGTATCTTCCATACTACATGCATTATAGGCAGTTCCCAAACAGAATGGTAAAGGTTTATACTCCCCAACCACCAACAAGCATCAATCCATGGCTTGCTCGAAACAACGAGTCCCTCCAACTAACAACAGCCCCAAGGGAGTTTTGTTTAATTATTTTGATTTGCTTTGATCTTTTTGGATCATGGGACTGGGCACCCCGGTTACCGGCCCTTTCTCGTGAATGAGGAGCGGAGTCCACTCCTCTTGAGAATAACCCACCTAGCATGGAAGATATAGGCAGCCCTAGTTGAAACATGAGCTGCTCGAGCATACAAAACAGAATTTCATTTGAAGGTTTGGAGTTTGGCACATACAAATTTACTTGGAATGGCAGGTAAATACCGCATATAGGAAGGTATGGTGGACTCATATGGAACAACTTTGGGGTTTAAGGAGTTTGGATGCACAAGCAGTATTCCCGCTTAGTACAGGTGAAGGCTAGCAAAAGACTGGGAAGCGACCAACTGAGAGAGCGACAACAGTCATGAACATGCATTAAAATTAACTTACACCGAGTATAAGCATGAATAGGATATAATCTACCATGAACATAAATATCATGAAGGCTATGTTGATTTGTTTTCAACTACATGCGTGAACATGTGCCAAGTCGAGTCACTCAATTCATTCAAAGGAGGATACCATCCCATCATACCACATCACAATCATTATAATAGCATGTTGGCACGCAAGGTAAACCATTATAACTCATAGCTAATCAAGCATGGCACAAGCAACTATAATCTCTAAATGTCATTGCAAATATGTTTACCTCATAATAAGCTGAATCAGAAACGATGAACTCATCATATTTACAAAAACAAGAGAGGTCAAGTTCATACTAGCTTCTCTCATCCCAATCAGTCCATCATATATCGTCATTATTGCCTTTCACTCGCACGACCGAACGATGTGTATAATAATAATAGTGCACGTGCATTGGACTAAGCTGGAATCTGCAAGCATTCAACTCAAGAGAGAAGACAGGGTAATATGGGCTCTAAGTTAAATAAACAATCATGCATATGAGAGCCACTAAACATTTTCAATATGGTCTTCCACTCTCGACCCCAAAGAAAAGAAAAGAAAATAAAACTATTTACACGGGAAAGCTCCCAACAAGTAAAAGAAGAACGAGAAAGCTTTTTGGGTTTTTATTTTAATTCTACTACAAGCATGGAAATTAAACTAACTAATTTTTTTGGTTTTTGGTTTTTCTTAAGGTTTATCAAACACACAAGAAGAAAACTAGAAAAAGAAAATTAAACTAGCATGGATAATACAATGAAAGAGTATGAGCACCGACGACTAGTGTGTGAACATGAATGTAAAGTCGGTGAGAAATACGTACTCCCCCAAGCTTAGGCTTTTGGCCTAAGTTGGTCTATGCCCATGGATCGCGGCTACTCTCCTCGGTGTAATGAGGAGTGTCATCGTATTGCCACTGACTGGCGATCTCCTCCGGATCCCACTGATAACAGGATGAACGATAGGGGTCCAGTGGAGGTTCCGGCTCAGGCTCTGGAGCGGATGTCTGGCCTCGGTGCGCGTACACGGCCGACGGTAAGACGAGGTAACGACCTGCAGCTAAATCAAACAAAGAAGGCGCAGGCAGGGTAATAATCTCATTGTGTTTCTTATTAAATCTCAGGTTATACAGAAGCATCTTATCATTGTTGTTAACAATAAACTCATGCGCTACCATGCTTCTGTAATCCAAAAAGGTAGAGGGCAGCAATGTTTCATCTTCCTCATAATGCCTAATAGGTATCCCAAAATGTCTAGCAAGGCGTGCATCATAGATACCTCCAAAAATGGGGCCCTTTGTACGGTTCAGGCTCAGCCGTTTAGCAATAATGGCAAAGTAGCGTAAAACAGGAAAATGTATGCTCTCACATCGGAACCCTTCCTCGGTTCCTCTACAACAATGATTTTAATAAAACCTTCCACATCTTTACGGTGTGGTTCATCTAAACTGCCCTCAAATGGTATTCTACAAACCACGCAAAAATCACGTAATGACATTTCCTTAGCCTCATCATATAAATGAAAAGATACTGAAGAAGGTGAATTCTTAGGATGATAACAAAAGTTTTGCACAAAAGTATTGGTAAGTAAGAGATACTGTTCGATCCGGTCGTGGAGGAAGTTGGTGAGTCCCGCAGTTTCAGCCAATAAATAAAAATCTTCATAAATCCCGGCTGCTCTCAAGAAATTATCACATGGCCACTCACACGGCCTTACTTCCGCTACGCGAGGAAGATTATACTTGGCCTTTTCTTTCTCCTTAGCTTGTTTATCCTTAGAGCTTTGACTAGAAGAGCCCCTCAAAAATCTCCTCATCATTTTCTGAAAACTCTGAAATTTTTTGTAACTTCAAAATAAAAGTGAATAAAACTAAACAAGATTGGTAGCAACTACTCCTACAAGTGCCTAGAACCTATATCATGCATTAGACTTGCTTGGGACCTCATAAATTTAACATGCATGCTCAAGAACATGGTCACCTATGCAGCAAGAATTTGCAATGAATAAAGCACTAGAACAAAAACTAATTGGACCAATGGAGGAGTAACATACCAAGCAACAATCTCCCAAAGCAGTTTTGTCAATGGAGCTTTGAGCAAGGAGATCGAAAATCGCAGCAAAACGAGCTAGAACTCGTGCTTGAGCTGGATGGGGATTTTTTTGGGAAGAAGATGGAGTGTGTGGGTGCTGGCATAAGTGGACGGGGGCCACCGTGGGCCCAGGAGACAGGGGGGCGCGCCCTATAGGTGTGGGCGCGCCCTGGACCTTCCTGGCTAGGTGCTTGCCCCTCCTGCAGTGTTCTCAGTGCCTAAAATCCTCAAATATTCTAGAAAAAATCATACTAAATTGGCAGGGCATTTGGAGCACTTTTATTTTTGGGATATTTTTTTATTGCATGAATAATTCGGAAAACAGACAGATAATACTATTTTTGCTTTATTTATTCTAAATAACAGAAAGTAAGAAGAGGGTACAAAAGGTTGTGCCTTCTAGTTTCATCCATTTCGTGATCATCAAAATGAATCCACTAACAAGGTTGATCAAGTCTTGTTAACAAACTCATTCCGAATAACACGGAACCGGAGAAATTTCGAATAACACTAGGTTACCTCAACGGGGATATGAACATCCCCAATAATAAGAATATCATACTTTTTCTTGACAGTAGGGAGAGGAAATTCAAAACCTCCAATAATGATAGTTGGAACTTTTCCAATAGAATTGATGCTATGAACTTGAGATTGTTTCCTCGGAAAGTGTACCGTATGCTCATTACCATTAACATGAAAAGTGACATTGCCTTTGTTGCAATCAATAACAGCCCCTACAGTATTCAAAAAGGGTCTACCAAGGATAATCGACATACTATCGTCCTCAGGAATATCAAGAATAACAAAGTCCGTTAAGATAGTGACGTTTGCAACCACAACAGGCACATCCTCACAAATACCGACAGGTATAGCAGTTGATTTATCAGCCATTTGCAATGATATTTCAGTAGGTGTCAACTTATTCAATTCAAGTCTACGATATAAAGAGAGAGGCATAACACTAACACCGGGTCCAAGATCACATAAAGCAGTTCTAACATAATTTGTTTTAATGGAGCATGGTATAGTTGGTACCCCCGGATCTCCAAGTTTCTTTGGTATTCCACCCTTAAAAGTGTAATTAGCAAGCATGGTGGAAATTTCAGCTTCCGGTATATTTCTTTTATTTGTAATGATATCCTTCATATACTTAGCATAAGGATTTACTTTAAGCATATCAGTTAAGCGCATACGTAAGAAAATAGGTCTAATCATTTCAGCAAAGCGCTCAAAATCCTCATCATCCTTTGTTTTGGATGGTTTAGGAGGAAAAGGCATGGGTTTATGAACCCATGGTTCTCTTTCCTTACCATGTTTCCTAGCAACAAAATCTCTCTTATCATAACATTGATTCTTTGATTGTGGGTTATCAAGATCAACAGCAGGTTCAATCTCTACATCATTATTTTTGCTAGGTTGAGCATCAACATGAACATTATCATTAACATTATCACTAGGTTCATGTTCATCACCTGATTGTGTTTCAGCATCAGAAATAGAAATATCATTGGGATTCTCAGGTGTGTCTATAGTAGGTTCACTAGAAACATGCAAAGTTCTATCATTTTTCCTTTTCTTCTTTTTGGAAGAACTAGTTGCCTCTAAATTGTTTCTCTGAGAATCTTGCTCGATTCTCTTAGGGTGGCCTTCAGGATACAAAGGTTCCTGAGTCATTCTACCAGTTCTAGTAGCCACTCTAACGGCAAAGTCATTTTTATTATTTAATTCATCAAGCAAATCATTTTGAGCTTTAAGTACTTGCTCAGCTTGAGTAGCAACCATAGAAGCATACTTGCTAATGAGTTTGAGTTCACCTTTAACTCTAGCCATATTATCGCTCACGCGTCCTATCTCGAAAGCATTATTCTTTAACTCTCTACCAACATAAGCATTAAAACTTTCCTGTCTAGCCATAAAGTCATCAAATTCATCTAGGCACGGGCTATGGAATTTAGTAGAGGGGATTTCAACTTTATCATATCTAGAGAGAATTTACCTTTACTACCTGTGTCAGGTTATCAAGACAATGTGGTTCTTGAACATGCGGTATATTAAGACCATGTATTTCTTCAATAGGTGGTAAATTCTTAACATCTTCAGCTTTAATACCTTTTTATTTCATTGATTTCTTTGCCTCTTGCATATCTTCAGGACTGAGAAATAAAACACCTCTCTTCTTCGGAGTGGGTTTAGGAATAGGCTTATGAGTTGGCTCAATTGGTTCAGGAATTGGCTCAGGAAGAGTCCAATTATTTTCATTAGTCAACATATTATTCAATAGTAATTCAGCTTCGTCGACTGTTCTTTCCCTGAAAACACAACCAGCACAACTATCCAAGTGGTCCTTGGAAGCATCGGTTAGTCCATTATAAAAGATATCAAGTATTTCATTTTTCTTAAGAGGATGATCAGACAAAGCATTAAGTAATCGGAGAAGCCTCCCCCAAGCTTGTGGGAGACTCTCTTCTTCGATTTGCACAAAATTATATATTTCCCGCAAGGCAGCTTGTTTCTTATGAGCAGGGAAATATTTAGCAGAGAAGTAAAAAATCATATCCTGGGGACTACGCACACAACCAGGAGCAAGAGAATTATACCAAGTCTTAGCATCACCCTTTAATGAAAATGGAAATATCTTAAGGATATAATAATAGCGAGATTTATCATCATGGGTAAACAGGGTAGCTATATCATTCAACTTGGTAAGATGTGCCACAACAGTTTCAGATTCAAGGCCATAAAAAGGATCAGATTCAACTAAAGTAATAATTTCAGGATCAACAGAGAATTCATAATCCTTATCAGTAACACAGATAGGTGAAGTAGCAAAAGCAGGGTCAGGTTTCATTCTAGCATTAAGAGACTGCTGCTTCCATTTAGCTAATAACTTTTTAAGATCATATCTATCATTGCAAGCAAAGATAGCTCTAGCAGCTTCTTCATTCATAACATAACCCTCAGGAACAACAGGCAATTCATAATCATTGGGAGAACTTTCATCAACACTATCATCAATAATAGCATCTTCATAATTTCACTCTCTCTAGCCCTAGCAAGTTGTTCATCAAGAAATTCACCTAATGGCAAAGTAGTATCATGCAAAGAAGTAGTTTCATCATAAGTATCATGCATAGCAGAAGTGGCATCATCAATAACATGCGACATATCAGAATTCATAGCAGTAGCAGGTTTAGGTGTTGCAAGCTTATTCAAAACAAAAGGAGAATCTAGTGCAGAGCTAGATGGCAGTTCCTTACCTCCCCTCGTAGTTGAGGGATAAATTTTTGTTTTGTTGTCTTTCAAGTTCTTCATAGTGATCAGCAGATATAAATTCCAAGTGACTCAGAGAATAGAGCTATGCTCCCCGGCAACGGCGCCAGAAATTAGTCTTGATAACCCACAAGTGTAGGGGATCGCAACAGCTTTCGAGGGTAAAGTATTCAACCCAAATTTATTGATTCGACACAAGGGGAGCCAAAGAATATTCTTGAGTATTAGCAGTTGAGTTGTCAATTCAACCACACCTGGATAACTTAGTATCTGCATCAAAGTATTTAGTAGCAAAGTAGTATGATAATAAAGGTAACAATAGCAAAAGTTATGTTTTTGGGTTTTGTAGTAATTGTAACAATAGAAACAGAAAAGTAAATAAGCGAAGAACAATATGTGAAAAGCTCATAGGCAATGGGTCAGTGATGGATAATTATGCCGGATGCGATTCCTCATGTAATAGCTATAACATAGGGTGACACAGAACTAGCTCCAGTTCATCAATGTAATGTAGGCATGTATTCCGAATATAGTCATACGTGCTTATGGAAAAGAACTTGCATGACATCTTTTGTCCTACCCTCCCATGGCAGCGGGGTCCTTACGGAAACTAAGGGATATTAAGGCCTCCTTTTAATAGAGAACCGGAACAAAGCATTAGCACTTAGTGAATACATGAACTCCTCAAATTATGGTCATCACCGAGAAGTATCCCGATTATTGTCACTTCGGGGTTGTCGGATCATAACACATAATAGGTGACTATAGACTTGCAAGATAGGATCAAGAACACACATATATTCATGAAAACATAATAGGTTCAGATCTGAAATCATGGCACTCGGGCCCTAGTGACAAGCATTAAGCATAGCAAAGTCATAGCAACATCAATCTCAGAACATAGTGGATACTAGGGATCAAATCCTAACAAAACTAACTTGATTACATGGTAAATCTCATCCAACCCATCACCGTCCAGCAAGCCTACGATGGAATTACTCACGCACGGCGATGAGCATCATGAAATTGGTGATGGAGGATGGTTGATGATGACGACGGCGACGAATCCCCCTCTCCGGAGCCCCGAACGGACTCCAGATCAGCCCTCCCGAGAGAGATTAGGGCTTGGCGGAGGCTCCGTATCATAAAACGCGATGAAACTTCCTCTCCGATTTTTTTCTCCGCGAAACGGAATATATAGCGTTGGAGTTGAGGTCGGTGGATCTCCAGGGGGCCCAGGAGACAGGGGGCGCGCCCAGGGGGAGAGGGCGCGCCCCCACCCTCCTGGACAGGGTGTGGGCCCCCTGGTCTTGATTCTTTTGCCAGTATTTTTTATATTTTCCAAAAAGTGCCTCCGTGGATTTCCAGGTCATTCCGAGAACTTTTGTTTTCTACACATAAAACAACATCATGGTAGTTCTGCTGAAAACAGCGTCAGTCCGGGTTAGTTTCATTCAAATCATGCAAGTTAGAGTCCAAAACAAGGGCAAAAGTGTTTGGAAAAGTAGATACGTTGGAGACGTATCAATGGTGTGCGTGCATTCCAAGGTGTTATGGGGACACGAGATGTTTGACTCGTCCAGCTGCCTCCCATTATAGTTGTCAAGCTGTGGTGCCTCCCAATGGAGTCTTTTACGTGCCTATCCTGCCTTACATACTTTTTGTGAGGCACGGTTATACATGCTAAAAAGCATACTCGTGCTTCTGTGTTTTAATTTTTTTAATCACATGTTTAATCAGGTATGGTTGGGTGTGTCTTTAGGAAAGGAACGGTGATGATGTTATTAGATGCATGGTCGTTGCAGCAGGAGAGGCATGGTCGATACGTCGGGGGAGGCAAATTGACGGGAGGCATGATGGTTCCTAATGAGAGGCACTTTGCATCTGGAATGGAGCCACGGTTCGTGACTCTGTTATTGCAATTTTTTTCCAAGTAGTCGTTGACCCAGGGAGCCACTGTCTTTATGTACGTTGGGTTCAGGCGGGAATATGTATGATAGCGCACAGTTATCTGTATGTCAGAAGCATGGACGTGCTTTTGTTTTCGCAATGTTTTTGGTGGTACGCAGGCATAGAGATGCAGGTCCGTTGATATCATTGAGGTTTGTTTTTAAGCAAAGTGGAGGCACGCGTGTGGTTTTGTGCTGGCCGAACCGTGCTTCTACTTTGGCTCACTCCCCGTGTAGTATTTGTACGACAGGTCATCTTGTTTGCCTCCTCTCGTTGTTCTCTCGGTCAAAAGATGTGCTGGTGACCGATGGGATGGCTATTTATTGTTAGTATTCATTGTGCCAGATACCGTGCTAGAGTTAACCTAGAGGCTCCTCGATTACAGCGTGGCAGCCGTGACTTTTGAAGTGCATGGTTTCATAAGCTGCAGAAGCACAACCGTCCATTCACACCGTTCTTGATGAAATTTAATGGGCGTATGGTAACTGAGTGTCTCTCCCCAAGTTTAAGTAGTGGTCTATTCCGGGAGGTTATCGCGTCTTATTCTCTCCAGAGAAGTGCAGGTAGATTCCATCATCCTCGCCTCGTACGAGAAGCACAGTCAGACTCCATTGTCGTGTCACCCTCTTTTCCATGGATGACTTCAAGAACACTACTGAGTGTCTCTTTATAGATGCTGATGGTAATACTAAGCTCGAGGTGTTGTACACCAACGAGCCCTACAAGGTGGAGGAGATTCTTTCTCTTTATGAGGAATGGCTGCGTGAGGACAGGTACAAGTTTGTTGGTCTTGATCTGGAGTACACACGAGAGGATTATTTTGATCGTAGTACAAATTTTGCCGTCATGCAACTGGCGATGCACAAGCATGTTCTTGTCTATCACTTGTGCAAGGCCAGGACGGAGTGCGCTGCTCTGAAGGATTTTCTTCGGAACAAAGGTATAATTTTCGCTAGTGTCGACGTCATTAACGATAGGGATGTTCTGGCAAATAGTTACCTCAAAATCCCAAGAGAGTGTCACATCGACCTTCAAGAGGAGCTCATGATCAAAGGAGGCAATCTAAGGGATTCCATGGCAGATTTGGCAGGAGCCGTCATAAACAAATCTTACTTGAGTATGAAGTCGTCTTTTCCACAAGGTCTGCATGACTACTGGGAATGGAAGCCGCTTTCCCTTGAACACCTGAAATATGCAGCAATTGTAAGTTAAAATTTCAATTTTTATGATTTTCTGTCTTTATATTTTTGTTTTATTGCAACAATAGTACTTTTTCCCTTCTACGTATATCTTCGTTCTCATCCGCTTTTTGTTTAGGATGGGTATGTCAGCTACGAGCTCTACCGCCGAGTTCTGTCTATGAAGGACATGATGCATCCTCGTTGTCTTCCCGACCCCAGACGCCGTTGATGCTTCTGAGCAGAACTCCAACTGAGTAGAATGGTCACGGTGGTCTGAGCAGACTGGACTCCTGGAAGACTTTCATTTCTTTTTTTGTATAATTAATGAGTACTTTTAGTTCAAACCTATGGAGTACCGTCTCATGTTATGTGAATATAATTTCTTATGTTTTTTCATGTTACAAGTTCATTGTTGACGTTTGCGCGAGTTCATGTACATTTAGAGAATCTGTTGAAGTTGCGCATATGTATTGTTTGGGAGAAGCGCGCTTTGTGTTTGGCTTATATTCAGTGTCGTTTGTTTGTGTTTGTATTGTTGTCTTTTACACGTTCGCACAAGAGAGGCACGTCTGCTAACGTACGAGGCAACATTTTAGTTTCCTGTCTTTGTGTGCTTTATGACCGTGCCTCGAGAATCCGGTCGTCCATGTCTGTTCAGGCTTCACTTCTGTGGCTTCTTTCCGTCTATGCATGTACCTCACGTGACATACGCCATGTCTGTACGTGCTGGTTTCACACGGCAGTTCCTCTTGACACTACACAACCATGCCTTTGCCATCACTCTTTTGTGCATCCAGGTGGTTTGTACCCGTGCCTAGAGAACTACGAGAAGCCGCAATTCTGTGTCTGTATACGCTTTAATTCCGTGTCTCCTGTACGTGCATTTGCATGTCTCAGGCGTCATGCTGGCTGTGAGGGGACGCATATGTATTGTTTGGGAGAAGCGTGTTTTTTGTTTGGCTTATATTCACCGCCGTTTGTTTGTGTTTGTATTGTTGAGTTTTACACATTCGCACAAGAGAGGCATGTCTGGTGACGTACGAGGCAACATTTTTCAGTTTCATGTCATTATGTTCTTCGGGGCCGTGCCTCTAGAAGCCCGGCATCCGTGTCTGTGGAGGCTTCCCTTCCGTGGCTTCTTTTCCGCTATTCATGTACCTCACGTGACACACGCGATGTCTCTATGTGGTGGTGTCACACGGCAGTTTCTCTTCAGACTACACAACCGTGCCTCTGCCACTACTCTTTTGTGCATCCAGGTGGTTTGTACCCGTGCCTCGAGAACGCCAATTCCAAAGCCGTACCTGTGAGCGAAAAGCCGCAATTCCGTGGCTGCATATGCTTCAGTTCTGTGCCTCCTGTTCCTGCATTCGCTTGTCTCAAGAGACATGCTGGCTGTGACTCTACGTGCCTGTGGTGCCAGACGCCCGTCCGTGAGGGGATGCGGTGGCTGTGACTAGTCGTGCCTGCGCTTCTACACGCATGTGCCTTTGGACACTTTAAATCTGTGGCTCTTTCACTTCTCCCGTTGATTCGCTGCTTGTATCTGATGTATCTCACGTGATACACGTCACGACTCTATGTGTCTACGGTGTCACATGGCTGTCCCTCTTGAGGGTTTGCAAGCGTGCCTCTCGAACAGAGTGTTCTTACTGATGCCTCTGCCACCTCTCCTTTTTGCATCCAGAGGATTTGTATCCAGAGGATTTGTACCTGTGCCTCGAGAATGCCAATTCAAAAACCGTGCTTGTGCGTCGGAGAAGCTGCAATTTTATGTCTGTACGCAGAGGGTGTGTAGCCGTGGCTTGAGAACGTCTATTGCAAGGCTGTATTCGTGCCTTGCCAAGCCGAAGCACGTGCCTGTAGAGGCTAAGTTTTCGTGCCTTTTGTTGCCTGCATTCATGTGTTTCCGGCGAGTTGCTGCTTTTATCTCTACGTGCCTGTGGTGATACCCGTGCCTGTGGAATAGACACGTATGTGCGTCGTGTGCCTGCATATCCGTGCCTGTGGGATAGACACGTATGCGCGTCTTGTGCCTGCATACCCGGGCCTCACGTGAAACCAGCCTTGGCTGGCTGTTCGTTTGCTTCATTGGGTTCTTCCGTCGGTGGTCTTTGTTCAAAGGAGGAATTGATGACCGATGTGCCGGCTGTTCAATGTGACTATTCAGCGTGTCAGTTGCCGTAAAATAAGGTTAGAGGCTCCTCGATTTCTCCACGGCATCAAATATTTGTGCACAGCCGTGACTTTACGAAGTGCATGGTTTGATGAGCTTCGGAAGCACAACCATCTATTCGTTGTTCCTAGTTCACACGTTAATGCGTATTGTAACTCAAACGTCCCTCGCCAAGGTTAAATACTGGCTGTGTTTGCGACGTCTCCACGTCATATTGTAGCCACAGAACATCAGGCAGTTCCCATCCTCCTCACCACTCCACAACATTGTCGCAGGGTCTCAGGAATATCCATTGGCACCTTGCTGCTTGCTGCCATGGATGACTTTTTGAACACCACCGAGTACCATGCGATAGTTGCCGATGGTAACACGAAGCTCGACGTGTGGTACACCAACGAGCCTGGCAAGGTGGAGGAGATCATTTCCTTGTATGAGGACTGGTTGCGCGAGGAGAAGCACAAGTTTGTTGGTCTCGGTATGAATTCATGCGAAAGGATTTTTACGGGCGTAGGAAAGTCGCCATCATGCAACTGGCTATGCGGAATCTTGTTTTGGTCTATCACTTCTGCAGGGCCAGGACGGAGTGCCCTGCCCTGAAGGATTTCCTTGAGAATAGAGGTATAACTTTCTCTAGTGTGGGCGTCAGGAATATTAGAGATGCTCTTTTTCAAGATTTCATCAGAATTCCAGAAGGGTACCACATCGACATCCAAGAGAAGTTTATGATCAAAGGCGGCCAAGAAAGGGACTCCATGGAGGACTTAGCAGGAGCCATCATTGACGAATCTTATTCGAAGATGGAGTCATCTTTTCCAGAACTTCTTCGTCACTACTGGGATTGGAAGCCACTTACTTTTCATCACCTGAAATATGGAGCTACTGTAAGTGAAGATTTCATTTTCGTTGGTTTCTGCCTTTGTTGCTAGAACGGTACTTGTTTTTTTTGTATATTCATGTTTTCATTTGCTTTTCCTTTAGGAAGGGTATGTGAGCTATGAGCTATACCGCCGGTTTCTGTCGATGAGGGACATCCTACATCGTCGCTGTCTTCCTGATCTCAGATGGCGAGGACGTTTCTAAGGAGTAGTCCAGGTGGAAGTGCTGGCAAGATGGATTGTGTGATGAATTGGTTATTTGATATTTATTGTATGGGGTAATATTACATAGACTGATGAATTTGTAATTGTGGTGGTTTTATTTTGAACCGGATGGAGTTGACTAGTTTGGAAATTTAAGTTTATTTTCGTGATCATCTAAGTTTTTCTTGATTGGGTGCCTTCAAGAATATTTTGCTCTATGATTTTTTGCTACGAGTTGGTATAAGATGAGATGTATTAAGGGGAGCACTCAGATGTGCACTTTCGTGATTCTAGGCAGCGCACAGTCGTTTGTTCAGGGAGGCATTGTTTTTTGTTTTAGGGAAGGCATGCTCTGGTGTTATTAGTTTGCTAGCTGCTTCAGTTCTTCTCTCAATATCCCCACACTGACAGGTAGGGGCTTTACTTTTGCTTTGTGTTTGTACTGTGTTCGGTATGGTTGTTTTTATATTGAATATACGGTTGTGGTTGTGTGTTTGAAATGTTTTTATGTAGAACTTGAGTGTGTTTAAGATTCTTCAGATTTTCTCACTGTGCTGTCTGTTTCAATATATGTTGTCTGTTTTAGGGACGGTAATCCACTGTGATACTTGCTGTGGGAGTATTGTGTTATCGACGGTTGCGTTTCTGTGTTTCAATTATTGTGGTGGTACTTCGATTTTGAAAGGCATGGCTGTGAAGGCATTGGATGCATTGTCGTATGTTTGGCAGAGGCGTTATCCTTCCTTTTGGTATTAAATTCGCAGAGGCACTGCGTTATGTTAGTATGAGTCACTGTCATGGTTGTATGTTCTGTAATATTTCTAGTTAGTCTACTAGTGAAGTCACGTCTGTCTAGTTAGTGGAGGCATGTCCTATGTTACGTTGAGTCAGAGTTCTGTCTGTTGTTCGCAAATGCTTTCTCTTACACGTTCGCTCGGAGAGGCACGTCTACGATGTTTTTGAAAGGCACGGTCGTGGCTTTCTTTCGAAACGTTTTCTTTCACTTATTTGTTGAAACTTGCGAGGTCACGGACCTTTTACAGTTGAAGTCACGGTCGTTCTTCTGTTTTGGTATTTTTTCAATTTAGTCGTCTATCACAGAGGATGGTTCTTCTTTCGTTAACTTGAGCCACGGTCGTGCTTCCATGACTCATTGGCTTGGAGAGGGACCGGTGTTAAGCTATCAAGTGGGGACGGTCCTGTGTTAACTGGTGGCGCACTTGTGTGTGTCAGCTTAGTTGTCCGTGGTAAGAGATGCACGTTATACGTTGACAAGAGGCACGACAGTGCCTTTATGACCCGCATTACTGGAGGTGAGTCATTTAGCAACATTACTGGAGGTGAGTCATTTAGCTCCTTCGTCAGATGCTGTGATGCATTTGACTTCTCTGTGTTGCAGCTATTTTTGTGTCGGTCCAAGATATCTCCTATGGATCCCATTAAACACAGCTGTAGTTTTTCCAAAAGTTGTAAACATGATATTCAAGACATCACTTCCTTGCACTAGAACACTACTCACTTCGAGTAGACATAATAAAAGAAACAACTGCAACACAGAGGAAAAACACTATCGATATGTAAGCGTGGCTCCAGCTAGATTAAGGCACATTTAAGCAGTAGTCATCTTTTTCCAACTCTTCTTCTTTCGCGCCGGATATTGTGTTTGTCGAGGACGATGCTCAGTTCCTCAAATACATGGCCTGTGTTGTAGTTGGATGTTATCATTTTGTAAGTTAGTTGTTCTCTCATCGGTTTCACATGGATCTGCAAACACATAACCGTGCAAACTGACAAAATTTATTGTAAAACGTAATGTTCAGCTGGCTTGGATAAACGTATATTGATTTGTTGTCAATGAGACTGAACTTACTTTGTTGATAAAAAATGAATTATTATTCAAATTAATGAGCGGCATCAAATGCATGGTGTAAATAGCACTGCCATCCCTGAAAATTGAGAGCATAAATGTTATTGATTAGAAGGTGAACAGTAGATATGGGATGTGTAGTGGAACAAAAAATGCATTGTTTAAATGAGGTAAAGCTACAGATAAAAGAAACTCACTCTCTGTCTGAGTTACATACACTCTACACAGGTTTGACATGAAAGGAGGCCATGGTGTGAGGATGGTTGTTGTAAGCAGAATGGTAAGCTCTTTTGAAGTTTTTGATGACAATGTCCGAGTGCTCCTTTATACCGTCGCAATAGATATAAGGACAAAGAATTTCGAAGCGACGCATTGAAAGATTCACGATGATGAGGTAGATAAAATGTGGTTGTTTTCTCACAGGTATTAAGACCTAAAATAATTAACAGTGAATAATATCATTGTAACAAGAAAAACTGGTAGAATTGAAGACGAACACTGGGCAGATAGAGTGAGTAGGGTAAACTCACAATGTTACATTTGTTGGGCAGTCTGTACCCAATAGTTTTTTCCACAATGTGTTCCTTGAGTAGTTCAATGCTTGCTCCTAGAACTTGAAATTTATCCTGCAGAAAATTGAAGCTGTGTCACTCAGTGTGGTAGTAGTAGTAAATGTGGTTTGTTATTATTATTTATGAGATGCAAGAACTTACAGAAGCGTCCATGTACATTATATGCTTGTGCACAAGTGTTGGCTGTCCATAGAATTGTTCTTTCATCAGCAACATCGAGTAAGCGTCGACCACGAATGAGGTGATATATCCGTATACCTTCATTGACAAACCTAAAGTTCGATGATCGGCCCAACGTCGATCGACGAAGAATATCCTCTTGCTGTCAAAAAAAAACAAATGAATTTTAAATCGTAAGATTTTCTTTTTTAACATAAGAGGAAACACTTGAATATGATAGCTTCAGGCAGAATATATTGCATTAGTAGACCAAAACTTCACTGTAATAGGAACAACGAATTCATTACCTATCATTTTGCTTGACACCAGGCATATTGTCGACGATTGTTTCATACACTTCTTTCTCCTCCATTGTAGAGTCTCTTATTTCCAAAAGTTGGCAGTGATCTTGATGGTCATTCCCTTGGTCAGTGAATCGAGTCTGTTCTAGCTGAGAATGATGTTGATGAGGCTGGAAGACATGACCACCAGAGTTCAATTGACCATTACTAAGTTGCAGACGACCCTCATTATAATTGTTGTTTCTTTGGAACATTATGCGTTGTGGTTGGTGCTGCATGCGCAGTTCTAATGTTCCGACAGTTGGATCACCGGTTGAGCTTGAAGGAATATTTGTTGGAAAATGCTGGAGAGGATGGCCCGAATACTGCACGATGTTGAACTGTTGTTGCAAGGCACTGTAACTTTGCCCATTAGACTCGCCTCTGTGTGGTTGCTGATTGTTCTGCTCTTGAGGTTGGCGTTGTTGGCACCGTATAGTGCTGTTATTCTGAGGATCATTGTGTTGGGGGAAGTGGGCATCACGGACAATGGTTTGTTGCTGGTACTGCTTGTGACTTTGGTTGTTCACCGCATATGGTGAGCGCTGGCTGTTGTTTGAACCGCCGTTATTCTGAGCACCCGGATGTCTGTAGAAGTGGTTTTTGATACTAGGAGCTGGTTGGTTGTAGTGTTGGGACAAGGGAGTTGCTGGTAAACTTTGGGACAAGACAGTTTGAGTTAAACCTGCAGAGTATGACGTATCAAAGGCCTGTGTGAGGTTGCTATCGCCTGACATTGATCCTGATCTGCTGGGTATAGGTGGCTCTGTATAGTTAGAAAGGGAAGATCTAGCTGACGAGCTTGAATTCTTGGCAAAGTGTGAGACAGTGTCAGGTTGGCATTGTTGTGATGCTACTTGGTTATGAAAGGGTTGTTTCTTTTTTTGTTCAATGACTCTGTCAAGTTGTTCATAGATAGATGGGTCAGACCATATTTGATCATCATCAATGAATCCACAATCAAGGAGGCCTGTCCGGTTGTCAGCATGTAGAGACTGGTTGTTTGCAGTTTCTGTTGAATTATGTGGAGGCTCCAGTATCCTAACTCTTTTCTTAGGAGGCACTGTACTGTTGTTACCTGGATCTTCTGACTGCTGTAAGGACCTCTTGTGAGCTGCCATTTGTTGTTCCGGTTCTGGCGGGTGTGCACTTGTGGTAATAGGGACGCTGTCTGTGGGATCAATAGGTGGTTGCTTCGTACATTGTTCATGTTCTTCTGCAATGTTATTGTCTTCTGCATCGACAGATGCTGCAACAACCAGTGGAGCATCACTAGTGGATGGAATTGCTTTTCCCGTGTCCAGTACTGAGCCAGAACCGCTGGCAGAATCACTGGAGACTTCTACTGTAGGAGCAAGGGAGGAAGTAGCTCTTGTGCGTTCTGTTTCAGCAATGTTGTTCTCGTCACTCAAAGTTGAAACAAGATGGACCTTATCTTCTGGCAGCGAAGAAGAATGTTGTCCAGTGACATTGTTTGATTTTTGTGCAGGTTGGGATACAGTGAGGCTCTTTGTGTTGGTTGAAGAGTTGTTGTGAGCACTGTCAGAACCGCTGGACCATGCAGTAGTTGGTGACGTTTTCGCACTGTGATAAACAGGTGCTCCAAGTGTATCTGTTGAGATTGGATCAGTCAGTAATTGTTTGTCAACCGCAGAGTGTGAGGCTGATGTTTCTGTTGCAGTAGGTTTTGCTGTTTCCTTCAAGAGTTTTTCCAGTGGGCTTGTGAGAGAGTTGTGGTCTGCAGATCCTCCAGCAGAATTTTGGGTTTCAATCGGTACTGAACACTCAGACGAATTTTCACCTGTCATTATAATTGCCCCGCTCTCCAGCATCTCAGATGTTGACACGAAGGGCTCATGAACCGGCAAGCCATCAAGGAAGTTTTGCAGATGGTTATGCACTTTGTCCAGATGAATCTTGGCTTCTTCATCAATGTCCTCTTTGTTGGGGTCGATCTTGTTCAGCTGCAGTAGCAACTTAATCTGGGTTGATGATTTTAGGCGTGAAGATAGATCAATTTGGGACTGCTCTTTGTCATACGGATTCTGGGATTCTGGGTCAGGGGTATCACAGCAACCCTTTAAATTTTCCAGGGAGTATGATGTGGCGTGAAGGACACTGGTCGAGGCACTGCTGGAAGAACTGTGACTGCTTGCCGTGCTAGAACTTGGAAGCGTAGAATATGTTGAAGGGAGTGATGAAAATTTTTCTTTTTCATTCGAGTTGTCCTGTTGCAAGTTACAATAAACGCCCCGGTCGCAGGTCTTGGTTTCTTTTGCACTAAGATCCCTACCAAGTGAAAGGAGCTTCTCCAATTTCTGCTCGATGACTGGTTGAAACCGTGAGAAAAGTTCTGTGTACATTTCATTGATAACTTTGGCAATTTTCACCTTGGCCTGGAATTGAAACAAAAACCATCAGAAATTATTAATACTGAGAATGAAAATAAGTTATTAATACCGAAAATGAAAAATTTCTTGTGAACTATTGTACGTTCTGTCAAGAATTGCAGAGTCACACATGATATGCTGCGGGAAGCGCGGCTAACAAGGCCCATGGATCATGGTCAACACATTCCTTGAAAGAGCACACCTGACCTATTATATGAAGCATGGTTGACCTACCGCTGCAGGGAAGCACTTCTAGTTTTAACACAAAAGCACATCTAACATACTATATAGGTAGCACTTTTATATTTAACACAAAAGCACAGCTAACGTACTATAGTAAGGACTTCTATATTTAACACAAAAGCACGGCTAACGTCCTTTAGGAAGCACTTCTAGTTTAAACACAAAAGCACAGCTAACGTACTATACGAAGCACTTTTATATTTAACACAAAATCACAGCTAACGTACTATTCGAAGCACTTCTATATTTAACACAAAGGCACAGCTAATGTCCTATTGGAAGCACTTCTGGTTTTAACACAAAAGCACAGATAACGTTCTATATGGAGCACTTCTAGTTTTAACACAAAAGCACAACTAACGTACTATATAGGTAGCACTTTTATATTTAACACAAAAGCACAGCTAACGTACTATAGTAAGGACTTCTATATTTAACACAAAAACACGGCTAACGTCCTGTAGGAAGCACTTCTAGTTTTAACACAAGAGCACAGCTAACGTACTATACGAAGCACTTTTATATTTAACACAAAAGCACAGCTAACGTACTATTCGAAGGACTTCTATATTTAACACAAAGGCACAACTAACGTCCTGTAGGAAGCACTTCTGGTTTTAACACAAAAGCACAGATAACGTCCTATAGGAAGCACTTCTAGTTTTAACACAAAAGCACAGATAACGTACTATAGGAAGCACTTCTGGTTTTAACACAAAAGGACAGCTAACGTACTATAGGAAGCACTTTTATATTTAACACAAAAGCACATCTAACGTACTATAGGAAGGACTTCTATATTTAACACAAAAGCACGGCTAACGTCCTGTAGGAAGCACTTCTAGTTTTAACACAAAAGCACAGCTAACGTACTATAGGAAAATGTCTGGATGACCACGAAATGACAGCTAACGTCCTATATGAAGCACTTCTAGTTTTAACAAAAAAGTACAGCTAACGTACTATAGGAAACTGTCTGGATGAACACAATAGGACATGTATCTGTTTCGTAAAAACTTAGGGAACATCATTTCAAACATAAAATCAGGTGCAGAAGCTGGAAATCCCTTATGGAACAAAGTTTTTCTTGAGGCACAAATTCTTCTATGTAGGCTTGTAGTCTGGGACTCATTTGGAAAAATGGTGTCTGAAAGCTAGGCGGTGGTTGGAAAGGCGTGCGCCTAATGTCTTTCAGCTGCCATGTGGAAGGAAACAATCACAGTCAAGTCAAATTAATACATGGCAGCTAAGTCATTATGTTGAGTCGATAATTTCGCGAAAGGAAAATGATGAAAAGTTGACTCACCGTGTGTTTCCCAAAAATCCCGTCCTCTGTTGACAGGCTGTCTATGTTAGCATAATTCTTAATGGCCTCTGTGTCCCACATGACAAGTCTTGCAGGAGTGTCAGGTTCCAGGTCCATAATATTCGTATCCAGGTACTCAAAATACGTTATCTGCAAGTGGGGAAGAGGTAAAAATTAATCATGTTCTTGTAGCTGCTTGTGGGTATAAAGAAATTTACAAGTTAGTGAACGAACCACTGGAATCAGGAGGCAGCCACACAGGGCGCCTGCAAATCCTTTGTCCTTGAAGGTCTGGAGTGATGCCACCAGTTTCTCTGTGACAGCATTGGACCAATCATATGATGATATGTTACTTGCTGGTCCTTCTAGAGCAGCTAAGTAGTCGGGGCTGACGCAATCATATGTCGTTGGGCATAAAAATACCGCTGATGCAAACATCACGAAAACCCGTTGAAACACTTCTCCTATCAGCTCTGGGGTTATGAGATCAGTTAACTCTTTGATGTTTGGAGCGTGCCCACCACACCGAGTTTCAGACTTAACCTGACATCTGAAAGCTTCTGAGCATTTTCTAGGGATAATCTGCCCGCCCAGTGGAATTCCTAAGTTCCGGTGCACGGTGTATGAGTTGATAAGGAATCTGTATCCACTAGGCAGTATGAAATACCTCGAAGGGCAATCAAAATAGCGAACAAGCCAGCGAACGAAACACCTTGGAAGCTCGGGACAACACAGATCCAGAAGGTATCCAAAACCAATATCTCTGACAAGCTGCTTTTGTGGTTCTGTTAGCTTTTCACAGACAGTAATGAATTTCTGGAAGCTAAGTTTTGTGCTGAACTCTTCTTCGTATTCACCCATTGTAACAGCTCTGTGGACAAAGATAAGAAATGACCTTTAGCAAATGTATTGTTGAACCACATGCTTTTCTGGCAGAAGCTTACATATAAACACCGAGTCAGCAAAACAGAGACAAATATTTAAGCCGTGATTAAAAATGCAGCTAGAATGAGAGGTATTGATTTCCAAAGAAATTTCAACGACACACGCGAGATGCATGATAAAGAACACCTACTTCGAGGCAGCAAGCTGCTTCTTTGTCCTGTACTCCTCAACAAGCTTTTTGTGCGCTGCACGTTTTAACTTGATCCTTAGTCTCTCTGTCTCTAATTGGTCATGAATCATGAAATCTTGGGTGACAATCTCCGTGCCATCGACAGACTGAGATTGAGTCTTTGATAGCTGTTGGGTGGAGTCCATCTCATCGAACTCTACATAAGAGGTCATGAGACGTTATTGTTACCAGGTCAGCTATGTAAGACAGTTATTAGCAGTCCATGTGAGACCATCATCAACAGGTTGGTTAGCTAAAATGGATTCTAACTCTGAGTTAGTAACTGCTTTGCAAAAACGGACGTAAGTACTTTGGATCTCTGCTATAGATTGCAGATCTATACAATCATTTGACCTGTGTCCTATTGTTAGGGATCAGGATAGTGAATTTTGACTGCAGTTTCATTGAGCTCTGCAACTAATATAATCTGTGGTCACGAGAGTGCTTAAGTTTTGCATGGCTAGAGATATAACTCAACTTAGCAAAACCACGGCGCAAGCATGCAGTTGGCATGATTAAAGTGAGGTCAGCTAAGTCCTAATTTTAAATCCATAACCCTTCTGCTGTTAAGACGGCGCAACAGTTTGAGCACGAATCAGCTGAATATAATTGGATCCGGAACCGATATTCAAATCGCGCCCCACGTGCTGTGTTGCGCACATGCGGTGTGTACGTAGCCCGTGGAATTGCTAGCACCGGTAATTTTTTTGTTCAAACATTGAATCAGTGGCATAATCATGGTGAGGATGCAATGGATTACCTGACCAGAAGATCACGGCGAGTGAGATGAAGGAGACCGACAATTTTTCAGTGACGAGCGAACTCTGCGGAGGTATCAGGATTGGCCCTCCTTTGGAGAACCAGAGTATGCCTCGCGTGTCGCCACCGATGCTAGATGGAGAGAGATCTGGAACTCATCTGCGGACGACCCCACAAGTTAGTCAAATTCTTGGAGGAATTTTTTGAGAGCCCACATGTCAGTATGACTTTGAAGTCCACCTACCACATTTTCTCACCTCAGATGGATGTACTTCTCGTAGGACTCATATAAGGGCGAACCCACAAGTTAGTGAGAGACTTAGAGGAATTAGTAAGTGAGAGCCCACTTGTCAGTCTCATCGACGGTCAAGTGAAATCGACCTACCACGTCTCGTCACGCCCAAGAAACATGCCCATCTCTCATGCGTCGCAAAACTCACCCCACCTATCAGGTTATTCTTCTCCTGCACGCAAAAAATCGAAGTAGCCTCTGTCTTTCTTTTTCTCTCTCTCTCTCCCTCTCTCTTTCTCTTTTCTCTCTCCGCCAGATTCAAAATCATTGGAGGAGATCGCAGACAAACTGCAGGGAAGCAGATCCCCCCACAATTTAGAAAGGTGTGAGTTCCGAACAATCAGCGCATAAGATTCGACAATCAAAGGTTAGTAAAAAATTTATCAATGCACCTTTTGCGTGTCGATTCCTGCTACACGAGACTCAATTCATTGATGAATTTGTTGTGGTCGGGATTCATAGAATAAAACTATTTAGTTTTACACTGTAGCGCTGATTTGAGTTTGTTTTTTGTTTTGTGTACTCTCGTACTTGTAATACGAGCTTGTTACTTTTGTTAGGTTTCATGGTTATGTTTGTGTTAAGTGTTGCACAAGCAAATTAGCATAAGAGGATCTCACTTTGGTTGAGGTTGTAGTTTAATTAAAAATTAATTTATTTATATATTTATATATGTCAATTATATAGAACTAAAAATATATCTCTGTTGCGTTGTAAGTGTAAAAGATTAGTAAGGAAGATTGAGATCGACTTTGAAAAGTTTCAACACTGATACTGCAGGTTTATAACCTTTATATTTATTACTTCTCTTTTTTGGGCAGATGTTCAGGAGTGCGTCATCTGGTCAGGACAACAGGTACGGTCGGTCTTTGAACGACATCGGCAAGGATTATGGGAGGCAGGTAATAGTAAGGCAGTTGAACATTAGTGTTTGGTCTTTTATTTCTGGGATGTTTGCTGTCAAGGTGCCACCACTGAGAACACCAAATAGTAGATCATTAACAACAACAAAAATGATTTATATATCCTGTATGAATGCGGTAATATCTGTTTATCTTGTGCATCTACCCTGCGGTTGAGTATCGAGAGGTTGAAGAAAAAAATTTACTACAAAACGAGAAGAAGATCAAGGATGCAGATGCTGTCAAACATGCACATGCGATGCGGGCTGGAATAATTGGAGTCAAGAGTGAGATACAAGTTCTTGGCAAACGTCCCAACCAAGAGCATGGTGTGCAACAGACACCTGCGAAGAGGAGCATTCTAAGCAGCAGAGACTCCACTAAGCAGATTGTGCAGGTAACGACGAAAACTTCAATTGCTGGTTTTGAACGTACGTGGAAGTTTTACTTGCACGTGTCTCTAATTATTTTTTGGTTTGAAGACACAGATGCCCACAAAGGCGCAGAGCGGGCGTTGTGACGGCCCAGCGTTTGTAGGCGGTCATAATGAAGAGGTACTGGGTAACAGAATTTCGTTTGATGCAAGCAGAAGGATCATTGGCAACAAAAGCATTGGTGTTCAAGGATTCGGTACGGTTTGCACAAGCAAGAAGAGCCCAACGACAAAATCAAACATAGGAGCAATAAACTCTACCATACAGCAGCATCATAAAGCAATACAGGTGACAACAAATACGAACGTGCAACAACATTTAAAGCAAATGTATATTTTTTTGTGAGCAATTTTTTGTTTGTTTTTGTCTGGTATATTTAAATTGTAGTATCTTCCACACACAGGTGTACGAGCAAGGAAGCAAGTATCGCGGTAGTCCACAGATCGATGAAAACATAAGGCAAGGTCCTTTGAAAGGATCACCTATGGCGTTCAACATGAGGGGTCCTTCCAAAGGATCTCCGATGGCATTCAGAATCATCAGTGAAATCACCAATGCACGAAGGTTGTCGCCAAGATTTGCTGGACAAGAGAGGCATGGGAAAACAAAGGTGACATTGGAACTATGCTTTTTCAATTCAACACACAAATAGTTTTATGGAAGAACAGGGTAAAGTGGAAAACAGGAGGACGGCTGTGTGTGCAGTTGTTCTTTTGTACATGATGTTGTTGTGCCTCTCCGGTTGTATGGTGTAAACAGAAGCACATCTGTGCCTCTTTGTCCAGATGTGTGTGTAGCATGGTCACATTCGTGCTGCTGGGTGTAATGTGAACAGTGCCTCTGGTGTACCGCTTATACTCGGTGAAGAGGCACGGGTCTGGTTTTGGCATACCAGATGAGTCCTGATGAGTCATATAAATCTTTTGTTTATAAATTAAAAAAAATGCATATGCTGCTCTAGACATCTAATTCTGTTTCGTGCC
Organism: Triticum aestivum; assembly: GCF_018294505.1. Lineage (NCBI taxonomy): Eukaryota > Viridiplantae > Streptophyta > Magnoliopsida > Poales > Poaceae > Triticum > Triticum aestivum. The sequence goes on from NC_057799.1 coordinate 632,028,330, forward strand.
ATGTGTTTAGGATTTGGCGGAGGGGATAACAGATGAGGCAAAGAAATATCATAGTTCTCCATCCATTTCGAAGGGAACACAATGTTCACAGCAGCAAGTAGCGTACAGAGCCAGCACGGATTGCATGGTAGATGCAGCACAGTCCCTTGGTTGCACGAGTGCCAGAGAAACAGGGAGCAGCATTGCACAATGCGACAGTGGAGAGACAGACTCATTTATGGTTTGACCGTGCCATGGAGAAACGACGCTGCTACGTGTGACAAACAACAGAGCAGCAACAACTCTGTTGTAAGTGGACCTGTGGCTGGCAATGAAACTGATGTCATCAGCAGTGAATGCGATCAGACGAACGAAGACACTGTAGACAGAATCACCATGGCGTCGCCGACCATTGTAGAGAAAGAAATGGACGACATGTTCAAAGAAGGCATATATCCAACGATTCAGGAGGTCACTAAAGCGCTCGAACCAGAGGGTGGTATGGTATTCGGATCATTGGATGAGTGCTTTTTCTTTTTCTGCAGATATGCTAGAAAGGTTGGCTTTGCTGCCAAGCGATCAACGAGCAGAAGATCGACATATGATCAGCAGCTTGACAAGCAGGTGTTTCAGTGCACCAAGGAAGGGCAAAATAAAACAACTGAGAGACATGTTAAGGAGAGAAGGAGCAACTGCTTGATCCGGACAAGCTGCCCAGTCCAAATAACAGCCAAGAGGGATACAGATAGGAGGAAATGGTATCTGAAGAACATGCGCCTAGAGCACAACCACCAGCTTCACCCATCAGATTGGATGCTGAAGTTCATGGGATGCTATAAGAAGAAAACACCTCAGGAGAAATTCTTTATACACGTGCTGCAGAAGGCGAGGTTAGAACCGAGGAAGGTTATGCAGATTTTTACTGCCATGGGGAAACCGAGGCAAGAAATTATGTTCGACACGATTGACATAAGCAACATTGCATGTCGAGAGAGGGCTGGAGAGTGTGGCACTGATATCGAAGACACCATGAAACTGTTTGCTGATATGCAGAGGCGGAGGCCGGGATTCCACCATGTGGAAGAGAAAGAGAACAATGTAGTGCGCAGCCTGTTCTGGACAGACTCCTTGTGCAAGATGAATTATGATCTATATGGAGATTTCGTGTCTTTTGACACGACATTCTCTACGAATATATATGGCTTCCATTTGCACCAATTATAGGTGTCGACAACCACGGGTCGACCGTCCTGTTTGGACTAGGCCTTTTGAAGGATGAGAAAATAGGGTCATTCAAGTGGCTCCTAAGCACGTTTGTCGAGGCAATGGGAAGTAAAGAGCCAAAATACATAATAACAGACCAGGACCAGGCGATGAAGACTGCAATAAAGGAAGCTCTTCCGAGAACGAGGCACAGGTTCTGCTGGTGGCATATTAGGAAGAACCTGAAGGAAAATAACGCAGCAGTGTTTGCGCAGCACCCAGGGATGTCTGATGATATATTTCGAATCGTCAAAAACTCACTAGATCAAGGCGAGTTTGAGCGTGCCTGGAAAGCAGCAATTTCTATGCACAAGGCGGAAGGCAACAAACACCTGAACACGCTATGGGAACTCCGAAATTTCGGGGTGCCGGCCTACTTCAACGACTGCTTCTATCCTTTCTCGTCAACAACCACTCGCAGTGAGAGCACGAATTCGATGTGGAAGAATTACGTCGACCACAGGGACACAATAAAAAGGTTTGTTGATGGGTATCACATCATTCAGCAAAATTGCCTCGCCACGCTTGACAAGAAAAGACGCCGAACAGAAGAGAAGGTGCCATCACTAGAGACGGGTTTTCCGATTGAAAGACAAGCAAGTCAAGTATACACGAATGAAATTTTCAGGAAATTCCAGCTGGAGCTACGGAACCGGACTTACTTCAACTGCTCTGATCTGGCAAAGGGGAGGCAGTATTTAAAAAAAAAGATTACTGAGCCTGGAGAAACAATGTGGAAACCATATCCAGGCGAGGAATTTCACAGGTCTGAGTTCAGGGTAGATGTGGATGAGCGAAAATAAATATACAGTTGCAGCTGCAAGAAAATGAGTAGGGATGGCATTCAGTGCTGCCATATGCTTAAGGTGATGGACCAAACTGGCATGATCGATCAACTTCCAAAATCCTTTATCATCCCCAGATGGACCAGGAATCTACCAGAGAGTCTGAAAGTTCTGTCTACAAGTCAAGGTGATAGCATGACCGCACAAGATGATGAAACTATGAGATTCGGCCTCGCTTACGCTGAGTTGTCGGATATCTGTTCAAATGCTTGCAGAAAAGAGAAGGCATACCGTGTGCTGCGTGAGTGTACGGTAGATATGAAAAGAAAAGTCATGGCGGCACTTGCTGAGGAACCAGACACATGCATTCTTGCCGAAACTCTCAAGAACCCTCCCATGAGTGGCTCAAAGGGCACGAAAAAAGGAGATCGAATCAAAGCTGGTTCTGAGAAGGAAGGAAAAGGCAACAAAGCCGCATCCAAGTGCGGCCGTTGTGGAGTACAGGGTCACAGGAAAACAGAATGCCCGGATAACCCAGAAGTCTAGGAGAGGATGAGGATTGAAGAGGAGAAGAGGAAATCGCAGCAGGAGAAGAGGGCAAGGTCAATGAAATGGCCGACAACACCGACAACACCATCGAGGACATCAAACGGCTCAGGACAATGCACTCCAACCCCAGGAGGAAGACGTCAGACGTCAGCAACTCCAACGACCCCACTGACAGCAGGGAGCATTTACCAAAGTCTTGCATCTACGCCAGAATCGAACATCACACAAGCCAGGCACACAGAATGCATGCAGGGAAGCCCGGGACAAGGCACGGAATCTGCGCAGTCCATTTCCAGAAAGGAAAGGTCTGAGTGGAGACTTTTTGGTACTGGAGAACAGTACAAATAGAAAAATTAAAATTTAATAATGCAGCTTAAACAGGACGTTAGCAAAAAACAGTGATGACCGCAATCTTTCGCTTTGTTTTTATGTATGAATATTAATTTTACAGGTAAATAGGTTGAATAGCTATGTGCAGATGGGTGGGGTTGCACAAGGGTCGAGAAGGAAGAATGGATCACTGAGCATTCAAAAACAAGGCCGCACGTGGAGCGATGAAATAGCAAGCGATCGGTGGGGAGGGCGGGTGTGTGTTGATTGTTTATCTTCTCGTGTTGTGGTTATAAGAACGGCTTGTAAGTTAATTTGCTGCAGTTATAGAAACAAATCAAATTTAAATAAGAACACCTTTTGCTTCTTTATGTATTTTTTACTCGGCGGAGAAAAATATCAGAGCCACAGGTTTCCTTGTTATTTTCCGCAGCCGCGTCGATTTCTGAACATGGATGTTGTAAGCATACAAGCATGCTTCTCTGCTGCGTGACAGAGAGATAAAAATAACCGAAGGGCACAGGCTCACGGTTGCATGGTAAATGCACGGACGTGGCTCTATGTAATACCACACCATGCCTCCACGTGTTTACGTTTGAACGAGTCGACGGGATCGTTTGGAAGACAGACACAAGTTAACGTGAATCTATATAATACCGCACGATGCCTTTGTGTGCTTCCCACCCGTGCTTCCGGGGTGGAACATATTCTTTTAATGTATGTATGTGTCGTAAAAATTAAAACTCGAAGGGGCACACCCGTTCCTAGTCTGTGTGTTCAACAGTGCATATTGTATAATCAAAGCCGTGACTGTTCAACAGTGCATCTGTACAACCATGCTTTCACCTTGTCGTGGCATCGTGACGTTTGTTCTCTGCCTGAAAACGTGGTTTTTGGGAAGCGCTGTGCGCGACTGCTCAAATTCGTCATCACGGGTCGTCTTCAGTCCAGGTCGGGCGGTGCTACTCATATCGCCGTCAGCAGCAGATCGTCGCCAACATCGTCATCAACACTGTCGCACCCATAATAGCTAACGATCAGTACGTCCAACATCCTCTGTTCATGTCTGTCTCTACAGCTATAGTTATGTGTTTGCTGCTGTTATGCATGTCTTGTTGTTCTTCTAGTTTGCTAGATTATTGCATGCTAGTATCTCTTCTAGTCATGAATTATTTACTGGAATTAATCATGAACTTGCCTAATATTCCAACAATCCAAAAACCTAATTGTAGGCAATTTCCTGAGTTAACTATGGCTGGATTCGCTGATGCACTGAGGCCGGATAAGTTTACCGGTGTGCACTTTAAGAGGTGGCAGGTGAAGACCACGCTCTGGCTTACTGCTCTGAAAGTTTTCCACGTTAGTGTTGGTGCTCCAGAGGGAATGACTGACGAAGTTCAGAGAAAATTCCAGGAAGCCAATACTATGTTTGTGGGATGCATTCTGAGTGTTCTTGCTGACCATCTGTGTGATGTGTACATGCACATAAATGACGGAAAGGTTCTGTGGGATGCACTGAATGCAAAATTCGGTGCAACAGATGCAGGCAGTGAATTGTACATCATGGAGAGTTTTCATGACTACAAGATGGTGAATAACCGTTCTGTGGTTGAACAAGCTCATGAGATACAGTGCATTGTGAAGGAACTTGAACTCCTTAAGTGTGTTCTACCCGACAAATTCGTGGCTGGGTGCATGATTGCAAAGTTGCCTCCTTCATGGAGGAATTTCGCCACAACTCTGAAGCATAAGAGACAGGAGATATCAGTTGAAAATCTGATTGCATCTCTTGATGTTGAGGAAAAAGCTCGGGCTAAAGATACTACTGAAAAAGGAGGTGAGGTTCAGCCTACTGCTAACATGGTGCAGAGGTACCCACAGAACAAGAACAAAGGGAAGAACAAACCTGTTTTCAACAAGCCTACCAAGACTACTACCTTCAAGAAGAAGAAGTTCAACAAGGCTGAGCTAGAGTGCTACGCCTATGGGAAGCCTGGACACTTTTCCAAGGAATGCCCTGAACGTGCAGACCGCAGAGGGAAAACAAGCTCCAAGACTATCAACATGGTGACCGCTAGCAATACTGATGGGTATGGTAATTTACCTATTGTGCTTTCAGTATTTCAATCATCTTCGTGGTGGATTGATTCGGGTGCTAACGTTCATGTGTGTGCTGACATCTCCCTGTTTACTTCTTATCAGGTCGCAAGGGATTCTTCCGTCCTAATGGGGAATGGGTCACATGCTTCTGTTCGTGGCATTGGCACGGTGGATCTAAAGTTTACTTCGGGAAAGATCGTGCAACTAAGGAACGTGCAGCATGTCCCTACTATGAACAAGAATCTAGTTAGCGGCTCCCTTCTATGTCGAGATGGATTTAAGGTAGTTTTAGAGTCCAATAAAGTAATCGTGTCAAGATTTGGACAATTTATAGGAAAAGGCTATGAATGCGGAGGCTTGTTCCGCTTTTCCCTTTCAGATTTTTGCAATAAGTCAATAAACCAAATTTGTGCTAGTGTTAATGATGATGCAAGTATTTGGCACTCTCGTTTATGTCATATTAATTTTGGTTTAATGTCTCGGCTATCCAGCATGAGTTTCGGACTTCACAGTTGCCAAAGGTTCTAAGTGCCATAGTTGTGTGCAATCTAAGCAACCTCGAAAGCCTCATAAGGCTGCCGAGGAGAGAAACTTGGCACCTCTAGAACTCATACATTCTGATCTTTGTGAGATGAATGGTGTGTTGACAAAAGGTGGAAAGAGATATTTCATGACTTTGGTTGATGATGCGACTAGATTTTGCTATGTTTATTTGTTGCAAACTAAAGATGAAGCATTAGACTACTTTAAAACCTATAAAGCTGAAGTTGAAAATCAACTAGAGAGAAAGATCAAGCGTCTTAGGTCCGATCGTGGTGGAGAGTATTTTCCCAAAGTTTTTGATGAATTTTGTGAGGAACATGGTATTATTCATGAGAGGACGCCTCCCTATTCACCTCAATCAAATGGAGTGGCCGAGAGGAAAAACCGCACATTGACTGACTTGGCGAATGCCATGTTAGACACTGCTGGTTTATCTAAGGCATGGTGGGGGGAGGCTCTATTGACTTCATGTCATGTCCTGAATAGAGTTCCCAACAATAATAAGGAGAAAACCCCTTATGAGGAGTGGGTTGGGAGAAAACCATCACTTTCTTATTTGCGCACTTGGGGATGTTTGGCAAAGGTCAATATTCCTATTCCTAAGAAACGCAAACTTGGACCAAAGACAGTGGATTGTGTCTTTCTAGGGTATGCTCAACGGGGCATTGCTTATAGGTTTTTAGTGGTAAAATCTGAAGTACCTGATATGCATGTTGATACTATAATGGAATCTCGTGATGCAACATTTTTTGAGAACATATTTCCTATGAAAGATATGCATAGCATTGCTAGATTTTCTTCTGAGATAATTCCTGAATCTAGTACAACTGATGAATATTTCGAACAATCACATGAGGAAGTCCTTGAGAAGGATAACAATGAAGTTCCTATAAGGAACAAGAGACAAAGGATTGCAAAATCCTTTGGTGATGATTTCATTGTATACCTTGTGGACGACACACCCAAGACGATTGCAGAAGCATATGCATCTCCGGATGTAGATGATTGGAAAGAAGCTGTTCATAATGAGATGGACTCAATTCTTTCTAATGGAACTTGGGAACTAACTAATAGACCATATGGTTGTAAACCTGTGGGCTGTAAGTGGGTGTTCAAAAAGAAGCTAAAGCCTGATGGTACTATTGATAAGTACAAGGCGCGGCTAGTGGCCAAGGGCTACACTCAGAAAGAAGGCGAAGATTACTTTGACACCTATTCACCCGTTGCTAGAATGACCACCATTCGAGTGTTACTTTCCTTGGCTGCCTCTTATGGTCTTATCATTCATCAAATGGATGTAAAGACAGCTTTTCTCAATGGAGAGTTGGAAGAGGAGATCTATATGGATCAGCCTGACGGGTTTGTGGTAAAGGGTGAAGAGAGAAAGGTGTGCAAGTTGTTAAAATCTTTGTATGGTCTGAAACAGGCACCTAAGCAATGGCATGAGAAGTTTGAAAGAACTCTGACTTCTGCAGGATTTGTCATTAACGAGGCTGATAGGTGTGTTTACTATCGCCATGGTGGGGGCAATAGTGTCATATTATGTTTGTATGTGGACGACATACTGATCTTTGATACAAACATTAATGCAATTAATGAGGTCAAGTCTTTTCTATCAAAAAGTTTTGACATGAAAGATCTGGGAGAAGCCGATGTAATTCTAAACATCAAACTTATTAAGGATGAGAGTGGGATTACATTAACGCAATCTCACTATGTTGAGAAGGTCTTGAACCGATTCGGTTTTATGGATAGCAAGCCTTCTCCAACACCTTATGATCCCAGCGTGACACTCAGAAAGAACAAGAAAGAAACGAGACATCAATTAAGATACTCTCAAATTGTCGGTTCACTCATGTACTTATCTAGCGCTACAAGACCAGATATCTCTTTTGCTGTGAGCAAACTGAGTAGGTTCATGTCCAACCCGGGTGATGATCATTGGCATGCACTAGAAAGGGTCTTGCGCTATCTGAGAGGTACTATGAGTCACGAAATTACTTATTCAGGGCATCCTGCTGTGCTAGAAGGATATAGTGATTCAAATTGGATCTCCGATGTTGATGTACTTTACGCAACAAGTGGGTATGTATTTACTCATGGTGGTGGCGCAGTGTCATGGAGGTCTTGCAAGCAAACCATATGGACGAGGTCAACTATGGAAGCAGAATTAACTGCTTTGGACATAGCTACTGTTGAGGCAGAATGGCTGCGTGAGCTCTTGATGGACTTGCCGGTTGTTGAAAAACCAGTACCGGCTATCCTTATGAATTGTGATAACCAAACGGTTATCGCTAAAGTGAACAATTCTAAAGATAATGCAAAGTCATCAAGACACGTGAAGAGACGTTTGAAGTCTGTCAGGAAGTTGAGAAACTCCGGAGTAATAACTGTTACATATATACAAACAGACAAAAACCTGGCAGATCCCTTTACAAAGGGACTATCACGAAATGTGATAGATATTGCATCGAGGGAGATGGGTATGAGACCCATAGATGTTACACCATAGTAGTAACCCAACCTTTGTGATCGGAGATCCCGTGAATTAGGATCTGGGAAGAATAAGCTATTGGTTAACTGAGGAGAGTAATAACTAATGATCGTCTCCAAGTGAAGATGCAAAACTCTCAGAGCTGTAAGGCTCAGATCTGTAAGGCAGGTTGGCAACATGCCTTAACGTGGTTCTATTGGCTATAATTAGCAAAGATGTTGTCCTAAAGAGCATTCTTGAAAGAACACACCTATATGAGTTCTGACTGTAAACGTCGCGGTCTATGAGATTTGGGTGATCTCTAGTAAGCTCACGAAGAGACCAGGGAGTATGACGTATAAGCTCCAAATCGCGGGGTAGCCTACTGGCGGTCAGGTACTGGTTAAGACTTTGAGTGAAACCTGTTCACACAAAACTAGCAATTCAAGGCATAGTCCATTGTCAAGTTGTGAATGGATGTAGCTTAAAGTTCTAGGCAGAAGTTCAACTTAACAGTCTCTGCTGAAACACTGGTATATTAAACAAGTGGTGAGAGAAGGCAAATCTCTAAATGGGTATTTGAGATCTGGTGGGGGATTGTTAGAATTAATGGGCTAGGCCCATAGCAATTTCTCAAATCTCAAAGCCCATGTGTAAAATGGCAAGTGGTGGTGCTAAGTTTAGTCCCATCCCGGAAGTTGAAGAAGAGTTGGACCTCTTTATATAGTGGGTTCTCTCCACCACTCTAAGTGGTGTGTGAGAAGAGAAAGGGAAAACCACACGCGCGCGCTCGCTCGCCTCGCCTCGCCTCGCCGGGCCGGGCCGAGGCGGCGCGTGAATGGTCCACCGAAATCCGATCCATCTCCTTGCAGGAGCGCAGCTTCCTTTTGCCGTTTTATTTTTTTGATTTCTTGTCCGGTAAGTATACGAATTAGAAACCGAGTCGGTTTGGGATTGTGATCGCGACACAATACCGCCTCTGGTCCTAATATATATACAGCTACCGGCTGCGGCCAGAGACACACCGAAAACACCTAGGGTTTTGCCTCAACTCACAACTTGCGCCGCCATTGTAGTCTACTCCATCCCAAACGCCGGCGTGCATCGGCACGTGGGAGAGCAGGTCTCCGGAACCATTCGTCTTTGCGATCCTGCACCGGGAGAGGACGAATTAGGTTTTTGGGAAGCGTTGTGCGCGACTGCTCAAATTCGTCATCACGGTTCGTCTTCCGTCCAAGTCGGGCGGTGCTACTCATCGTCGTATTCATCGCCGTCAGCAGCAGATCGTCGCCAACATCGTCATCAACACTGTCGCACCCATAATAGCTAACGTTCAGTACGTCCAACATCCTCTGTTCATGTATGTCTCTACAACTATTGTTACGTGTTTGCTGCTGTTATGCATATCTTGTTATTCTTCTAGTTTGCTAGATTATTGCATGCTAGTATCTCTTCTAGTCATGAATTATTTACTGAAATTAATCATGAACTTGCCTAATATTCCAACAACCATGTGGAAAATTAAGTGATTATTAGTTTATTTGGATGCTTTTGACTTGTTGGTTCATAAAAATGAACATACATTTTTGCTCCCTCTCAGTTTTGTTCCTGGCTCCGCCCCTGACCATTCATCTTAACCGAGAACCTGTATGAGCACCTCTGAGAGACTGAGTAAATCCAGAAATAATGCGAGCACCAGGACTTAACCCTGGTGGGCTGGGGATACCACCGTCCCTCTAACCATCCAACCACAGGTTGGTTAGCAAGGATTCATTTGATTTGGAAGCTATCCAGATTGAACGTCAGCGTTATATATGGGTCCTTCATATATAAAATTATTAATGGACACGGCAACGACTCTCCATCATGATTTAGTAATGCTTTAGAAGTCCTTCTATACAAGGAAAATGTTTTGCAATATTGATCCTAGCAAACACGCTGAGATGACCTCCTTGAATCCGAAGACGAAATTCTCAAAAGAAAAGAAAAAAAGAAGAAGCCGAAGACGACGCGCATATACACGTGACGCACGTACCAGTCCGACGTGCGCACGCCCCCACTCCAAAGTCAGGAACCAACCCGCGGCGGGTCTCCGATCCGATCGCATGGAGGACGTCTCCCGCGTCGCCCCGCGGAGGAGGAGGAGGCAGAAGAAGAAGGCGAGGGCGGTCCCCGCCGCGGCCACGCTCCCGGACGACGACGTCGTCCTCGAGATCCTGGCGCGCGTGGCGGACGACGTCGCCGCGCTCTTCCGCTGCGCCGTCTCGTGCAAGCGGTGGCGAGCCCTTGTGGCCGACCCCTCATTCCTCCGCCGCCGCTGGCCGGAGGGTGCAGGCGACCCGGGCTCTATCCTCGGCTTCTTCCATGACCCGTTGGTATACGGATCGACGGCCTTCGTCCCGGTGCCGGGATCGCCGCTCGGCCCTAGGCGCCGCTCGGCTCCTTCTTTCCCACTGCAAAAACCATCGCCAAGCTACACAGCATTGCTGTTCAAAGTGATTGTCATCATGGCGGGGTATGATTTTGGACCATACAATATGTACACTTTCTCGTCCGCGGAGTCGAGGTGGAGCACACCTAGAAGGTGCTTTCAACGTCTAGACTATGATTTCGTCCAGTATGGCAGTCCTGTCGTGTCCCCGGGCAAGGTACACTGGCTCATCCATGACCCGCGCAACATTTGCACCCTTCAATTCTGCATTGAGACCGGCCGCGTCTCCGTAGCACAGTTTCCGATACTTAGCGTCGGAATTGATGGCAACTTATCATTGATTTGCCTTCATGAAAATTTCCTCCAGCTACAGATCTCTACACGTCAAGGTGAAGAAGGGCGTGGCAATAGCCTTGCTAACGTGCTAGTACATACGAAGGTCGTAGAGCTCAAACACAAACCGCCGCAGACCACCAAACCACTCTCCATGTATGTGGGCGAGAATAGCGCGACACTGTTTGTCACAGACCGACGAGGGTTCACGTGCACTATCAACCTCAAAACAGGAACAGTTGATGAGTTCACGGGCATGTCGGGCAACTATGAATTACAGGCCGTTGTGCCTTTCGAGATCGATTGGCCTGCCTTCTTCGTGTCTTGCTTGGACGCCCATTGAAGACATACCCCGGACTCCTATATTGTTTAATTAGTATTTAATTTTGATAATAGATATGCAGCTTAAAGTTGAGTTTGTAAGCTACTAGTAATATATTCCTATTCCTATCCCTTTATTCGCATTTTTTGTCTAGGAAAAGTTGTGGCTACACCAACGTTAATGCACCCATAATAAACAGTAAATTGTAACAAACGGCCAAAAAAGTCAAAATAGTATGGAACTTCATGGATTATGAACGAATATTTAGGTGCTTGCAAAGTTTAGTGGCCAATAACATCACACAAAATACAAGTCTGCTCAAACAATACACATAATTTTGAGCACAACTTTGTTTCTTTTTTCTTTACAAAGCTCCTCGGATGTCATTTGGACACCAAATTTGCAAGCACCTAGAATATTTGGTCATAATCGAAGGCACAAAGTTTTCAGATTAGTTTGTAGAGACTTTTTTATTGATTTTCGAGCTTATATATATATTTTCATTAGATTTAGTTATTTTTTAGTAACTATTTAGACATTTTTTAAATAAAGTTACCGCAGCAACGCGCGGGATATGAATGTATCATCTAGTTAAATAAGAACTCCTTACCTCAAGATATCCGCTCGACGCGTCATATAGGGGAACCTCCTATCTACCACTGGCTGTCGGACAAATGCACATACATCCCAATTGGCCCACCTGCTAGCGCACGAGCGAAGCAGATGTGTATGGAGGAGCAATAGGGCATTGTAGCAAATATAAATTCACAAAAAATATTGCGCCCTATCAATCAAAAACGAGACCTCCATCTATGGAGTGTCCTGCTATGATAATGAGAACTAGTGACTACTCCTTTGTCCCATAATAAGTATCGCTGACTTAGTATGATTTTTACTCTTATTTTGGGATAGAGGGGGTACATAGCAGCGTGAGTTATAAGAACCAAACATAACGTAGATCAAATCATTTTATTTTTATTTTTCCTTTGTTTATTTTTTATTTTCCGTGTTTATGAAATTTTGTACCGATTTCCAAAAAATGTTCTGGATACTGAAATTGTTAGCAAATTCAAAAATTGAAAGTGTTTCCAAATTTGATTTGCAAATTAAATAATGTTCATTTTTTCTTTCTGTGCTTTTCAAAAATGTTCAAAAACTTCATAAATTCTTTTGTTTTTTCCAAAAAATGTTCAGGATTTCAAAAGTTATTCATGTTTATTAAAAAAATCATATTTTCTCAAGAAAATGAATGTTTCAAGAAACGTGAACAATTTTCAAATTTTCTGGAAATCACTTCTCCTCCCCAATTAAGAAATGGAGATCTTTCACGTCAGGAAAAAGAAGAAATGGAGATTTTCACCGAATCATGCACGACCTTAATTGTGAGTTTTATTGGAAACTAATCAAGAGTGATGTTTTATTTATTTTTTGCGGGGAATCAAGGGTGATGTTGTACCGGCACACACGGACCGGGGCGCAGGGGGGTGCATTTTAGGTTTTCAAAATCGAGAGATGTTCAAAACCGCCGCCACAGCACAGGCCCCTGATCCAGCATCTCGGGAAGAAGGACCAGATCTGCTGCCAAGATGAGCAAGCGAATCCGGCGTCTTGAGCAATCCGGCGGCGGCGGCCGTAATCCGCCGTCACGCCGAAACCGAGAGGAATGGTCAGTCAGTTCAATAGCCGGCCCCGTTCGTCTTCTTAGCTAATTTCTCCTGGTTTAACTTCTGATGGTGGTCGATCCATCTACTGTATGGGGCGGGCAGGAGAGACTGGGCCAACCTGCCGCGCGAGCTCGTCGAGGACATCGCCGGTCGTCTGCTCCGCTACGACGTGGCCGAGTACATCCGCCTCCGCGCCGCGTGCACGGAGTGGAGGAAGTGCACCGCTGACCCGCGCGAGCGCGCCCTGGACCGCCGCTTCCGGCCCCGCCGCTGGGTCATGCTGTCCAACCGCGCCGACGGCGACGGCCGCCGCTTCCTCAACCTCGGCACCGGCTCCTGCGTCCGCGTCGACCTGCCGAAGCTCTCCCGCCACCACCTCGAGGCCAGCGCCGAGGGCCTGCTGCTGCTGCGCGACAAGGCGACCCACGCCGTGCGCCTGCTCAACCCGCTCACCAGGGCTCTCACCTACCTCCCGCCCATCACCGGCGGCGCCCGCATTGTCTGGACGGAGCCGTTCGAGTCCGCGTCCCGCATCGTGTACGCCGGCATCTCCGACGAGACGTCCCCGGCGTCGGTCGTGCTCGTCATAACAGACCATGCGGTCGGTTCATGTTCCGTCGCCTACGCCGCCAAGCCGGGCGACGGGCGGTGGGCGGTCATTGACGACTGGGCCAGGAGATACTGGCACTCTTTGGTGTTCGCGCAGGGACGGCGCATGCCGCGCGGCCACTGGTACTCCTCGGTGGCGACGCTGCAACGGCGCGTCTACTTGTGCACGCCGGAGGGGAACATACTCAAGGTGGCGCTTCGTCCCAAGCCCCGGCTGGTGCCCGTGGTGGCCAACCAGCCCGTGAACCAGTGCAACAACGCCGTCTCCTACCTGGTCCCTCCTCCCGACGACGGGGCCATGCTCATGGTGCGCTACTACAGTCATCTCGGGCACCTCGGCCCTCGGGGCCGACGAGGAGAGGAAGATGAAGCGCAGGAGGGACGTGATCAAGGTTCGGACTCGGTGGTCGCCGAGGCGCTACGACTGGCAGCTCATCCAGGTGTTCGAGCTGGACGAGCTGACCGACGGCAACACGCAGCTCGTCCCGGTGGAGGACGTCGGCCGCGACCGCGCCGTGTTTGTCGGGGAGGTGGCGTGCTTCTCCGCCTCCACCAGGACGTTCCCGTGCGTGGCGGGGAACGCCGTGTACCCGGGGGCGGCCGGCGTCTGCTGTCCTCCGGTCGGCGTGCGCTACTTGGCAGACAAGACCATGGATCCGCCGTTCCAGTTCACCACGGACAACGAGACACTTCCTCGGGTGTTGATCGAAGGCAAACCACTGAAAGTCTGCCGCCGCGGCAGACCGGACGTGAATCTAGTTCCCGTTGCTCGCCCACCCTCCAAGAGTACCTCAGCTGTTGCTCGGGTCTCAAGGGTGGCCTCAAAGACTAATTCGCATCCACAATTCCACATCGAACGATTTGAGCAGAGGAAATGGAAAAGATGTGTCGTGCAGTGGTGCAGCAGGGATGGTTCTCACGCATCAAGACGGGAGGGTGATATTTGCAGTATATCATTTCCTAGAGCATCTCTAGCAGACCCCGTATATCGCTAACCCGCAAAGCTCGTTTACAGTTTGTGGAAAAACGCTTTTGCGAACCGGAGCGAGCGCCGGTCGAGCAGACCCCACATACCGAAAATATTCCGTTTTACACTTTCGCTATGCGGGTTCTGCTTTGCCGGCGCCTGCTCCGGCCCGCAATTCAGATGGGTTTTTTATCAAATTTTCCACATGTGCCACATATTCAGAATTACAATACAATATGAGATAAAATGTCAATATTAAAATACAACAATCATCCAAATTATAATAGTTATTTAAATCACTGAAGCAAACTAAATAATTCAATACAGAACTTCTCCCAGGTAAATGAAATGAATGCAAAACTGGAATGTGTTACTGCCCAGCCCTTTGTCAATGGTGCTCAATGAGATCCTCCTGAAGCTGAAAGTGGGTGTTTGCATTTTCAATCTCCCGGTACATCTGAAGAAATGCTCGAATGCGGTTAGGGTCTCTAGCTGGTTCGACACGGCTACTCAAATTGTCGTAGAAGAACTCCAAGTTCATGCCTCTCTCATCTTCGAGAATCATATTGTAAAGAATAACACAACATGTCATGATGTATTTCAAGGATCGCTTGTCCCAAAAATGAGCAGGACCACGAACAATGGCAAACCTAGATTGCAAAACCACGAATGCTCTTTCTATATCTTTTCGGGCTGCCTCTTGTACTCTTGCAAATTCACATTGTTTCCTAGTTTGGGGGTCTTGGATGCTCTTGACAAATATGCACCAAGAAGGGTAGATACCATCTGCAAGATAGTACCCCATTGTGTACTCGTGCCCATTGATAGTGTAGTTGCGAGCAGAAGCATCACCACTAGCAAGCCTAGCAAACAAATGAGACTATTGCAACACATTGATAATATTCAGAGTACCTGCCATACCAAAAAAGCAATGCCAAATCAATAAATCCTCAGATGTTACGGCCTCTAGTACAATTGTTGCATCACGAGACTTGCCACAATACATTCCCTGCCATGCCTTCAGGCAGTTTTTCCAAGTCCAATGCATACAATCAATGCTTCCTAGCATGCCAGGCCTACCTCTTCTCTCATTTGATGCCTTCAACTTTTGTGTCTTCCTCGTTGGGTGCCCGAAGATATTCGTGCCCATTGAAGTCTACTCCAAATCTCCTGGATTGCTTCTGTTCCAAAAATAACTCTCCCGAAGGTTACATTCCGTTTGGACTCCGTTTGATAATCCTTTTCTTCGAAACACTGAAATAGGCAAGAAAACAACAATTTGGGCTGGGCCTCCGGTTAATAGGTTAGTCCCAAAAATAATATAAAAGTGTTTAGCCCATAAACATCCAAAACAGATAATATAATAGCATGAATACTTCATAAATTATATAACAGGGCAGGGAGGCGCGCCCCCACCCTCGTGGGCCCCTCGTGGCTCCCCTGACCGACTTCTTTCGCCTATATATGTCCATATACCCTAAAACATCAAGGAACAGAATAGATCGGGAGTTCCGCCGCCGCAAGCCTCTGTAGCCACCAAAAGCCAATCAGAACCCTGTTCCGGCACCCTGCCGGAGGGGGGATCCCTCACCGGTGGCCATCTTCATCATCCCGGCGCTCTTCATGACGAGGAGGGAGTAGTTCACCCTCGGGGCTGAGGATATGTACCAGTAGCTATGTGTTTGATCTCTCTCTCTCTCGTGTTCTTGAGGTGGTACGATCTTGATGTATCGCGAGCTTTGCTATTATAGTTGGATCTTATGATGTTTCTCCCCCTCTACTCTCTTCTAATGGATTGAGTTTTCCCTTTGAAGTTATCTTATCGGATTGAGTCTTTAAGGATTTGAGAACACTTGATGTATGTCTTGCATGTGCTTATCTGTGGTGACAATGGGATATTCACGTGATCCACTTGATGTGTGTTTTGGTGATCAACTTGCGGGTTCCGTTTGTGAACTTATGCATAGGGGTTAGCACATATTTTCGTCTTGACTCTCCGGTAGAAACTTTGGGGCACTCTTTGAAGTACTTTGTGTTGGTTTGAATAGATGAATCTGAGATTGTGTGATTCATATCGTATAATCATACCCACGGATACTTGAGGTGACATTGGAGTATCTAGGTGACATTAGGGTTTTGGTTGATATGTGTCTTAAGGTGCTATTCTAGTACGAACTCTTGAATAGATCGATCCGAAAGAATAACTTTGAGGTGGTTTCGTACACTACAATAATCTCTTCGTTTGTTCTCCGCTATTAGTGACTTTGGAGTGACTCTTTGTTGCATGTTGAGGGATAGTTATATGGTCCAATTATGTTATTATTGTTGAGAGAACTTGCACTAGTGAAAGTATGAACCATAGGCCTTGTTCCCAAGCATTGCAATACCGTTTGTGCTCACTTTTATCATTAGTTACCTTGCTGTTTTATATTTTCAGATTACAAAAACCTATATCTACCATCCATATTGCACTTGTATCACCATCTCTTCGCCGAACTAGTGCACCTATACAATTTACCATTTTATTGGGTGTGTTGGGGACACAAGAGACTCTTTGTTATTTGGTTGCAGGGTTGCTTGAGAGAGACCATCTTCAACCTACGCCTCCCACGGATTGATAAACCTTACGTCATCCACTTGAGGGAAATTTGCTACTGTCCTACAAACCTCTGCACTTGGAGGCCCAACAACGTCTACAAGAAGAAGGTTGCGCAGTAGACATCAAGCTCTTTTCTGGCGCCGTTACCGGGGAGGTGAGTGCTTGAAGGTATATCTTTAGATCTTGCAATCGAATCTTTAGTTTCTTGTTTTACCACTACTTAGTTTATAAAAGAAAATTACAAAAAAATGGAATTGAGGGTGCCTCATATGCTTCATCTTTTTAATGTCTTTCGTGAAAATGATGGGAAGGAAAATTGTGCTCAAGTACTAGAAGAAGAATTACATAGAATGCTTGGCATAAAATATGTGAATGATGAATATGATTGCAATGTTGTTAGTATGAATTCTTTGAATACCTATGATGCCAATGATGTGCAAATACACAAGCTTGGGGATGCTATGTTTGATGAAGATGATATTTTTTGTCCCCCAAGTTTTGATGAGCAAATTTATTATGATGAAAGCATGGCTCCTATTTATGATGATTATTGTGATAACACGTATGCTATAAAGAATAAAGATAACCATGAAACTTGTCATCATGATTTTAATTTTCATTTGGATTATGCTTCACATGATAGTTATTTTCTTGAGTTTGCTCCCACTACTATTGATGAGAATAAATTTGCTTATGTGGAGAGTAGTAAAATTTCTATGCAAGTAGATCATGAAAAGAATACCTTATGTGATGGTTATATTGTTGAATTCATTCATGATGCTACTGAAAATTATTATGAGGGAGGAATATATGCTTGTAGAAATTGCATTAATATCAAGTTTCCCCTCTATGTGCTTAAAGTTTTAAAGTTATGCTTGTTTTGCCTTCCTATGCTAGTTGATTATTGTTCCCATAAGTTGTTTGCTCACAAAATCCCTATGCATAGGAAGTGGGTTAGACTTCAATGTGCTAGTCATATTCTTCATGATGCTCTCTTTATGTTTCAATTCTTATCTTTTATGTGAGCATCATTGAAATCATCATGCCTAGCTAGGGGCGTTAAACGTTAGTGCTTGTTGGGAGGCAACCCAATTTTATTTTTGTTTCTTGCTTTTTGGTTCTGTTTAGTAATAAAACTTTGATCTAGCCTCTGGTTAGATATGGTTTTATGTTTTAATTAGTGTTTGTGCCAAGTAAAACCTATAGGATCCTCTTGGATGATAGTTGTTTGATCTTGCTGGAAAAATCAGAAACTTTCTGCTCACGAAAACAATTGTTAAAAATCACCAGAACGTGATAAAATACTGATTCCAATTGCAGTAGATCAATAAACAAATTATCTAAGTGTTCCCATTTTGGTAGAATTTGTGGGTTAGAGAAAGTTTGCGTTTTATACAGATTACTACAGACTGTTCTGTTTTTGACAAATTCTGTTTTTCGCGTGTTGTTTGCTTATTTTGATGAACTATGGCTAGTATCGGAGGTTATGAACCATAGAGAAGTTGGAATACAGTAGGTTTAACACCAATATAAATAAATAATGAGTTCATTATAGTACCTTTAAGTGGTGGTTTGTTTTATTTCGCTAATGGAGCTGATGAGATTTTCTGTTGAGTTTTGTGTTGTGAAGTTTTCAAGTTTTGGGTAAAGATTCGATGGACTATGGAATAAGGAGTGGCAAGAGCCTAAGCTTGGGGATGCCCAAGGCACCCCAAGGTAATATTCAAGGACAACCAAGAGCCTAAGCTTGGCGATGCCCCGGATGGCATCCCCTCTTTCGTCTTCGTTCATCGGTAACTTTACTTGGAGCTATATTTTTATTCACCACATGATATGTGTTTTGCTTGGAGCGTCATTTTATTTTCTTTTGTTTTGCTTGTTGTATGAAAAAAATACCAAGATCTGAAATTCTTAAATGAGAGAGAGTCTTCACATAGCTACATAATTATTTAACTACTCATTCATCTTCACTTATATCTTTTTGGAGTAGTTTGTCATTTACTCGTGTGCTTCACTTATATCCTATGAGTAAATGGTTGAATGATTTGAATGTCATAAATCTGAAATTATATATGTTTCATATGCCTTTCCCATGGGGAGTAATGCCTTCACATGTAAGAAGTAGAGGTGGTAAATTTTTTGAAGGTTAGCAAACATTGTATTGGTCACTTGAACAATTCATGAAAAAATATTAAAGGAAGAGAGATTTCACATATAAATATACTATCTTGGACATCTTCTATGATTGTGAGCCCCATTAATTATTTTCAAACATGAGCAAATTAGTTGAAGTTGGACAAGGAAGACAACATGATGAGTTATGCTTGGGTATATTTGTATAGAAGTTATATTGTTATGGATCCTCTAACATGTGGTGCTTGCTATTTAGAATCCTTTGCTAGCCAAAATATCTGTACTAAGCGGGAATACTGCTTGTGCATTCAAATTCCTTGAACCAATTTTATTCCATGAGTGTCCACCATATCTACCTATATGCGGTATTTACCTGCCGTTCCAAGTAAATTTGCATGTGCCAAACTCTAAACCTTCAAATAATAATCTGTTTTATATGCCCGAATCGCTCATGTAGCGACTAGGGGCTGTCAGTATCTTCCATGCCAGGTGGGTTATTCTCACAATGAGTGGACTCCGCTCATCATTCACGAGAAAATGGCTGGTAACTGGGATGCCCAGTCCTATGATCAAAAGATCAAAAACAAATTCGCAAATAATTTAAACAAACTCCCCCAGGATTGTTGATAGTCGGACGGCACCCGTTGTTTCGGACAAGCCGTGGAGTGTGATTGTTGGTGGAGGGGGAGTAAAATCTTTACCTTTCTGTTTGGGAACCGCCTATAATGTATCTAGTATGGAAGATATTGGGAACTCTTGGTCGTTATGTTGACAATGAAAGCATACCTCTCAAAATTGTTTTCATCCCTGTTTTAGCTTCAAGCTCTAGCACCTCTGCAAATCCCTGCTTACCTCTGCGAATGGCCTATCTTTTACTTTTATGTAAGAGTCAGTAGTATTCCTTCTCATTCCAACCTACTTTTTAGTTGGCAAGCATCATGTGGTGGAGAAAGATCTAAGCATATATGACCACTCAAATATATTTAATCATGAATTATTATTGTTGACAATTATCTATATGATAAATAAGTTGGGAGGCGAAACATTAAGCCCCTATCTTTCTCTGTGTTCGATGGATGATATTTGTTCTAAAAATATGCTTTGAGTGGTAGCAATCATGGAAGACTATATGATAGTTGAGTATGTGGGATTTGCTAAATCAAAGCTCTTACATAGACCCTTCCTGAAAATAAGATGAATTGCAATTGTTTGATGACTGAGAACATAGTTTGTTAGTTTTCAAGAAAGTTTATGGTCTATGCTTTAACATGTGAATAGCTTGTTACTTGATCATGAAAAGTTTTATGATATGAGCTACTGTTATGACATATAATGATGCTAGAAAAGGTGATTGAAATTATCATTGATCAAACTTGTGCACCTGCTAGCATTCACACTTCATAAATTATTTCTTTTACCATTTACCTACTCGAGGATGAGCAGGAATTAAGCTTGGGGATGCTGATGCGTCTCCAACGTATCTATAATTTATGAAGTATTCATGCTATTATATTATCTGTTTTGGATGTTTATGGGCTTTATTAAACATTTTTATATTATTTTTGGGACTAACCTATTAACCTGAGGCCCAGCCCAAATTGTTGTTTTCTTGCCTATTTCAGTGTTTCGAAGAAAAGGATTATCAAACGGAGTCCAAACGGAATGAAACTTTCGGGAGAGTTATTTTGGGAACGGAAGCAATCCAGGAGACTTGGAGTAGACGTCAAAGAAGCTTCGAGGAAGCCACGAGGCAGGGAGGCGCCCCTACCCCCTGGGCGCACCCCCACCCTCGTGGGCCCCTCGTGGCTCCCCTGACCGACTTCTTTCGCCTATATATGTCCATATACCCTAAAAACATCGAGGAACAGAATAGATCGGGAGTTCTGCCGCCGCAAGCCTCTGTAGCCATCAAAAACCAATCGGGACCCTGTTCCGGCACCCTGCCGGAGGGGGGATCCCTCACCGGTGGCCATCTTCATCATCCCGGTGCTCTTCATGACGAGGAGGGAGTAGTTCACCCTCGGGGCTGAGGGTATGTACCAGTAGCTATGTGTTTGATCTCTCTCCCGTGTTCTTGAGGTGGTACGATCTTGATGTATCGCGAGCTTTGCTATTATAGTTGGATCTTATGATGTTTCTCCCCCTCTACTCTCTTATAATGGATTGAGTTTTCCCTTTGAAGTTATCTTATCGGATTGAGTCTTTAAGGATTTGAGAACACTTGATGTATGTCTTGCATGTGCTTATCTGTGGTGAAAATGGGATATTCACGTGATCCACTTGATGTATGTTTTGGTGATCAACTTGCGGGTTCCGTTTGTGAACTTATGCATAGGGGTTGGCACACGTTTTCGTCTTGACTCTCCGGTAGAAACTTTGGGGCACTCTTTGAAGTACTTTGTGTTGGTTTGAATAGATGAATCTGAGATTGTGTGATGCATATCGTAATCATACCCACGGATACTCGAGGTGACATTGGAGTATCTAGGTGACATTAGGGTTTTGGTTGATATGTGTCTTAAGGTGTTATTCCAGTACGAACTCTTGAA
Source organism: Triticum aestivum (assembly GCF_018294505.1). Taxonomy (NCBI): domain Eukaryota; kingdom Viridiplantae; phylum Streptophyta; class Magnoliopsida; order Poales; family Poaceae; genus Triticum; species Triticum aestivum. Next base: position 632,049,959 of record NC_057799.1, read on the forward strand.
TAGATCGATCCGAAAGAAGAACTTTGAGGTGGTTTCGTACCCTACAATAATCTCTTCGTTTGTTCTCCGCTATTAGTGACTTTGGAGTGACTCTTTGTTGCATGTTGATGGATAGTTATATGATCCAATTATGTTATTATTGTTGAGAGAACTTGCACTAGTGAAAGTATGAACCATAGGCCTTGTTTCCAAGCATTGCAATACCGTTTGTGCTCACTTTTATCATTAGTTACCTTGCTGTTTTTATATTTTCAGATTACAAAAACCTATATCTACCATCCATATTGCACTTGTATCACCATCTCTTCGCCGAATTAGTGTACCTATACAATTTACCATTGTATTGGGTGTGTTGGGGACACAAGAGACTCTTTGTTATTTGGTTGCAGGGTTGCTTAAGAGAGACCATCTTCAACCTACGCATTCCACGGATTGATAAACCTTAGGTCATCCACTTGAGGGAAATTTGCTACTGTCCTACAAACCTCTGCACTTGGAGGCCCAACAACGTCTACAAGAAGAAGGTTGCGTAGTAGACATCACGCACTGACTCAATCGTAGTATCTTCACCAATGCGAAGGTACTCATAGGCATAGTCAGTCGGAATGCCATATGCAATTACACACATAGCTGCCGAGATTTTTTGATATGCACTAAATCCCTTCAAGCCCGCAACATTTCTTCTTTGAGTAAAATACCGACAATTGGCCTCACAAGCTTGCACTATTTTTACAAAGAGGGATCGGCGCATTCGGTACCTTCTCCGAAAGAGGTGATGTGGATATGTTGGATTGTCGGTGAAGTAGTCTTGCATCAACATCTCGTTTCCGAGATGGCGATTTCGAAGAATGCAAAGACGGCCGCGGTCGATCCTCGCCGTCTCTTTCGGTTCTCATCTTCGTGCTCCTTCATGGCGAGGGCCATCACCAACATCTGCTGCCGATTGTTCACAAGCAGCGTCTCAACATCCGAGTCGTCCGAATTGGACGAATCCTCGAGCAAAAACCTCTCGCAAGGGCTCAAATCCATCTAAATTCACAAATACGAACGTCGCATGAGCCAACTATGCATAGTGCATCCCAAAAGCACAAGCACAGGTACTCATCGGCGGTGGATCCCAGGGCGGCGACGGCGACTAGGGGCGGTGGCTCTGCGGCGGTGGATCCCGGGGAGCCGGTGAAGCGGCTAGGTGGAACAGGGTGAGGGCGTCCCCGCGGCGTGATTATGTCCGCAGATTTGGCCGAAATCGCCGGCGGCGGCCCGGCGGAACCAATGGCGGGCGGCTGCGGAACGGGCGCGGGCTGAAATGTCCCTCACGCCAACTGCTTTTCTGGGATGCGGGGCACCGTCGGGTCGAGGGAAAAACCTGCGTTTTCACGGGTTGGAGATGGGATTTTACTGCGCCCCTCAAAAAAATTACGGGTCGGACGTATTTGCGAGGTCTGATCGGGCAACATTTTTTGCGCGGACCCGTATTTTAGCGGTTATTTTGCGGGTCGGGGCATTATACGGGGTCTGCTAGAGATGCTCTTAGATCCCGCGGAAGACATCGAACTGTAAAATAACCGTTGTTTTATAGTACGAGAGGAAAAAAAGTCCATACCGGATACCACAAAAGCCCTCCTCTGTAAAAATTATATAGAACCCCCCTCCATCAAAAATGGACCTCGTCCTGTAGATAACTAGGATTGGAGGCAGTTTTTGCTGGGAGCTGTAAAACAAAAAACGGTTGGCGGGAGGGAACTTTCTGCTCCCGCGCCTTCCTTGTCACCGCCGCCACAGCCCGATCTCGATTCCGGCCATCCCTGCCGGTTCAGGAAGGGAGTAGACCTCCGGCCAGTTCGACCCACGCGCGTCGCCGCCATTCACGATATGTTGCCCATTCTCCACTTCATCTCATCTATTGCCGCACCCCAACGCCCAATTCAATCCAGCTCCATCCGCATCCAAAGCCTTCACGCACCATAGCTGCCCTTTGGTTGCCGCAATGGCCAGAGCGAGGAACGGCGGTGATCGAGTCGTCTTCGTCATTTTCGCCCTACTCCTCATCAGTGCCTGACGTCGAGATCCTCTGCTCCCTGCGCCGCCTCGCGCACAACCTGGCCGCCACCGACCCGCCGATGCAGCGTCCGTGTCCAGGCGGGTGCGGCTCCTCGTGGCCGTGTTCGATGGCCTGCTACTGCTTGGCGCGAGCGCCGCGCTGCCGCGCACGAGGATCCAAATGTTCTTTCCTTTTTACGTGTGAGGGTGCTTTGTGCTATTTTGCAGGGAACTTGTTGTAAGTTCAATTGGTTTATACGGGATCTATTTTATTTTGGCGAGTGCTAGGCGCCGGTGCGCCGGCCCAAATTTGGGCCGGTCGCACCCTGCGCGTAGGATCCTGCTCGTCCAGCCGTTCGATCTGATTCCTTCTTCGTCCCCACCTTCTCGACCCCACGTTCGTTTCTTCTGTCTCCAAATCACAGCGACGCTGCACACCTCGCCCTGTCCGCCTCAAGCCGTTGTAGCACCCCGCCGGGCCTGCTCAGGTAGCCTCTGCTCACATCCTCGCCGGCGACATCAAAGCCCCTGTTCGTTGCAGCTTTCCCCTCCAATTTCTTACGAACAATGAAGAAAAAAAGATTGGTGGTAGCAAAAAAACTCATGGGTCGTAGCAAAAATCGATGACGCTTGCAGCAAAAAGTTCTCACCAATTTCTCACGAAGGATGAAGAAGAAAAGATGTTGGTAGCAAAAATCATTGGTGATTGTAGCAAAAAAAACTCGTTGGTCGTATCAAAAATCATTGGTGATTGTAGCAAAAATCATTGATGATTGTAGCAAAAAAGACCTCACAAAATTCTCACAAACAATGAGGAAAAGGAAGGTGGTAGCAAATAAACTAGCCGGTCGTAGCAAAATCTGATGACGGTTGCAGCAAAAAAGACCTGTCAATTTCTCATGAACAATGAAGAAAAAAGATGATGGTAGCAAAAAAACTCGCCGGTCGTAGCAAAAATTGATGCCCGTTCCAGCACCCGCGGTGGCCGGTTCCAGCGTCGTGAGCGCTGGTTGCAGCTATTTCGCCGAGCAGCAGCCCGGTTCCAGCACCCCGCGGCGCGGTCGCCACCGTTGGAGCTCGCGAGGCTGCGGTCCTTCCTCCGTCTCGTGTGCCCAGCCGGTCTTGTGGCAGCTCGTGGTTCCATGGCGGAGGGATTGGGAGGAAACAGAAGTGCGCCAGAGCATCAGAGAAAGGGCGGTGGCTGGAGGCGTGCATGAGCTTGATTTGGCCATGGCAGAGCGGGCGCTGAGATGAGATGTAGAGAGGGACCATGGTGGGTCAACGCTTGGGGAAAAGTAACGAGTGGCTGTGCTTGCTCGAGAGAAGAGATAAGAAGGGGAGGGAGCGGTGCGCGCTTGAGGTAGGTGCCTCCTCGTGCGTGCGATATTGCTAGATCGTACACGACCGGCTCGATGTTCGGCCGGCGCGCCGAGCGCAAACATTTCCCTTTTTTTCGGGCATATACAAGATCTGTTCTGTCGACATACAAATCTTACCATAAATTCCCACAAATACGTTTTAGGGGGAACCGTATATAGTTTTCAGAGGACGCGGTTTTAGCGGATCTGCTAGGGATGCTCTTAGTTAATTGCAATGATGCATTGGAGGCAGATTCACGCACTGATGTAAAGCAGTATAGGGTGACACACGCTTTGTCGTGCCACACTTCGGTCATTGGTTAAGCCTCTCTCTCACATTCAGTGGAGGCGATATCTCGGATGTCAGGGGTTGTGTTGTTCTTATTCTTACACATAACATAGAAATCAACACATGGACGCTACATTCACCTGGTAGTGGACCAAAACACAACATACATAAGTGATTCACTGAGGGAGCTTAGATTCTTACATCCTAGTATACCATTTCTCCTCATCTCCTTGTCGCCCATTTGGGCTCTTCCTGCAACTTCTACCATCACGAAATGTCCGGTTACATAGGTTCCACCTTAACGGGGTGCAGAACTTCAGCTATGCGGCAAAGTTCAATCAAATAAAACTCCAATCCTCAATCTTTTGATTCCATGTCAAGTTAAACAAACAAGAAAAGAACCTTAGAACTTCACGAAAGCAAATGGAAGATACGTGAATATAAGATAATCATATCAAGGAGGTTAAAATGGTCTTGGACCTGCGAGGCGGTCATCTAGAGCTAAGCATGATAACAAAGCCATAATCAACATTGCCTCCCAAGGGGAAGGGTAGAGGGCTAACTTACGGTGAGAGGAGATGAACAAAGATGTGGCTTCTACCTCTTCAGAAGAAATTGCATATTCTGCTAGAAAGATAATGCAAGAGGAAGCAAGTCAGTAAAGAAGTGCAGCAAATCTAGGCAAAACAACATAGTCTATATGTCTACTATACCTATTGGAATGAAGAAGACAAGCTGAAGCGACTATCTGAGCAGATTGTACAATCAAAAGAAATACGGGACACTAAACTCAAATGTAGCATGCCAAAGGTGCTCTATTTTTCGAAGTAGATAAGTTTGACACAACTTTATCTTATTTGTTGGCTCTTACTTAATCAATGTGCATAAAAAATTAAATTACAATAAGAAATTGACTAGACAAGTGTGCATTGAAGAATTAAATTGCAATAAGCAATCCACTGGATAAATCCATGCACAACATGGATCCATAACTGAAGTGATTATTGCTGATCTAAATCTTCAGAATAAATGTCAAGGTTGAGAAACAAACCCAAGCCAGGATTTACCGAAATCTAGAAACTCTTGCTATTCGCAATTTTTTTACTATTCACAAAAAGCTAGCCTCAACCATAAGTTTACAATTACCAAAACATAGGCAATATTATACATGCAATTTCAGTTCATATACCTGAAAAGTTATTCGCATTTATGTTCAGAATCTCAAAAATATGATTAAGGAACAACAGCTAAAATCTATCATATATACCATTGCAACATTGTAATTCTTTCCGTAACATTCTTGGTTCAAAACATATTTGAGTTTTTGAATGCTCTCATTTTGCCGGTAGAGGATAATTGATAAACACAGAAGATCACATGTTCCTAACCATGATGACCGGTTTTAAGACTCATAAGAAGAGGGCATACTAATGTACGCAACCATGTAAATAATACTCTCTCCGATCCATATTAATAGACACCTATTTATTCAGTGTCAATTAATATGGATCGGAGGGGGTAGTTCCTAATAGCAGGGAAAAGGTGATGCCAAAGATATAAATGAAAGGCATCATTACTTGCTTCATGGTAAAAGATAGTGTGAACATTCTTGACCAAAAGGGGGACAACAAAATTACTCGGTTCTCATAATTAATCATTATTTGGAAGAAATACAATGCAATATTCAGACACTCTAGTTCTCTGATTTTGTTTCTTCTAGGTTGCTCGTGCGCGAGCACCGCAGGTCCTCGAAACCTTGGGAATTGTATGAGCAACACAACCACATAAATTAGGACAAAATTTCATGTCATACAATGTCTGAAAATTGTAGTCGACCCGTGCTGGGAGAAATATGACTCGTGCCCACGCTGCTCTGAGGGCTTGTCCATTTAATACCCTCTCATCAGAATTCGAGTCGATTTCCAATCTGCTTCAATCTCTACCAAACCGAACAAACCCTATTGGAATGTCGGATGTGTCTTGTATTGAAGATCTTTGAAAAACGAATGACATTATGTCTATCCACCTATACTCTATGATGATGTGACCATTCTATGGGGTATTTGGAAGAGCCGGAATGCAAAGTATCGAGGTCGTAGTTGTGGCACATTGTCACTTGCCACATTGTCGGGGATGTCGTGCCATGGTGATGGTGGTATTCCCACTCGATCTATAAAATGATCCGTGCCGCTCGGGTGGAAGGCTTCGTCTCCTCATTGTAGTATCCCACATCCATATCCTTGTGCTCATGTTGTCGTTTTCGTGTTGTTAAGAGCTTATGTTGCTAAACCTACCCACCTAGTAGCCCACACTCATGTCCCATGTCCTATGTCCACCTTGATTGTCGACCACCAAGTCGTGTTGTCTGGAGGAGGGGCAAGATGTGCAAGACGGTGCACGAATCATCAATGGAGCGCTTGTCACCACTACGCTGGTCCCACCTAGGCTTTGTCGTGAACCCCGACAAGCAGGTTCGCTGTCAATCAAGATTCAGGTGATCCGGACATGTTGTCACACCTGTAAACCCGTAACAACACCCTAGGTTCATGGTTCCACCCGCACCTCATCTAAGAGGGCAACCGGTAAACCTAGGTTCAACCTCACTCTAATGCATGCATCTGCCGCCAACCATTCTTGCGCGGTGTTGGGGGTGAGGCCGCCTTTGAAGAGGGAGTACTAGGCACTCGAGGTATGCTATGGCAGACGACTTGGCCGCTATAGCGGTATGGGGAGGACTTCGAGACTAGCAATGCGAGGAGACGTGGATGTTAAATAAGCCAGTAGGGAGACGACGTGCTTCTACTTCAACGAGTTTATACTTTATACCGACAACCACACCTTTCCCTAGTCCACGACCGATCCTTCAATTGTGGTGGTATTGCAATCGAGTAAGAAGGTGTTGTTCGACTATAGGGTCGGATGGGTATGTTTCTTTCTCTTTTTTGCGGGTGGGATGGGTATGTTTCAATTGGACCCCGGGGATTTTCTAGGCTACTCACTCTCCCTATTGGTAACAAAAAAAGCAGGTCCTGCCGACCAGGCAAAGGTCTCAAGTTTGACATCTAGAATACCAACTATATATATCGTGAGACATTTTCATACTGTATATAGATAGTGTTTATACATATAAATAGTTTTCTCCACGAACTTTGTCACTATTTTGACTTAAAAAAATGCACTGCATTATGAAATGGAGTAGATGCATGTGTATATACTTTGGTCGGTGTGGCAGTGTGGGTTCCGAACGGGCTCAACCGCTCGAGTTAAAGAAAATCTAAGAAAGTTGGTTTTCAGTGTCAAACTGGCCAGTTTTGACCGCCTAGTGCTACCTTCGCGGGAAGAACGATCGAGCGAGAGTGAGAGACAGTAGCCGAGAGACCCGGATCGATCCCGACACAACGCCCACCGTCCGCTAGCTAGCTCGCCATGCATGCGAGCGAGCGAGCGGAGAAAATGGCCATAAGTCCCACTGACTGACACGCGGGGACCAAGCAAAGTGAACAGAACAATCCCCACAAACAGACGCGCGCGCGACGGACGGACGGCGCGCCGGAGAGGAGAGGAGATTCAACGATGGCGAGGAAGGTGCAGGAGGAGGAGTACGAGGAGGACGAGGGGGAGTCGATCGAGCGGGTGTTCGAGGGGCAGGAGGTGCCCGACTGGAAGGAGCAGGTGACGGCGCGGGCGCTGGCGGTGAGCGCGCTGCTGGGCTTCATGTTCAGCGTCATCGTGATGAAGCTCAACCTCACCACCGGCATCATCCCCTCCCTCAACGTCTCCGCGGGCCTCCTCGGCTTCTTCCTCCTCACCTCCTGGACCCGGCTGCTCAACAAGGCCGGCGTCCCCGGCGTCAAGCCCTTCACCCGCCAGGAGAACACCGTCGTCCAGACCTGCGTCGTCGCATGCTCCGGCATCGCCTTCAGCGGTACGTAAGCACCCCGCACAGCGATTGGCAATCGATCTCCATCGATCGCTGGGCGTGTATGCTCCATGGATGGATCGTTTGCATTCACAAGTTTTTCCCATGCATTTCTTTGGGTTACATGGAAAGAGATCCCCGTTGCAGGGGGATTTGGGAGCTACATGTTCGGGATGAGCGAGAGGATCAGCGAGCAGTCAGGGGAGGTGAGGGACGAGGACAGCATCAAGAACCCCAGCCTGGGATGGATGATCGGCTTCCTCTTCATCGTCAGCTTCCTAGGGCTCTTCTCCGTCGTGCCCCTCAGGAAGGCATGCACGTCTCATCACACCACACGATCCATACATTCTACAGTCAATTTTTTGATTTCACAATGTAATCTGTTAAACATGGCCAATCGTTTGGTTAATTTGGGCTTCAGATAATGATCATCGATTACAAGCTCATCTACCCGAGCGGCACGGCCACGGCGCACCTCATCAACAGCTTCCACACACCGCAGGGCGCAAAGCTCGCCAAGTATGAGATATCGATCATTCTCGGAACTTGCACCCACTCATGCCAATTTAATTACCGGTGGCTGGACTGGACTGGACTGGATTGCTGCTGCATGCAGGTTACAGGTGAAGACGCTGGGGAAGTTTTTCGCGATGAGCTTCAGCTGGGGCTTCTTCCAGTGGTTCTACACCGGCGGCAAAGACTGCGGTTTCAGTTCCTTCCCCACCTTGGGCCTCGAGGCACGCAGACAAAAGTATGTTCCTAGCCTACGTCGCGTTCCTTCCACACTGATCAGAAATGTCAGCAACTTTTCACATTTCATAGCTAGCTAGCCTGGTAAATACTTGTTCACTTTAGCTATATGCAAGTCGCCTGAAAATTAAATTTTTGAAAAGAAAAAGCGCCCAAAATTTTGGACCAGTCAAACTTTAGACCGTTGATTTCAGCTTTAAGATTTTATTGCATTGATAGAAGAGAATGAGTACAGATAGGGGTACAAGTACAACACATGACATGAACACAGACCGGCATGAACATGGTGCCCGGAGCAGAAAGACAAGTAATGCTCGTCCCGAACAGAAGATACAACACAACTAAACCTACCAAGCCCAAACAAAGAGCAGCAAACCCGGACCAACAAGATCACCAACATCGCCGGAGCCAAGACTGGGGACACCACGAGTGAGCAACATAGCGCCTTCAAGAAGGAATACGACACCGAGACGGCTTTGCCATCCGGTCCGGAGGAATCAGGCCTAGGGTTTCCCCTGAGCTCGAAGAGGGGCGCAACCGAGGGCCTTGAAAATGCTTCCAAGGAGGAAACGACATCCGTAGACGCCGATGCTGCCAACATTGGCAAACCGAGCAGGGATTTCTCCCTGGCCCGAGGCTGAGCAATCCCATTGCCGCCGTATATGGAAACGAGCGGATGAGGAAGCCAATGTTGATCGAAGCCACCATGTTTTAAGGGGGTTTGCGGGCTGCACCTGTCGTCGGAGGTGGCACCTCCTCCGAACCAACGAACATTAGATCTAGCGAAAAGGGAGGCTTTGAGGTGTACAAGGTAGGGCAGACGGTGAAGCAAACCACGAGGGGGTGGGGTCGGCGAACTGCAACGCCGGCAAGCTATGACTGGAGGGACGCAGATCCGAGCTACCGTGGCAATAGCCGTCTGGACGTCGGGGAGCCAGGCGAGCTGCAAGGGACGCAACTGTTGGGTCGCCGAGGCCGTAGCCGCCCGGCAGAGGACGCCGACAACCATGGACACCGGAGAGACGCGGGTCCAAGGTCGCCGGCGCCGGAGCAGCACCGAGTAGTACCCGCCTTGAGGGGCTTCGTAACCGCCGCTAGAAATATAGTTACGTTGCCTTCGCGTGTGAGCTGTCACCGCGGCATCGGGGGAGAGGGTTGCCTGCAAGAAGGAAGACAGCGAACACCACCGCGACCAGCTGCAGATCCCGCACCCAACCCACGGCCAGCCGCACGAGCAGGGCTTGCCCGCGCCACGGAGGGTGGAGGGGGGTGGGCTGCTGGGGAGGGCGACAGGAAGGTATGTGCGGCAGCGCTGGGAGGAGTAGCACCCACGCCAGAGCTCGAGGATTTAGGGACGCGGGGCTAGGGTTGGGGGACGTGTAGGGCACGGATCTGGCGGGCGCCACCATCCCAGGGCGTGGCACGGCTTCGTCGGTCGGTCCCTCGGAGGCGGCGCAACGGAAGCGGGCGGAGGGTGGTGCGTCCTGGCGATGGCTGGTGGATCTGGGGGCGGATCTGCCCCGCTGCCAGCATCCCGGGAAGCGGCAAGGCTTCGCCGGTGGGCCCTCCGACGGCGGTGTAGCGGTGGCGGGCGTAGGGGGGGGGGGAGGTCCTAGCGGCGGTGGACGCGGTTCCCACCGTGTCGCCAGAGGAGGGCGATGCGGGAGTGGGGCTTCGTTTCAGAACTCGGCTTTAATATCCGTGGTCTGTGTTTGTCTCTGTGTTGTTTTAGGTTGTCTTTCTTTTTGACTGACCCGATATTTGCGCCAGTCAATTCTCTAACGAGCCAATGCCCATTCCAGTGTGACACAGACTTCTTCTTTCTACTTTGTTTTTTCTGTTTTCTATGTTTATGCATTTTTTTCTTTTTTGTATTTTTGGGATTTGGGAGAGTGTAAATAAGTAAACATATACATACAAATAATATATAATATGTATCAAAATTTCACTATTATATAATTACTCGTTGCATATTACAAAATGTGCAATTTTGATGCGAAGTTGTAAGCAAATTTTTTATTTTATTTTTAAATTCCTTCTTCTTAAAGGAAAAATACCAGCACCTCAAATTCATTCTTTCATAGAAAAACTTCATTACTATGATATTGTTTTAATTTCTATTTAATTTCCTTTTTATATTAAGGGTAATACCAATGCCACTAATTCATTCGTTTTTAGATTATTTTTTGTAAAACTTTCACATTTATATGCTTATTCTTGCATATTTTGAAAAACGCAATTTTTATGCATATTTAGTGCAAAAAAATTCACTCATTGTTTTAGATGCCCCCCCCCCCCTCAATTTTCCTTCTTAGATGGCAATACTAATGCCACTAATTAATTCTTCCTTAGAAATTATAATTATTTTGAGTTTATTTTTTATTGTTTTCACTTTTTTCTTCTTAAAGGGTAATAAGAATGCCCTAATTCATTCCTTCTTAGGAAACATAATTATTTTAATTTTGTGTGTGTAAGCATAAATGCAGGTACTAAATAATATGTGTGCATATTATAGTAGAATGCAAAAAATTGCACTATTATATGCTTATTCTTTGAGTATTTCAAAAGGTGCAATTTTAGTGCAAAGTTGCGTGCAACTTTTTAAAGTTTTTTCATTGTCTTTCTTCTTAAAGGGTTTCATTTTTTCTTAGAAAACTTCATTAAGTTTTTTTTTCTTTCTTCCAAAAGGTAATACCAAGGTCACGAATAAATCATTCCTTAGAAAACTTTACTTTTTTATTTTTATTTTGCTTTAGTTTTCATTTTCTTTTTTTTTGTAAGGGTAAATTCGATGTCACTAATCCATTACATTTTAGAAAACATTTCTTTTGCGAAAATTGCACAATTATGTGGTTATTTTTGCATATTGCAATAATCCATTACTGTGACTTGCGTGTACTGCAAAACTAGGAAAAAAATCATCATAAGCTATGAAAATATAGTGACTTTGGAAGATGTGTTACGGGAGGAAAGTTGCACGGTACACATGCAGAGAATACAGCATGTAATAAGAAAAATGACAATGAATGATAAGGTTTTTTTTTTGCGGTAGAAATACAAGGGTCTGACAAGTCAAATTTCATGCGGCTGTATGCAATTCTCCAAGAGCTTAAGAATCTTGCTAGGCTTGCACTAGCTGGCCATCACGACGACGACGCCCGGTGTGCTCTGCTTGTGTGAAAATTCTTGTGGTGCCTGTGTACCGTGTGTGCACGTGTAGTTAACCAATGAGGATAATCAGATGCGTCAGGCTAATTGAATTGATTAATTCACATACACATGCACGTAATCTCCACTGACCCAAATACTAGAATCAATCGCATGACTCCCTCGTTGTTGGACTTGCAACAAATGAATCCGGGCAGGTTCTACTTCGACTTCTCGGCGACGTACCTAGGTGTCGGGATGATCTGCCCTTACCTCGTCAACCTCTCCGTCCTCCTCGGAGGCATCATATCATGGGGGATCATGTGGCCTATCATCGAGCACAAGAAGGGCGACTGGTACCCCGCCGACCTCAAGCCCAGCAGCCTCCGCGGCATCGTCGGCTACCGGGTACCCCTCTCTCTCTCTTGTCAACATTTCATCCTCGTTGCATTGCAGCAAGGACAAGGATTGATACGAACGGTGATTGTGCAGGTGTTCATCTCCATCTCGCTCATCCTCGGCGACGGCCTGTACAACTTCCTCAAGGTGCTGACCCGGACCATGACGGCGCTGGTGGCGCAGGTGCGCAGGATGATGTCGGGGCCGAGTCTACCGATCAGCGAGGCCGGGGAGGACCTGGGGCCGGTGGAGACGTTCGACGACCAGCGCCGCACGGAGCTGTTCATGAAGGACCAGATCCCCAACACGCTCGCGCTGACCGCCTACGTGGTCACCGCGGCGATCTCCATCATCACGGTGCCGCGCATCTTCCACCAGCTCAGGTGGTACCACGTGGCCACCTCCTACGTGATCGCGCCGGTGCTGGCCTTCTGCAACGCCTACGGCTGCGGCCTCACGGACTGGTCCCTCGCCACCACGTACGGCAAGCTCGCCATCTTCCTGGTGGGCGCCTGGGCCGGCGCGTCCAACGGCGGCATCATCGCCGGCCTCGCCGCGTGCGGGGTCATGATCGGCATCGTCTCCACGGCGTCCGACCTGACGCAGGACTTCAAGACCGGGTACATGACGCTGGCGTCCCCCCGGTCCATGTTCGTGAGCCAGGTGATCGGCACCGCCATGGGCTGCGTCATCGCGCCGTCCGTCTTCTGGCTCTTCTACAAGGCGTTCGGCGACATCGGCACGCCGGGGTCCGAGTACCCGTCCCCCAACGCTCTCGTGTACCGCAACATGGCCATCCTGGGCGTGCAGGGGCTGGGGTCGCTGCCCAAGCACTGCCTGGACCTCTGCATCGTCTTCTTCGTGGGCGCCATCGTGGTGAACCTGGCGAGGGACCTCGCCGGGCCAAACATCGCGCAGTTCATCCCGCTGCCCATGGCCATGGCCATCCCCTTCTACCTGGGGCCCTACTTCGGGATCGACATGTGCATCGGGAGCCTCATCCGCTTCGTATGGGACCACGTCGACGGCGCCAGGGCCAAGGCGTTCGCGCCGCCCGTCGCGTCGGGGCTCATCTGCGGCGACGGCATATGGACGCTGCCGCAGTCGGTCCTGGCGCTCTCCGGCGTGAGGCCGCCCATCTGCATGAAGTTCCTTCCGCGCCTCACCAACCTCCAGGTGGACGCCTTCATCAAATCTCTACCGCCGCCGCCTCGCTGAAGTTAACCAACGAGCTGGCTACCTAACACGCATAAATGTTTAGTATAGTAGTGACAGATACATTAATGTACTGGTAGTAACTAGCGTGTAGGCTCGTGTTCCTCTTGCTACATTCATTCAGTAGAATCGATAGATGAGATGTTTGCATTGGAACTGGGACGAGTAAAGTACCACATTTCATTTGGGGTGCATGCATGCATCATGAACTGACCTCTCTCCAGCCTCAAAGTCGCAACTGAACTCAAGTCTGAACCTTGGGGTGGTACCTTTTTCGACTAATTCAGCTATACTGGACCTTGGGGTGATGCATTTTCGACTAATTCAGGTGTACTCAACCTTGGGGTGGAGCCTAAACACCTGCCTGCCTTTTGGGCGAGTAATGCTAGACCTATCGTGAATAGTTTTACGGGATTAACGTAATCGATCCGTCAGGAGGAGAAATATGACCGGAGATAAGGGGAGGACGGGCCACCCCCTTGAAATATTTTCGCTTTATCCCCAGCCTAGCTGAGTAAAAAAACACACGCATGGTTGTATTGGTTGCAAGCCTATGCTAACAAGAGGCAAAAAGATGTTATTTGGTTGCATAAAGACATTCGATGTGGTAATCTTTTGTTCTAGTGATGAGGTTACTAGCAACTAGCACACACATTCATAGGCACAGTGTAGCAAGTCTTAAACTAACAAAAGCATTGGGACATCAATTAAGCATTACGCGGTACATTAAGAAACATTGTAATTGGCAGTACTAACATGCACTTAAACCAACAGGCACTAACAGTCCAACGCCATTTCAACAAGTCTTAGGCAGTACTAAACAAAACATCCAAATAGTCCAACGCAAATGCATCCTCGTGCTTCTTACACTTGGCCACCATCTCAACGTCATTGATGTTGAAGATGATCATCTTGAAGCTATCGGGAGTCACCACCTTGAAGGTCGCAAGGTACCCAATCTTCAGCTGATGAGCTACGGCGAAGAGGGCCCACTCTTTATAAGGGGTGAGCTTGTTGTTGACCACTCGTACCATGATTCTACAGGCACAACGGGTGTTCATCATTAGCATGACTTCCGGAAGGATGGTGATAATGCACTTGGTGAAGTGAGTGGGCATTGGCAGTCACTCCTACTTAGGTGCAAGAATGAGCTTTGCAGAAGTGAGTTAGCACTATTAGGAAAAAGGCCTACTAGTGACGCATCAGTTTTGCCTACTAATGGCGCATTACTGATGCGTCACTAGTACCACGCCACTAGTATTAAATACTAATGGTGCACCACTGGTGCGCCATTAGTATCTGGTATACTAATGGCGCATCACGCCGTGCGCCATTAGTATAGACCAACATGCGCCATTAGTGTGCCTCCCGGGGGCGATATTTACACATGTGCTTTGCCATACTAATGACGCACTGTGGGGTGATGTGCCATTAGTATCCTTTGGCATACTAATGGCGCACGTTGGGGTGATGCGCCATTAGTATGAATATTAGGGATTTTTTTTCTTTTCTGATATTTGCACAGGTTACAAAATATATTATTGGACAGAATATAGACAACACCACACAGCAACAGCAGATTCATCGAATACAATAGAAGATTAGTCTCCAAATATAATTCATCATATTAGTCTCCGAATTCAAAAGACCGAACAAAGATAGAACATTACAAGTCTCGAGACCGTGAGTAGCGAGTTTGTCTTCACATTACAAGTCGATATCGATCATCTAAACTACCATCACATAGAAGAGAGCTGCGGTCATCACGATGAGCATCATCGCGATGAAACTGGTCTTCATCCGGTTCCTCCAACGCTCCCTCCTCTCTCCGCTAGATAGCGCGCGTATCTAGATTCCGCCTCCGCCCTAGTGGTGTACCCTTTGTAACTGTTACCGCTGAAACGGTGAACCTGTCTCCGACACTCCTCCCAGTCATCGTAGACTCCGGGAACCTTACCCTTGTACACGACATACGACGGCATCTCTATGCACTAGCCAAACAACAGACAATACATAAGCAATATATATGTATGCAACAAAAGGATCGGAAGAGAAAAGCAAGACATTAATAGCACGATTCATGGTCCTACTAATAAATAGCATCGATTACATCTAAGTTGAACGACTGTCCAAACCAAAGAGACATACAAGTTCATTAAAGTTTAATTACAACATGAGCTAATCGATGTTTCAGAACTACCCATAGCATCACTACTTTCGACTCGACTCATGGGACCGGAGCGTGGATGAAGCCGCCGTCTGTCGTGATGGTCATGAAGTCGCGGGCGTTGTCAACCTGCATTTGTAGCGTTGTGTCTATCTCACTGTTGGACGGTTGATATTTGAGGTAGAACTGCCCCGAGGTACGAAGGACATCTTGATGGATGATTTCTGCAAACTCCGACTGGATGCGAAAGAATTCTTGTCGGATGTCCGCGTGCTGGATTGCCGCCAAGCTTGCGGCCCAATCTTTGAGATTATTTGGTAGCAGAAGGTGATTATGGTCCCGTACGATCGCCCGCATGTGATGGAGGGCGTAGTAGGCATCCTTCTGACCGCCAGGCGGCTGCTAGATGCAGGGGAACGTCGTATTGTGGGTGAACACGTGCCTGCCGTACCTACAAGCTGGCCTCTTAAAGGTGCCTCCAGATGCGGCGTAGCCGGGGAGAGCATCATCAAGAACTTTCTTGATATTTGTGTAGTCTATCTTGGAGTCACGGTCCGGGTCGTACGTGGCCATGGAATATTTCGGGCTTAAGAGGATGAGTGTGCAATGTGTGTCACTGCACAGAACACGGAATGTTAGAAAAAAAAGAACAATCGAAATCTAAGAAATCATATGTTACGGGGCGGTTAGGGGATGACTTACTCGGGAAAGTAAGGCACAAGGAAGTTATCCTTATCTGGGTTTGCCAGAATGACGCCTTCAAGGTGTGAACTCGCGACTTGCCGGTCCCCAGCGCTGCCCAAGATCTTGGCACGCATGTAGAAGGGGTCGACTATCACAATATCCGGGGTCATGTATCTAATGATCCGCATCTCCATACTCAGCGAAAACAGCCGAACGAAGGTGTAGTGCAGCGGATGAAGGTTAAACATAGCAAAGATGTCATCAAACCGCAGGACGATCGTACCCCCGACGGCGCTATCCACAAAGCCCTTGCCATCTGGCACCTTGGCCACGAAAATCGGGTATGCCACATCATTCTCTCTGAGACGCCGCTTCTCCAAAGAAAGAACACTGTCATCCAGACTCCGCATAGCACCGGTTGCAGCATTGAGCATATTTGTCGATAGCATCGCCCTACCCACCACATGCACCCTTCTCGAGATATCCTTAGGTGAAGGTGGCCCGTCCTGAGCACGGATCGTACTCGGTGCCGGCTGGCTCGCACCGGCGCCCTTGTTAGTCTTTCGTTTCCGTCCCTTCTTCCTGATCTACTGTAATGGGATCGAGTTCTGCTCACAGACCGCCTTCTTGAGCGTGTTGGGGCTGATAATATTTCGCACCTCAGCTATCTGAGGCTCGGTGAAGGCGGCAACTGGAGGCTTCTCCTGAGAACTGAATGCCAGACGATGCCTGTTGCAATTGGGTTTCTCCGCCGTACCAGCTAGATCGCGGTCGTCTTTTTCAGGGTTGGGTTCTTGAGAAGGAGGCCCGCAGAACTCGTCACCGTACCCATGTTCGGCAAAGTACTTATCGACGTTGGTAAATGTACCGTCGTCGTTGTCGTCGTCGTCCGGATCCTGTGCCATATGCATGTCCGGATCCTGTGCCATAGGGATGTCCGGCATGTCCGGTAGCGTTGCGGCGTTCTTGCCATGGCTTGGCGCTGGCACGACCGGCGGTCTTGTCTGTGGGGTGGTGTCCCCCGCCCCCAAACGAATCTGGCTCTTCGGCCAAAGCAGGGGCCAGCTTACGCAGGCGCTGAGGGTCATCACATCATCTTCGTCGGCCCCAGCGGGTCGAATCGGAGGTAACAACTCGTCGCAGCCTGGCAGCACCCGAACCAGTTCAACCCTATACAAGGTGGGTGGCATCGGATTACCGTGGAACACGCGGTTGCCCGGTTGAACGATTCTGCCCTTGGCGACATCGACCAACTCGCCGCCCACGAAGTGCAGGAGAGTGCAAGGAACGTCGGCGGCGCCCTGCGAAAACATGTAGGGCGTCAGGGATGCCCAGTCAAAGGCAAGGAGATGAAGTCATCGGCCGAGAGCCTTAGTTACCGTGATGCCGTCGAGCTCGGCTAATGTCGAGGCACCGCCAACGGCGGGCGTGCAACTGACGGAGGGGCCGCTTGCTGGCAAGGTGCCGGCCGGCGTACACCCGGGTGCATTAAGCTCCAATGCCCGTGCCGGCGCCGGAGACACGAATACCGCCTCCGCCGGAGACACCAATGGCGCCGTCTGCGAGTTGTGCGAGTTGCTGGCCGTGAAGCTGGGAACCGGGGGAGGCCCCTGTTGGCCGCCCACAATCCACGTCGTCAGCCCCTGAATCAAGGTAGGCACCATGGCGGTGAGCGTCGTTCCTAGTTGTTGTTGCACTTGCTCTTGGACAATCTCCGGATCCGCGCCACTTGTGCCTTGAGTTCTTGAACCTCGCGCGACTGGCTTTCCGAGCTGGTCTTTTTCTCGTTTCGCCCACCAGCGGTATAGTATGACGACCATTCTGCGGACAAGCCTTTGCCGGCCACACGACCAGCTGACGACGGCTTACTGAGCTTATCCTTGTTTTTCATTACGTTCAACGCCCTATTTAAAGGGGTGTCAAAAGGGGAGCTCTGAGACGACCCCGCGCTACTGCTTTCAGCCTCCTGCAGAAGGAATGTGAACCATTTAGAAAATTGGCTTCATTAATTAGAATGCAACCATATGGAGCTAATTACGCGGGGGTGTATTCCTTACCAGAACAAGCTCAAGCGCCCTGGTCTTCGGATCCGTGGTAAGCTCCTTTGTTACCGGGTCCTCCTTGTACCGGGCCCTGACAAAGTTCCTGGTCTGCTTGTCACGGAATTTCTCAAAGCGGGGCGGTAGGCCTTGCTCGGCACGCTCCGCGTCCTCCTTGTCCCATATAGGCTCCGCCACTCTGTAACCGCCGGGACCGAGTTGGTGGACCCCTAAGTTCAACTGCCGTATTTCTTTCCCCCACTGACTTGATTCGGAGGTTGCGCTGCTCTCGCACTTGATCTTGAACTCCTTGTAGTCATCTTCGCTGATCAAAGGATATTTCGCCTTGATCTTCTCATAACTATCACCTTTTTCAATCATTGCCTTCACCGTGCTTCTCCAAGTAGACAGGGCCGTGCTCATCCTCGTGAGGGCGGCACTATTCACTTTATTCCCTGAGAGGCGTGTGTTTGCAAAGTCAGCGGGGAACTTGTATCGTTCGTGCAGCTTTGTGAAGAGGAGGCTGCGCAAATTCCCTCGGTCCTTATGCCTTAGGTTCTCGGTGTTGATCGAGACGGTGCTCCGGAGAATGCACCCGAGCTGAACCGAGTACCCCTTGACTACTTCTTTGGGCGCCGTTGGATGCCCGTCGGAGTTCACTTCAGTAAATTCCTCCTTGACGGTGCCGAGCACGCTCGGGCGCCGGTCCTTCCATTGCCTCTTCGGTTGGCTGCCATCTGTGCGTGCGCCGCCATCATCAGTGGTGGCATCCTTGGCGGCACCATCAGTGGTGTCCTCCCCGACCCCACTAGGGGTTGTGTAGTCAGGATCGGTGTCTTCCGCGGCGTCCTCATAGCGGTGAGGTTCTTCCTCCAGCTCCTGGGACAGCTCCCAGAATTGCTTGCCGCCCGAACCGCTGGCCTCATCGTTGTGGGCCATGTTTCGCTCTAAATAGGAAAAAAGTTTGGTCAAAAAGTTGGTTATTGTCAAGGAACAAGATCATGGTCTCATCATTTAGGGTTTGTCGACACCGAGGCACCCTAAAAGCCTAAGCGTACATCATTTAGGTTCTCATCGACACCGAGGCACCTAAAAGCTAAGCTGGGAAGGAGAATTCTAAGTTGGGCCTAATCACTTGGCTCTATTGCCACCTATGGTTTAATGCAGCAAGAATAAAGGGGCAGTTGATCCTACTTAATTAAGTACTAAGACCCCGGCCCATGCATTAGTCACAAGTACCCCATATGTCCTAATTTTAGCAAAGTCATGCTAAAATTCATGGAAAATTTCAGCATGACCTTTGCTGAAAATAGGACATATGGAGTACCCGAATTTGCCGGAACGGAAGTTAATAGACATTCCAGCAAACTCAAGGTTCTCTCGGGGTACCTGCAAAATCATTATCCCCACGTAATGAAGTCACCAATGGGTCATTTCAGAAGATCACAAGTACAGCAGCAGCAGCAGTGAATACAGGCATAACAGCAGCAGCAGCAGTGAATACAGGCATAACAGCAGCAGCAGCAGCAGTGAATACAGGCATAACAGCAGCAGCAGCAGTGAATACAGGCATAACAGCAGCAGCAGTGAATACAGGAATAACAGCAGCAGCAGTGAATACAGGCATAACAGGCATAACATTGTAATGGACCATATTCTAATTTGTACTAAATTTGATGCCTTCTACTGAACCATATTTTGCTTTGTATTGGACTATGGTGGTTTGTACTGGATTACATCCTTCCTCGAGAAATACCCGATGCTGGATCACTGCCTTAGACAATCACCGACCGGAACTGTATATGTTTCTTATCTCACACCGCAGTTGTGGCTTACATTACTTCTGATATAACCTTACAGTGTTCTTACACCTTTGTAAAATGTATAGCGGTGTCACCTACTGTCCATAATACTCCCTCCGACAAACTTGAGACAAGTTTTTTCGGGCGAAGGAGTATCATATAAAGAAATAGAACCCTCTACCATCATAATGATCTGCTAGAGCAGAACACTTGCAACACAGTCCACACTGCACGTGGTACATTTCCGCAAGTAGAAACACAAGCACCACTCATGGGCTAGTAAGCATTGATGTATATAGCAGCAGTAGTAAATTAGATTGTACCAGTCATGGTACATTTCTGCAAGTAGAAACACAAGCACCACTTAGAGCAATGGAGAGGAAAATCTGACAATAACTTAACTGAAACCAAAGAAAGACCAAGCAAACTATTGCAAGTACAGTACACTAACTACTTCACTAAACACAACTGCATAATTAAACTTAGTAGCAGAGGTTCAGTACACTAAATTCGGTAAAGAGCACCAACTGTAGTTGACAACAAGCTTACACAATAACTACATCATGTACTTTTAGTACACACATGGATTAATTGACCAAACCCCCAGCAAGTAGGTACTTGCCATGTACTACATATGCAACACAACCAGTTAACATCAGTTAACTAACCATAGTAGTAGATGAACATCTACAGTAGTAGGAAACTCTAGAATTGGGGAATTCCCAATTTACACAACATAACACCACATGTACCAGAACATCAACTGCATAGAGCAAACACACAGAGGCCAACAACAGCATGAGATGCATAACACCAAGACCAAGAATACATGGCCAGTTCACAATAATATACTAACTCTTCAGTTACTATCATAGTTAAATCTTCGTGTAAATTACATCAATTTTAAAATCAGCACAACTACAAAACCTACACATTGACAACTACCAGTGAATCACATTGTAAATTCAATGAACTTGCAGTTGAAGAAACCATCAAAAAGCAAGATTCAGACAGTTTCAGACTACATCAGTTTTAGTTAACTATTTTTTAGACTACAACAATTTCAGTGAACTTTACCAACTCCTGGAATGTTACATGTTTGTCTTGGATAGGATGCAGGTGTACATGGACCACAAAGAAATCTAGTACTAAGGAATTTACAGAAGATGTGCAGTGCAATGCAAGAACCCCAAGTCTGCGACTTACCGTGGCCGATGCACGAAATTCGGTTGTAGCTGAGGTTGAGCACGCGAAGCTTCGTCAGTTCCCGGAGCCCCTCGATGTTGGCGATCTTGTTCCGCGATAGATCCAGCGAGTGCAGGCCCTTCGGCAGCGATCCGGGGGAGATATGAACTGCATGACGAACAGAACAGCCCAAATTCAGCAACGGAAGCTGTACTATCTATCTACTAGTTACTGAATGTCTGAGGATGCTACTGTCTAGTACGGGAGAGCGGAAGCGCGCGAGCACGCGAGAACGGCGGGCCGGGGTACCTGGGCGGGCGTGGCCGGTCGCCGGAGGGGTCGGGGTCGGCGGCGGCGGCGGCGTCGAAGGGATGGCTCGAGGCCGTCCGAGCTCGTCCGGGTCCTCGTAGTCGAAGAGGAAGACGGCGGCGGTCCTCCTGGGCGCCTCGGTTGGTCGTGGGGAGGCCGGCGGCCACGTGCCTCGCGGGTCGGCGCGGGGCGGCAGCGCGGGGGAGCTGCAGTGGTGGGGGCGCGGGGGCGGCGCGCGGGGGAGCTGCAGTGGTGGGGGCGCGGGGCGCGGCGCGGCGGGGGTGGAGTCCGGCGGGGGTCGGGGCGGCGGCGTCGTGGGTCGGGGCAGCGCGCGGGTGGATCTGGCGAGGGAGAGGGACGAAGGGGATCTGGCGAGGGAGAGGGAGGAATTAGCTAGGGGGGAAGCTTACTAATGGCGCACCCCGCAGCGGTGCGCCATTAGTATGTTTTTTTAGATAGCAATGGCGCACCCACGATCGGTGCGCCATTAGTAATCTTTTTTATATAGCAATGGCGCACCAGCCAGAGGTGCGCCATTAGTAATCTTTTTTTATATAGCAATGGCGCACCAGCCAGAGGTGCGCCATAAGTATTTTTTTTATTGCATCTAATAATTTTTTAGAAAACGAATATGAATATGAAACAGTAATAATTTTTTATAACAACAGCAATAATTTTTTTAAAAATATCATCAAATTTATTATTTGAAAATATTTATGAATATGAAAAAAAAATAATCAAATTTATTATTTGAAAATATCATCAAATTTGTTATTTGAAAATATAATCAAATTTGTTTTTTTGCAATTTTAGTTGCATTCATTTGTGACGGTGGAGCGGGCCGGGGAGGGTGCGGGGGTCGACGGCGGCGGTGGAGCGGGGGAGGGTGCGGTGGTCGGCGGCGGCGGCCGGTGGAGCGGGCCGGGGAGGGTGCGGTGGGTCGTCGGCGGCGGTGGAGCGGGGGAGGGTGCGGTGGGTCGTCGGCGGCGGTGGAGCGGGGGAGGGTGCGGGGGGTCGGCGGCGGCGGCCGGTGGAGCGGGGGAGAGGGTGCGGGGGGTCCTCGGCGGCGAGGGGGACCGGATCTGGCGAGGTGGGATTGCGATCGAGATGGAGGGGGATCGAGATCGAGTGTCCATGAAATTTAAAAATATTCATGAGTTCAAAAAGTGCCCATGAAATACAATCGAGAAATGAAGGCTACAATTTAAATACAATCGATCTTAGCTAGCTATCTGTTCACAATCTTCTTGCCCTTATGTTTCGTAAATGGAGTTCTTCTCTTGAACGGACGTCCTTTAGGTAGGGTGGTCCTGCTTCTTCTTGTGGTGTATGCTGATACTTCATCGTCGTCGTCATGTTCCATCTTCGGGTCGCCGTACTTGTCAAAGTCTTGCTCATTGGCGACTCCATCCATTCCGATGATCTTCCTTTTGCCTCTCCTCACGACAACACGACTGGGGTTTGACGGGTCGGTAATGAAGAAGCATTGGTCCACTTGGGAAGCCAGTACCCATGGCTCATTTTTCGCGGTGACGTTCGCGCCTGCGGTCTTGGATTTGGCTTCGGGTATAACCATGGTGGTGAAATACCGGTCTTCTTTTATGACGCTCTTAGCCCATCTGACACGGAACATCGGGACCTTCTCTCCAGCATAGCTCAGCTCCCAGATCTCCTCGATCCTTCCGTAGTATCTTTCCTTGTCGTTACCGGTGTAGGATTCCATCGTTACCCCGGAGTTCTGATAACCATCGCTCTTCATGTCCTTGTCCTCGGTGTAGAATGTGTAGCCGTTGATATCGTACGCCTCATACGTCATCAGGTTGTGCTCGGCGCCCTGTGACAAGGCGAATATGAGTTGTTCTTCCGCGGAAGAATCCTCATGTAAAGGGTACGACAGAAGCTTCTGCTTGAACCAACGCGTGAAACATGAGTTGTGCTCTTTGATTATATCTCCGTCCGTCCTCTGTTGGCCTCGGTCATTGTACGTCTTCTCAATAAAGGTTTTGTGCTCTACCACCCAAGGATCGACCACGTCTATGTGTTGTAGCGCGACTAGGTTTGCTCTTTCAAAGTCTGCGAGTCGACCCTCGAAGTCGACATGCATTTCGCGGCGACCCTCACGGTGACCCCATCCAGCGAGCCTGCCGAGGTGCCTGTTGACGGGCAGACCAACGGGGTTCTCGATGCCTAGATAATTCGTGCAGTAGGAGATGCACTCTTCGGTCAGAAAGCCCCTGGCTATGCTTCCCTCTGGACGTGACATGTTGCGAACGTATCCTTTGATGACACCATTCATCCTTTCGAACGGCATCATGCTGTGCAGGAACGTCGGCCCGAGTTGGATGATATCCTCCACGATATGGACCAGCAGATGCACCATAACGTCGAAGAATGCGGGCGGGAAGTACATCTCAAGCTCGCATAGTATCACCACGATCTCTTCCTGTAGCCTTCTGAGTTGCCTCACGCCAACCGACTTCCGAGAGATGACGTCGAAAAAGTTGCATAGGCCAAATAGCGTTTCACGGACGTGCGCGTCCATGATCCCACGGATTGCAACTGGAAGTATCTGCGTCATCAGCACGTGACAGTCGTGAGACTTCATCCCGCTGAACTTCTGCTTCGCTGAGTCTAGGTATCTGCTTATCTTCCCCGCGTAACCGTAAGGAAGTTTTACTCCTACGAGGCAGGTGAAAAACTGATCGATCTCCTCCTGACTTAGAGTGAAGCACGCGGGAGGGAAGTCATTTCCGGTCTTCTTGGCCTTTTTGCCTTTGCGACGACTTTCCGTGTCCTGCTTCGCCTCATCATCATCATCATTAGCGTGAAGCTCCTCCCTGATGCCCATTGATTTCAAGTCTGCCCTTGCTTTCGGCCCATCTTTGGTCCTCTCTGGCATGTTGAGCAGGGTACCAAGCAGACTCTCGCACACGTTCTTCGTGATATGCATGACATCAAGGCTGTGAGGCACACGGTGGATCTTCCAGTACGGCAAGTCCCAGAAAACAGACCTCGTTTTCCATACCTTCAGCAGCGGCTCTGGCGCCTTTCGCTTCTTTCCCGGCTCTGGCGCCTTTTGCTTCTTTCCCGGCAGTGGGCAATCTTTCCAATTTTTCAACAGCTCGTCTATTTCCTCGCCGCTCCTCGTACGCGGGCGTCTTCGGGGTTCGGTTTCACCATCGAACAGATCCTTGCGTTTCCTCCATGGGTCATCGTCGCGAAGCCACCTTCGATGTCCCATGAACACGGTTTTCGAAGACCCGGGATCTCTATCTAGCTGGCGATACGTTGTGTCATCCATGCACCTGACGCATCCAGAAAATCCGTGGACCACCTGCCCCGCGAGATATCCGTAACCGAGATAGTCGTGCACCGTCGTGAGCAGTGCGGCTCTCATAGGGAAATATTCTTTCTCTGCGGCGTCCCACGTATTGGCTGGCGTTTTCCACAGCGTGTCTAGCTCCTCTTTCAGCAGCCCCAGATACAGATTGATGTCGTTCCCTGGTTGTTTCGGCCCTTCAATTAGCATACTCATGTGAATGTACTTCCTCTTCATGCACAACCAGGGGGGAAGGTTGTACATCCACACAAACACAGGCCAGGTGCTATGTGTGCTTCTCTGGCTGCCAAACGGATTGACTCCATCGGTGCTCGCGCCCAGCACGATGTTCCTTGGATCCTTCCCAAATTCTGGGTGTTCGAAGTTCAACGCTTGCCACTGGCTCCCATCCTTAGGGTGACTCAGCATCTTGTCTTTTTTATTTATCTCCGGATCATTTGCGTCATCTTCTCGCTTCTTCTCCTCCCTATCCGCGTGCCAACGCAGGAGCTTTGCTACCTTAGGGTCCGCGAAATACCGCTGCAGACGAGGAGTGATCGGAAAGTACCACACCACTTTTCGAGGAGCTTTCTTCCTCTTCTTGTATCGAGTGACGCCGCACACCGGACATATGGTAGACTCCGCGTGCTCGTCCCGATAAATGATGCAATTGTTCATGCACACATGGTATTTCACGTGCGGTAAATCCAGAGGACACACGATTTTCTTCGCCTCCTCGAAACTGGTCGGGCACTTGTTCCCCTTGGGAAGACGTTCGTGCCAGAATGACATGTTCTCGTCGAAGCATGCGTCGGTCATTTTGTGTTTTACCTTCATCTCCAGAGCCATGAGCGTTACTTTCAGGCGGGTATCCTCGGGCCTGCATCCTTCATACAATGGAGTAACCGCGTCTATCTCCAGTTGATCCAGCTTGGCTTTCTCTCGGGCGGCAGCTCTTGCGTTATCCGTCTGCTTGAGAAGCAGCTCTTGAATATGAGGGTCCTGCACCCAGCCCATCGATGGTCCATCGTCGTCTGCTCCCGGCATCTTCATCTTCATGATCATGCCCTTCGTCTGCTCCGGCATCTTCCTCATCATCATGTCCGGCATCTTCTACATGATGACTGTGTACAGCATCATCGTCGTGATCATGTCCTGGAGATTCTTCGTCTTCTCGCCCGCCCGAGCCGCGGTGGTTGTCTTGCTGCCCTTCCTCATTTCTTGCCCGGCCCCCATGGACGACTTCATAGTCATCTTCATCACCTTGCCACCGATAGCCATCCATGAAACCACGCAAGAGCAGGTGGTCCCGCACCTGCCCGGAATCCGGGTCCGCAATAAGGCTCTTCAGCTTGCATCTTCGACACGGACATCTTATCTCCGTCTCGTTCTTTTGAAGCATCTCGGCCTTCGCGGAGCTCAAAAACCTATTCACGATGCCTTCGGTCATCGTGCGGACCATGGTCGCCTGCGGGGTAGAGCAAAACGATATTTTTGAACCAAGAAAAAATTTGGCATGACTTTGCCTAAAAATAGGACCAAAAAGAATGCATAGTGCCAAAATTCTCGCCGAAACGGAAATGAATCAACATTCCGGCAAAATATTGGCAACTATCGCATTTCAAATACCGGTACCTGCAAACACAAACATATATGCAACACCACAAACATACATAGATCTAGCTAGGCCATAAAAAGTGCATGTGCACGTTGTTGGAGGGAGAACAACATAAAGATAGCTTCCCCCTTACTTACCTATCAAAAAAAGGTAATTTAACCACTTAATTTGGATGAATTTATGGTGCAAATGAGGTGAGGAGGAGGAGGCAGCCGAGACAAGCTTGGAGGAGGAGGTGGAGAGAATGAAGTGGGGAAAGTGAGTGGGTAGGTGTGGCTGTCCAAAATATCTAGCTGGTCCCAGGTTACTAATGGCGCACCACCTACAAATGTGCCATTAGTAACCCTGGTTACTAATGGCGCACCTGCTGGTGGTGCGCCATTAGTAGTTTTGCAAAAAACTAATAATAATAAATATACACTAATGGCGCACCAGGGCACAGTGCACCATTACTAGTTTAAACTAGTAATGGAGCACTATACACTGGTGCGCCATTAGTAGTTTTGCAAAAATAAAAAATAAAAAAATATAGTAGTGGCGCACTATGAGGCTGGTGCGCCATTACTAGTTAGAACTAGTAATGGCGCACTGCGCCCTGGTGCGCCATTAGTATGTTTGGAAAAATAATAATAAAAAATTTGTTACTAGTGGCGCACCGTGTGTCTGGTGCGCCATTAGTGTCTTTCACACTAATGGCGCACCAGCACATGGTGCGCCATTGCTATATAGTAGTGGCACACCACATGTCTAGTGCGCCATTAGTGGCCATTTCATCTATAGCCCTTTTCTTAGTAGTGTAGGCCTAAGTGGCAATGGAAATGATCATAATTGCGGGGCCTTTTGGAGGCGCTGCCATACACCCACCACCTTGTGAAGATGGAAATGGGCCGGCCCGCTCTGGCCCAGACTTGGCCCGTGATGGCATATGTTCTCTACACAAGGGCATCGAGCCGACCGAATGGTTCGGGAAGGACTGGCCCCATGTCGCATTACACTAGTGCAGAACAGGCCTTTATCACCGGTTCGTAAGGGCCTTTAGTGCCGGTTCTGCAACCGACACTATGGAGTGGAGACTAAAAGCCCCCCTTTAGTACCGGTTCGGCATGAACCGGCGCTAAAGTGCCACCACGTGGCACGAGCCAGGCCCGGGTGCTGGTAGACCATTAGTACCGGTTGGTAGCACCAACCGGTACTAAATGTTTGGGGGGGTTTTGGTTTTAATTTTTATTTTTCCATTAATTTTGTGTTTTCCATTTAATTCTTTTTTGTTTGCTGGTATTTTACGATACTACATATTGTACACGTTATGCATATATATAAATAGATTTTCTCGTAGAACTGATTATATATATATAATCGAATGTCTCACAACCACTATTAATTATTCACACATACACATGTATATATATACAATTTCTCCTACATGTTGCCTTGGTGCCTTCGGAGCACGATGACAAGTGGTACATGGGGGCGGTAGCGGGTAATAGTATTCTCCTTTGGGATCTATGACCTGGTCCAGCAAAAATCCCGCTATTTCCTCTTGAAGTGCTCGTATGCGCTCCTCTGATAGGAGCTTGTCCCGCACCTCTTTGAACTGTTAAGAAGGAGATCAATATGCATGTGTATTAGTTGTGTGACTAGATATCGACAATCATGTAAGATTTATGAATAGAGTTCTGGCAAACGTACCCAGTCCTGTCTATCAGATCTGCTCCTTCCGGACGCCATAATGCGAATGTTCTCGCAAACGTAGTATGCACACACTTCAGTCCCCGGCGCCTGCTTCAGTGCCTTTACGACAATAGAATTTAATCAGATAATAATTAATCAAGCATGTTAATTAATTAATGGTATTGAAACAAGAATTAAAGAGATGGTAGCTAGCTAGCTAGTACTACTTAATTACTTACCTTGGGTCGATACCAACATAGCTTTTGTCGCCATTTTCCTGGAGTCACCTTGATGTACTTTGCCCAAGCCCTGCCCGCCGGCAAAGAAAATTAATAAAGGGGTTATTAAAAATAGTTCATATCAGGAAATGACGAACTAAATAGGCCGAGATATAGTTAATAATGATTGAAATAACCTGTCGACTATCCCCTTCACGATGCTGTAGTCACTATTTTTTTAAGTAGTGAGTCCAGTACTTCAACTTTTCCTTCGTCAACTTTAATGTCTAACAAGATCCAGTGGAAGCTGCATGCGCATACGTTTGCATGTATAAATTAAGCGGGCATGTGCATAACACTAATCAACTATAACCCTAAACCCTATACACTTATTAACATCTAGCTAGTAAGCAAAAACAGAATTTGTAGTACAAGACAGTGTGACTCACTCGAAGTTGTAAGGAAGTAGTATATCTTCATTGCTATTGAGGCGCTTCAAGAACTCTAGCATGCATTTCTCTACATCTTGTCTACACCATTCCAATTTCCATGTGTATTCATTAACGGTATTTGGGTCAATGAACCCAATGCCATAGCGTCCAGCTTTTTTCATTTCATACATCTTCATCCTGCATAATACCACAGAAAAGAATATATAGTGAGGATATATAATTACAGGTAATTAATGATCAATCAATGAGCACTAGAGCTAGCTTGAGACTTAAATTACAGAAAGAAATCACTTACAGACAATAGCAACTGACGATAGATTTGTCGAGTGCATCTTGATTGAATAACTGAAATAGTTCTGAATACTCAATGGCCAGAGCTTTCTTATGGAAGTAATGATCTTCCTCGACTTGCACCATGAGGGACTCTCGATTGGAAATCTTGGTAATTTTCATGTACCAATCATGCAATTCATACATTCTCGTTGGGAGGTTCTTGACCTCCTCGGGCTCGACCAAAGGTTGGCCCCGGACATATTTCCGTTTTATTTCCTCCTCTCTAAGCGGAGGCATGGGCTCGATCTCGAGGAGTTGTCCAACAGTGATCTTGAGCATTTCAGCCTGCATTATATGCTCCTCGGTTATTACCACATCGCCCAGCTCGGGAACGTAAACGGTTTGCCCACAATAATATTGGGCGCGCGTACTCTCATGTGTTGTTGGCACAACAAGCGGGGGGGGGGGTCGATTGCGCCGCCTGTTCTCCCAGCTGGGGAACGGTTTTCCCGCATTTTTTGACAGCTGCTTGTTGGCTCGAGCTCGAGCTCGCTTCTTTCTGTAGTCGTGCTCGATGTGCCTTCTTGATTTGGCGCTCATAGTCTGAGTCAACAGGCTTGGGAGCTGGTGGTCTAGCCATACGAATGAAGTGGTCAATCTTTTCCTCAGGCACTTTCTCCCTCGGCGGCGTTGCCGGTTTCGGTCGAAAATGAGCGTCCACTTCGGCCCGCACTATTGCATCGTTTTGCTCCTCGGTCATGTCGTAAGGCCTCTGAGGAAGAGGAGCGAGGCTGCTTGGACCATATTTATATCGCTTGTCTCCGCCTGTACTTTCTGTACTACCTCGACTCGTACCGCTACGCACCATAGCTGCGGCGTGTCTCTTCTGCGATTGCTTAGGCGGCGGAGACGGCTGACGTGGCTTAGTTGGAGCAGGAGGAGTGGCCTGACGCTGTGCCGGACTTGAAGCAGGAGGTGTGGCCTGACACGGTGTCGGACTTGAAGCAGGAGGTGTGGCCTGACGCTGTGCCGGACTTGAAGCAGGAGGTGTGGCCTGACACGGTGGCGGACTTGGAGGAGCGGGAGTCTGCTGACACGGTGGCGGACTTCGAGGAGGAGTCGGCAGACGCGGTGTCGGTGGACTTCGAAAGATGATGCAATCCTTTTTCCATAGGATGAAACGATGTATGGCCTCTCCCAGTGTTTGCTCGTCGTCACCTCCAGGAATGTCAAGCTCTAGCCCCGAATATGGGCCCACCACCTCATCAACCAAGACACGAGCATAGCCCTCTGGAATCGGGGCGCAATGGAAGGTTGCTTCGGGGGTAATTGTAAAAGCAACGGCGTTCGCCACCTTCATGGATATGTTCTTCATTTTGAAGTGTAGCTCACAGTTAGTGTTCTCTATGATGTCATCCACAGGGTATGTATCCAGCAGTGCGTCGCCCGGGGCGGAACCAACGCTGCTTCTCGGCATGGATGGGACGGTGCTATCCAATGCTGGATGATCATCCGCTTGCTGCTGCCGCTGCTGAGACCCCCTTTCCTGGCTAAGTGAGTCGATCTGCTGCTGCTGCTGCTGCTGGAATTTGAGTGCCAAGTCCGCGTGCCTTGCTTCTAGGCCTTGAAGGCGTTCCGCGTCCTGCTTCCTCTGCTCCTCCTCCAGCTTCCTCTTCTTCTCCTCCTCCATCTTCTTTCTTGCACGGGTCCTGTAGTCGTCGTTCCATTCCGAAAAGCCCTCATACCAGGGAATAACGCCCTTGCCTCGTGTTCTTCCCGGGTGTTCAGGATTTCCCAGGGCGCGCGTAAGCTCGTCGTTCTCTCTGTTGGGCGTGAACACCCCCTTTCGAGCATCTTCTATTGCGTCAAGTAACTTTTGTTCTGCTCCGTTTAGACTTGCCTTCTTCGAAACCAGGCCTGTCTTCGGGTCCAACGCCCCCCATGCGCATAGAACCAAGTTCTGCACCTGGGGGGCCAGCTCCTAGTAACCGGAGTGACCCCTGCATCCTCCATCTCTTGCTCAGACTTATCCCACTTAGGCATTGCCACCGCGTAGCCACCTGGACCCAGCCTATGGAACTGCGTCTTTTTTGCGGCATTGGCCTTGTTTTTTCTCGACCGTTCCTTAGATAATTCTGATTCCTTGAATTTCACGAAAGCGGGCCAGTGTTCTCTTTGCTTCTCCAGTGTTCCCTTGAATTCTGGAGTCTTCCTTTCTGCAGCGAGGTAGTTGGCCCATACAGTTTTCTTGTGGGTGTTGAATGCAATTGCCATCTTCTTAAGAGCAGCGTCCTTGACTTTCTGCACATCTGCATCAGTGAAATAATCTGGTAGGGTGAAATGTTCCATCAGAGATTCCCAAAGCTTTTGTTTTGCTCTGTCGTCGACCCAAGTAACATCTGGGCGTTTAGTTTTTGGCTCTTTCCATTCTTGAATGGAGATCGGGAGTTGGTCCTTCACAAGAACTCCGCACTGACGAACGAACTTGCTCGCAATGTTCTTAGGCGTGAGGGGTTCGCCACTAGCTTTGATGGAATCGATGTTGTACTTTACACCCTCCTTCAACTTTTTGCTCGGGCCGCGCTTTGTCCTGCTGTCTGTAGAAGCAGATTTGCTCGATCCGGAGGGCTGAAAGAAGAAAGATCGATTCGTTAATATATCTTCAAATAAAAAAACATGTGATGATCACTAGATGCCTGCTTATATAAATATACCTCGCCGGTAGTCTTTGTTATTTCAAGATCAACATTGTATTCGTCATCATAATCATTGTCTGCGTCATCATAATCATAATCATAGTTCATGACTTCATCAGCTCGGTCGTCGAGATCGAATATCTTATCATCACCCTCCCCGGTATTGTTCAGATATTGGGAGCCGTCATTTGCTTCATTCAGATCATCTGGCCTGCTAGGGCTGCGTATGATCTCGAACAGGGCCTCTTCTCCCTCTCTGCCGGTATTGTCCGCCATAGCTTTTATTTAACTAATACAGAAGAAATATAAAACAATTTAGTATTCAAATTACAATGCATGGATGCAATCAATAAGGAAAAACTGAATCATATAGTACATAATATGCATCGTCTCGAATAATATATAATCTCGAATACATCGTCTCGAATAATATATAATCTCGAATACATCGTCTCGAATAATATATAATCTCGAATACATCGTCTCAAATAATATATAATCTCGAATACATCACTGGCTAGGTAGCTAATAAAG
Organism: Triticum aestivum; assembly: GCF_018294505.1. Classification (NCBI taxonomy): domain Eukaryota; kingdom Viridiplantae; phylum Streptophyta; class Magnoliopsida; order Poales; family Poaceae; genus Triticum; species Triticum aestivum. The sequence continues at coordinate 632,082,043 of NC_057799.1, forward strand.
ATCGAATACTATAGAAGAATCTAGGCCACTCGCGGTTCCTGGGGCGCGGGCGGTGGACACCCAAAGACAAGGAACCATCACAGGATCATATCTCCGGTCATCTGCCCAAAGAACCTGCCAGGTATTGGAGAACCTGACGTCCATAGCAGCCATGTAGCGATGGACGTGCTCGTCCTCCTCCCTGACACGACGACGCACCACCTCCGGCGGGGCCGGCTCCCTCTGCACCGAATGTGGCCCACGCGAACGCCACCAAAGGAGATCAAGGTCGACGACGGGACCCGAGGCCGGGTTCCTCACCAAGCGTCGCGCCCCTCCAGGTAGCACCTCCCAGTGCCAGCCCGGCGGAGCCCAATCCCGGACATGGGTCCTCTGAAGCAGGACGTCGTCGCGAACGGGTCGACGGCGAGGATGCGGGCCGGGCATCGTCGACAACAAATACTATATGCCGCAAAAGTAAAGTAACATTTTTTTAAATGATTGGATTGTGATTTCTTATAGGCAAATTCTCAATTTTATAACTAAAAATATAATAAACTAAAAAATCATCGACCATATCTAAAACTAACATTTCTAACATTGCTATAACTTAAATTGTATAACTAATTTTTCTTTAACATTTCAATATAACAAACATTTCAATAACATTAATATAGAAAAAACTAACATTTCTATATATAACTAAAATTTCTATATAACTAACATTTCTATAACATTAATACAGAAAAAACTAAAAAAACTAAAAACTAATAACTAATAACAGAAAAACTAAAACTAAAAACAGAAAAACTAAAAACTAAAAACATAACAAAAATTGTGTATGTGTGTGTGTGTATGGTGTGTGTGTGTGTATGTGTGTGTATGTGTTGTGTGTGCAGGCGACGGCGACGGCGAGCCAAGGCGACGGCGCCGGCGGCGCGCGCGGCGGCTTCGATTGGAGGGAGAGGAGAGGGTGGACAGAGGCTCACAGCGCGGGCGAGGTCGAGGCGACGGCGACGCGGCCGGTGCGGGACGGGACGCGGGCCGGTGCGGGGACTGGGACGCCGGCCGGTGCAGGGATGGGGGCGGGCCGGCGACGCGGACGGCGCGACGAGGACGGGGGCGGTGCGGAGTCGACGGGGACGGCGCGACGGCGGCGGCGACGGCGTGGGACGGGGTGGCGGCGATAAAGCAGAGAGAAGTGGGAGGAAACTGACGAAATTTTCGTAAGTGTTTCTTATATAGGATGGTCCTTTAGTACCGGTTGGAGCCACCAACCGGTACTAAAGGTCGATTTTGGCCAGGCCAAGCGGCGGGAAGCGCCCACCTTTAGTACCGGGTGGTGGCACCAACCGGTACTAAAGGCCCACCCTTTAGTACCGGTTGGTGCCACCACCCGGTACTAAAGGGTGTGCGCTGCCAGGCGAGGGGCGCAGAAGTTTAGTCCCACCTCGCTAGTTGAGGAGCGCCAGGACCAGTTTATAAGCCCCGACGCGGGCACTGCATTGAGCTCCTCTCAATAGCAGGCCTTCTGGGCCTACCTCTCCTACTCTGCCTGTGGGCCTACTGGGCTTGCGGGCCTGCATCCTGGCCCAACTACAGGTTGGGTTTCTAGTCGTATGCAGGCCGCTCTGGCCCAGTAGGTGGGCTTTTTTATTTTCTTATTTTTTTGCTTTATTTATTTTTGGTTTATTTATTTTTGAGTTGTTTTTTGCTGTATTTAGAGTTTCTTTGGGAATATTTTTGCTTTAGGTACAAAAAATTACAAACTTTCTGTTAGTGCCGGTAGTTTACAAATTTGAATAGTTTACATTTTGAATTATTTGAAATTTGTGTGAATCACTAGTTTGTGAATAACTTAACTTTGAAAATAGATTTTCAGTGATTCTTTTTTCTTATGTTTAATATTAGTGTGTTTTATCATTATATTCAATTTGGTAATGCTTAGGTTATTTAAAAAATGAAATCCCTTTGTAACGGATGAGTTTTCGTCCGAAACCCTGATACTTCGAAAGAGATTGTCCATTTTATACACGAAGTGCATCCAGTTTTTGCGGTAACCCTCTCTACTTTTTTGCACATGCTATGTGGGTGAAATTATGATACCATGCCAACTTTCAACCTTTTCTGAGTTCATTTGAAATGCTTTTCAATTTCAGGGTCATTTAGCTGAAAAAATCAGTAAATGCATGAAAGAATTTGTTTGCACATAAAATTTCTTCGCGTTTCAAATGCCAAAACACATAACTACCCTAACTATTACAGAGATTCCCTCCTGGGTGTGAAACACAGAAGAAATTGATGATAGTGAAGCCGATCACATCCCAGATCTTTGGGTGTGAAACTTTTTCTTCGCGTATGTCCCTTTGCGCCGTAGCCATGGAAAATCTTCATCATTTAACTGGATGCTCGGGTCAATATTCACTGTGAATGGAGCAATTTCATCAAACTTTTCATAATCTTCTGACATGTCTGTCTTGTCATCCACTCCCACGATGTTTCTCTTCCCAGAAAGAACTATGTGGCGCTTTGGCTCATCGTATGATGCATTCGCTTCCTTATCTTTTCTTTTTCTCGGCTTGGTAGACATATCCTTCACATAGAAAACCTGTGCCACATCATTAGCTAGGACGAATGGTTCGTCTGCATACGCAAGATTGTTGAGATCCACTGTTGTCATTCCATACTGCGGGTCTTCCGTTACCCCATATCGTGTCATATTGACCCATTTGCACCGAAACAAAGGGACCTTCAAATCACGTCCATAGTCAAGTTCCCATATCTCCTCTATGTAACCATAATATGTTTCCTTTCCCGTCTTGGTTGTTGCATCAAAGCGGACACCACTGTTTTGGTTGGTGCTCTTCTTATCTTGGGCGATCGTGTAAAATGTATTACCATTTATCTCGTACCCTTTGAAAGTCATTATATTCGAAGATGGTAACTGGGACAGCGAGTACAGGTCATCTTCAATAGAGGCGTCATGCATGGTACGTGTCTGCAACCAGCCGGCGAAACTCCTGGTTTGTTCACGTGTAATCCAGTCATCAGACCGCTCCGGGTGTTTGGAGCGTAGAAAATTCTTGTGTTCGTCCATATACGGAGCCACCAAGGCGGAATTCTGTATAACTGTGTAGTGTGCTTCAGTGAGAGAATGTCCGTCCATACATATTTTTTGATTCCCTCCTAGCGTGCCTTTTCCATCCAGTCTGCCCTTATGCCGCGATTCAGGAACACCAATCGGCTTAAGGTCAGGAATAAAGTCAATACAAAACTCAATGACCTCCTCATTTTCATGGCCCTTGGAGATGCTTCCTTCTGGCCTAGCACGGTTATGAACATATTTCTTTAAGACTCCCATGAACCTCTCAAAGGGGAACATATTGTGTAGAAATACAGGACCCAAAACGCTAATCTCTTCGCATAGGTGAACTAGGACGTGCGTCATGATGTTGAAGAAGGATGGTGGGAACACCAACTCGAAACTGACAAGACATTGCACCAAATCATTCTCTAACCTTGGTATGATTTCTGGATCGATTACCTTCTGAGAGATTGCATTGAGGAATGCACATAGCTTCACAATGGCTAATCGAACGTTATCCGGTAGAAGCCCCCTCAATGCAACCGGAAGCAGTTGCGTCATAATCACGTGGCAGTCATGAGACTTTAGGTTCTGGAACTTTTTCTCTGCCATGTTTATTATTCCCTTTATATTCGACGAGAAGCCAGACGGTACCTTAATACTGAGCAGGCATTCAAAGAAGATTTCCTTCTCTTCTTTGGTAAGAGCGTAGCTGGCATGACCCTGATGTATGCCGTCTTTTCCATGCATACGTTGCTGGTCCTCCCGTGCCTCAGGTGTATCTTTTGTCTTCCCATACACGCCCAAGAAGCCAAGCAGGGTCACGCAAAGATTCTTCGTCACGTGCATCACGTCGATTGCAGAGCGGACCTCTAGATCTTTCCAATAGGGCAGGTCCCAAAATATAGATTTCTTCTTCCACATGGGTGCGCGTCCGTCAGCGTCATTCGGAACAGGTTGTCCGCCAGGACCCTTTCCAAAGACTACCTTCAAATCCTTGACCATATCATGTACATCAGCACCAGTACGGTGGCGAGGCTTCGTCCGGTGATCCGCCTCACCTTTGAAATGCTTGCCTTTCTTTCTTACGGGATGCCTGCTCGGAAGAAATCGACGATGTCCCAGGTACACATTCTTCCTACAATTGTCCAAATATATACTGTCGGTATCATCCAAACAGTGCGTGCATGCGCGGTATCCCTTGTTTGTCTGTCCTGAAAGGTTACTGAGAGCAGGCCAATCATTGATGGTCACGAACAGCAAGGCCTTTAGGTCAAATTCTTCCCCCATGTGCTCATCCCACGCACGTACACCTGTTCCATTCCACAGCTGTAAGAGTTCTTCAACTAATGGCCTTAGGTACACATCAATGTCGTTGCCGGGTTGCTTAGGGCCTTGGATGAGCACTGGCATCATAATGAACTTCCGCTTCATGCACAACCAAGGAGGAAGGTTATACAAACATAGAGTCACAGGCCAGGTGCTATGGTTGCTGCTCTGCTCCCCAAAAGGATTAATGCCATCTGCGCTTAGACCAAACCATACGTTCCTTGCGTCATCTGCAAACTCCTTCCCGTACTTTCTCTCAATTTTTCTCCACTGCGACCCGTCAGCGGGTACTCTCAACTTTCCGTCTTTCTTACGGTCTTCTCTGTGCCATCGCATCGCCTTGGCATGCTCTTTGTTTTGGAACAAACGTTTCAACCGTGGTATTATAGGAGCATACCACATCACCTTGGCAGGAATCTTCTTCCTGGGGCGCTCGCCCTCGACATCACCAGGGTCATCGCGCCTGATCTTATAGCGCAATGCACCGCATACCGGGCAAGCGTTCAAATCCTCGTACTCACCGCGGTAGAGGATGCAGTCATTAGGGCATGCATGTATCTTCTGCACCTCTAACCCTAGAGGGCAGACAGCCTTCTTTGCTTCGTACGTACTCTCGGGCAATTCGTTGTCCTTTGGAAGCATATTCTTTATCATTACCAGCAACTTTCCAAATCCCTTGTCAGATACACCATTCTCTGCCTTCCATTGCAGCAATTCCAGTGTGGTGCCCAACTTTTTCTTGTCAGCTTCGCAATTCGGGTACAACAATTTCTTGTGATCCTCTAACATGCGCTGCAACTTCTTCTTCTCCAAATCACTTGCGCAGTTTCTCTTTGCATCGGCAATGGCCCGACCTAGATCATCAGCGGGCTCATCTGATGCCTCTTCTTCAGCTTCTTCCCGCATTGCCGGCTCAGCTTCTTCCCCCATTGTTGTATCATCGTATTCAGGGAACCCATGGCCAGGATAGTTGTCGTCGTCCTCTTCTTCTTCATTGTCTTCCATCATAACCCCTCTTTCTCCGTGCTTGGTCCAAACATTATAGTGGGGCATGAAACCGGACTTAAACAGGTGGACGTGAATGGTTCTTGACGTAGAGTAATTGTGATCATTCTTACAGACTAAACATGGACAAGGCATAAAACCATCCGCCCGCTTGTTTGCCTCAGCCGCAAGCAGAAAAGTTTGCACGCCATTAATGAACTCGGGAGAGCATCGGTCATCGTACATCCATTGTCGGCTCATCTTCATTACACAACACCGAATAGACCAAATTAATACAAGTTCATACATAAAGTTCATACAAGACTTAAATGCAACAAACAAATAACTCTCTAACTAAAGAATTTAAATGCAACAACAAATGCGATCAAGATCGCAACTAAGGTAACAATTGATCCAACAGCATAATGATACCAAGCCTCACTATCAATGGCATATTTTCTAATCTTTCTAATCTTCAAGCGCATTTTCTCCATCTTGATCTTGTGATCATCGACGACATCGGCAACATGCAACTCCAATTCCATCTTCTCCCCCTCAATTCTTTTCAATTTTTCTTTCAAATACTCGTTTTCTCTTTCAACTAAATTTAACCTCTCGACAATAGGGTCGGTTGGAATTTCCGGTTCACAAACCTCCTAGACAAAAATATCTATGTCAACTTGATGGGCATAATTTGTCATAAACACGAAATGCAACAACTAGTTTTAAAAGAGAATATACCACATCCGAATCATAACAAGGACGAGGGCCGACGGGGACGGATATCAAAACCATGGCACTATGTATAACAAACAACGTACGGGTAAGATAATTATACGAGTAACTATATATCCAAATCACACAAACATCAATTTGGTAATGTAAAACATTCATGAACAAGAGGCTCACCACAAGGTGGTGCCGGCGACGGAACGGTGCGGGCGATCGACTGTGGTTACGACGGAGATTTAGAAGGCACTAAGTAAACCACACCTACATATGCAAACTAAGTGTTAGTTTTGACCACAAATTGCATATAAATCAAATACTAGCACATATATTTTCTACCAAATTACTAAACTCATAAATTAATCACTATACAAAGCATTGCAAGAGCTAATCTAGCAATGAGAGATGAAAGGACAAAGTTGCTAACCTTTGTGATCATTTGAATGGATGGGGGCCTTCAAATCTTGACAAATTTTGGGCAAAATGTGTGATGAGCTCGAGAGGAAGAGGGGAAGAACAGAGAGGAGAGGGGAAAGGGGAAGAACAGAGCGAGCTCGGGTGGACGAAGGGTTTATGTAGGATGACCTTTAACACCGGTTCGTGCCATGAACCGGTACTAAAGGTGCTGGAGGGGCCCCGGACTGACAACATCCTGCCACCACTCACTTTAGTACCGGTCCGTGGCACGAACCGGTGCTAAAGGTCGGCCACGAACCGGTACTAATGAAAGCGGCTGGCTAGCCGTTGGAACCGGCACTAATGCACACATTAGTGCCGGCTCAAAAGCAAACCGGCACTAATGTGCTTGACATTTAACCCTTTTTCTCCTAGTGTTGGGCAATATGGCCTGACCCAGATAATACATGATAACTTGCATGAGCGTCATAATGTTATCACTAGAATTAAAACATTTTCATCACCAGAGCGTGCAACATAGATATAAATAATAGCATTGATCAACGAACATGCAAAATTACATCACTAGGGCACCGGGACAAAACTATTCTATTCCAGGACATATATTAATACTCAAAACAAGTGTAAAATAACAATGTAACCAAATATGCATGTTTCAGGACACATAGTACTCAAATTTGCATGTTCCGGGACATATAATACTCAAAATGCATGTTCAGCAAGCCAGCAAGAAGAATCTCAGAGTTTGCACTATTCGACTGACAATTGCTTCACTTGTAGTAGATGACCAATGTAACCAGAATGCAATGGCTTGGCATACAAGAAGCATAGTGGAAAATAAAATAATCAATAGGCATTGGATCAACCATACTACTAAATAATACAACTATGCAAAATATATTCAGAAACATCTCGGGCTCTCTTTTATTTCGATTATGTCATGTCTCCAGCAACCATACTACTAACTATAGACAATCTCCTTGTTCTGATGTGTTAAATCTTTAAGCATCAAGAGAAAACTAAAAGTTTGAATGAAACTACCAATCACATTTGTAAGTCAATTACATAACATGAGGATAGGTGAAATTTAACATTCTGATCCTAGCAAAGATATGCATGACAAATACTAATTGAACCTTAATTGAAACAACTCCCGACGTGTCACATATCATGTTAATCTTCCCCAAGATAATAAAAAATAGATGTTGTGCTCAGTTTAGAAGAACCTATGGTTCAAACCAAGAGTAGGATAATTAATAACGTTCATGATGCGAGCACTGCAAGAAATTGAAAATAGATAAAGTTTATAGTTCAACCAACGGGTGTTACCCATCTTGCGAGCATACAAGCACTTCAACTTTCTCAGTGGCCAATCGACTCCTAAAATCAGATAGTAGTCTTCGCTCTGTACCGAAAGCTAAGATTCTACTATTGAGACAAAAACTGCCAATATATCCTTCTCCATGTGACCAAGTGTTGGATATTTAGGAGAGTTCAGAGTGGATATCAAAATTGTCGGCACGAGGGACTGGGGCATTGCCAGATAATGTCTCAAGTTTCGTAGTTAACACACTTGCAGAGCAAGCTCTAAGGTTCACATATCGATCCCAACCTGCCATTGCTTCATTACCATTACCATCCATATATACATCAGTTCCTGTTGTACAAGCTCTGGACTATTGTCATTCATTTGAGCGTATCGATTGAACAACCCTTGGAACACCTGCATAACTCTCATAATCGTCTTTGATTCTACATCATCACCATATGCATGCTGGAAGCAAAATTCTAGTTATGTGCACTAAAAAATTAGAGATATCATCCAATTGGGAAAATTCTAATTTTATTACCATAAACATTCTCAGCTATAATACATATCAACTTATTTCAACCAATCTCTTTGAAAGTTGGAAGTAGGTGTCAATAGAGTTACTACTTCACAGAAACAGAGATCCCCCTCTTTGATTCAAATAATAAATACTTTGCCAGGACAGTGTTATAGACAAGTCAAGTACCACTAGTTCCTACTTACTGAATCATTTGCACTGAAAGGATAACGTACCACTTACTGATTGTCCTTTGCATTGAAACATACGGGCAGACTAGAATTGACCTACACAATATTATAGACAGCTCAAGCAGCATACACATCTAGCTTACAGATCAAGAACTGCTGAGTAAATAGGCAATTTTCGATTAATTTAATCCATGAGTAAATCACAAGCATGGCACTGACAGAAATAATCCAATACTGATATTTAATCATGCAAGCACATACTACGCTAATTGCAAACAGATCTATGTATAACGCTAGTATGGCTAAAACAGACAACAGTGGGAACCGGATAAACGAATTGTACCCTCGAGTAGGCCAGGCAGAAGCCGCGGCGGCGGTGGCAGCAGCGGCGGCGTCCTCGGCGGCCTTCTTGTTGGCCTCGAGCTTCTCGGCAGCGAGATGGTCGGCATCGGACTGAGACATGGCGATCATGAAGGCGATGCGTACATAGAGGAAGCAGACGAACGGAGGCGAGCAGTCGTGGAGTCACTTCCCAAAAAGCTATTCGCCCATCTCCCGTACAGGATCCGGAGAGGCGGGGTTTTGGAGACCTATTCTCCCATCGACCGTGTATGCGGCAGACGGCATGGAGTCACCGGCGGCAGTAGCAGCAAAGGAACGACGGTGAGTGGTGCGCGTGGAGCAGATGTGATCTGTTCGTGGCGGCTAGGGTTAGGAGACACCTTCCACTTATATAGGCGGAGCCACGTGGAAAGACGTGGGCTCGACCCATATCAGAGTCCGTGACAACCCACGATGTCGCAGATCGTGGCCCAACTGTCAGAAAACTCTCCGTTACTGACTAGCAAAAATAAGCGCGTAGGTGTGAACTCGGCTTGGCTCATTCCCGCAACCCGCGGCGCGTCGCGCGTGACGAGGCGGGCGGCGGAGGATGATCGCGCGAGGGCCTCTTCTATTCTCGAGCAACGATAGCATGTGGAAGAGAAACCCTTATAAGGAGGTCCAACTCCTCTCCAACTTCCGGGGTGGGACTAAACATCCCACTACACCTAGTGCCAACTAAACCCACATGGGCCCTTAGAGATTTTCAGAAATTGCTAGACGGGCCTAAAGCCCACCCCATATTTCAGCAATCCCCCACCAGATCTCGAGGGCCCATTGTGTCCTCTGTTCCAATTGCTTTTTCGATATACCAGTGTTTCAGTGAAGACCTGTTAAGGTTGAACTTCACCTATGATACGTCTCCATCGTATCTACTTTTGCAAACTCTTTTGCCCTTGTTTTGGACTCTAATTTGCATGATTTGAATAGAACTAACTCGGACTGGCGCTATTTTCAGCAGAATTCCCATGGTGTTATTTTTGTGTAGAAATAAAAGTTCTCGGAATGACTAGAAACTTCACGGAGATTATTTTTGGAATAAATAAAACAGATTGGCGAAAGAATCAACCAGAGGGGACCCACACCCTGTCCACAAGGGTCGAGGGCGCACCCTCTGGTCTTGTGGGTCCCACGAAGCTCGACCGACCTCAACTCCAACTCCATATATTCACGTTTGGGGAGAAAAATCAGTGAGAAGGATTCATCGCGTTTTATGATACGGAGCCGCCACCACCTCCTGTTCTTCCTCGGGAGGGCAGATCCGGAGTCCATTTGGGCTCCGGAGAGGGGAAATTGTCGCCGTCGTCATCATCAACCATCCTTCATCACCAATTTCATGATGTTCACCGTCGTGCGTGAGTAATCCCATCGTAGGCTTGCTGGACGGTGATGGGTTGGATGAGATTTACCATGTAATCGAGTTAGTTTTGTTAGGGTTTGATCCCCAGTATCCACTATGTTCTAAGATTGATGTTGCTATGATTTTGCTATGCTTAATGCTTGTTACTAGGGCCCGAGTGCCATGATTTCAAATCTGAACCTATTATGTTTTCATGAATATATTTGTGTTCTTGATCCTATCTTGCAAATTATAGTCACCTACTACGTGTTATGATTCGGCAACCCCGGAGTGACAATAGTCGGCACACTTCCCGGTGATGACCGTAGTTTGAGGAGTTCATGTATTCACTAAGTGCTAATGCTTTGGTCCGGTACTCTATTAAAAGGAGGCCTTAATATCCCTTAGTTTGCAATAGGACCCCGCTACCACGGGAGGGTAGGACAAAAGATGTCATGCAAGTTGTTTTCCATAAGCACGTATGACTATATTCGGAATACATGCCTACATTATATTGATGAATTGGAGCTAGTTCTGTGTCACTCTAGGTTATAATTGTTGCATGATGAATGCCATCCACTAGTGCAGAACTGGGCTTTAGCGCCGGTTCGTAAGGGCCTTTAGTGCCGGTTCTACAACCGGCACTAGAGAGTGGAGACTAAAGCCCCCCCCCCTTTACTACCGGTTCGGCACGAACCGGCGCTAAAGTGCCACCACGTGGCACGAGCCAGGCCCGGGTGCTGGTAGACCATTAGTACCGGTTGGTAACACCAACCGGTACTAAATGTTTCGGGGGGGGTTGGTTTTATTTATTATTTTTCCATTAATTTTGTGTTTTCCATTTAATTCATTTTTGTTTGCTGGTATTTTACGATACTACATATTATACACGTTATGCATATATATAAATAGATTTTCTCGTAGAACCGCATATATATAAAAATATATATCATCGAATGTCTCACAACGACCATATGGGTCCACCACCTCATCAACCAAGACACGAGCATAGCCCGCTGGAATCGGGGTGCAATGGAAGGTTGCTTCGGGGGTAATTGTAAAAGCAATGGCGTCCGCCACCTTCATGGATATGTTCTTCATTTTGAAGTGTAGCTCACAGTTAGTGTTCTCTATGATGTCATCCACAAGGTATGTATCCAGCAGTGCGTCGCCCGGGGTGGAACCAACGCTGCTTCTCGGCATGGATGGGACGGTGCTATCCAATGCTGGACGATCATCCGCTTGCTACTGCCGCTGCTGAGACCCCCTTTCCTGGCTAAGTGAGTCGATCTGCTGCTGCTGCTGCTGGAATTTGAGTGCCAAGTCCGCGTGCCTTGCTTCTAGGCCTTGAAGGCATTCTGCGTCCTGCTTCCTCTGCTCCTCCTCTAGCTTCCTCTTCTTCTCCTCCTCCATCTTCTTTCTTGCACGGGTCCTGTAGTCGTCGTTCCATTCTGAAAAGCCCTCATACCACGGAATAACACCCTTGCCTCGTGTTCTTCCCGGGTGTTCAGGATTTCCCAGGGCGCGCGTAAGCTCGTCGTTCTCTCTGTTGGGCGTGAACACCCCCTTTCGAGCATCTTCTATTGCGTCAATTAACTTTTGTTCGGCTCCTTTTAGACTTGCCTTCTTCGAAACCAGGCCTGTCTTAGGGTCCAATGCCCCCCATGCGCATAGAACCAAGTTCTGCACCTGGGGGGCAGCTCCTATTAACCGGAGTGACCCCTGCATCCTCCATCTCTTGCTTAGACCTATCCCACTTAGGCATTGCCACCGCGTAGCCACCTGGCCCCAGCCTATGGAACTGCGTCTTTTTTGCGGCATTGGCCTTGTTTTTTCTTGACCGTTCCTTAGATAATTCTGATTCCTTGAATTTCACGAAAGCGGGCCAGTGTTCTCTTTGCTTCTCCAGTGTTCCCTTGAATTCTGGAGTCTTCCTTTCTGCAGCGAGGTAGTTGGCCCATACATTTTTCTTGTGGGTGTTGAATGCAATTGCCATCCTCTTAAGAGCAGTGTCCTTGACTTTCTGCACATCTGCATCAGTGAAATAATCTGGTAGGGTGAAATGTTCCATCAGAGATTCCCAAAGCTTTTGTTTTGCTCTGTCGTCGACCCAAGTAAAATCTGGACGTTTAGTTTTTGGCTCTTTCCATTCTTGAATGGAGATCGGGAGTTGGTCTTTCACAAGAACTCCGCACTGATGAGTCCACTTGTTCGCAATGTTCTTAGGCGTGAGGGGTTCGCCATTAGCTTTGATGGAGTCGATGTTGTACTTTACACCCTCCTTCAACTTTTTGCCCGGGCCTCGCTTTGTCCTGCTGTCTGTAGAAGCAGATTTGCTCGATCCAGAGGGTTGAAAGAAGAAAGATCGATTCGTTAATATATCTTCAAATAAAAAAACATGTGATGATCACCACATGCCTGCTTAGATAAATATACCTCGCCGGTAGTCTTTGTTATTTCAAGATCAACATTGTCTGTGTCATCATAAACATTGTATGCGTCATCATAATCATAATCATAATCATAGTTCATGACTTCATCAGCTCGGTCGTCGAGATCGAATATTTTATCATCACCCTCCCCGGTATTATTCAGATATTGGGAGCCGTCATCTGCTTCATTCAGATCATCTAGCCTGCGAGGGCTGCGTATGATCTCGAACAATTCCTCTTCTCTCTCTCTCTGCCGGTATTGTCCGCCATAGCTTTTACTTAACTAATACAGAAGAAATATAAAACAATTTAGTATTCAAATTACAATGCATGGATGCAATCAATAAGGAAAAACTGAATCATATAGTACATAATATGCATCATCTCGAATAATATAAAATCTCGAATACATCGTCTCGAATAATATATATAATCTCAAATACATCGTCTCGAATATTATATATCGAATACATAACTGGCTAGGTACCTAATAAAGATCGAATACTACAGAAGAATCTAGGCCACTCACGGTTCCTGGGGCGCGGGCGGTGGACACCCAAAGAGAAGGAACCATCACAGGATCATATCTCCGGTCATCTGCCCAAAGAACCTGCCAGGTATTGGGGAACCTGACGTCTATAGCAGCCATGTAGCGATGGACGTGCTCGTCCTCCTCCCTGACACGGTGACGCACCACCTCCGGCGGGGCCGGCTCCCTCTGCACCGAATGTGGCCCACGCGAACGCCACCAAAGGAGATCAGGGTCGACGACGGGACCCGAGGCCGGGTTCCTCACCAAGCGGCGAGCCCCTCCAGGTAGCACCTCCCAGTGCCAGCCCGGCGGAGCCCAGTCCCAGACATGGGTCAGCCTGACGTCGTCGCGAACGGGTCGACGGCGAGGATGCGGGCCGGGCATCGTCGAGAACAAATACTATATGCCCGCAAAAAGTAACATTTTTTAAATGATTGGATTGTGATAAGTAAAATTCTATATGCAAATTCTAAATTTTTCTATAACTACAAAACAGAAAAATTTATAACATTTCTATATAACTAACATTTCTAATGCTTCTATAACTAAAAAACAGAAAAAATTCTATAACTAAAAAACTAAAAAACAATGTGTGTGTGTGTGTGTGGACATGGTGGCCGGGGCAGGAGCTCACCGGTGAGGCACGGCGACGGGGGGCGGCGACGGGGACGGAGACGGGCGGTGACGACGGGGATGGGGACGGGGCGGCGACAACGGGGACGGACTGGGCGGGGACGACGGGACGACAGGGCGGGGCGCGGCGAAGGGGCGACGGGGCGCGGCGCGGCGACGGGGACGACGGGGACGGGGACAGCCCGGGCGGCGAGGGCGACGGGGACGGCGACGGGGGCGGCGACGAGGGGCGGCGGCGACGGGGCAGAGTAGAAAGAAGCAGAGGGAGAGATGAGAAACTGAATTTTTTTTGAAGTGTTTTGTTATATAGAACACCCCTTTAGTACCGGTTGGAGCCAGAAACCAGTACTAAAGGTCTGTTTTGGCCAGGCGAAGCGGCGCGAAGCGCACCGCCTTTAGTACCGGGTGGTGGCACCAACCGGTACTAAAGACCCCCCCCCCCCTTTAGTATCGGTTGGAGCCACGACCCGGTACTAAAGGGGGTGCGCTGCCAGGCAAGGGGCGCAGAAGTTTAGTCCCACCTCGCTAGTTGAGGAGCGCCAAGACCAGTTTATAAGCCCCGGCCCGGGCACTGCATTGAGATCCTCTCAAAAGCAAGCCTTCGGGGCCTACCTCTCCTACTCTGCCTGTGGGTCTACTGGGCTTGCGGGCCTGCATCCTAGCCCAACTACAGGTTGGGTTTCTAGTCGTATGCACGCCGCTCTGGCCCACTAGGTGGGCTTTTCTATTTTCTTATTTTTTTTGCTTTATTTATTTTTAGTTTATTTATTTTTGAGTTGTTTTTTGTTGTATTTAGAGTTTCTTTGTGAATATTTTTTCTTTAGGTACAAAAAATTACAAACTTTCTGTTAGTGCCGGTAGTTTTCAAATTTGAATAGTTTAAATTTTGAATTATTTGAAATTCGTGTGAATCACTAGTTTGTGAATAACTTAACTTTGAAAATAGATTTTTCAGTGATTCTTTTTTCTTATGTTTAATATTAGTGTGTTTTATCATTATATTCAATTAGGTAATGCTTAGGTTATTTAAAAAACGAAATGCCTTTGTAACAAATGAGTTTTCGTCCGAAACACTGATACTTCGAAAGAGATTGTCCATTTTATACACGAAGTGCATCCTGTTTTTGCGGTAACCCTCTCTACTTTTTTGCACATGCTATGTGGGTGAAATTATGGTACCATGCCAACTTCCAAACTTTTCTGAGTTCATTTGAAATGTTTTCAATTTGAGAGTCATTTAGCTGAAAAATCAGTAAATGCATGAAAGAATTTGTTTGCACATAAAATTTCTTCGCGTTTCAAATGCCAAAACACATAACTACCCTAACTATTATAGAGATTCCCTCCTGGGTGTGAAACACAGAAGAAAGTGATGATAGTGAAGCCGATCACATCCCGGATCTTTGGGTGTGAAACTTTTTCTTCGCGTGTGTCCCTTTGCGCCGTAGCCATGGAAATCTTCATCATTTAACTGGATGCTCGGGGCAATATTCACTGTGAATGGAGAAATTTCATCAAACTTTTCATAATCTTCTGACATGTCTGTCTTGTCATCCACTCCCACGATGTTTCTCTTCCCAGAAAGAACTATGTGGCGCTTTGGCTCATCGTATGATGCATACGCAAGATTGTTGAGATCCACTGTTGTCATTCCGTACTGCGGGTCTTCCGTTACCCCGCCTCATGTCATATTGACCCATTTGCACCGAAACAAAGGGACCTTCAAACCACGTCCATAGTCAAGTTTCCATATGTCCTCTATGTAACCATAATATGTTTCCTTTCCCGTCTTGGTTGTTGCATCAAAGCGGACACCACTGTTTTGGTTGGTGCTCTTCTTATCTTGGGCGGTCGTGTAAAATGTATTACCACTTATGTCGTACCCTTTGAAAGTCATTATATTCGAAGATGGTAACTAGGACAGCGAGTACAGGTCATCTTCAATAGAGGCGTCATGCATGGTACATGTCTGCAACCAGCCGGCGAAACTCCTGGTTTGTTCACGTGTAATCCAGTCATCAGACCGCTCCGGGTGTTTGGAGCATAGAAAATTCTTGTGTTCGTCCATATACGGAGCCACCAAGGCGGAATTCTGTAGAACTGTGTAGTGTGCTTCAGTGAGAGAATGCCCGTCCATACATATTAGTTGATTCCCTCCTAGCGTGCCTTTTCCATCCAGTCTGCCCTTATGCCGCGATTCAGGAACACCAATCGGCTTAAGGTCAGGAGTAAAGTCAATACAAAACTCAATGACCTCCTCATTGTGATGGCCCTTGGATATGCTTCCTTCTGGCCTAGCACGGTTATGAACATATTTCTTTAAGACTCCCATGAACCTCTCAAAGGGTAACATGTTGTGTAGAAATACAGGACCCAAAACGTTAATCTCTTCGCATAGGTGAACTAGGACGTGCGTCATGATGTTGAAGAAGGATGGTGGGAACACCAACTCAAAACTGACAAGACATTGCACCAAATCATTCTCTAACCTTGTTATGATTTCTGTATCGATTACCTTCTGAGAGATTGCATTGAGAAATGCACATAGCTTCACAATGGCTAATCGAGCGTTATCCGGTAGAAGCCCCCTCAATGCAACCGGAAGCAGTTGCGTCATAATCACGTGGCAGTCATGAGACTTTAGGTTCTGGAACTTTTTCTCTGCCATGTTTATTATTCCCTTTGTATTCGACGAGAATCCAGACGATACCTTAATACTGAGCAGGCATTCAAAGAAGATTTCATGCTCTTCTTTGGTAAGAGCGTAGCTGGCATGACCCAGATGTATGCCGTCTTTTCCGTGCATACGCTGCTGGTCCTTCCGTGCCTCAGGTTTATCTTTTGTCTTCCCATACACCACTATTAGAAAAAGGCCTGCTAGTGGCGCACCTGTTTTGCCTACTAATGGCGCACTACAGGTGCGCCACTAGCACCACGCCATTAGAATTTTTTACTAATGGCGCACCACAGGTGCGCCATTAGTATATATAGCCCACGGTGCACTATTACTATCTGACTTAGTAATGGCGCACCACATAGAAGTGCGCCATTAGTAACAAAAAAAATTCAATTTTTTGTTTTCAATTTTTTTTCGTTTTTTCTTAATCTCGGGTCACTATGGCTTAATCTCGGGTCAATATGCTTAATCTCAAGTCAAATCGCACTAAGTGGTCAAACTTTCCGGAAGGTCAACCATCCTCACACTACTCTAGCACGAGCACGCTTAACTTCACAGTTCTATCCAACCCCAGCACCACCTCACTTAAGAGGCACTTGTTGATATATCTACCATATCAATCCTATTAAACCTTGTTGATGTCTAAGACTTTGTTCGTGTTCATGAGTATGATGAAATTTTGAAAAATATTTCAAACTTCCCGGTCATATTACGTATCATTTTTTGAAAAAAAATTACAAAAAAAATTCAACACCAATTTTTTTCTGTTACTAGTGGCGCACCTAGCAAACGGTGCGCCACTAGTAAGTTTGAAATTTTTTGAATTTTTTGCCTCTAGATCTTGAAAGCCCCGTAACTTTTTTTCTGTTAGCTTTTTGAGGATTTTGAAAATGTTTAACGGGGTTCCCCAGTTAAATTCGGATGTAACTTTTGGAGTAGATGATTTTTCATATAAAAACTTTTTAATCCGAGTTCGTATGCAAAAGTTATGCCCATTTTACAAATTCCAGAGAGATTTTGCAAATAAAGTCGAAATTCATATTTGTAAATTTTCCTAACAACTAGACCACATATCACATGGGAAACTTATTTTCTTTTATTTTTTGACATTTCCATCATTTTCTTTTTTTTTAACTGAAAAGGCAGTCCACGGGGGGGGGGGGGGGTGCATTTGGTGGAATTTTTGGGTCAAATTGGCACACCACTCCCACGGTGCGCCATTACTAGTTTTGAAAAAAAAATTGAAAAAATTACTAGTGGCGCACCGTGGATGTGGTGCGCCATTACTAGTTTAACTAGTAATGGCGCACTATCCCCTGGTGCACCATTACTAGTTTTGAAAAAAAATTAAAAAAATTGAAAATTTTTACTAGTGGCGCACCGTGGATGTGGTGCGCCATTACTAGTTTAACTAGTAATGGCGCACTATCCCCTGGTGCGCCATTACTAGTTTTGAAAAAAAATAAAAAAAATTGTTACTATTGGCGCACCGTGGATGTGGTGCGCCATTAGTATTTGGAAAGTAATGGCGCACCAACACATGGTGCGCCATTAGTATATAGTAGTGGCGCACCACATGTCTGGTGCGCCATTAGTGTCCATATCATCTATAGCCCTTTTCCTAGTAGTGCACGCCCAAGAAGCCAAGCAGGGTCACACTAAGATTCTTCATCACGTGCATCACGTCGATTGCGGAGCGGACCTCGAGGTCTTTCCAATAGGGCAGGTCCCAAAATATAGATTTATTCTTCCACATGGGTGCGTGTCCGTCAGCGTCATTCGGAACAGGTTGTCCCCCAAGACCCTTTCCAAAGACTACCTTCAAATCCTTGACCATATAATGTACATCAGCACCAGTATGGTGGCGAGGCTTCGTCCGGTGATCCGCCTCACATTTGAAATACTTGCCTTTCTTTCTTACGGGATGCCTGCTCGGAAGAAATCTACGATGTCACAGGTACACATTCTTCCTACAATTGTCCAAATATATATTGTCGGTATCATCCAAACAGTGCGTGCATGCGCGGTATCCCTTGTTTGTCTGTCCTGAAAGGTTACTGAGAGCAGGCCAATCGTTGATGGTCACGAACGGCAACGCCTTTAGGTCAAATTCTCCCCCCATGTGCTCATCCCACGCACGTACACCTGTTCCATTCCACAGCTGTACGAGTTCTTCAACTAATGGCCTTAGGTACACATCAATGTCATTGCCGGGTTGCTTAGGGCCTTGGATGAGCATTGGCATCATAATGAACTTCCGCTTCATGCACAACCAAGGAGGAAGGTTATACAAACATAGAGTCACAGGCCAGGTGCTATGGTTGCTGCTCTGCTCCCCAAAAGGATTAATGCCATCTATGCTTAGACCAAACCATACGTTCCTTGCGTCATCTGCAAACTCCTTCCCGTACTTTCTCTTGATTTTTCTCCACTGCGACCCGTCAGCGGGTACTCTCAACTTTCCGTCTTTCTTACGGTCTTCTCTGTGCCATCGCATCGCCTTGGCATGCTCTTTGTTTTGGAACAAACGTTTCAACCGTGGTATTATAGGAGCATACCACATCACCTTGGCAGGAATCTTCTTCCTGGGGCGCTCACCCTCTACATCACCAGGGTCATCGCGGCTGATCTTATAGTGCAATGCACCGCATACCGGGCAAGCGTTCAAATCCTCATACTCACCGCGGTAGAGGATGCAGTCATTAGGGCATGCATGTATCTTCAGCACCTCTAACCCTAGAGGGCAGATAACCTTCTTTGCTTCATACGTACACTCGGGCAATTCGTTGTCCTTTGGAAGCATATTCTTTATCATTACCAGTAACTTTCCAAATCCCTTGTCAGATACACCATTCTCTGCCTTCCATTGCAGCAATTCCAGTGTGGTGCCCAACTTTTTCTTGTCAGCTTTGCAATTCGGGTACAACAATTTCTTGTGATCCTCTAACATGCGCTGCAACTTCTTCTTCTCCAAATCACTTGTGCAGTTTCTCTTTGCATCAGAAATGGCCCGACCTAGATCATCAGCGGGCTCATCTGATGCCTCTTCTTCATCTTCTTCCCACATTGCCGGCTCAGCTTCTTCCCCCATTGTTGTATCATCGTATTCAGGGAACCCATGGCCAGGATAGTTGTCGTCGTCCGCTTCTTCTGCATTGTCTTCCAGCATAGCCCCTCTTTCTCCGTGCTTGGTCCAAACATATAGTGGGGCATGAAACCGGACTTAAACATGTGGACGTGAATGGTTCTTGACGTAGAGTAATTGTGATCATTCTTACAGACAGCACATGGACAAGGCATAAAACCATCCGCCCGCTTGTTTCCCTCAGCCGCAAGCAGAAAAGTTTGCACGCCATTAATGAACTCGGGAGAGCATCGGTCATCATACATCCATTGTCGGCTCATCTTCATTACACAACACCGAAAAGACCAAATTAATACAAGTTCATACATAAAGTTCATACAACACTTAAATGCAACAAACAAATAACTGTCTAACTAAAGCATTTAAATGCAACAACAAATGCGATCAAGATCGCAACTAAGGTAACAATTGATCCAACAGCATAATGATACCAAGCCTCACTATCAATGGCATATTTTCTAATCTTTCTAATCTTCAAGCGCATTTTATCCATCTTGATCTTGTGATCATCGACGACATCGGCAACATGCAACTCCAATTCCATCTTCTCCCCCTCAATTCTTTTCAATTTTTCTTTCAAATACTCGTTTTCTCTTTCAACTAATTTAACCTCTCGACAATAGGGTCGGTTGGAATTTCCAGTTCACAAACCTCCTAGATAAAAATATCTATGTCAACTTGATGGGCATAATAATTTGTCATAAACACGAAATGCAACAACTAGTTTTAAAAGAGAATATACCACATCCGAATCATAACAAGGACGAGGGCCGACGGGGACGGATATCAAAACCACGGCACTATGTATGACAAACAACGTACGGGTAAGATAATTATACGAGTAACTATATATCCAAATCACACAAACATCAATTTGGTAATGTAAAACATTCATGAACAAGAGGCTCACCACAAGGTGGTGCCGGCGACGGGACGGTGTGGGCGATCGACGGTGGTTACGATGGAGATTTAGAAGGCACTAAGTAAACCACACCTACATATGCAAACTAAGTGTTATTTTTGACCTCAAATTGCATATAAATCAAATACTAGCACATATATTTCATCCAAAATTACTAAACTCATAAATTAATCACTATACAAAGCATTGCAAGAGCTAATCTAGCAATGAGAGATGAAAGGACAAAGTTGCTAACCATTGTGATCATCTGAATGGATGGGGGCCTTCAAATCTTGACAAATTTTGGGCAAAATGTCTGATGAGCTCGAGAGGAAGAGGGGAAGAACAGAGAGGAGAGGGGAAAGGGGAAGAACAGAGCGAGCTTGGGTGGACGATTGGTTTATGTATGACGAACTTTAGCACCGGTTCATGCCATGAACCGGTACTAAAGGTGCTTGAGGGGCCCCCGACAGACAACATCCTGCCACCACTCACTTTAGTACCGGTCCGTGGCACGAACCGGTGCTAAAGGTTCGCCACGAACCGGTACTAATGAGAGTGGCCGGCTAGCCGTTGGAACCGGCATTAATGCACACATTAGTGCCGGCTCAAAATCAAACCGGCACTAATGTGCTTGACATTTGACCCTTTTCTACTAGTGATCCGACATAATTATCCATCATTTATCCATTGCCTACGAGTTAGTTTCATATTGATCTTTGCTCTGTTACTTTTCCGTTGCCACTGTTACGATTGCTACAAAACGGCTACTGTTACTTTTGCCATCATTACTGTTACTTCGATACTACTTTGCTAATAAATACTTTGCTGCAGATATTAAGTCTTTCAGGTGTGGTTGAATTGACAACTCACCTGCTAATACTTGAGAATATTCTTTGGCTGCCCTTGTGTCAAATCAATAAATTTGGGTTCAATACTCTACCCTCGCAAATTGTTGCGATCCCCTATATTTGTGGGTTATCAAGACCTTTTTATGGCGCCGTTGACGGGGATCATAGCTCTATTCTCTGAATCACTTGGGATTTATATCTGTTGATCACTATGAAGAATTTGAAAGATCGTAGAACCAAGATTTCCCCCTCAACTAAGAGGGGAGGTAAGGAATTGCCATCTAGCTCTGCACTTGATTCACCTTTTGTTTTGGGTAAACTTGCGACACCTACACCTGCTATTGATTCTGATATGTCGCATGTTATTGATGATGCCACTTCTGCTATGCACGATGCTTATGATGATACTACTTCTTTGCTTGATAATACTGTGCCACTAGGTGAATTTCTTGATGAACAACTTGCTAGGGTTAGAGAGAATGAAATTACTGAAACTGATGATATTATTGAAACTGAAGATTATGACTCTCCCCCTAGATATGAATTGCCTGTTGTACCTAAGGGCTATATTATGGATGAGGAAACTGCTAGAGACTTTCTTGCTTGTAATGATAGAGATGATCTTAAGAAACTGTTAGCTAAGCTGAAAGAAAAGTCTTTGAATGCTAGAGTGCAATATGACCCTATGTTTGCTACTTCACCTATCTTTGCCACCAATAAGGATTATGAATTCTCTGTCGATCCTGAGTTAATTACTTTGGTTGAATCTGATCCTTTCTATGGTTATGAATCTGAAACTGTTGTGGCACATCTTACTAAATTGAATGATATAGCCACCCTATTTGCTCATGAGGAAAAAATTCGTTATTACTATATTCTTAAGTTGTTTCCTTTCTCATTAAAGGGTGATGCTAAGTTATGGTTTAATTCTCTTGCTCCTGGTTGTGTGCGTAGTCCCCAGGATATGATTTACTACTTCTCTGAAAAATATTTCCCTGATCATAAGAAACATGTTGCCTTAAAGGAAATATTTAACTTTGTGCAAATTGAAGAAGAGAGTCTCCCACAGGCTTGGCGGAGGCTTCACCTTGGTGATGACAGTCTGATTGTCACAGTTCATAAGGATAGCCGGAACCAGTTTATCAACCAATGTCAAGTCCATTAAAAGATCTCGAAGCCATCCTGCTTCGACACCAGATGTGTCTAATGCTGTTAATTCTGCTTCCGTTGTCGATCTCGTTAAGATCGTTTGCTTGCAAGACTTCCAGGAAACAACGCCACCTCCAAGAGTAAACAGGTACCCAGTTGTGGTCTTCATCTCATCAGCATCAGAGATCCAATTCGCATCACTATACCCTTCAAGCACCGACGGGCACCCGTATAGTGAAGTCCATAATTCATAGTACCTTTTAGATAGCGCATAACTCTTTCAACAACATGCCAATGTACATCACTCGATTTGGAAACAAACCGGCTCAGTTTGCTCACAGCAAACGCGATGTCAGGCCTCATTGCGCTCGCTAGGTACCTCAGTGAATCAATAATTTGAGAGTATCTCGGTTGATCTTTAGTCGTGCCTTTCGAATCAACACGCTAGGATCATATGGTATTTGAGATAGTGTGCAGTCCGAATATCCAAAACGGCTCAACACCTTCTCAACATAATGGGATTGCGGAAGTGTAATCCCACCCTCATTATCTCTCAGTAGCTTGATGTTCAAGATAACATCAGCCACACCAAGGTCTTTCATCTCAAAGTTCTGAGATAGAAATGACTGGACCTCCTAAATGACTTTGAGGTTTGTTCCAAATATCAGTATGTCATCAACATACGAGCACAGTATAACTCCTTTGCCCCCACCATGGCGATAGTATACACATTTGTCAGCTTCATTAACAACGAAGCCAACAGATCTCAGAGTTGTATTAAACTTATCATGCCATTGCTTAGGTGCTTGTATCAGGCCATATAAACATTTCAGCAACCTATACACTCTTCTTTCCTAACCATCTATCACAAAGCCATCTAGTTGTTGCATGTAGATTTCCTCGTTTAGCTCTCCATTCAGAAAAGCCATCTTAACATCTATCTGGTGGACGAGAATACCATGTGAGGCCGCCAACGAGAATAATACTCAAATGGTGATCAGTCTGGCCACAGGTGAATAAGTATCAAAGAAATCTTCCTCTTCTTTCTGGTCATAGCCCTTGGCCACAAGCCTAGCCTTCTACTTTTCAATCGTAGCATTGGGCCTAAGTTTCTTTTTGAACACCCACTTACATCCCAATGGTTTGCAACCATAGGGACGGTCAGTGATCTCCGATGTCCCTTTAGCCATGATGGAATCCATCTCGCTACGGATTGCATCCTTCCAGTTGTTAGCTTCTAGAGAGGCATACGCTTCCGAAATATAAGTGGGAGTATCATCCACGAGGTACACGAAGAAATCATCACCAAAGGTCTTTGCAGTCCTTTGTCTCTTGCCCCTACCAAGGGTTTCCACGTCATCCTCCTCAGGATTTTCATCATTGCTACCTCTTGAGCATGCGTTGGTTTTCCTTGAAGAGGAAAGGGTGATGCAGCAAAGTAGCTTAAGTATTTCCCTTAGTTTTTTAGAACCAAGGTATCAATCCAGTAGGAGGTTATACGCAAAGTCGCCTAGTACCTGCACAAACAAATAAGAACCTTGCAACAAATGCGATAAAGGGGTTGTCAATCCCTTCACGGCCACTTGCAAAAGTGAGATCTGATAAAGATAATAAGATAAATATTTTTGGTATTTTTGTTGTATAGATTGAAAAGTAAAGATTGAAAAATAGTAAATGAGATACGATGTAAATAAAAGAGGTATAATATGATAGAAAAGAGACCCGGGGGCATAGGTTTCACTAGTGGCTTCTCTCAAGATAGCATATTTTACGGTGGGTGAACAAATTACTGCCGAGCAATTGATAGAAAAGTGCATAGTTATGAGAATATCTAGGCATGATCATGTATATAGGCATCACGTCCGCGACAAGTAGACCGAAACGATTATGCATCTACTACTATTATTCCACACATCGACCGCTATCCAGCATGCATCTAGAGTATTAAGTTCATAAGAACAGAGTAACGCATTAAGCAAGATGACATGATGTAGAGGGATAAACTCAAGCAATATGATATAAACCCCATCTTTTTATCCTCGATGGCAACAATACAATACGTGCCTTGCTGCCCCTGCTGTCACTAGGAAAGGACACCTTAAGATTGAACCCAAAGCTAAGCACTTCTCCCCTTGCAAGAAAGATCAATCTAGTAGGCTAAACTAAACCGATAATTCGAAGAGACTTGCAAAGATATCAAATCATGCATATAAGAATTCAGAGAAGAACCAAATATTGTTCATAGATAATCTTGATCATAAACCCACAATTCATCAGATCTCGACAAACACACCGCAAAAAGTATTACATCAAATAGATCTCCAAGAAGATCGAGGAGAACTTTGTATTGAGATCCAAAGAGAGAGAAGTAGGCATCTAGCTAATAACTATGGACCCGAAGGTCTGTGGTAAACTACTTACAGATCGTTGGAGAGGCTATGGTGTTGATGTAGAAGCCCTCCGTGATCGATTCCCCCTCCGGCGGAGCGTCGGAAAAGGCCCCAAGATGGGATCTCACGGGTACAGAAGGTTGCGGCGGTGGAAATAGGGTTTCATGGTGCTCCTGGATGTTTTCAGGGTATATGAGTATATATAGGCGAAAGAAGTAGGTCGGTGGAGCTACGAGGGGCCCACGAGGGTGGGGGGCGCGCCCTCCTGCCTCGTGGCCGCCTCGTTGCTTCCTTGACGTCCACTCCAAGTCTCCTCGATTGCGTTTGTTCCAAAAACGATCCTCGCGAAGGTTTCATTCCGTTTGATATTCCTTTTCGGCGAAACATTGAAATAGGCAAAAAAAACCGCACTTTGCACTGGGCCTTTGGTTAATAGGTTAGTCCCAAAAATAATATAAAAGTGAATAATAAAGCCCATTAAACATCCAAAACAGATAATATAATAGCATGGAACAATAAAAAATTATAGATACGTTGGAGACGTATCAAGCATCCCCAAGCTTAATTCCTGCTCGCCCTCGAGTAGGTAAATGATAAAAACAGAATTTTTGATGTGGAATGCTACCTAACATAATTCTCAATGTAATTCTCTTTATTGTGGCATGAATGTTCAGATACGAAAGATTCTAGACAAACATTTAATATTGACATAAAATAATAATACTTCAAGTATGCTAACCAAGCAATTATGTCTTATCAAAATAACATAGCCAAAGAAAGCTTATCCCTACAAAATCATATAGTTTGGCCATGCTTCATTTTCGTCACACAAAATGCTCCTATCATGCACAACCCCGGTTTCAGCCAAGCAATTGTTTCATACTTAGCATTTTCAAACTCTTTCAACTTTTACGCAATATATGAGCGCGAGCCATGGACATAGCACTATGGGTGGAATAGAATATGATGATGGAGGTTGTGTGAGAAGACAAAAAGGAGAAAGTCTCTCATTGACGCGGCTAATCAACGGGCTATGGAGATGCCCATCAACTGATGTCAATGTGAGGAGTAGGGATTGCCATGCAACGGATGCACTAGAGCTATAAATATATGAAAGCTCATCAAAAGAAACTAAGTGGGTGTGCATCCAACTTTCTTGCTCACGAAGACCTAGGGCATTTTGAGGAAGCCCATCATTGGAATATACAAGCCAAGTTCTATAATGAAAAATTCCCACTAGTATATGAAAGTGACAAAATAAGAGACTCTCTATCATGAAGATCATGGTGCTACTTTGAAGCACAAGTGTGGAAAAAGGATAGTAACATTGTCCCTTCTCTCCTTTTCTCTCATTTTTTTTGTTTGGGCTTCTTTGGCCTCTCTTTTTTCTCTTTTTTTCTTTTTTTCCCTTTTTCTTGTCCGGAGTCTCATCCCGACTTGTGGGGGAATCATAGTCTCCATCATCCGTTCCTCACATGGGACAATGCTCTAATGAAAATCATCACACTTCTATTTACTTACAACTCAAGAATTACAACTCGATACTTAGAACAAAATATGACTCTATGTGTATGCCTCCGGCGGTGTACCGGGATATGCAATGAATCAAGAGCGACATGTATGAAAGAATTATGAAGGTGGCTTTGCCACAAATGCGATGTCAACTACATGATCATGCAAAGCAATATGACAATGATGGAACGTGTCATAATAAATGGAAAGGTGGCAAGTTGCATGGTAATATATCTCGGAAGGGCTATGGAAATGCCATAATAGGTAGGTATGGTGGCTGTTTTGAGGAAGATATAAGGAGGCTTATGTCTGATAGAGCGTATCGTATCACGGGGTTTGGATGCACCGGCGAAGTTTGTGCCAACTCTCAAGGTGAGAAAGGGCAATGCACGGTACCGAAGAGGCTAGCAATGATGGAAAGGTGAGAGTGCGTATAATCCATGGAGTCAACATTAGTCATAAAGAACTCACATACTTATTGCAAAAATCTACAAGTCATCAAAACCAAGCACTACGCGCGTGCTCCTAGGGGAAGGGTTGGTAGGAGTTAACCATCGCACGATCCCGACCTCCACACATAAGGAAAGCAATCAAAGAACACCTCATGCTTCAAATTTGTCACACAACGTTTACCATACGTGCATGCTACGGGACTTGCAAACCTCAACACAGTATTTCTCAATTCCACAGTTACCCAACTAGCATGACTCTAATATTACCACCTTTATATCTCAAAACAACTCTATATGAAAGTTTTTATTATACCCATCTTGGATGCCTATCATATTAGGACTAATTTTATAGCCAAAGCAAATTACCATGCTGCTCTAAAAGACTCTCAAAATAATATAAGTGAAACGTGAGAGATCAATAATTTCCATAAAATAAAACCACCACTGTGCTCTAAAAAAATATAAGCGAAGCACTAGAGCAAAATTATCTAGCTCAAAAGATATAAGTGAAGCGCATAGAGTATTCTAATAAATTACGATTCATGTGTGTCTCTCCCAAAGGTGTGTACAGCAAGGATGATTGTGGTAAACTAAAAAGCAAAGACTCAAATCATACAAGACGCTCCAAGCAAAACACATATCATGTGGTGAATAAAAATATAGCCTCAAGTAAAGTTACCGATGGACGAAGACGAAAGAGGGGATGCCTTCCGGGGCATCCCCAAGCTTAGGCTTTTGGTTATCCTTGAATTTTACCTTGGGGTGCCTTGGGCATCCCCAAGCTTAGGCTCTTGCCACTCCTTATTCCAAAATCCATCAAATCTTTACCCAAAAACTTGAAAACTTCACAACACAAAACTCAACAGAAAATCTCGTGAGCTCCGTTAGTATAAGAAAACAAACCACCACTTTAAGGTACTGTAATGAACTCATTATATATTTATATTGGTGTTAAACCTACTGTATTCCAACTTCTCTATGGTTCATACCCCCCGATACTAGCCATAGATTCATCAAAATAAGCAAACAACACACGAAAAACAGAATCTGTCAAAAACAGAGCAGTCTGTAGCAATCTGTAACTTTCGAATACTTATGTCACTCCAAAAATTCTAACAAATTATGAAGTCCTAAGAAATTTGTTTATTAATCTACTTCAAAAAGAATCAACTTAAAAACACGTTCCTGTGATTTATTAAAACTAATATCGTGCGCGCAAAAGTTTCCATTTTTCAGCAAGATCAAATTAACTATCACCATAGGTTATCCTAAAGGTTCTACTTGGCACAAACACTAATTAAAACACAAAACCACATCTAATAAGAGGCTAGATGAATTATTTATTACTAAACAGGAACAAAAAGCAAGGAACAAAAATATAATTGGGTTGCCTCCCATCAAGCGCTATCGATTAACGCCCCTAGCTAGGCATAGAAACAAGAATAGATCTAGGTATTGCCATCTTTGGTGTTTATCTTTTTAATAGAGTTATGCTCGGATCCGTGAGGTTCCTTGCGTTTCCCTTCATGCTCGGAGATTTCTAGATCTAGAGCATCTAACCGCTTATTGCAAAGTGTAATCAACGTATTAATGCGGTGAAGGTACCCTCCAACATTTTTAAGAGGTTCAATGGATTTATGCAATTCGCATAATTTCTCTAAGATTTGGGTTCCTTCTTGAGTAAGGGGTGATCCCTTCTGTGGGGGAAGTACTCCTACTATCCCCTCTATAATTTCATAAGCAATACTAGGATCAATTTGAATAAAATTCCCTTTGGCGGCAAAATCAAGGAGTTGTCTGTGGGAGATGGTCAGCCCAACATAAAAATTGCAAAGTAAAATCTTGAAATCTCCCTCTATAGTGCAACCACGATAGGATTCTATCATCCTATACCAAGCATCTTTTAAGTTTTCTCCTTGTCTTTGTTTGAAGTGAAGGACTTCAAAATCGGGAGACGAAGGAAGGGAGAAAGAGCTAGCCATGACGGTGAAACAAACGAGCAAGCGGAAAAGACGAGCGGCAAAGGGGCGAAGAAAAGGCAAAGGCAAAGGTGAAGTGGGGGAGAGGAAAACGAGAGGCAAATGGCAAATAATGTAATGCGAGGGATAAGAGTTTGTGATGGGTACTTGGTATGTCTTGACTTGTGCGTAGATCTTCCCGGCAACGGCGCCAGAAATCCGCACGTTGGCAGTAGATCAAATCTTGACTTGGCTTGGTGTAAACCTCCCCGACAACGGCGCCAGAAATCATTCTTGCTACCTCTGGAGCATGCGTTGGTTTTCCCTTGAAGAGGAAAGGGTGTTGCAGCAAAGTAGCGTAAGTATTTCCCTCAGTTGTTGAGAACCAAGGTATCAATCCAGTAGGAGGTTACACGCAAGTCGCCTAGTACCTGCACAAACAAATAAGAACCTTGCAACCAACGCGATAAAGGGTTGTCAATCCCTTCACGGCCACTTGCAAAAGTGAGATCTGATAAAGATAATAAGATAAATATTTTTGGTATTTTATTGTATAGATTGAAAAGTAAAGATTGCAAAATAGTAAACGAGATACGATGTAAATAAAAGAGGTATAATATGATAGAAAAGAGACCCAGGGGCCATAGGTTTCACTAGTGGCTTCTCTCAAGATAGCATACTTTACGGTGGGTGAACAAATTACTGCCGAGCAATTGATAGAAAAGCGCATAGTTATGAGAATATCTAGGCATGATCATGTATATAGGCATCACGTCCGCGACAAGTAGACCGAAACGATTCTGCATCTACTACTATGACTCCACACATCGACCGCTATCCAGCATGCATCTAGAGTATTAAGTTCATAAGAACAGAGTAACACATTAAGCAAGATGACATGATGTAGAGGGATAAACTCAAGCAATATGATATAAACCCCATCTTTTTATCCTCGATGGCAACAATACAATACGTGCCTTGCTGCCCCTCTGTCACTGGGAAAGGACACCGCAAGATTGAACCCAAAGCTAAGCACTTCTCCCATTGCAAGAAAGATCAATCTAGTAGGCCAAACTAAACCGATAATTCAAAGAGACTTGCAAAGATATCAAATCATGCATATAAGAATTCAGAGAAGAACCAAATATTGTTCATAGATAATCTTGATCATAAACACACAATTCATCGGATCTCGACAAACACACCGTAAAAAGTATTACATCGAATAGATCTCCAAGAAGATCGAGGAGAACTTTGTATTGAGATCCAGAGAGAGATAAGAAGCCATCTAGCTAATAACTATGGACCTGAAGGTCTGTGGTAAACTACTCACACATCATCGGAGAGGCTATGGTGTTGATGTAGAAGCCCTCCGTGATCGATTCCCCCTCCGGCGGAGCGCCGGAAAAGGCCCCAAGATGGGATCTCATGGGTACAGAAGGTTGCAGCGGTGGAAATAGGGTGGTGCTCCTGGATGTTTTCAGGGTATATGAGTATATATAGGCGAAAGAAGTAGGTCGGTGGAGCTACGAGGGGCCCACGAGGGTGGGGGGCGTGCCCTCCTGCCTCGTGGCCACCTCGTTGCTTCCTTGACGTCCACTCCAAGTATCCTAGATTGCGTTTGTTCCAAAAAGATCCTCGCGAGGGTTTCATTCCGTTTGGATTCCGTTTGATATTCCTTTTCTGCGAAACACTAAAATAGGCAAAAAAACAGCAATTTGGACTGGGCCTTCGGTTAATAGGTTAGTCCCAAAAATAATATAAAAGTGAATAATAAAGCCCATTAAACATCCAAAACAGATAATATAATAGCATGGAACGATCAAAAATTATAGATACGTTGGAGACGTATCAATCACGTGTTCATTTATAATATTCTATAGGAATGGCAGGCTCAGGAGTCTCCTCAGATTCCTGTCTAGAAGAGCTTTGCATATCTCTCATAGGAAAAATATCCTCGAAGAATGTAGAATCCTTAGACTCCATAATTGTTTTGACCTTCTGGTAAGGTACCTCAGATTTCACTACTAGAAATCTATAGCCAACGCTATACTTAGCGTATCCCGAATTAACACAGTCCACGGTCTTGAAGGAAATATGCCCTAGAGGCAATAATAAAGTTGTTATTTATATTTCCTTATATCATGATAAATGTTTATTATTCATGCTAGAATTGTATTATCCGGAAACTTAGTACATGTGTGAATACATAGACAAACAGAGTGTCATTAGTATGCCTCTACTTGACTAGCTCGTTAATCAAATATGGTTAAGTTTTCTAGCCATAGACACGAGTTATCATTTGATGAACGGGATCACATCATTAGAGAATGATGTGATTGACTTGACCCATTCTGTTAGCTTAGCACTTGATCGTTTAGTATGTTGTTATTGCTTTCTTCATGACTTATACATGTTCCTATAACAATGAGATTATGCAACTCCCGAATACCAGAGGAACACTTTGTGTGCTACCAAACATCACAACGTAACTGGGTGATTATAAAGGTGCTCTACAAGTGTCTTCGATGGTGTTTGTTGAGTTGGCATAGATCGAGATTAGGATTTGTCACTCCGATTGTCGGAGAGGTGTCTCTGGGCCCTCTCGGTAATGCACATCACTATAAGCCTTTCAAGCAATGTGACTAATGAGTTAGTAGCGGCATAATGCATTACGCAATAAGTAAAGAGACTTGCCGGTAACAAGATTGAACTTGGTATTGAGATACCGACGATCGAATCTCGGGCAAGTAACATATCGATGAAAAAGGGAACAACGTATGTTGTTATGCGGTTTGACCGATAAAGATCTTTGTAGAATATGTGGGAGCCAATATGAGCATCTAGGTTCCGCTATTGGTTATTGACCGGAGACGTGTCTCGGTCATGTCTACATAGTTCTCGAACCCGTAGGGTCCGCACGCTTAACATTTGGTGACGATCGGTATTATGAGTTTATGTGTTTTGATGTATCGAAGGTAGTTCGGAGTCCCGGATATGATCACGGACATGACGAGGAGTCTCGAAATGGTCGAGACATAAAGATCGATATATTGGATGGCTATATTCGGACACCGGAAGTGTTCCGAGTGATTTCAGAGAAAACCGGAGTGCCGGAGGGTTACCGGACCCCCCCCCTGACGGTGTCCTGGACTAGGGGGTACTCACCACGTCGTCTCCCGATCAGTTAGATTGGGCCGAGGACCCCATGGCCTCATACTCGTGGGCCAGTTCGGACAACCCCTGCCGCATACAAGGAAGACTCCACAAGACTTGGCGCCCAAGACAAGGACTCTCCTAAACCCTAGGCCTCCGGTGTCTTATATAAACCGAGGCCAGGCTAGTCAATAGACGATCTCATATTCATTACTACGATCTCATGGTAGATACATGTACTCTATACTACACCCATATGAAAACAATCAAAAGCAGCATGTAGGGTATTATCTCATCAAGAGAGCCCGAAGCTGGGTAAAAACCCTGTGTCCATGTTACCATCGCTCCAAGACGCCTAGCCTAGGACCCCTACCACGAGATACGCCGGATATTGAACCGATATTGGTGCTTTCATTGAGAGCCTGCTGGGTGATCGCCGCGGATCGATGGATGATCAGGTGATATTTTTTCAGTTAGATTTGTACTGTACAAATTATCTCCTTTGCAAAATTGTTGCTATCATGTCTGTGCAATTTTTGTCTGTGGCCAGATCAAGAATAAGAAATTCTGGGCAGCGGCGGTGGTGCAACCTATACGAAAACGGCAGCACATGGTTGGAAGGTTTGTGGCGGCCGAGGACCTGCCCATGCGGAGTAATACAGACGGGTTGGCCGACAGGAAGATCGGCAACAATACAGAGGGAGGTTCCATCCTTCCTTTTTATACTTATTGTTTAATAACAATCCTTTCGCTAGTGTTTTGTCCCGTGCGTATTGACGTACTGGATTGACTGGACCCTAGCGTGAGGAGTAGTACTATACTACTACTACTACTTGCTAGCCCTCACGTGAGATGTTAGATCTCCTGGTCCATATTGATTTTAATGTGATGACTAATGGCTACATCCCTGTTATTGTTAGCGGTCGGCTTCCTTGTACGAGTGCCGGGTTCAATGTATAATATTTTTCCTCGAGGAGCGAATTATTGCTTGGGCCAGTGTTGTTTGCTTTGCACAGCCAAGGAGGACGAACACGTCTGCGTACAGTCCGCGCAAAGCAGCGCCCGTAGCTAAGCATAAATTCAGCTATGCGGCAACCCAGAGGGAGATTTATTTCTTTTCCTTTTTAATTCAATACCTATGTAGTCGACCTCTGGTCTTCTACTTTTTCTGACAAATACGCAGAATAAAAGGTATGGCGATGTAATCACCTCAGCTAGACTGAGGGCTCCACCTCTTCCGAGTGCCGAGTTCTTCGCTCGGCACACAACGGAACTCATGAGTACAAAAAATCTATTGCACAAGTCTCATAGTAACAATGAGCAGCGAAGAAAGGTATCGGTGGGGGTACTATTTTCTTCGAAGATGCTTCTTACACTTCGTCAGTAATATAGCATAAGTTCCCTGAGCGCGCTTTGTCTGTTACAGCCTTATGGCCTAATTGCCTGGTTATCGGAAACACCGTCGATATTCTCGACAGGTGGAGTACATAACACTTTTCGGCCCTTGACCGAAGTGAGAGAAGCCGACGGTCGGTTAAGACGCGTATAAAGTTCGGGTGAACACAGATATGATATAAGTGTAGGGAACGCAGCAGAAAACAAAAAATTTCCGACCTACGCACCAGCCTAGGACCACTATGGAGACTGCATACATGGTTTGATCTTTTTCGTTACCGACTCGTAGCGCAGCGGGAAGTAGAGTCGATGACGATCGGCGGTGCAGATCCCCGCAGCTAGGATTTACAACCTCCCAACCGTGAGGATGTATACCCTCATCTGCTCCTCAGACAGGCCTCCGGGAGGCGGTCGAACAACCCCCCCGGACGGTGTCGCGGACAGCCCTTCGGGAGGACCTTCGAAACTCGAACGGTCACTCGGACAGCCCTTCGGGAGGACCTTCGAAACTCGGACGGTCACACGGACAGCCCTTCGGGAGGCACTCACGAACTAAGACTGAAACTACGATCTCTCTACAGAGTTGCACACATACGGTGTCATCTATCCGGCAGGGCTTCGCCGTCCAGAACTAGTTCCTGCCGGAACCCAGACAGCCTTACGGCTCTACGAAACTCTTTTCGTGGGACGGAGAGAAGAAGCCAGATAATGCATGGCATGTGTATGAGAGCAAGATATGAGTGTGGAGGGCTGCCCCTCCACCTCTATTTATAGGAAATCCCAAGGGGGTAGGGTAGTTTCACAAAAAACCCAAAATGCACATGAATGAAGTCCTTCCACAAGGACCTAGGAGTGAAACCAAGGAACTAGAGGGTCCCCAAGGGGGGATACCCCATGTGGCCGGCCACACCCCCATGAGGGGCCCCAAAAATGGCTCCTATCCATCCATGTCATCCCCAAGATCTTTTGGAGCAAAGCCCCAAAAGGTGGCTTTCCATAAAGTAACCATAAAGCTGATTTTCACTATTCACGACGACATTTTTCAGCGTCTGATCGAACTGAAAATATTTATGTGGGCTAAGAACATTTCCAGTACCCACTAAAATGATTTTCAACGCGTTCCGAAACAATTCCGGTTTTAGTGATTTTCATCTGCGAAACGCATCTGAAGTGGCTCCGGCAGCTCCGGAACATTTCCGGTTTTTATCTCAGAAAATTCCAAAAAGCTTCCAGAATGATTCTGGCATCCTCCAAGAATTATCAGGCATGTGCCGAAACCAATTTGACTTAATGGTGTATCCCGAAACAACTTTTCGGTATCATCGAAACTTATCCGATGACCTCTCTCTGCGGTACGATTCCGCTGTCCGAAACTTTTCGGTGTCCAAAACTTTTTCGGTGATTTTCTCTCAGGCTCCCTGTCTAGTATTCAGCAGATAGA
The DNA here is from genome assembly GCF_018294505.1 of Triticum aestivum. Taxonomy (NCBI): domain Eukaryota; kingdom Viridiplantae; phylum Streptophyta; class Magnoliopsida; order Poales; family Poaceae; genus Triticum; species Triticum aestivum. Next base: position 632,116,927 of record NC_057799.1, read on the forward strand.
TGACCCTTAAGCGTGTGACCCTACAGGTTCGGTGAAGTATAGACATGACCCGGAACCCCTTCCGATCAATGATCAACATCGGAGCCGTGGACACCCATATTGACCCTATACCCACACGAATAAATATTCGAGTGAACCTCCAGTTGTCGTGTGCTATTCCTGTTGCTTCGTGATATGTTACAAATACCCGAGGTGAGACATGTTGGAATTCCCGTGGATCAACAACTTGTCCACTATGCTAGTTACCTCGTTACCGGTATTGTTCTCTTTTCTCGTTATCGTGTTCCGGCATCCCCGTGATCAAATCACAAAGTGTCTGGCCGGACGATGATGGATACCGTAACACCGAGAGGGCCCAGAGATATCTCTCCATCGTCAGAGGAGCAAATCCCAATCTTGAGCTATCAAGTTACTTGACACACTTTTCCATGAACCCGTAAGCCGCCGTAATAGCCACCCATTTACGGATGACGTTTAACAAACCCCAAAGTTCATGAAGCAAGCATGAAGAAACTCAATACTCTCATGGTCTAAGGAATCATGCAAACGTTAACCATCTCTGTGTTATGTACCAATAAACTTGTGACGAATGAATCTCATAGCATAACATCAATCCGGGTCGATTCAACACAAATGTTCTCTTAACATTGTGCCCTCAAGGTTGCTGACATAGACATGCCCATGATCAGGAAAACATAACCATCATGCAACACTTGAGCTAGTCTTAGAGGCCAGACTAGGAATACATTTTACCGTTTATTATTCCACACGTGCATATGAGTCTTCCTCCGAGCCTCGTGGTTATTGCAGACTCGAGAACCATAGCAGTTATAGCATGGAACATAAACATAATTATGAACTCGGAGATAAATAATATCATTTATTATTGCCTCTAGGGCATATCTCCTACAATAAGTACTTTGGTACATACAATCATTATACATAAAATTATTTTACCCAAGTCACTTGGGGGCTCTTAAATTTGCATGAGCCATTTTACAATAAATTTTTCTTCTCAGTCGCTGCAAAGTCTTTTTCTATCACTCCTTTTTCGATGCGAGTGTGTGGTCAATAGCCGGGTAGCCTGATTTTTTTCTCTCAAATCGCTCGAGTTTTAGTTCACTGAACTGGCCTAACGAGAAACACCCCGCCTTCGGGATAGGGAGGTTGAAGCCGAAGGCTGACCCGCTTGACATCTTGAGATAGGACGCGTCATGTTAAAGCATGAGAGAAGCACTCTTTTTCTCTAAGACCAATTTTTTTGGATTGGCACCGAACACTTGATCTAGTTCGGACGTCAAGTTTTTCCTGAGGTTTTTGGTTTTCCAAGCCTATGGCACTTTTAAACAATTTGTGTGTTTCCAGCATAAGTCTCGCAGTGCAACACCGGACACCTTTAGAGATTCGGCGAAAACATTCTCGGATATTGCTATATATGCATTGGTTTCGAATTGTGTCTTTGGTCAATAGTTGGGTTGCCCGGCTCCTGTGCTTGCCGCCTACGTTCCGCTTTGTTCGGCTAGATGTGCAAAAGGAGAGCCACTGCGATTGTGCTTCCAGCTCGCATGGTTAAGCACCTCAGTGGAGAAAGCCGAAAACTGATTGTCACAATAAGCGTAAACTGGTCAGCGATCCGATGACTGTGTTAAATGACGGGCCGTTCATAACATTGGCCGAAGTGTTTACGGCTTGACCTAGGCTGTCGCCGAACACTAACCGGGGACTAGTAATTGGCCTCCCAACTTTAAGATCCTATGACTAAGTGAAAGTTATAAAGCCCGCATATCTGATTGCCTCGTTTCCGCTAACACAACCGCCTTCGGGCACCGAGATGTCGGCTAAGGGTTGTCTTGTTATTGCGGAAACACTATCTACAAAGGGGTAGAAGCCGACGATGGGCCACTTTCAACTGATAAACGGTCGCAACGGAGTCAAAATAAACATATTATCGGCGTTTGTATTTAATATACGAGGGCTGCCTTCCGCAATCATCGTTACAAAGCCATCAATTTGACTTAAGATTTTGGCCAAGCTGGGTTGCCTGGCTCCTGTGCTTACCACTACGTTCCCGATTGTTCGGCTAGGCGATAAAGGGAGCACCTCTGTGATCGTTACTGCCGGGTCATCCGAGTTAGTACCTCGGACTGGGTGAAGCCGAAAGCTAGCAATCTTAAAGTATCACATTGGTCGGCAACGACGGAAGTGAAATTTTTTGGTTCATTAATACCATAGAATTCGGGAACTTTCCCCGAACTAAATCCTCAATATTTTTCTCCTGCATTGATCGGAGGTGAGGTTTCATGATCATGGTTGGCATGGCAACCCAAAGGAAGGAACCGATAGCGGGACTATTTTCTTTGGAAGATGTTTCTTACATTAAACAGTAATACAACATATCTCTCTGCGTACCTTTGTTTATAAAACCATATGGCCGGATTGCCTTGTTTGTCGTAAATCTTTGCCCTTGTAAAGGCTTTATAAAGTAGGACAAACACTCCTCGGCAACTGGCCAAGGAGGTGGAAGCCGATGGTCGGTCAACAGTTTTGTACAATGCGGATCCGAGCATTGATGATGAAAAGTATTTGGATACATAGAATCATTACACGTAATTTGTGATTTTACTTTGGATATCGATCCATAATTCAGCCACCCATGCCCACATTAAGGCTCGGGGGATACAGGGCTTCGTGCTTATTATTTACAAATATTAAAGGGGTACATCGATCCCTTGATCTGGTGTTGCCACTCGACCAGTGTCTCGGGGGCTACTGCATTGATAATCCAATGCAGAAAATTTAAAGTGCAATATAGTTTTTGAGGAGATTATTATCCTCAGGTTGGTCGGCCGCACCCAACCTGAGTCTCGAGGACTTTGCATGCTGCGTTTCTATTCCTAAATATGCTACCGAGCTGGGAATTGATCCTCAGGCTGATTTTATGAATCGACCTGAGTCTCAGGAGCTACTAGGGTCAGCGGTTTGATTTTTTCCTTCAGGTGCATCCCGGATATTAGGCCAACAGGCAGCGCTACTGGCTATACATCTCAGCCGAGATTACATTGCACAATTCGAGATTAAATTCACAAAAATTAGCCCATGGACGAGGTGGTGTACTACCTCGGATACAGTCCGGCATTGGTGCTCGACTACAATAGACACCCCGGAAGCAGTCCGGCATAAAGCTCGGATGCCAGTGGTTGGCTCTGTAGAGGGCATTTCTGGCATTAAGCTCGGCTAAACTCCTTCGACTTTTTTGAGCCAAGGTGATCTATGACACCTCGGATATAGTCCGGCATTGGAGCTCGGATACTCTCCGGTGTTGGAGTTTGGATTCAGTCCGGCGTTGGAGCTCGGATACAGTCCGGCGTTGGTGCTCGGCTGCAAAAGATACCTCAAGTGCAGTCCGGCATTGGAGCTCAGATGCAAGAGGACACCACCGCACGGGAACAACTTCAAACCCGAGGTGGGCGTGAAAATAAAAAGGCGTTGATAAAGGCCGGAAACTTAAAGGGGCTCCTCGGATACCCGACGTGTAAACTCTTCGGATGCACTTTGGCGATCCTCAAGATCGAAGATGGGAAGATTTGTTGAACCAGTTTTCAAGACCGACAACCGAAAATGAAGAACAGTTCGGAAGAATCGAGGAGCGTCCCCAACTAGAAGATCGGTTCAGGGGGCTACTGACGGTGTCCTGGACTAGGGGGTACTCACCACGTCGTCTCCCGATCAGTTAGATTGGGCCGAGGACCCCATGGCCGCATACTCGTGGGCCAGTTCGGACAACCCCTGTCGCATACAAGGAAGACTCCACAAGACTTGGCGCCCAAGACAAGGACTCTCCTAAACCCTAGGCCTCCGGTGTCTTGTATAAACCGAGGCCAGGCTAGTCAATAGACGGTCTCATATTCATTACTACGATGTTGTGGTAGATACATGTACTCTGTACTACACCCATATGAAAACAATCAAAAGCAGCATGTAGGGTATTATCTCATCAAGAGAGCCCGAAGCTGGGTAAAAACCCCGTGTCCGTGTTACCATCGCTCCAAGACGCCTAGCCTAGGACCCCTACTACGAGATACGCCGGATATTGAACCGACCCCCCCCGGAAGTTATTGCGCCCTTAGTGGGCTTTAGGGGAGAGAGAGGGTAGTAGCCAGGAGGTGCCCCCCCAAGGGAGTCCGAATTGGACTAGGGGGAGGATTCCTCCCTTCCTTGGCGCGCCCTAGGGTCGGCCGGCCTTCCCCCTTGCTCCTTTATTACGGGGGTAGGGGCACCCTAGAACACACAACGGACATTGTCTTAGCCCTGTGCGGTGCCCCCCTCCACCATAATCCACCTCGGTCATATCGTTGCAGTGCTTAGGTGAAGCCCTACGCCGGTAGCTTCATCATCACCGTCATCACGCCGTCGTGCTGACGAAGCTCTCCCTCCCACTCAGCTGGATCGAGAGTTCGTGGGACGTCACCAAGTCGAACATGTGCAGATCACGGAGGTGCCGTACTTTCGGTACTAGGATCGGTCGGATCGTGAAGACGTACGACTACATCAACTGCGTTGTCATAACGCTTCCCCTTACGGTCTACAAGGGTACGTTGACAGCACTCTCCCGCTCGTTGCTATGCATCACCATGATCTTGCGTGTGCGTGGGAATTTTTTTGAAATTATTGCATTCCCCAACAGTGGCACCCGAGCCAGGTTTATGCGTAGATGTTATATGCATGAGTAGAACACAAATGAGTTGTGGGCGATAATAGTCATACTGCTTACCAGCATGTCATACTTTTATTCGGCGGTATTGATGGATGAAGCGGCCTGGACCGACATTACGCATACGCTTACGCGAGACTGGTTCTATCGACGTGCTTCTCACACAGGTGGCTGGCGGGTGTCAATTTCTCCAACTCTAGTTGAATTGAGTGTGGCTACGCCCGTTCCTTGTTGAAGGTTAAAACAGCACATACTTCATGAAAAATCATTGTGGTTTTGATGCGTAGGTAAGAACGGTTCTTGCTCAGCCCGTAGCAGCCACGTAAAACTTGCAACAACAAAGTAGAGGACGTCTAACTTGTTTTTGCAGGGCATATTGTGATGTGATATGGTCAAGACATGATGCTAAATTTTATTGTATGAGATGATCATGTTTTGTAATAGAGTTATTGGCAACTGGCAGGAGCCATATGGTTGTCGCTTTATAGTATGCAATGCAATCGCCCTGTAATTGTTTTTACTTTATCACTAAGCGGTAGCGATAGTCGTAGAAACAATAGTTGGCGAGACGACAACGATGCTATGATGGAGATCAAGGTGTCGCGCCGGTGACGATGGTGATCATGACGGTGCTTTGCAGATGGAGATCAAAGGCACAAGATGATGATGGCCATATCATATCACTTATATTGATTGCATGTGATGTTTATCTTTTATGCATCTTATTTTGCTTTGATTGACGGTAGCATTATAAGATGATCTCTCACTAAATTTCAAGGTACAAGTGTTCTCCCTGAGTATGCACCGTTGCGAAAGTTCGTCGTGCCGAGACACCACGTGATGATCGGGTGTGATAAGCTCTACGTTCACATACAATGGGTGCAAGCCAGTTTTGCACACGCAGAATACTCGGGTTAAACTTGACGAGCCTAGCATATGCAAATATGGCCTCGGAACACTGAGACCGAAAGGTCGAGCGTGAATCATATAGTTGATATGATCAACATAGTGATGTTCACCATTGAAAACTACTCCATCTCACGTGAGGATCGGACATGGTTCAGTCGATTTGGATCACGTGATCACTTAGATGATTAGAGAGATGTCTATCTAAGTGGGAGTTCTTAAGTAATACGATTAACTGAACTTTAATTTATCATGAACTTAGTACTTGATAGTATTTTGCATGTCTATGTTGTTGTAGATCAATGGCTCGTGCTACTGTTTCTTTGAATTTTAATACGTTCCTTGAGAAAGCTAAGTTGAAAGATGATGGTAGCAATTACATGGACTGGGTTCGTAACTTGAGGATTATCCTCATTGCTGCACAGAAGAATTGCGTCCTGGAAGGACCGCTAGGTGCAAGACCCGCTGCAGGAGCAACACCGGACGTTGTGAACGTCTGGCAGAGCAAAGCTGATGACTACTCGATAGTTCAGTGTGCCATGCTTTACGGCTTAGAACCAGGACTTCAACGACGTTTTGAACATCATGGAGCATATGAGATGTTTCAGGGGTTGAAGTTAATATTTCAATCAAATGCCCGGATTGAGAGATATGAAGTCTCAAATAAGTTCTACAGCTGCAAGATGGAGGAGAATAGTTCTGTCAGTGAGCATATACTCAAAATGTCTGGGTATAACAATCACTTGATTCAACTGGGAGTTAATCTTCCTGATGATAGTGTCATTGACAGAATTCTTCAATCACTGCCACCAAGCTACAAGAGCTTCGTGATGAACTATAATATGCAAGGGGTGAACAAGACAATTCCCGAGCTCTTCGCGATGCCAAAGGCTGCGGAGGTAGAAATCAAGAAGGAGCATCAAGTATTGATGGTCAACAAGACCATCAGTTTCAAGAAAAAGGGTAAAGGGAAGAAGGGGAACTTCAAGAAGAATGGCAAGCAAGTTGCGGCTCAAGTAAAGAAGCCCAAGTCTGGACCTAAGCCTGAGACTGAGTGCTTCTACTGCAAAGGGACTGGTCACTGGAAGCGGAACTGCCCAAGTATTTGGCGGATAAGAAGGATGGCAAGGTGAACAAACGTATATGTGATATACATGTTATTGATGTGTACCTTACTAATGCTCGCAGTTGCACCTGGGTATTTGATACTGGTTCTGCTGCTAATATTTGCAACTCGAAACAGGGACTACGGATTAAGCAAAGATTGGCTAAGGACGAGGTGACGATGCGCGTGGGAAATGGTTCCAAAGTCGATGTGATCGTTGTTGGCACGCTACCTCTACATCTACCTTCGGGATTAGTTTTAGACCTGAATAATTGTTATTTGGTGCTAGCGTTGAGCATGAACATTATATCTGGATCTTGTTTGATGCGAGACGGTTATTCATTTAAATCTAAGAATAATGGTTGTTCTATTTATATGAGTAATATCTTTTATGGTCATGCACCCTTGAAGAGTGGACTATTTTTGTTGAATCTCGATAGTAGTGATACACATATTCATAATAGTGAAGCCAAAAGATGCAGAGTTGATAATGATAGTGCAACTTATTTGTGGCACAGCCGTTTAGGTCATATTGGTGTAAAGCGCATGAAGAAACTCCATTCTGATGGACTTTTGGAAACACTTGATTATGAATCACTTGGTACTTGCGAACCATGCCTCATGGGCAAGATGACTAAAACTCCATTCTCCGGAACAATGGAACGAGCAACATATTTATTGGAAATCATACATATTGATGTATGTGGTCCGATGAATATTGAAGCTCGCGGCGGGTATCGTTATTTTCTCACCTTCACAGATGATTTGAGCACATATGGGTATATCTACTTAATGAAACATAAGTCTAAAACATTTGAAAAGTTCAAAGAATTTCAGAGTGAAGTGGAAAATCATCATAACAAGAAAATAAAGTTTCTACGATCTGATCGTGGAGGAGAGTATTTGAGTTACGAGTTTGGTCTTCATTTGAAACAATGGGGAATAGTTTCGCAACTCACGCCACCCGGAACACCACAGCGTAATGGTGTGTCCGAACGTCGTAACCGCACTTTATTAGATATGGTGCGATCCATGATGTCTCTTACTGATTTACCGCTATCGTTTTGGGGTTATGCTTTAGAGACGGCTGCATTCACGTTAAATAGGGCACCATCTAAATCCGGTTAGACGACACCTTATGAACTATGGTTTGGCAAGAAACCCAAGTTGTCGTTTCTTAAAGTTTGGGGTTGCGATGCTTATGTTAAAAAACTTCAACTTGATAAGCTCAAACCCAAATCGGAGAAATGTGTCTTCATAGGATACCCAAAGGAGACTGTTGGGTACACCTTCTATCACAGATCCGAAGGCAAGACATTCGTTGCTAAGAATGGATCCTTTCTAGAGAAGGAGTTTCTCTCGAAAGAAGTGAGTGGGAGGAAAGTAAAACTTAATGAGGTAACTGTACCTGCTCCCTTATTGGAAAGTAGTTCATCACAGAAATCAGTTCATGTGATCCCTGCACCAATCAGTCAGGAAGCTAATGATGATGATCATGAAACTTCAGATCAAGTTACTACCGAACCTCGTAGGTCAACCAGAGTAAGATCCGCAACAGAGTGGTACGGTAATCCTGTTCTGGAGGTCATGTTACTTGACCATGACGAACCTACGAACTATGAGGAAGCGATGATGAGCCCAGATTCTGCGAAATGGCTTGAGGCCATGAAATCTGAGATGGGATCCATGCATGAGAACAAAGTGTGGACTTTGGTTGACTTGCCCGATGATCGGCAAGCCATCGAGAATAAATGGATCTTCAAGAAGAAGACTGACACTGACGGTAATGTTACTGTCTACAAAGCTTGACTTGTCGCGAAAGGTTTCCGACAAGTTCAAGGAGTTGACTACGATGAGACCTTCTCATCCGTAGCGATGCTTAAGTCCGTCCGAATCATGTTAGCAATTGCTGCATTTTATGATTATGAAATTTGGCAAATGGATGTAAAGACTGCATTCCTGAATGGATTTCTGGAAGAAGGGTTGTATATCATGCAACCTGAAGGTTTTATCGATCCAAAGGGTGCTAACAAAGTGTTCAAGCTCTAGCGATCCATTTATGGACTGGTTTTAAGCCTCTTGGAGTTGGAATAAACGTTTTGATAGTGTGATCAAAGCATATGGTTTTATACAGACTTCTGGAGAAGCCTGTATTTACAAGAAAGTGAGTGGGAACTCTGTAGCATTTCTAATATTATATGTGGATGACATATTGTTGATTGGAAATGATATAGAATTTATGGATAGCATAAAAGGATAATTGAACAAGAGTTTTCAATGAAAGACCTCGGTGAAGCTGCTTATATATTGGGCATCAAGATCTATAGAGATAGATCGAGACGCTTAATTGGACTTTCACAAAGCACATACCTTGATAAAGTTTTGAAGAAGTTCAAAATGGATCAAGCAAAGAAAGGGTTTTTGCCTGTGTTACAAGGTGTGAAGTTGAGTCAGACTCAATGCCTGACCACTTCAGAAGATAGAGAGAAAATAAAAGTTGTTCCCTATGATTCAGCCATAGGCTCTATCATGTATGCAATGCTGTGTACCAAACCTGATGTGTGCCTTGCTATTAGTTTAGCAGGGAGGTACCAAAGTAATCCAGGAGTGGATCAGTGGACAACGGTCAAGAAGATCCTGAAATACCTGAAAAGGACTAAGGATATGTTTCTCGTTTATGGAGGTGACAAAGAGCTCGTCGTAAATGGTTACTCGATGCAAGCTTTGACACTGATCCAGATGACTCTAAGTCACAAACTGGATATGTATTTATACTGAACGGTGGAGCTGTTAGTTGGTGCAGTTCTAAGCAAAGCGTCGTGGCGGGATCTACGTGTGAAGCGGAGTACATAGCTGCTTCGAAAGTAGCAAATGAAGGTGTCTGGATGAAGGAGTTCATATCCGATCTAGGTGTCATACCTAGTGCATCGGGTCCAATGAAAATGTTTTGTGACAATACTGGTGCAATTGCCTAGGCAAAGGAATCCAGATTTCACAAGAGAACCAAGCACATCAAGAGACGCTTCAATATCATCCGCGATCAAGTCAAGGAGGGAGACATAGAGATTTGCAAGATACATACGGATCTGAATGTTGCAGACCCGTTGACCAAGCCTCTCTCACGAGCAAAACATGATCAGCACCATGACTCCATGGGTGTTAGAATCATTACTGTGTAATCTAGATTATCTACTCTAGTGCAAGTGGGAGACTGATGGAAATATGCCCTAGAGGCAATAATAAAGTTGTTATTTATATTTCCTTATATCATGATAAATGTTCATTATTCATGCTAGACCGGAAACTTAGTACATGTGTGAATACATAGACAAACAGAGTGTCACTAGTATGCCTCTACTTGACTTGCTCATTAATCAAAGATGGTTAAGTTTCCTAGCCATAGACATGAGTTGTCATTTTATGAACGGGACCCATTCCGTTAGCTTAGCACTTGATCGTTTAGTATGTTGCTATTGCTTTCTTCATGACTTATACATGTTCCTATAACTATGAGATTAACTCCCGAATACCGGAGGAACACTTTGTGTGCTACCAGACGTCACAACGTAATTGGGTGATTATAAAGGTGCTCTACAGGTGTCTCCGATGGTGTTTGTTGAGATGGCATAGATCGAGATTAGGATTTGTCACTCCGATTGTCGGAGAGGTATCTCTGGGCCCTCTCGGTAATGCACATCACTATAAGCCTTGCAAGCAATGTGACTAATGAGTTAGTTGCGGGATAATGCATTACGGAACGAGTAAAGAGACTTGCCGGTAATGAGATTGAACTAGGTATTGAGATACCGACGATCGAATCTCGGGCAAGTAACATACTGATGACAAAGGGAACAACGTATGTTGTTATGCGGTTTAACCGATAAAGATCTTCGTAGAATATGTGGGACCAATATGAGCATCCACGTTCCGCTATTGGTTATTGACCGGAGACGTGTCTCGGTCATGTCTAGATAGTTCTCGAACCCGTAGGGTCCGCACGGTTAACGTTCGGTGACGATCGGTATTATGAGTTTATGTGTTTTGATGTACCGAAGTTAGTTCGGAGTTCCGGATATGATCACGGACATGACGAGGAGTCTCGAAATGGTCGAAACATAAAGATTGATATATTAGACGGCTATATTCGGACACCAGAAGTGTTCCGGGTGATTTCGGAGAAAACCGGAGTGCCGGAGGGTTACCGGAACCCCCCCCCCCCCGGGGAAGTTATTGGGCCCTTATGGGCTTTAGGGGAGAGAGAGGGCAGCAGCCAGGAGGTGGCGCCCCCCCCCCCCCCAAGGGAGTCTGAATTGGACTAGGGGAGGGGGCGCGGCCCCTCTTTCCCTCTCCCTCCCCCTCTCCTTCCTTCCCCCTCCTAGTAGGACTAGGAAAGGAGGAATCCTACTCCTACTAGGAGGAGGATTCCTCCCCTCCTTGGCGCGCCCTAGGGCCGGCCGGCCACCCCCCTTGCTCCTTTATATACGGGTGCAGGGGGCACCCTAGAACACACAACAGACATTGTCTTAGCCGTGTGCGGTGCCCCCCTCCACCATAATCCACCTCGGTCATATCGTTGCAGTGCTTAGGCGAAGCCCTGCGCCGGTAGCTTCATCATCACCGTCATCACGTCGTCGTGCTGACGAAGCTCTCCCTCGACACTCAGCTGGATCGAGTGTTCGTGGGATGTCACCGAGCCGAACGTGTGCAGATCGCGGAGGTGCCGTACTTTCGTTACTAGGATCGGTCAAATCGTGAAGACGTACTACTACATCAACCGCGTTCTCATAACGCTTCCGCTTACGGTCTACGAGGGTACATAGACAACACTCTCCCGCTCGTTGCTATGCATCACCATGATCTTGCGTGTGCGTAGGAAATTTTTTGAAATTACTGCGTTCCCCAACAGGTCTTTGGTCCAAGCTTACGCTTTTTGGGGATAGGCGCATTGACTTTCGCCAAACAACCCCAAGTACGCAAGTACGAGAGTGTTGTCCTTCTCTTCACCCATTTCTCATAGGGAGTGATCTCATTATCCTTTTTTGGAACTTTATTTAGGACATGACATGCTGTCAATGTAGCCTCCCCCACCATGCCTTGGATAAACCCGGTTTATCTAACATGGCATTGACCAAATCAGTAAGAGTACGGTTTTTCCACTCGGCAACCCTGTTTGACTGGGGTGAATAGGGAGGCGTCCTCGCATGAACAATGTCGTGTTCCGCACAAAAAGAATCAAACTCACTCAAGAAGTACTCTCCACCACGATCTGATCGGACTCATTTAATTTTCTTTTCAAGTTGATTCTCAACTTCTGCCTTATAGATTTTAAAGTAGTGTAGAGCCTCATCTTTAGTATTTAACAGATACACATAGCAATATCTAGTGGAATCATCTATCAATGTCATGAAGTATTTATTTCCACCTTTAGTCAACACAACATTCATCTCACAAAGATCAGAATGTATGAATTCTAATGGTGCCAAGTGTCTTTCCTCAGCAGCCTTGTGAGGCTTGCGAGGTTGCTCACCTTGCACACATGAAAGGCACTTAGAACATTTGGCTAAAGTGAAACTCGGAATTAAATCCAATTTAGCTAGCCGCGTCATAACACCGACACTAATGTGACAAAGACATGTATGCCAAACTTCAGATTCATTAACACTCGAATGAATATGGTTCATGACTTTATTACAAAAATCTGCGAGGGAAAGGCGGAACATCCCTCCGCTCTCATTACCTTTTCCAACAAATAGTCCATATTTAGTAAGAGCTAATTTATTAGACTCGAACACCAATTTAAACCCTTCTCTACATAGAAGGGAGCCACTAACGAGGTTCTTCTTGATGGCAGGGACATGCTGCATGTTCTTCACCTACACGATCCTTCCCGAAGTAAACTTCAGATCAACCGTGCCAACACCATGAACAGAAGCACTCGCACCATTTCCCATCAATACGGACCCGTGGCCTGTGACCTGGTAAGAAGAGAACAATGAAATGTCAGCACACACATGAACACCTGCACCTGTGTCCACCCACCAATCGGTGGACTGAAACACTGAGAAAACAGTAAATAAATTACCGTACCCATATGCACCATTCTCATTGTTGCCCACAATCATGCTGACGGACTTGGAGTCCGCTCCTGACTTCTTATACTTGTTTGGGCACTTGATGGCCCAATTGTTGGGGAACGTAGTAACTTCAAAATTTTCCTACGCACACGCAAGATCATGGTGATGCATAGCAACAAGAGGGGAGAGTGTTGTCTACGTACCCTCGTAGACCGTAAGCGGAAGTGTTATGACAATGCGGTTGATGTAGTCGTACGTCTTCACGATCCAACCGATCCTAGTACCAAAAGTACGGCACCTCCGTGATCTGCACACGTTCGGCTCGGTGACGTCCCACGAACTCTCGATCCAGCTGAGTGTCGAGGGAGAGCTTTGTCAACACGACGGCGTGATGACGGTGATGATGAAGCTACCGGCGCAGGGCTTTGCCTAAGCACTGCAACGATATGACCGAGGTGGATTATGGTGGAGGGGGCACCGCACACGGCTAAGACAATGTCTGTTGTGTTCTAGGGTGCCCCCTGCCCCTGTATATAAAGGAGCAAGGGGGAGGCCGGCCGTCCCTAGGGCGCGCCAAGGAGGGGAGGAGTCCTCGTCCTAGTGGGAGTAGGACTCCCCCTTTCCTAGCCCAACTAGGAGGGGGAAGGGGGAAGGAAGGAGAGGGGGAGGGAGAGGGAAAGAGGGGCCGCGCCCCCTCCCCTAGTCCAATTCAGACTCCCTTGGGGGGGCGCCACCTATCTCTCCCCTAAAGCCCACTAAGGGCCCAATAACTTCCCAGGGGGGTTCCGATAACCCTCCGGCACTCCGGTTTTCTCCGAAATCACCCGGAACACTTTCGGTGTCCGAATATAGCCGTCCAATATATCGATCTTTATGTCTCGACTATTTTGAGACTCCTCGTCATGTCCGTGATCATATCCGGGACTCCGAACTACCTTCGGTACATCGAAACACATAAACTCATAATACCGATCGTCACCGAACGTTAAGCGTGCGGACCCTACGGGTTCGAGAACTATGTAGACATGACCGAGACACGTCTCCGGCCAATAAGCAATAGGGGAACCTGGATGCTCATATTGGCTCCCACATATTCTACGAAGATCTTTATCGGTCAAATCACATAACAACATATGTTGTTCCCTTTGTCATCGGTATGTTACTTGCCCGAGATTCGATCATCGGTATATCAATACCTAGTTCAATCTCGTTACCGGCAAGTCTCTTTACTCGTTTCGTAATGCATCATCCCGTAACTAACTCATTAGTCACATTGCTTGCAAGGCTTATAGTGATGTGCATTACCGAGAGGTCCCAGAGATACCTCTCCGACAATCGGATTGACAAATCCTAATCTCGATCTATGCCAACTCAACAAACACCATCGGAGACACCTGTAGAGCACCTTTATAATCACCCAGTTACGTTGTGACGTTTTGTAGCACGCAAAGTGTTCCTCTGGTATTCGGGAGTTGCATAATCTCATAGTCATAGGAACATGTATAAGTCATGAAGAAAGCAATAGCAACATAGTAAACGATCAAGTGCTAAGCTAACGGGATGGGTCAAGTCAATCACATCATTCTCTAATGATGTGATCCCGTTCATCAAATGACAACTCATGTCTATGGCTAGGAAACTTAACCATCTTTGATTAACGAGCTAGTCAAGTAGAGGCATACTAGTGACACTCTGTTTGTCTATGTATTCACACATGTACTAAGTTTCCGGTTAATACAATTCTAGCATGAATAATAAACATTTATCATGATATAAGGAAATATAAATAACAACTTTATTATTGCCTCTAGGGCATATTTCCTTCAGTCTCCCACTTGGACTAGAGTCAATAATCTAGATTACACAATAATGATTCTAACACCCATGGAGTCTTGGTCCTGATCATGTTTTGCCCGTGAGAGAGGCTTAGTCAACGGGTCTGCAACATTCAGATCCGTATGTATCTTGCAAATCTCTATGTCTCCCTCCTTGACTTGATCGCGGATGGAATTGAAGTGTCTCTTGATGTGCTTGGTTCTCTTGTGAAATCTGGATTCCTTTGCCAAGGCAATTGCACCAGTATTGTCACAAAAGATTTTCATTGGACCCGATGCACTAGGTATGACACCTAGATCGGATATGAACTCCTTCATCCAGACTCCTTCATTTGCTGCTTCCGAAGCAGCTATGTACTCCGCTTCACACGTAGATCCCGCCACGACGCTTTGCTTAGAACTGCACCAACTGACAGCTCCATCGTTCAATATAAATACGTATCCGCTTTGTGACTTAGTGTCATCCGGATCAGTGTCAAAGCTTGCATCGATGTAACTATTTACGATGACCTCTTTGTCACCTCCATAAACGAGAAACATATCCTTAGTCCTTTTCAGGTATTTCAGGATGTTCTTGACCGCTGTCCAGTGATCCACTCCTGGATTACTTTGGTACCTCCCTGCTAAACTAATAGCAAGGCACACATCAGATCTGGTACACAGCATTGCATACATGATAGAGCCTATGGCTGAAGCATAGGGAACAACTTTCATTTTCTCTCTATCTTCTGAAGTGGTCGGGCATTGAGTCTGACTCAACTTCCCACCTTGTAACACGGGAAAGAACCCTTTCTTTGCTTGATCCATTTTGAACTTCTTCAAAACTTCATCAAGGTATGTGCTTTGTGAAAGTCCAATTAATCGTCTCGATCTATCTCTATAGATCTTGATGCCCAATATATAAGCAGCTTCACCGAGGTCTTTCATTGAAAAACTCTTGTTCAAGTATCCTTTTATGCTATCCAGAAATTCTATATCATTTCCAATCAACAATATGTCATCCACATATAATATTAGAAATGCTACAGAGCTCCCACTCACTTTCTTCTAAATACAGGCTTCTCCAAAAGTGTGCATAAAACCATATGATTTGATCACACTATCAAAACGTTTATTCCAACTTCGAGAGGCTTGCACCAGTCCATAAATGGATCGCTGGAGCTTGCACACTTTGTTAGCACCCTTTGGATCGATAAAACCTTCAGGTTGCATCATATACAACTCTTCTTCCAGAAATCCATTCAGGAATGCAGTCTTTACATCCATTTTCCAAATTTCATAATCATAAAATGCAGCAATTGCTAACATGATTCGGACGGACATAAGCATCGCTACGGTGAGAAGGTCTCATCGTAGTCAACTCCTTGAACTTGTCGAAAACCTATTGCGACAAGTCGAGCTTTGTAGACAATAACATTACATCAGCGTCCGTCTTCCTCTTGAAGATCCATTTAAACTCAATGGCTTGCCGATCATTGGGCAAGTCAATCAAAGTCCACACTTTGTTCTCGTACATGGATCCCATCTCAGATTTCATGGCCTCAAGCCATTTCACAGAATCTGGGCTCATCATCGCTTCCTCATAGTTCGTAGGTTCGTCATGGTCAAGTAACATGACCTCCAGAACAGGATTACCGTACCACTCTGGTGCGGATCTTACTCTGGTTGACCTACGAGGTTCGGTAGTAACTTGATCAGAAGTTTCATGATCATTATCATTAGCTTCCTCACTAATTGGTGTAGGGATCACAGGAACTGATTTCTGTGATGAACTACTTTCCAATAAGGGAGCAGGTACAGTTACCTCATCAAGTTCTACTTTCCTCCCACTCACTTCTTTCGAGAGAAACTCCTTCTCTAGAAAGGATCCATTCTTAGCAACGAATGACTTGCCTTCAGATCTGTGATAGAAGGTGTACCCAACAGTATCCTTTGGGTATCCTGTGAAGACACATTTCTCCGATTTTGGTTCGAGCTTATCAGGTTGAAGCTTTTTCACATAAGCATCGCAGCCCCAAACTTAAAGAAACGACAACTTTGGTTTCTTGCCGAACCACAGTTCATAAGGCGTCGTCTCAACGGATTTAGATGGTGCCCTATTTAACGTGAATGCAGCCGTCTCTAAAGCATAACCCCAAAACGATAGCGGTAAATCGGTAAGAGACATCATAGATCGCACCATATCTAATGAAGTGCGGTTACGACGTTCGGACACACCATTACGTTGTGGTGTTCCGGGTGGCGTGAGTTGCGAAACTATTCCGCATTGTTTCAAATGAAGACCAAACTCGTAACTCAAATATTCTCCTCCACGATCAGATCATAGAAACTTTATTTTCTTGTTACGATGATTTTCCACTTCACTCTGAAATTCTTTGAACTTTTCAAATGTTTCAGACTTATGTTTCATTAAGTAGATATACCCATATCTACTCAAATCATCTATGAAGGTGAGAAAATAACGATACCCGCCGCGAGCCTCAATATTCATCGGACCACATACATCAGTATGTATGATCTCCAACAAATCTGTTGCTCGCTCCATTGTTCCGAAGAACGGAGTTTTAGTCATCTTACCCATGAGGCATGGTTCGCAAGTACCAAGTGATTCATAATCAAGTGATTCCAAAAGTCCATCAGAATGGAGTTTCTTCATGCACTTTACACCAATATGACCCCAACGGCAGTGCCACAAATAAGTTGCACTGTCATTATCAACTCTGCATCTTTTGGCTTCAATATTATTAATATGTGTATCACTACTATCGAGATTCATCAAAAATAGACCACTCTTCAAGGGTGCATGACCATAAAAGATATTACTCATATAAATAGAACAACCATTATTCTCATATTTGAATGAATAACCGTCTCGCATCAAACAAAATCCAGATATAATGTTCATGCTCAACGCTGGCACCAAATAACAATTATTCAGGTCTAAAACTAATCCCGGAGGTAGATGTAGAGGTAGCGTGCCGAAGGCGATCACATCGACTTTGGAACCATTTCCCACGCGCATCGTCACCTCGTCCTTAGCCAATCTTCGCTTAATCCGTAGTCCCTGTTTCGAGTTGCAAATATTAGCAACAGAACCAGTATCAAATATCCAGGTGCTACTGCGAGCATTAGTAAAGTACACATCAATAACATGTATATTACATATACCTTTGTTCACCTTGCCATCCTTCTTATCCTCCAAATACTTGGGCAATTCCGCTTCCAGTGACCAGTCCCTTTGCAATAGAAGCACTCAGTCTCACGCTTAGGTCCAGACTTGGGCTTCTTCACTTGAGCAGCAACTTGCCCGTTCTTCTTGAAGTTCCCCTTCTTCCCTTTACCCTATTTCTTGAAACTGGTGGTCTTGTTGACCATCAACACTTGATGCTCCTTCTTGATTTCTACCTCCGCATCTTTTAGCATCGCGAAGAGCTCGGGAATTGTATTGTTCATCCCTTGCATATTATAGTTCATCACGAAGCTCTTGTAGCTTGGTGGCAGTGATTGAAGAATTTTGTCAATGACACTATCATCAGGAAGATTAACTCCCAGCTGAATCAAGTGGTTGTTATACCTAGACATTTTGAGTATATGTTCACTGACAGAACTATTCTCCTCCATCTTGCAGTTGTAGAACTTATTGGAGACTTCATATCTCTCAACCCGGGCATTTGCTTGAAATATTAACTTCAACTCCTGGAACATCTCATATGCTCCATGACATTCAAAACGTCGTTGAAGTCCCGGTTCTAAGCCGTAAAGCATGGCACACTGAACTATCGAGTAGTCATCAACTTTGCTCTACCAGACGTTCTTAACGTCATCAGTAGCATCTGCAACAGGCCTGGCACCCAGCGGTGCTTCCAGGATGTAATTCTTCTGTGCAGCAATGAGGATAATCCTCAAGTTACGGGCCCATACCGTCTAGTTGCTACCATCATCTTTCAACTTAGCTTTCTTTAGGAACGCATTAAAATTCAATGGAACAACAGCATGGGCCATCTATCTACAACAACATAGACATGCAAAATACTATCATGTACTAAGTTCATGATAAATTAAAGTTCAATTAATCATATTACTTAAGAACTCCCACTTAGATCGACATCTCTCTAATCATCCAAGTGACCATGTGATCCAAATCAACTAAACCATGTCCGATCATCACGTGAGATGGAGTAGTTTTCAATGGTGAACATCACTATGTTGACCATATCTACTATATGATTCACGCTCGACCTTTTGGTCTCAGTGTTCCGAGGCCATATATGCATATGCTAGGCTCGTCAAGTTTAACCCGGCTATTTTGCATGTGCAAAACTCGCTTGCACCCGTTGTATGTGAACGTAGAGCTTATCACACCCGATCATCACGTGGTGTCTCGGCACGACGAACTTTTGCAACGGTGCATACTCAGGGAGAACACTTGTACCTTGAAATTTAGTGAGAGATCATCTTATAATGCTACCGTCAATAAAAGCAAAATAAGATGCATAAAGGATAAACATCACATGCAATCAATATAAGTGATATGATATGGCCATCATCATCTTGTGCCTTTGATCTCCATCTCCAAAGCACCGTCATGATCACCATCGTCACCGGCGCGACACCTTGATTTCCATCGTAGCATCGTTGTCGTCTCGCCAACTATTGTTTCTACGACTATCGCTACCGCCTGGTGATAAAGTAAAAACAATTACAGGGCGATTGCATTGCATACAATAAAGCGACAACCATACGGCTCCTGCCAGTTGCCGATAACTCTGTTACAAAACATGATCATCTCATACAATAAAATTAAACATCATGTCTTGACCATATCACATCACAACATGCCCTGCAAAAACAAGTTAGACGTCCTCTACTTTGTCGTTGCAAGTTTTACATGGCTGCTACGGGCTGAGCAAGAACCGTTCTTACCTACGCATCAAAACCACAACGATTTTTCGTCAAGTATGTGTTGTTTTAACCTTCAACAAGGACCGGGCGTAGCCACACTCGATTCAACTAAAGTTGGAGAAACTGACACCCGCCAGCCACCTGTGTGAGTAGCACGTCGGTAGAACCAGTCTCGCGTAAGCGTACGCGTAATGTCGGTCCGGGCCGCTTCATCCAACAATACCGGCGAATCAAAGTATGACATGCTGGTAAGCAGTATGACTATTATCGCCCACCACTCACTTCTGTTCTACTCGTGCATATGACATCTACGCATAAACCTGGCTCGGATGCCATTGTTAGGGAACGTAGTAATTTCAAAATTTTCCTACGCACGCGCAAGATCATGGTGATGCATAGCAACGAGAGGGGAGAGTGTTGTCTACGTACCCTCATAGACCGTAAGCGGAAACGTTATGACAACGCGGTTGATGTAGTCGTACGTTTTCACGATCCGACCGATCCTAGTACTGAAAGTGCGGCACCTCCGCGATCTGCACACGTTCGGCTCGGTGATGTCCTACGAACTCTCAATCCAGCTGAGTGTCGAGAGAGAGCTTCGTCAGCACGACGGCGTGATGACAGTGATGATGAAGCTACCGGCGCAGGGCTTCGCCTCAGCACTACAACGATATGACTGAGGTGGATTCTGGTGGAGGGGGCACCGCACATGGCTAAGACAATGTCTGTTGTGTTCTAGGGTGCCCCTCTGCCCCCGTATATAAAGGAGCAAGGGGGAAGGCCGGCCGGCCCTAGGGTGCGCCAAGGAGGGGAGGAGTCCTCCTCCTAGTGGGAGTAGGACTCCCCCTTTCCTTGTCCAACTAGGAGGGGGAAGGGGGGAGGAAGGAGAGGGAGAGGGAGAGGGAAAGAGGGGCCGCACCTCCTGGCTGTTGCCTCTCTCTCCCCTAAAGCCCACTAAGGGCCCAATAAATTCCCGGGGGGGGGGGGGTCCGGTAACACTCCCGCACTCCGGTTTTCTCCGAAATCACCCGGAACACTTTCGATGTCCGAATATAGCCGTCCAATATACCGATCTTTATGTCTCCACCATTTTGAGACTCCTCTTCATGTCCGTGATCATATTCGGGACTTCGAACTAACTTTGGCACATCAAAACACATAAACTCATAATACCGATCGTCACTGAACATTAAGCGTGTGGACCCTACGGGTTCGAGAACTATGTAGACATGACCGAGACACGTCTCCGGTCAATAACCAATAGCGGAACTTGGATGCTCATATTGGCTCCCACATATTCTACGAAGATCTTTATCGGTCAAACCGCATAACAACATACGTTGTTCTCTTTGTCATCGGTATATTACTTGCCCGAGATTGGATCGTCGGTATCTCAATACCTAGTTCACTCTCGTTACCGGCAAGTCTCTTTACTAGTTCCGTAATGCATCATCCCGTAACTAACTCATTAGTCACATTGCTTGCAAGGCTTATAGTGATGTGCATTACCGAGAGGGCCCAGAGATACCTCTCCGACAATCGGAGTGACAAATCCTAATCTCGATCTATGCCATCTCAACAAACACCATCGGAGACACCTGTAGATCACCTTTATAATCACCCAATTACGTTGTGACGTTTGGTAGCACACAAAGTGTTCCTTCGGTATTCGGGAGTTGCATAATCTCATAGTCATAGGAACATGTATAAGTCATGAAGAAAACAATAGCAACATACTAAACGATCAAGTGCTAAGCTAACAGGATGGGTCAAGTCAATCACATCGTTCTCTAATGATGTGATCCCGTTCATCAAATGACAACTCATGTCTTGTTGGGGAACGTAGTAATTTCGAAAATTTCCTACGCACACGCAAGATCATGGTGATGCATCGCAACAAGCGGGAGAGTATTGTCCATGTACCCTGGTAGACCGTAAGCGGAAGCGTTTTATCAACGCGGTTGATGTAGTCGTACGTCTTCACGTTCCGACCGATCCAAGTACCGAATGCACGGCACCTCCGAGTTCAGCACACGTTCAGCTCCGTGACGTCCCATGAACTCATGATCCAGCAGAGTGTCGAGGGAGAGTTTCGTCAGCACGATGGTGTGATGACAGTGATGATGAAGCTACCGGCGCATGGCTTTGCCTAAGCACTACAACGATATGACCGAGGTGGATTATGGTGGAGGGGGGCACCGCACACGGCTGGAAACAATCAACGTGTGTGTCCATGGGGTGCCCCCCTCCCCCATATATAAAGGAGTGGAGGAGGGGAGGGGCCGGCCCTCTCTATGGCGCGCCCTAGGGGAGTCCTACTCCCACCGGGAGTAGGACCCCCCCTTCCCTAGTTGGAGTAGGAAAGGAAGGGAAGGTGGAGTAGGAGAGAAGGAAAAGGGGGCCGCCCCCCCCCCCCCCCAAACCTATTCCAATTCGGCCTCCTGCCCAACGGGGGGCGCACCAGCCCCTTGTGGGCTGGTGTGCTTCCTTCTTTTGGCCCATAAGGCCCATAACATCTCCCGGGGGGTTCCGGTAACCTCCCGGTACTCCGGTAAATACCCGAACTCACCTGGAACCATTCCGATGTCCAAACATAGCCTTCCAATATATCGATCTTTACGTCTCGACCATTTCGAGACTCCTCGTCATTTTCGCGATCTCATCTGGGACTCCGAACAACCTTCGGTACATCAAATCACATAAACTCATAATACCGATCCTCACCAAACGTTAAGCGTGCGGACCCTACGGGTTCGAGAACTATGTAGACATGAACGAGACTCATCTCCGGTCAATAACCAATAGCGGAACCTGGATGCTCATATTGGTTCCTACATATTCTACAAAGATCTTTATCGGTCAAACCGCATAACAACATACTTTGTTCCTTTTGTCATCGGTATGTTACTTGCCCAAGATTCGATCGTCGGTATCTCAATACCTAGTTCAATCTCGTTACTGGCAAGTCTCTTTACTCGTTCCGTAATGCATCATCCCGCAACTAACACATTAGTCACATTGCTTGCAAGGCTTATAGTGATGTGCATTACCGAGATGGCCCAGAGATACCTCTCCGACAATCGGAGTGACAAATCCTAATCTCGATCTATGCCAACTCAACAAGTACCATCGGAGACACCTGTAGAGCATCTTTATAATCACCCAGTTACGTTGTGACATTTGATAGTACACAAGGTGTTCCTCCGGTATTCGGGAGTTGCATAATCTCATAGTCTGAGGAACATGTATAAGTCATGAAGAAAGTAGTAGCAACGAAACTGTAACGATCATAATGCTAAGCTAACGAATGGGTCTTGTCCATCACATCATTCTCCTAATGATGTGATCCCGTTCATCCAATGACAACACATGTCTATGGTTTAGGAAACATAACCATCTTTGATAAAGAAGCTAGTCAAGTAGAGGCATACTAGGGACACTTTGTTTTGTCTATGTATTCACACATGTACTAAGTTTCCGGTTAATACAATTCTAGCATGAATAATAAACATTTATCATGAAATAAGGAAATAAATAATAAGTTTATTATTGCCTCTAGGGCATATTTCCTTCAGTCTCCCACTTGCAGTAGAGTCAATAATCTAGTTCACATCGCCATGTGATTTAACACCAATAGTTCACATCACCATGTGATTAACACCCATAGTTCACATCGTCATGTGACCAACACTTCAAAGGATTTACTAGAGTCACTAATCTAGTTCACATCGCCATGTGATTAATACCCAAAGAGTACTAAGGTGTGATCATCTTTTGCTTGTGAGAGAAGTTTAGTCAATGGGTCTGCCAAATTCAGATCCGTATGTATTTTGCAAATTTCTATGTCTGCAATGCTCTGCACGGAGCTACTCTAGCTAATTGCTCCCACTTTCAATATGTATCCAGATTGAGACTTAGAGTCATCTGGATCAGTGTCAAAACTTGCATCGACGTAACCCTTTACGACGAACCTTTTGTCACCTCCATAATCGAGAAACATATCCTTATTCCACTAAGGATAATTTTGACCGCTGTCTAGTGATCTACTCCTAGACCACTATTGTACTCCCTTGCCAAACTCAGTGTAGGGTATACAATAGATCTGGTACACAGCATGGCATACTTTATAGAACCTATGGCTAAGGCATAGGGAATGACTTTCATTCTCTTTCTATCTTCTGTCGTGGTCGGGCTTTGAGTCTTACTCAATTTCACACCTTGCAACACAGTCAAGAACTCTTTCTTTGACTGTTCCATTTTGAACTACTTCAAAATCTTGTCAAGGTATGTACTCATTGAAAAAAAACTTATCAAGCGTCTTGATCTATCTCTATAGATCTTGATGCTCAATATGTAAGCAGCTTCACCGAGGTCTTTCTTTCAAAAACTCCTTTCAAACACTCCTTTATGCTTTCCAGAAAATTCTACATTATTTTCGATCAACAATATGTCATTCACATATACTTATCAGAAATGATGTAGTGCTCCCACTCACTTTCTTGTAAATACAGGCTTCACCATAAGTTTGTATAAAACTATATGCTTTCCACCGCAAAAAAAACTATATGCTTTGATCAACTTATCAAAGCATATATTCCAACTCCGAGATGCTTGCACCAGTCCATAGATGGATCGCTGGAGCTTGCATATTTTGTTAGCACCTTTAGGATCGACAAAACATTCTGGTTGCATCATATACAACTCTTCTTTAAGAAATCCATTAAGGAATGCAGGTTTGGCATCCATTCGCCAAATTTCATAAAATATGGCAATTGCTAACCTGATTCGGACAGACTTTTAAGCATCGATACAAGTGAGAAAATCTCATTGTAGTCAACATCTTGAACTTGTCGTAAACCTTTCGTGACAAGTCGAGCTTTGTACATAGTAACACACTACTGGAATCAGCTTCTTTGCCGTCCGCCATGGCGGACGGCAAAGGCATAGATCCCGGACGGCAAACGTCTTTGCCGTCAGCCAGCGGACGACAAACCGTCCGTCTAAACGCGTGCCAGCAAAGGCCTTCTTTGTCGTCCGCTTCCTAGAAACGGATAGCAAACGGTTGTGCCGTCTGCCGTCTGAGGCCAGCATACGGCAAAGATAACGGATGGCAGTGGGGTGGGGTGAGAGTCGTTAGGGGGTTAACGGCGCTCCTTGTCGTCCGCCAGCGGACGACAAAGAGGCAAAGCTCTTTGCCGTCCGCTGACTGACGGCAGAGAGCTTAGCCAGGCCAGCACTTGGAAGCTGCCACGTGGCCAGCTATGCCGTCTGCCAGCGGACGGCATAGATGGACCTCTTTGCCGTCTGCTAGCAGACGGCAAAATGACCAAATAGGCAGCCAGTGTTCCCAGGTTGCACAGGTAGTTGCCACGTGTCCTCTTTGCCGTCTGCCGACGGACGGCAAAGAGGCTATATATCCCCTGTTTTTATTTAAATCCATTTAATTAGACATGGTTTCAAACACAGATATACATGCATACATATCCAACATATCCAACAACATATAACAGCATGTCCAACAACATATTTCATCAAATCCAACATATATATCCAACAACATAGTTCAACAAAGTCCAACATATCCATATATACATAACCAGAAACAAGTTTCCAACAACATATCCATATAGACATACATATCCAAACAAGTTTTCATAAACAACAAGGAAGCACCAGAAGAATAGTACACTCCATGAATCCAAGCTTCCTCATGTAAAGCAAATCTGTAAATTGGGAAAGATGAAAGTTAGAAGAAGAAGAAGAAGAAGAAGTTTCTTTTTTCTTCTCTTTCTTTTTCTCCTCTCCTCTTCTTTATCTTCTTCTTCTTCTAACTAAGGTAGGTAAAAATGCCATTTTATTGCTAAGCTAGGTAAAAATGCTAAGTGTAGGTCATTTTAGAGCTAAGCTAGGTAAATAGGTCATTTTGGAGCTTAGTAAGGTTATTATGTCATTTTTGAGGAAAATAAGCTAAGTGTATAGCATTTTGGAGGTAACAAAGATTATCATGCCATTTTTGACCTAAGTATGCTAAGTATGTCATAAATGAACTGAATAAGCTAAGTATAGCTCATTTTTTTATCTAACTTAGGTAATTATTCCATTTAGGAGGAAAATAAGCTAAGTATCCATTTGTAAAGCAAAACACTAGAGAAAACTTACCCTCATCACAACAAATGTGATGAAGATCGCAACTAAGGTAACAATTAATCCAACAGCATAATGATACCAAGCCTCATTATCAATGGCATATTTTCTAATCGTCTTAAGCTTCAGGCGCATTGCATCCATCTTCAAGCGCATTGCATTCATCTTCATCTTGTGATCACCGATGACATCGGCAACATACAACTCCAATGTCATCTTCTCTTCTTCAATTCTTTTAATTTTTTATTTCAAATACTCATTTTCTTTTTCAACTAAACTTAACTTCTCGACAAGAGGGTCGGTTTCAAATTCCGGTTCACATACCTCCTAGATTAAAATATCTCTATGTCAACTTGATGGCCATAATTGTCATAAATGCAAAATGCAACAAATAGTTATGAAAGAGAATTTACCACATCCGAATCATAAAGTGGGCGAGGGCCGACGGGGACGGACATCAAGACCATGGCACTATATAAGAAACAATCATACAAAGTAAGAAAATTATACATACCAACTATATAAATCATACAATCATACAAATAACTATATAAATCAAGTAGAACATATAAATTTGAATACCTAATAATCACTATCGGTAATGGCGTGCTCATCATCATCATTAATAAAAGCATCGTCATCATCACTATCGGTAATGACGTGCTCATCATCATCATTAATAAATGCATCATCATGTGGAAGGCCACCTTTACGTAATCGTTCAAGCATCAACAGGTCATCTACAGCAGTAACTTCTTCTTCTTCCGGCTCTTCTTGTTCCGGCTCAGGGGTAAAGTCGGATTCCCTATCGTTGTCTACTTCAATGTTCTGGGGTGGATTGGAGCGGTTCTTGAAACGTTTTTTGGAAAGACGTGTTTCTTAGAAGAATTCTCCTTCGTCATATGTGTCTTGGTTAATGTGAGGTTCATAATACTTTTCATTGGGGGGAGGTGGTCTAACACGTGGCAGCACTTCATAAACGACGTCCCAACCACTGAGATTTGGATCACTTTGACAGGCCCACGGTAGATAGAAAACTTGGGTTGTCTGTTGTGCCGTAATATAGACATCGGGAACATCCAAATGGGTGCTTTGTTTGATTTCGACTAGCCCTATATGTTCATGAGTCCTTCTAGTCTCCCTCGGCTAGAACCAATAACATCTGAAGACTACGACGTTTGGTGGGTTTTCACCATAGAATTGAAGTTCATAAATTGCTTCAACTCTTCCATAATACTCGATACCTCCTTCGCCGATAGCAGAGACACAACAATTTGTAGACTTTCGGTCGGCCATAGATAGCTCTTTGCCATAGGTACGAAAGCGATACCCGTTGATGTCGTATTTGTCAAATGAAAGGACCTTATAGTCAAAACCATTAGCTACTTGTCTCAATTCGGCATCCATAATCTCTGAATTAGCCTACAAGTTTAATACGAAAGGATTGTTGCATTAGTTGCAAATTAGCCAAAGAAATGAAAGGGTCTAATGGAAATTACCATTTTTTGAACCAAGAGATGAAACCGGGATATTCGGCTCCTTGCTTTGCCAGAAGCTCACACTCTTTGACGGAATCCTTTTGGATCACCGCTCCATACGAGAATATGGCGACGTATCGACTGCATCAAATATCCAGGAATAAGAGCAGTTCAAATGAATTACAAGTTGCAAAACAATGTACCGAGATCTTACTCGATGTACGGCCGCACTTCTGTTAGGTTGTTGAAGAGATACAGCGAAATGGTCCGCCATTCTTCAACATCCAACGATACTGGTTTCCAACCACTGGCTGGTGCGAGGTTCCCTTTGAATAGGCTGAGGTTGGATTGACCCTTTCGAGGTTCGTCAGCATTGTACCGAGGCTTCGGATTATGCAAATGACGATTTTTGACTTCGTAGTGTGCTGTCACGAAGTTTGCCGCCTCCTCAGTGATGAATGCCTCGGCCATCAATGCTTCTATTGGCCTGTCAACGCAGGTGGTGCAGAGTGTTTGACAACTCTACCTTTGATGAAGTTCTTCTTGTCTTTCCTGAACTTATGGCGAGGATGTAGAAACAGTCTATGCAAGTCGAAGCAACTATACTTGTGCCCTGCCGTCAGCCAACGAAACTCAAGAGCTCCCTTGCATGTGGGGCACGGGAACCTTCCATGCACACACCAGCCAACGAATAGCGCATACGCCGGCAAGTCATGCATCGAGTACATGTACCAGGCACGCATTATGAAGTTCTCTTTGCTAAAGGCGTCGTATGTCTTGAACCCATTATCCCAAGCTTCTTGCAATTCGTCCTTAAGCGGCTGCATGTACACATTCATATTCTTCCCCGGATAGTTGGGCCCTGGAATTATCAACGTCGGGAAAATGTTCTTTCTTTGCATAATCTGCCCGGGGGGAGATTGAGTGGAATGACAAACACGGGCCAACAGCTGTATGGGGTTGCCATCTGACCAAACACACTGAACCCATCTATGTTGACGGTGACTCGAGGATGCCTTGGATCTGCCGTTTTTTCCTTATGTAATGCATCGAAGCGCTTCCACGCTTCACCATCCGATGTGTGCACCATCATCACATTCCCATCTGCATCTAGTTCGGTTCTTTTTCCCGTTTTGTGCCATGTCATCTGTCTGGCCGTCTCTTTGACCATGAAAAGACGTTGAAGTCTTGGTACGATTGGCATATACCGAAGAACATTAACGGGTATTTTGGTCTGCGTCTTCTCACCCATACCGTTGTCTACCACAACATACCTGGAAGAATTGCAAATGGGACAATAGTTCAAGTCCTCATACTGAAGCCTAAATAAGACACATCCTTTCTCACAGGCATGTATCTTCTCACAGGCACACATCCTTTCTCACCCATACCGTTGAAGTCTTGCACCATGTCTGCGGTCCCGGTACCATGCTCGTTGGTGCGATGACGAACCACCTCGGCTCTGGCACGTTGGGCAGACTCACCATGTAATGTCCAGACCGTGTAACCAGACGTAAAACCAAACTTCTGCAGGTCTTTACTCATTTCAAGCTCGTCCCTCTTTTTATAGTTGTCGCAACGGGCACAGGGGTACCAGCTTAATTCATGGCCATTTGCAAATGCGGCTCTAACAAACCCCTTTGGTTTTTGTTAACCATTCCTCGGTCCAAACTTTCTGACTAGTGTAACCGGTGTACATCCATGCACGATCACTCATATTGACTTCCTACTGGACACACAAGAAATATATACATAATTAAGCAAACCATATCCATCAGTTAATGGAGTTTGTCAGTTTTATTACGTCCATGCAACCTACACGCTAATAGGTAAAGATAGGTCCTATTCCCACCCGAGTATGTGTAGATTGGGTTCGTTTTCCCATGCTCTGCTCCGGATCCGACGCAAAATTTTGGCAGCACCTCCCCGCTGTTCTCTTGATACACGTCTCGGCAATAAGCAGAGAGGATGTGTACCTAGAGAACAACAGGGAGGCACTGACGAAATTCTGCATCGGATCCAGAGCAGAGCATATGGGAAAACGAACCCAATCTACACATACTCGGGCTGTCCATGGATAACGTTGGACAATTCGAAAGAATCACGATTATAAATATGCAAATGCATGCATATTTATAGATGTAACCCTTTCGAACGGGAGACGCATAGTGGTTACGCATACTGATGATTGACACCTGTAGCTAGCAAGTTTCATCGGCACGAAGACCAGAACAGAGCAAATGAAGGGGGGACGAGGAGATTTCATTTGTGCTTACCAACGAACGCAGGGGCGGAGCTCGTCGAACACTAGACCCTCGCAGCGACGAAATAACTCCACATTTAAATCCAAAGATGAGTAACATAGCAATTTTGTTTCTTCCGTCGACCTAACTAAATATTGACAACGGGACGAGCGGGTTAGGGGGTCCTTGGCGTCGATGGAACCCTAAATAGCAAGTATCATCGGTGCAAGATACATGTGGCGCTCGGCGTTGAACACTAGATCCACATTCCACAAGTGAAGCCGGCGCCCAGCGTCCCGCAACAATAGTTCTGGTGGCCGATGACGGTCGAACACCATCGCGAATTTGTCTGGCAGCCTCTGCGATGAGTATTAAAGCCAAGTTTTGAAATTTCAAACAACCAAACCGACTTGAGTCAGTTTGGGTGTTTGAAGTTTCAACACTTGCCTTCTAATCGTCATCACAGAGGCTGCCAGGCAAACTCGCGATGGTGTTCGACCGCCATCGACGCCGAGAACAGTTGCTTTGGGACGCCGGACGTCGGCGTCACTTGTGGGACATGGATGTAGTGTTTGACACCGACGGCCACATGTATCTCGCACCGACGATACTTGCTATTTAGGGTTCCATCGACACCGAGGAACCCCTAACCCGCCCGTCCCCGGGCGCCCTCTTTTTTCCTTTCCTTCTTCTCTTCTTTTTCTTCTTCTTCTTCTTCTTCTTCTTCTTCTTCTTTCTTCTTCTCCCTCCTCCTCTTCCTCCCTCCTCCTCCTCCTTCTACTCCTCTTCTTCTTCTAAACTAAAACTAAAATTAAACTAAAATAAACTAAAACTAAACTGAAAGTAAAACTAAACTAAAATTAAACTAAACTAAAACTAAAACTAAAACAGAAACTAAACTAAAAGAAACTAAAAAACTAAACTAAAAAAGGGGGGGAAGAACAAACCTGCAGGGGATCGCCGGTGGAGGGCGAGGTCGGCCGGTGGGGCGGGGCGGTGCAGGGGGCGCGGGGAGGAGGGCGGCAGCGGGGCAGGGCCGCGGGGAGGGGTCCGGCACCGGGGCGGCCCGGCGTAGGCCTCTCCAGCGACGGGGCACGGCGGGGTGGCGGTGCGACAGGGCGACAGGGCGCGGCGGGGCGACGGGGCGCAGGGGAGGGCTGGACGGCGGCGGGGGCTGGGTCCGGGGGGCGGGGCTGGCCGACGGCGCGCGTCAGGCGGCGGGGGAGGAGAGAGGCGGGCGCGCGGGAGGGAGATAGAGAAAGAGAGAGAGGGGAGACGGCTTGGCCCATTAAGTGGGCCTTCTTTGTCGTCTGCTAGCAGACGGCAAAGAGGGTGGCCGTTTAGGGCTGGCCCACGTCTCCTCTTTGTCGTCCGCTGGCGGACGGCAAAGAACCTGACATAGCCACCCCGTGCCCTATGGGGCCCACCTGGCTCTTGCCGTCTGCCTTCTAGCTCTTTGCCTTCAGCTGGCTGACGGCAAAGAAAAAACGGATGGCAAATAGACTTTTTGCCATCTGCACTTTCTTTGCTGTCCGCTTTGTGGAAGCGGACGGCAAAGCGGACGACAAAGAGGTGGCAAACGGCAAATTGCCAGATTCCAGTAGTGACACTACTATCAGCGTCCGTCTTCCTCTTGAAGATCCATTTTATTCTCTATGGCTTGCCGATCATAGGGCAAGTCAACCAAAGTCCACACTTTGTTCTCATACATGGATCCCATCTCAGATTTCATGGCCTCAAGCCATTTCGCGGAATTTGGGCTCATCATCGCTTCCTTATAGTTCGTAGGTTTGTCATGGTCAAGTAACATGACCTCCAGAACAGGATTACCGTACCACTCTAGTGCGGATCTTACTCGGTTGACCTACAAAGTTCAGTAGTAACTTGATCTGAAGTTACATGATCATCATCATTAGCTTCCTCACTAATTGGTGTAGGAATCAGAGGAACTAATTTCTGTGATGAACTACTTTCCAACAAGGGAGCAGGTACAGTTACCTCATCAAGTTCTACTTTCCTCCCACTCACTTCAGTCGAGAGAAACTCCTTCTCTAGAAAGGATTCATTCTTAGCAACGAATGTCTGCCTTCGGATCTGTGATAGAAGGTGTACCCAACTGTCTCCTTTGGGTATCCTATGAAGACACATTTCTCCGATTTGGGTTTGAGCTTATCAGGATGAAACTTGTGTTGGAAATATGCCCTAGAGGCAATAATAAATAGGTTATTATTATATTTCCTTGTTCATGATAATCATTTATTATCCATGCTAAAATTGTATTGATAGGAAACTCAGATACATGTGTGGATACATAGACAACACCATGTCCCTAGTAAGCCTCTAGCTGACTAGCTCGTTGATCAATAGATGGTTACAGTTTCCTGACCATGGACATTGGATGTTGTTGATAACGGGATCACATCATTAGGAGAATGATGTGATGGACAAGACCCAATCCTAAGCCTAGCACAAGATCGTGTAGTTCGTTTGCTCAGAGCTTTTCTAATGTCAAGTATCAGTTCCTTAGACCATGAGATTGTGCAACTCCGGGATACCGTAGGAATGCTTTGGGTGTACCAAACGTCACAACGTAACTGGGTGGCTATAAAGGTGCACTACAGGTATCTCCGAAAGTGTCTTTTGGGTTGGCACGAATCGAGACTGGGATTTGTCACTCCGTGTAAACGGAGAGGTATCTCTGGGCCCACTCGGTAGGACATCATCATAATGTGCACAATGTGACCAAGGAGTTGATCACGGGATGATGTGAGTTACGGAACGAGTAAAGAGACTTGCCGGTAACGAGATTGAACAAGGTATCGGGATACCGACGATCGAATCTCGGGCAAGTAACATACCGGTAGACAAAGGGAATTGTATACGGGATTGATTGAATCCTCGACATCGTGGTTCATCCGATGAGATCATCGAGGAGCATGTGGGAGCCAACATGGGTATCCAGATCCCGCTGTTGGTTATTGACCGGAGAGTCATCTCGGTCATGTCTGCGTGTCTCCTGAACCCGTAGGGTCTACACACTTAAGGTTCGGTGACGCTAGGGTTATAGAGATATTAGTATGCGGTAACCCGAAAGTTGTTCGGAGTCCCGGATGAGATCTCGGACGTCACGAGGAGTTCCGGAATGGTCCGAAGGTAAAGATTTATATATGGGAAGTCTTATTTTGGTCGCCGGAAAAGTTTCGCGCATTATCGGTATTGTACCGGGAGTGCCGAAAGGGGTCCGGGGGTCCACCAAGGAGGTCCACCAGCCCCGGGGGGGCACATGGGCTGTAGGGGTGTGCGCCTTGGCCTATATGGGCCAAGGGCACCAGCCCCAAGAGGCCCATGCGCCAAGAGATAAGGGAAAGGAAGAGTCCTAAAGGGGGAAGGCACCTCCGAGGTGCCTTGGGGAGGATGGACTCCTCCCTGGCCGCACCCTTCCTTGGAGGAAGGGCCAAGTCTGCGCCCCCCCTCTCTCCCTTGGCCCTATATATAGTGGGGGGAGGGAGGGCAGCAATACCTAAGCCCTGGCACCTCCCTCTCCCTCCCGTGACACCTCTTCCTCCCCGCTTGCGCTTGGCGAAGCCCTGCCGGGATCCCGCTACTTCCACCACCACGCCGTCGTGCTGCTGGATCTCCATCAACCTCTCCTCCCCCCTTGCTGGATCAAGAAGGAGGAGACGTCGCTGCTCCGTACATGTGTTGAATGCGGAGGTGCCGTCCGTTCGGCGCTAGGATCATCGGTGATTTGGATCACGACGAGTACGACTCCATCAACCCCGTTCTCTTGAACGCTTCCGCTCGCGATCTACAAGGGTATGTAGATGCACTCCCTTCCCTCTCGTTGCTAGTAAACTCCATAGATTGATCTTGGTGATGCGTAGAAAATTTTGAATTTCTGCTACGTTCCCCAACAGTGGCATCATGAGCTAGGTCTATGCGTAGTTTCTATGCACGAGTAGAACACAAAGTAGTTGTGGGCGTCGATGTTGCCAATTCTTCTTGCCGCTACTAGTCTTATCTTGTTTCGGCGGCATTGTGGGATGAAGCGGCCCGGACCGACCTTACACGTACGCTTACGTGAGACAGGTTCCACCGACTGACATGCACTAGTTGCATAAGGTGGCTAGCGGGTGTCTGTCTCTCCCACTTTAGTCGGAACGGATTCGATGAAAAGGGTCCTTATGAAGGGTAAATAGAAATTGGCATATCACGTTGTGGTTTTACGTAGGTAAGAAACGTTCTTGCTAGAAACCTATACAAGCCACGTAAAAACTTGCAACAACAATTAGAGGACGTCTAACTTGTTTTTGCAGCATGTGCTATGTGATGTGATATGGCCAGAAGATATGATGAATGATATATGTGATGTATGAGATTGATCATATTCTTGTAATAGGGAATCACGACTTGCATGTCGATGAGTATGACAACCGGCAGGAGCCATAGGAGTTGTCTTTATTTTTTGTATGACCTGCGTGTCATTGAATAACGCCATGTAAATTACTTTACTTTATTGCTAAGCGCGTTAGCCATAGAAGTAGAAGTAATCGTTGGCGTGACAACTTCATGAAGACACAATGATGGAGATCATGATGATGGAGATCATGGTGTCATGCCGGTGACAAAGATGATCATGGTGCCCCGAAGATGGAGATCAAAGGAGCAAAATGATATTGGCCATATCATGTCACTATTTGATTGCATGTGATGTTTATCATGTTATGCATCTTATTTGCTTAGAACGACGGTAGTAAGTAAGATGATCCCTCACTAAAATTTCAAGAGACGTGTTCCCCCTAACTGTGCACCGTTGCGAAGGTTCGTTGTTTCGAAGCACCACGTGATGATCGGGTGTGATAGATTCTAACGTTCGAATACAACGGGTGTTGACGAGCCTAGCATGTACAGACATGGCCTCGGAACACATGCGAAACACTTAGGTTGACTTGACGAGCCTAGCATGTACAGACATGGCCTCGGAACACAAGAGACCGAAAGGTCGAACATGAGTCGTATAGTAGATACGATCAACATGGAGATGTTCACCGATGATGACTAGTCTGTCTCACGTGATGATCGGACACGGCCTAGTTTGACTCGGATCATGTATCACTTAGATGACTAGAGGGATGTCTATCTGAGTGGGAGTTCATTCAATAATCAGATGAACTTTATTATCATGAACATAGTCAAAAGGTCTTTGCAAATTATGTCATAGCTTACGCTTTAGCTCTACTGTTTAAGATATGTTCCTAGAGAAAATTTAGTTGAAAGTTGATAGTAGCAATTATGCGGACTGGGTCCGTAAACTGAGGACTGTCCTCATTGCTGCACAGAAGGCTTATGTCCTTAATGCACCGCTCGGTGTGCTGAACCTCAGCGTCGTCTCTAGATGTTGCGAAACATCTGACATACACGTTTTGATGACTACGTGATAGTTCAGTGCGTAATGCTAACGGTTTAGAATTGTGGCACCGAAGACGTTTTTGAAACGTCGCAGAACATATGAGATGTTCCGAAGACTGAAATTGGGATTTCAGACTAGTGCCCACGTCAAGAGGTATGAGACCTCTGACAAGTTTCTTAAGCCTGCAAACTAAGGGAGAAAAGCTCAATCGTTGAGCATGTGCTCAGATTGTCTGAGTACTACAATCGCTTGAATCGAGTGGGAGTTAATCTTCCAGATGAGATAGTGATGATTCTCCATAATCACTGCCACCAAGCTATTAGAGCTTCGTGATGAACTATAAATATCAGGGATAGTTATGATGATCCTTGAGCTATTCGCGATGTTTGACACCGCGAGAGTAGAAATCAAGAAGGAGCATCAATTGTTGATGGTTTGTAAAACCACTAGTTTCTAGAAGGGCAAGGGCAAAAGGGATACTTCATGAAACAGCAAATCATTTGCTGCTCTAGTGAAGAAACCCAAGGTTGAACCCAAACCCGAGACTAAGTGCTTTTGTAATGAGGGGAACGGTCACTGAAGCAGTACTACCCTAGATACTTGGTAGATGAGAAGGCAGGCAAGGTCGACAGAAGTATATTGGATATACGTTATATGAATGTGTACTTTACTAGTACTCCCAGCAGCACCAGGGTATTAGATACCGGTTCGGTTGCTAAGTGTTAGTAACTCGAAATAAAAGCTGCGGAATAAACGGAGACTAGTTAAAGGTGAGATGACGATATGTGTTGGAAGTGTTTCCAAGGTTGATGTGATCAAGCATCGCATGCTCCCTCTACCATCGAGATTTGGTGTTTGCGTTAAGCATGATTGGATTATGTTTATCGCAATACGGTTATTCATTTAAGGAGAATAATGGTTACTCTGTTTATTTGAATAATACCTTCAATGGTCTTGCACCTAAAATGAATCTCGATCGTAGTGATACACATGTTCATGCCAAAAGATATAAGATAGTAATGATAGTACCACATACTTGTGGCACTGCCACTTGAGTCATATTGGTATAAAACGCATGAAGAAGCTCCATGTAGATGGATCGTTTGGACTCACTTGATTTTGAATCACTTGAGACATGCAAATCATACCACATGGGCAAGATGACTGAAAGGCCTCGTTTTCAGTAAGATGGAACAAGAAAGCGACTTGTTGGAAGTAATACATTTTGATGTGTGCAGTCCAATGAGTGCTGAGGCACGCAGTGGATATCGTTATGTTCTTACTTCACAGATGATTTGAGTAGATGCTGAGAATATTTACTTGATGAAACACAAGTCTAAATTATTGAAAGGTTCAAGTAATTTCAGAGTGAAGTTGAAGATCGTCGTGACAAGAGGATAAAATGTCTATGATATGATCATAGAGATATCTGAGTTACGAGTCTGGCACACAATTAAGACATTGTGGAAAGTGTTTCACAATTAATACCGCCTGGAACACCAAAGTGTGATGGTGTGTCCGAACATCATAAATGCACCCTATTGGATATGGTGCATACCATGATGTCTCATATCGAATTACCGCTATCATTTATGGGTTAGGCATTAGAGACAACCGCATTCACTTTAAAAGGGGCACCACGCAATTCCGTTGAGACGACACCGTTTAGAGAAACCTAAGTTGTCGTTTCTTAAAAGTTTGGGGCTGCGACGCTTATGTGAAAAAGTTTCAGGCTGATAAGCTCGAACCCAAAGCGGATAAATGCATCTTCATAGAATACCCAAAAAGTTGGATACCTCCTATTTCAGATCTGGAAGCAAAAGTAATTGCTTCTAGAAACGAGTCCTTTCTCGAGGAAAAGTTCTCTCGAAAGAATTGAGTGGGAGGATGGTGGAGACTTGATAAGGTTATTGAACCGTCACTTCAACTAGTGTGTAGCAGGGCACAGGAAGTTGTTCCTGTGGCACCTACACCAATTGAAGTGGAAGCTTATGATAGTGATCATGAAACTTCGGATCAAGTCACTACCAAACCTCGTAGGACGACGAGGATGCGTGCTACTTCAGAGTGGTACGTGATCCTGTCTTAGATATCATGTTGTTAGACAATACTGAACCTACAAGCTATGGAGAAGCGATGGTGGGCCCATATTCCGACAAATGGTTAGAAGCCATGAAATCTGAGATAGGATCCATGTATCAGAACAAAGCATGGACTTTGGTGAACTTGCCCGATGATCGGCAAGCCATTGAGATAAATGGATCTTTAAGAAGAAGACGGACATGGACGGTAATGTTACCGTCTATGAAGCTCGATTTGTGGCAAAGAGTATTTTTACAAGTTCAAGGAGTTGACTACGATGAGATTTTCTCATCCGTAGCGATGCTTAAGTCCGTCAGAATCATGTTAGCATTAGCTGCATTTATGAAATCTGGCAGATGGATGTCAAAACAAGTTTCCTTACCAGTTTTCGTAAGGAAAGGTTGTATGTGATACAATCAGAAAGGTTTTGTCGATCCTAAGGATGCTAAAAGGTATGCTAGCTCCAGCGATCCTTCCATGGACTAGAGCAAGCATCTCGGAGTCAGAATATACGCTTTGATGGAGTGATCAAAGTTTTTGGGTTTATACAAAGTTTGTTAGAAACTTGTATTTACAATAAAGTGAGTGGGAGCGATACGACATTTCTGATAAGAATATGTGAATGACATATTGTTGATCCAAAATGATGTAAAATTTCTGGAAAGCATAAAGGGTTGTTTGAAAGGAGTTTTTCAAAGGAAGACCTGGATAAAGCTGCTTACATATTGGGCATCAAGATCTATAGAGATAGATCAAGACGCCTGATGATACTTTCAAAGAACGCACACCTTGACATGATTTTGAAAGAGTTCAAAATAGATCAACAAAGAAGGAGTTCTTGGCTGTGTTACAAGGTGTGAGTATTGAGTAAGACTCAAGACCTGACCACAGCAGAAGAGAGAAAAAGGACGAAGGTCGTCCCCTATGCTTTAGACGTAGGCTCTACAGTATGCTATGCTGTGTACCGCACTTGAAGTGTGCCTTGCCATGAGTTGGTCAAGGGGTACAATAGTGATCCGGGAATGGATCACATGACAGCGGTCGAACTTATCCTTGGTATCTAGTGGACTAAGGAATTTTCTCGATTATGGAGGTGAAAAGGAGTTCGTCGTAAAGGGTTACGTCGATGCGAACTTTGACACTAATCCAGATGACTCTGAGTAGTAAACCGGATTCGTATAGTAGAGCAATTATTTGAAATGGCTCCAAATAGCAAGTGGTAGCATCCACAAGATGACATAGATATTCGTAAAGCACACGGTTCTGAAAGGTTCAGACCCGTTGACTAATAACCTCTCTCACAAGCATAACATGTTCAAACCAGAACTCATTGAGTGTTAATCACATAGTGATGTGAACTAGATTGTTGACTCTAGTAAACTCTTTGGATGTTGGTCACATGGTGATGTGACCTATGAGTGTTAATCACATGGTGATGTGGACTAGATTATTGACTCTAGTGCAAGTGGGAGACTGTTGGAAATATGCCCTAGAGGCAATAATAAATAGGTTATTATTATATTTCCTTGTTCATGATAATCGTTTATTATCCATGCTAAAATTGTATTGATAGGAAACTCAGATACATGTGTGGATACATAGACAACACCATGTCCCTAGTAAGCCTCTAGTTGACTAGGTCGTTGATCAATAGATGGTTACAGTTTCCTGACCATGGACATTGGATGTCGTTGATAACGGGATCACATCATTAGGAGAATGATGTGATGGACAAGACCCAATCCTAAGCCTAGCACAAGATCGTGTAGTTCGTTTGCTCAGAGCTTTTCTAATGTCAAGTATCAGTTCCTTAGACCATGAGATTGTGCAACTCCCGGATACCGTAGGAATGCTTTGGGTGTACCAAACGTCACAACGTAACTGGGTGGCTATAAAGGTGCACTACAGGTATCTCCGAAAGTGTCTGTTGGGTTGGCACGAATCGAGATTGGGATTTGTCACTTCGTGTAAACGGAGAGGTATCTCTAGGCCCACTCGGTAGGACATCATCATAATGTGCACAATGTGACCACGGAGTTGATCACGGGATGATGTGAGTTACGGAACGAGTAAAGAGACTTGCCGGTAACGAGATTGAACAAGGTATCGGGATACCGACGATCGAATCTCGGGCAAGTAACATACCGGTAGACAAAGGGAATTGTATACGGGATTGATTGAATCCTCGGCATCGTGGTTCATCCGATGAGATCATCGAGGAGCATGTGAGAGCCAACATGGGTATCCAGATCCCGCTGTTGGTTATTGACCGGAGAGTGGTCTCGGTCATGTCTGTGTGTCTCCCGAACCCGTAGGGTCTACACACTTAAGGTTCGGTGATGCTAGGG
Organism: Triticum aestivum; assembly: GCF_018294505.1. Classification (NCBI taxonomy): domain Eukaryota; kingdom Viridiplantae; phylum Streptophyta; class Magnoliopsida; order Poales; family Poaceae; genus Triticum; species Triticum aestivum. The sequence continues at coordinate 632,156,165 of NC_057799.1, forward strand.
TTATAGAGATATTAGTATGCGGTAACCCGAAAGTTGTTCGGAGTCCCGGATGAGATCCCGGACGTCACGAGGAGTTCCGGAATGGTCCGGAGGTAAAGATTTATATATGGGAAGTCTTATTTTGGTCGCCGGAAAAGTTTCGCGCATTATCGGTATTGTACCGGGAGTGCCGAAAGGGGTCCGGGGGTCCACCAAGGGGGTCCACCAGCCCCGGGGGGGCACATGGGCTGTAGGGGTGTGCGCCTTGGCCTATATGGGCCAAGGGCACCAGCCCCAAGAGGCCCATGCGCCAAGAGATAAGGGAAAGGAAGAGTCCTAAAGGGGGAAGGCACCTCCGAGGTGCCTTGGGGAGGATGGACTCCTCCCTGGCCGCACCCTTCCTTGGAGGAAGGGCCAAGGCTGCGCCCCCCTCTCTCCCTTGGCCCTATATATAGTGGGGGGAGGGAGGGCAGCAATACCTAAGCCCTGGCGCCTCCCTCTCCCTCCCGTGATACCTCTTCCTCCCCGCTTGCGCTTGGCGAAGCCCTGCCGGGATCCCGCTACTTCCACCACCACGCCGTCGTGCTGCTGGATCTCCATCAACCTCTCCTCCCCCCTTGCTGGATCAAGAAGGAGGAGACGTCGCTGCTCTGTACGTGTGTTGAACGCGGAGGTGCCGTCCGTTCGGCGCTAGGATCATCGGTGATTTGGATCACGACGAGTACGACTCCATCAACCCCGTTCTCTTGAACGCTTCCGCTCGCGATCTACAAGGGTATGTAGATGCACTCCTTCCCTCTCGTTGCTAGTATACTCCATAGATTGATCTTGGTGATGCATAGAAAATTTTGAATTTCTGCTACGTTCCCCAACAACTTGTTCACATAAGCATCGCAACCCCAAACTTTAAGAAACGACTACTTTGGTTTCTTGCCAAACCACAGTTCATATGGTGTCGTCTCAATGAATTTAGATGGTGCCCTATTTAACGTGAATGCAGCTGTCTCTAATGCATAACCCCAAAATGATAGTGGTAAATTGGTAAGAGACATCATAGATTGCACCATATCTAATAAAGTACGGTTACGATGTTCGGACACACCATTACGCTGTGGTGTTCTAGGTGGCGTGAGTTGCGAAATTATTACGCATTGTTTCAAATAAAGACCAAACTCGTAACTCAAATATTCTCCTCCACGATTAGATCGTAGAAACTTTATTTTCTTGTTACGATGATTTTCCACTTCACTCTAAATTTTTTTGAACTTTTCAAATGTTTCAGATTTATGTTTCATCAAGTAGATATACCCATATCTTCTCAAATCATCTGTGAAGGTCAGAAAATAACGATACCTGCCGCGAGCCTCAACACTCATCGGACTGCATACATCAGTATGTATTATTTCCAACAAGTCTGTTGCTCGCTCCATTGTTCCGGAGAACGGAGTCTTAGTCATCTTGCCCATGAGGCATGGTTCGCAAGCATCAACTGATTCATAATCAAGTGATTCCCAAAAGCCCATCAGCATGGATTTTCTTCATGCGCTTTACACCAATATGACCTAAACGGCAGTGCCACAAATAAGTTGCACTATCATTATTAACTTTGCATCTTTTGGCTTCAATATTATGAATATGTGTATCACTACGATCGAGATTCAATAAACCATTCACCTTGGGTGTATGACCATTGAAGGTTTTATTCATGTAAACAGAACAATAATTATTCTCTGACTTTAAATGAATAACCGTATTGCAATAAACATGATCAAATCATATTCATGCTTAACGCAAACACCAAATAACATTTATTTAGGTTCAACACTAATCTCGAAAGTATAGGGAGTGTGCGATGATGATCATATCAATCTTGGAACCACTTCCAACACACATCGTCACTTCACCCTTAACTAGTCTCTGTTCATTCTGCAACTCCCGTTTCGAGTTACTAATCTTAGCAACTAAACTAGTATCAAATACTGAGGGGTTGCTATAAACACTAGTAAAGTACACATCAATAACACATATATCAAATATACCTTTGTTCACTTTGCCATCCTTCTTATCCGCGAAATACTTGGGGCAGTTCCGCTTCCATTGACTAGTCCCTTTGCAGTAGAAGCACTTAGTCTCAGGCTTAGGTCCAGACTTGGGCTTCTTCACTTGAGCAGCAACTTGCTTGCCATTCTTCTTGAAGTTCCCCTTCTTCCCTTTGCCCTTTTTCTCGAAATTAGTGGTCTTGTCAACCATCAACACTTGATGCTTTTCTTGATTTCTACCTTCGTTGATTTCAGCATCACGAAGAGCTTGGGAATCATTTCTAGTAACTTAGTGATAGTGACTAGAGAACTATGTCAATCACTATCTTATCTGGAAGATTAACTCCCACTTGATTCAAGTGATTGTAGTACTCAGACATTCTGAGCACATGCTCACTAGCTGAGCAATTCTCCTCCATCTTGTAGGCAAAGTGCTTGTCAAAGGTCTCATACCTTGCGACATGGGCATGAGTCTGAAATACTAATTTCAACTCTTGGAACATCTCATATGCTCCGTGGCGTTTAAAACATCTTTGAAGCCCCGATTCTAAGCCGTAAAGCTTGGTGCACTAAACTATCAAGTAGTCATCATATCGAGCTTGCCAAACGTTCATAATGTCTGCATCTGCTCCTGCAATCGGTCTGTCACCTAGCGGTGCATCAAGGACATAATTCTTCTGTGCAGCAATGAGGCTAATCCTCAGATCATGGATCCAATCCGCATCATTGCTACTAACATCTTTCAACTTAGTTTTCTCTAGGAACATATCAAAAATAAAACAGGGGAGCTAAACGTGAGCTATTGATCTACAACATAGATATGCTAATACTACCAGGACTAAGTTCATGATAAATTAAAGTTCAATTAATCATATTACTTAAGAACTCCCACTTAGATAGACATCCCTCTAATCATCTAAGTGATCACGTGATCCAAATCAACTAAACCATTTCCGATCATCACGTGAGATGGAGTAGTTTTCAATGGTGAACATCACTATGTTGATCATATCTACTATATGATTCACGCTCGACCTTTCGGTCTCAGTGTTCCGAGGCCATATCTGCATATGCTAGGCTCGTCAAGTTTAATCCGAGTATTCTGCGTGTGCAAAACTGGCTTGCACCCGTTGTATGTGAACGTAGAGCTTATCACACCCGATCATCACGTGGTGTCTCAGCACGAAGAACTGTCGCAACGGTGCATACTCAGGGAGAACACTCATACCTTGAAATTTAGTGAGAGATCATCTTATAATGCTACCATCAATCAAAGCAAAATAATATGCATAAAAGATAAACATCACATGCAATCAATATAAGTGATATGATATGGCCATCATCATCTTGTGCCTTTGATCTCCATCTTCAAAGCACCGTCATGATCACCATCGTCACCGGCGCGACACCTTGATCTCCATCGTAGCATCATTGTCGTCTCGCCAACTATTGTTTCTACGACTATCGCTACCGCTTAGTGATAATGTAAAAACAATTACAGGGCGATTGCATTGCATACAATAAAGCGACAACCATATGGCTCCTGCCAGTTGCCGATAACTCCGTTACAAAACATGATCATCTCATACAATAAAATTTAGCATCATGTCTTGACCATATCACATCACAACATGCCCTGCAAAAAACAAGTTAGACGTCCTCTACTTTGTTGTTGCAAGTTTTACGTGGCTGCTACGGGCTGAGCAAGAACCGTTCTTACCTACGCATCAAAACCACAACGATTTTTTGTCATGTATGTGTTGTTTTAACCTTCAACAAGGACCGGGAGTGGCCACACTCGATTCAACTAAAGTTGGAGAAAATGACACCCGCCAGCCACCTGTGTGCGAAGCACGTCGGTAGAACCAGTCTCGCGTAAGCGTACGCGTAATGTCGGTCCGGGCCGCTTCATCCAACAATACCGCCGAATCAAAGTATGACATGCTGGTAAGCAGTATGACTATTCTCGCCCACAACTCACTTGTGTTCTACTCGTGCATATAACATCTACGCATAAACCTTGCTCTGATACCACTGTTGGGGAACGTAGTAATTTCAAAAATTTCCTACGCACACGCAAGATCATGGTGATGCATAGAAACGAGCGGGAGAGTATTGTCCACATACCTTCGTAGACCATAAGCAAAAGCGTTTTATCAACGCGGTTGATGTAGTCATACGTCTTCACGGCCCGACCCATCCAAGTACCGAACGCACGGCACCTCCGAGTTCAGCACACGTTCAGCTCGGTGACGTCCCACGAACTCACGATCCAGCAGAGTGTCGAGGGAGAGTTTCGTCAGCACGACGGCGTGATGATGGTGATGATGAAGCTACCGGCGCAGGGCTTCGCCTAAGCACTGCAACGATATGACCAAGGTGGATTATTGTGTAGGGGGGCACCGCACACGGCTGGAAACAATCAACTTGTGTGTTCATGGGGTGCCCCCTCCCCCATATATAAAGGAGTGGAGGAGGGGAGGGGCCGGCCCTCTCTATGGCGCGCCCTAGGGGAGTCCTACTCCCACCGGGAGTAGGATTCCCCCCCCCCCTTCCCTAGTTGGAGTAGGGGAGGAAGGGAAGGAGGAGTAGGAGAGAAGGAAAAGGGCCCCCCCAAAACCTATTCCAATTCGGCCTCCTGCCCAAGGGGGGCGCACCAGCCCCATGTGGGCTGGTGTGCTTCCTTCTTATGGCCCATAAGGCCCATAACTTCTCCCGGGGGTTCCGGTAACCTCCCGGTACTCCGGTAAATGCCTGAACTCACCCGGAACCATTCCGATGTCAAAACATAGCCTTCCAATATATCGATCTTTACGTCTCGACCGTTTCGAGACTCCTTGTCATGTCCGTGATCTCATCTGGGACTCCGAACAACCTTCGGTACATCAAATCACATAAACTCATAATACCGATCGTCACCAAACGTTAAGCGTGCAGACCCTACGGGTTCGAGAACTATGTAGACATGACCGAGACTCATCTCCCGTCAATAACCAATAGCGGAACCTGATGCTCATATTGGTTCCTACATATCCTACGAAGATCTTTATGGGTCAAACCGCATAACAACATTGTTCCCTTTGTCATCGGTATGTTACTTGCCCGAGATTCGATCGTCGGTATCTCAATACCTAGTTCAATCTCGTTACCGGCAAGTCTCTTTACTCGTTCCATAATGCATCATCCCGCAACTAACACATTAGTCACATTGCTTGCAAGGCTTATAGTGATGTGCATTACCGAGAGGGCCCACAGATACCTCTCCGACAATCGGAGTGACAAATCCTAATCTCGATCTATGCCAACTCAACAAGTACCATCGGAGACACTTGTAGAGCATCTTTATAATCACCCAGTTATGTTGTGACGTTTGATAGTACACAAGGTGTTCCTCCGGTATTCGGGAGTTGCATAATCTCATAGTCCGAGGAACATGTATAAGTCATGAAGAAAGCAGTAGCAATGAAACTGTAACGATCATAATTCTAAGCTAACGAATGGGTCTTGTCCATCACATCATTCTCCTAATTACGTGATCCCGTTCATCAAATGACAGCACATGTCTATGGTTTAGGAAACATAACCATCTTTGATAAACGAGCTAGTCAAGTAGAGGCATACTAGGGACACTTTGTTTTGTCTATGTATTCACACATGTACTAAGTTTCCGGTTAATACAATTCTAGCATGAATAATAAACATTTATCATGAAATAAGGAAATAAATAATAAGTTTATTATTGCCTCTAGGGCATATTTCCTTCATGTCTATGGCTAGGAAACTTAACCATCTTTGATTAACGAGCTAGTCAAGTAGAGGCATACTAGTGACACTCTGTTTGTCTATGTATTCACACATGTACTAAGTTTCCGGTTAATACAATTCTAGCATGAATAAGAAACATTTATCATGATATAAGGAAATATAAATAACAACTTTATTATTGCCTCTAGGGCATATTTCCTTCATCAATGTTTAACCGAACCACAAGTAAAGCAGCCCTCATCCTTCTTGTTCTTCTTGAAGGTCTTCTTTCCCTTCTTCTTAAAGTCGGTATTGTGTTGGACACCATTCTTTCCCTTGGGATTGTGGGAGTTGAAGTTCCTCTGGTTCACCATGTTGGCGACAGAAGTTCCTTCGACCGCTTTTCCGTTCGAGTCCTTTGCTCTCGAGTTCTGCTCAACACTCAGATGGCCATGACATCCTCCACTGAGAATTCACGCCTATGATGTTTCAGGATGGTAGCAAAGTTCCTTCAGGAAATAGGGAGCTTAACGATTATGCAGCCCACGACAAACTTGCCCGATAAATCACACTTAAGAAGCTCAAACTCCTTAGTGATGCATATTATCTCATGAGCCTGCTCCAGTACATGACGGTTCTCAGCCATCTTGTAATTGTGGAACTGCTCTATAATATACATTTCGCTCCCAGCATCAGTGGCCCCGAATTTAGATTCGAGCGCCTCCCACAAGTCCTTGGCAACATGCACATGTAAATATGCGTCGACCAATTTATCTCCGATCACGCTAAGAACTGCTCCGAGAAATACAACGGTGGCCTCCCTGAATGCCTTCTCCTGTTCAGGAGCAATTGTTCCCGTGGAGACACCGTCGACCCAGAACACGTTCATAGCCGTGAGCCATAAAGTGGTCTTAGTCTGCCAACGCTTAAATTACGTACCGGTAAACTTATCCGGTTTCAGTGCAGCGGCAAAGCCACTTGCCGAAAAGTTCCTACACATGATAGGTTTTTGGATTGCTGAGTAGGCAGTTTTTTGATTAATTTAATCCACGAGTAAATCACTAGCATGGCACTGACAGAAGTAATCGCATACTAATATTCAATCATGCAAGCACATACTATGCTGATTGCAGACAAATCTACGTATAACACTAGCATGGCTAAAACAGAAAATAGTAGGAGCGGGATAAACGAGTTATACCCTCCAGTAGGCCAGGCAGAAGCGGCGGTGGCGGTGGCGGCAGCAGCGGCGTCCTCGGCGGCCTCGAGCTTTTCGGCGTCGGACTGAGACATGGCGATGATGAAGGCGATGCGGACGTAGAGGAAGCAGACGGACGGAGGCGAGCAGTCGCGTAGTCGGCGGATGGAATGGAGTCACCGGCGGCAGCGGAAACAAAGGAATGACGGTGGTGACAGTCCACCGTGGCCCAGCTGTCAGAAAACTCTCCGTTACTGATTGGCACAAATAAGCGCATAGGTGTGAGCTCGGCTCGGCTCATTCCCGCAATTGGCATCGTGACGAGGCAGGCGGCGGAGGAAGAGTTCGCGAGGGCCTCTTCTATTCTCAAGCTCCAATAGCACGAGGAAGAGAAACCCTTATAAGGAGGTCCAACTCCTCTCCAACTTCCGGGGTGGGACTAAACTTTCCACTACACTAGTGCGAACTAAACCCACATGGGCCCTTAGAGATTTTCAGAAATTGCTAGATGGGCCTAAAGCCCACCCCATATTTCAGCAAGAACTAGTTCCTTCCATATAAAGAACACATAGCACTCCAAATCAAGAAAACCTAGCCAATCTAACACATTATTTACTTAAGAAATTAGTAGCAACCAAGGAAGAGAAATTACTTCTAGATCGGGGTTCGAAATGGGGGTGAGGCTATGGCGTCACTGCTTCGCGTCTGCTGGCCATCATAGAATCGGCGTACAGGGACCGGGACGCCGGTGGCGGCAGCGACCATGGACTTTGAAAGCCGTGGTCGGGGATTTCGAAGGCGGCATCAACGCCGGCCGTTGCGGTGGCGTCGGGCACATTTGTCCTAGAGGACGAGGAGGAGGAGATGGTAGATGCTAGCAATACCGAAGCAATTGATATGGTGGCCAGGGTTCGTGAGCCTGACTGCTCTACAATGCCGTCGATGGTCGACGACTACCAGAGTCAAGGCTACCGTCACTCGAAGTGCCTCCAGAACCGTCGCACATAGTGAAAATCAAGCGACTTAAGGTGATTGCCATCGATTTAACTCCCTTTTAGTCGAAATCATTTCCAGTCCCATTGTACGGACTAACCAAACACGCCCTAAATCAATGTCTAAATCGACCTCTCTCCATTTAATTGATGCGTGAAGTTCAAATGATGGGTAAATCGATGCCTACATCGATCCCCGCGAAGGCATGGAGAGAGGGCTTATCGCCATTGACAAAGGCGGTGGGAGAGGGCTTATCGCGATTGACAAAGGCGTGGAAGTCGCGTGCAAGCATGTGTGGTCGCTTGCATCGCTCGGGTCTGGCTGACTGAAAACGCCGATTCAACTGTTGCTTCGGAGTCAGGCCAAGCGATGCTTTAAGTTATGTGCGGACTGAACATTTCGTGCAGGTAAGGCAACCAAATGAAGGATTTCTGCAGTGTGGTTGCACTCTGGGATGGACTTGGTTGTAAACTTATCTATGGCTGAGTGAGAAGGCTCCTTGAGTAATGAAAATTTTCTTTCCCCCGCAAGAAAAAGGCAACCAAATGAAGGATTTTTGGATCTGGCGGACTTGGTTGAGCCTCATACCAAACACGTTGTCACTGAACTGGAATGTGAGTAGAGTAATTTTGCTTTGCTTTGTACTAGTAGGTGGTTTTCGGGGTCCATTCATGTGTGGCAGCACTAGGCGCGTAGGCAGGGGAAGAGTAGGTCGTAGAGCGGGGGAGTATCTCATCACATCTCATATGCCCTGTGTCCGCGGGGAGATCTGGTTGGTCCCCTACGGCCGCAGGAAGGGTCTGGATCTGCGCAGCCCCGGCACCAGCCCGGCGTGGGTCAGGCCATGACTGACAGGACATCCTCTCCATCCATCCATCCATCCATCCATCATTGCCAAGTCATGTGATCCGCATAACTCACCCGCCGTAATCTCTTCCCAAATCTCCGCCGATGAGCACGAGATTTGTAGATGCAGATCCCAATCTCTGCCATGCCATGGCACCGCAAAGCATGCAGCGGTAGGACGGCACGACCGAAAGCCTGAATAAACTGCAATGCACATGGGCTGACAGACGCCGGCCGGGATGCGCCCTGCTCACTGCCGTCCTACGTTCTCCAGGCGCGCGCGGGGGGTCGGGTCGGGTGCCGCACGCCGCCGCCGCAGAGGCGCACGCAGAGCGGAGCAGAGCAGGTGAGTGAGGTGAAACGGGATGGTGATCTGAATGTTTTGCAGGGGAATCAATCAATCACATGGTGGCTTTAATTTACGTGGGGGGTTATATTATGCTCGCTGGCTCTGGCTAGCTTTCCGGTGCGTGCGTGCCGGCCCAGATCGGCCACTTTACTGCCGGCCGGCCTGCACCAGCGCGATTTGGTTGGGTTGGGTTTGGTTTGGTTTGGTTGGTCTCCACCTGCTGCCGATCCATCGACGGAGCGCAGAGGCCGTGCGCCCGCCCTGACGGCGACGGTGACGGCTCCCCTTTACGACCGAGTGGTCATTTTCCTAAGCTACGAAATGCCCATCCATGGCCATGGCCGTAATGCGCTAGCAAACACCGTCCAACGGCAAAGGGGGCACGCCCGCCTTTCTGTTTGTCTCTTTGCTCCTTTCTTTCTTGCTTTCTTTCCACGGGGACCTGATGTGAGGCCGCCCCGAAAGGGGTTTTGTCGTGAGCTCCGCAGTTATTAGTTACTGCATAATTGCATATGGTGAGAAGAAGTAGAATGGAGGAGCATATGCTGAATCCTGCCGGCGTTATACTACTGGGGATCCGGTGACTACTGTCAGGGTAAGTTTTGTGGCTGTCGTGAGTGGACAAGTGCAGTGCCGTCAGTCATTCGGTCAGGGTCAGGTCTACCCAGTCAGGGTCAGGTCACTGTACAGGTACTCCGTTTTCGAATTTTGAACACCGTGATTACATGCGCCGGTTTGGTTAGGCAGTTAAGGCGGGATAAATGTGGGCTGGTTATTATGTATGCAGAAACAAACCACCATGAGAGCTCCCAACTGCAACTCAACTGTCAACAACGCAAGTTCTTCAGTTAGGCAGACAAAAATAAATAAACTGGAGAATTCTCAAGATTGCTTCGCCCAAACTTTCCTGATCTGAATTGTAGGCCTGTTCTAGCGTTCTAGCAGCGGCGTGGCGGTGTCTCTGATCTGAAGAATTCTTGCTTGCAAGCCAGCTAAGCCTTGGATCACGTGCTTCTCTCCAGCAGACAATTCGGCCTGTGTTCTGAATTTTCCATGAACAGCCTGCGGATAGGCAATTCAGCTCGTGTTCTGAATTTTCCATAAATAAACAGAGCGTGGATGGATGAGCAATTCGGAATTGGGAAAAACGAGAATTGCCAAGACAGGACAAACGCAACTGTAAAATAGCAGGATTCAGTTCATCAATTCGAAAAAACAACTGACGGGAACCAAGATCCGGAGCCACGGGAGGAGATCCTCCTCACTGAACTGCACCTGCAGGCAGCAGCATTTACGATGGCCCAATTCAGGCCATCCTGTTGCCAAATTTAGGCCAGGTAAATCCCTGGCGCAACTCAACTGCCGTGGACTTGCTCCAACGGGACAAGGCGGAATTCACGTGTTTGATGGCTCGAGAAGGACTGCAAAGAGAATTCCCTGAATTGAGAAGCAGAAGAGCAAAATTCAGAGCAAGCACGCATAATTCAGGCAAACAAACACATAATTCGAAGCAGAGACGCGTAATTAAGACGAACAGACGCATCATTCAGAGCAGGGACGCACAACACAATTCAGGCCAGCAGACGTATAATTCAGGGCAGCAGACTCAAAATTCAGAGCACAAACGCGCACTTCAGACCAGCAGACTCAAAATTCAGAGCAAAAACGCAAAATCAAGGGAAACAGACGCATAATTCAGGTCACCAGACGCATAATTGAAGCAAACAAACACATAATTCAGAACAAGAAGGCATAATTCAAGAAAAACGGACGCGGAACTCAGAGCAAACACGCACAATCGGAACCCACATCGCCGGGCAGAGCCCAGACACAAGAGGCGGGCATGGTTTCCATGGGCTTTCTTGAACCATCAACAGGCGGAGACGGCCGAAGAGAAGGCAGGAGCGCCACAATCCAGGGAATCCCCATCCCCGCGAGTTCACAGTTCAAGAAAGCCTGTGGAGAGCATGCCCGCGCATCTTTCCACGCCATAATTCACAACCACCGAAAGAGGAGGCTAGAGGCGTAGGAAGAGGGCGGCCGGAGGGAGAGAGGAGGAGGATGCGGCTAGCTAGAGGTGGTTGCGGGAGAGGAGTGAGAGCAACGGCCCACGGAGCAGGGGATATAAATAGAGCAGAGAGAGAGAGGGCACGGGCCGGTATAGAGCGAGGAGACTAGTGCCAGTGCCAGCAGCAGCGGCCAGGCTCATGGAGGGTGGCCGGTAGATGGAGCCCCACGCACCCCACCCCACCCCGTGCCGTCCGTCCCGCCCTCCCTCCTCCTTTTCCGTGCGGCTGCCGGCACCGCACCGCACCCGCCGGGAATATTAATCCCCACCCGTCCCGTCCACCCATACATACATACATACCGGATCACCACATCATCATCAGTCACTCACTCAGCTGAGTAAATTGCACAAAAGTATCACAATTGGGGCATTGGAAGCAGACTGATACCAAGTTTGGTAATTTTTACATGTCAGTACCAAGTCTGGGGCTAGACGTTATAAAAGGTCTAAATCGCGTATAAACGCGTATTGACAGTGTATCTGACCGGCAAGGCCCACCTGTCAGCTGCTGACGTGGCATTTTTTTTGCAGAAACCCCCCGCACCTCCTTCGTCCTCACGCGCGGCGGCGCCCGATCTGGATCGAGGGGAGGAGCCCCTCGAGCCCGTGCTCCTTCGCCTCCCGTAACCCCCGCCCCCCCTGGCCTCCTCCTCGCCGCGCGTGAGGACGAAGGAGGTGCGGGGGGTTTCTGCAAAAAAAAATGCCACGTCAGCAGCTGACAGGCGGGCCCTGCCGGTCAGATACACGGTCAATACACGTTTATACGCGACTTAGACCTTTTTGTAACGTCTAGCCCCAGACTTGGTACTGGCACGTAAAAATTACCAAACTTGGTACCAATCTGCTTCCAATGCCCCAATTGTGGTACTTCTGTGCAATTTACTCCACTCAGCTCAGGATATAATTCCTCCAACTCCAACGCCTAGCTCTTCTTCTTCTTCTTCTTCTTCTTCTTCTTCTTCTTCTTCTTCTTCAACCTGTCCCATCTTCCTGCGATTTTTCTATCATACAGAGAGCTCCTTTGATTTTTGGGATTGGGATATGAAGAACTGCATGCATCTACTCTACTGCTGGATGGATGGATACTGCATTACTATACTGATCGTCCAACCAACCAACCAACCACTTGCACGCGGTGAGCCATGAGCGGCTGCATGGCTGTGGGCGTGGGCGCATGTATATATGAATGTATATGCTTGGTACGTACTCCACTCCACCACGGAGCTGTCGTTCGTACGTCGTCTGCTCCATCCATGCGCGCGAGCATGTATCGACCGTGTATACGTATCATGCATGCATGTACATGTGCGCGCCATCAGATTCAGATCGGCGGATCGGCCAGAGCCTAGCTACAGCGTACGTACGTACTCAAATACGTCTAGATACATCCATTTCCGAGACAAGTAATTCCGAACGGAGGGAGTACGTACGAACGTTCGGGACCGGCCGGGGCGTAGTCTAGCTAGCTAGCCTGTTGTCGATCTAGAGTGGGAATGCATGGCCTCGATCCACAGACGCGTGGTGCCTGTCAGGCATGAGTACGTAAATCGGAGATATATATACGTGCATGCATGGGCGCAGGATTTTGGTCGCCATTTTCGGCCCATCGATGGATCGATGGACAGGCGTACGTACGACAGTATCGGGCCTTCCCTTCATGCATGCAATGCAATGCAGCAGGCGCGCGTGAAGTCCGTCCGTCGGTGGGTGGATGGACGGATGTTGTCAGCCGGCCGGACTCGTCCACGACACTTGACACATACCGCTGCATGCGCTCTTACTTATCGTCTGCACAACGCGAAGATAAATGTGGTACTAGTACACTGCTACGTACGTACAGACAGGCAGAAGAAGACATACGTGTATATATGTATGTGGTATAGGTGCAGTACATGCATATGTGTGTGTGACAGCAGGTTTCTGGATCTGCCAATTCTCGTCACATCTCACATGTGCACACTAGCTAAGCTAGCTAGCTAGCAACCCATGCATGCTCGATCGCCGTATGCCGCTAAAACACGTACGCACGCACGCACGCCTCTGCTGCGATGTGCGATCGGTTATCCATCTCACTTATACTCCCTCTGTTCCATAATATGTGTAGTGTTAAAAACGCTTTTATATATTGGGACGGAGGGAGTAACTGATTACGCAATTTTCTCACAGCAGTATTTCAGAAGGAAAGAAACGAATACTGACTACGTACCTAAGAGGGCCTTTTCTCTAAAAGAATAGTACCGACTACGTACTAGCTAGTGCAGTGTTAAGTGTAGTATACTATAGCAATCATCACATGGAGTCAGTGAACACACCGCGGAGATCCACCTACCGACCACGAGGAGCAGCAGAGATGGGGTCGAACAGGCAGGAGGCAGCAGGCAGGAAGGCACACATCCTCCTACCAAATTCTTCCAAAATCACGCGAGATCGAGAAACCTTGGCACCAACAGGTTATTTCTCTCTCATCGAGTCCTTCCGACGATGGATGGCTTGTCGTGCAGCCTAGTGGGGGGCACGGCACGGCAGCGCGCGCTTCGTTGTCGTGTCTCCCTGCGCCTGCGTGCATGTGCCGCATGCCCGGCAAATGAATCAATCGCCAACCAGACACCCTGTTTGTGAGCCTGCCCCAGCAGAAATCACGCACTTTGTACTAATCAATAATCCTCCCTGCATGTTTACTTACATCTCCACTGTCATGGCCATGTGTTCGCAGCCTAGCTGCAGAATGCTCATCATCTGGACTCATTCTGGGCCCTGGTGAATTAGTTTAAGCCGGCCTGCAACTGCAAGGCTGCGACCTGCATGCCTACTTGAGGAAAATGACAGGCTAATCATGGCCCTTTTCTTGGCCGATTAATTATGCAAATGCAGATTATGCGGCTAGCTATGAACACTTGAGAGTTGCATTGTAGCCTTTGTCACATGAATGAATGACAGGCTAACCATGCCATTGCCATTGGCATGCATGTCGCGCTGCTGCAGAAAGACTGTTTACTGAATGATTATGACGTCGTGCTGCCTCAGCTTCATGCATGCCCCAGGAGGAAAGAATGTGCAGTCTGCTCTGCTATGCTGTCAGATCAGCTTAAGGTAGGAGTATTGAAGGTTGCCGCAGTGAATCAACCTTGCGTTTATTCATTCGGAGTAAAGCACGAGTGCGTGTAGCATTGTATTGTACTACGTACGTATACCACGACAGACGGACGAACACAAAATAAATAAATAAGCTCAAAGGAAGAATACGAAAAGTTGGGTGGGTCGCCGCTCCGAGACCTGGCGGCAACAGCACGGGCCGTAACAGTAGCAGATGAGCAGCCAGCAGCCTGCACCCAACAAAAGCAGGGTCGGCTTTCGCCAGGTTATTATTGCTCATTCAGGCGTAACAGAGCAGAGCCCAAAAGACGAGTCAAGTGCAGTGCAGAGAAACACAGCAAGGGAGGGAGGGAGGGAGGGGTTAAAGGTCGCATGATGATGGTACTACCAGTGCGGATTCAGGCCGCAGGGGTACTACTGCTACTGACAGACAGGAAAAGTGGATTTCTGTTGGATCTGAGAGAGTGATGCACCCACCGTGCTGGCATTATTGATTGTCCGTCTCTTGATTATTCTCTTCCTCCTCCTCCGGAGGGGGGATCGGATCAGAAGATCAGTAGCGCCGATCATGTGCGTGTTGTGAAGGAAATGAACCTCTTCGCGCTGTAAAGACGATCGAGCGGGCGGGCAGAGCAGTGTACTGGTAGTATAGTGTCGTTTCCTGAGTTGGTTTCCCTGACCCATATGCAGAGACTGCGTCAACTCCAACGCGGCGACCCATTTTATTCGCGCGCATCCGTTTAGATTGCGGTGGATAGAAAAGTCGACCCAACGCGCCGACTCAAACAGAGGTGTATGTCCGCTTTTCGTCTGCCTGCCGACCCAATTTTTAAGCCTCATTTGCGTCGGCGCGGACAAGAGACATACGCGCGCAGTGCCTGCCTACTGCTCCCCCAGGCCTGCTAGTCGGTGGCACATTTGCCATCCTCTCCCATGCCCCATATCGACAGCAAACCCTCGCCCGCCTCCGCCGCGTCGCCGCCGCCGCCCATTGGCCGGTGCCTCTGGCAGCAGCCGGTGCCGACACACCTCCCCCAAGGGCCACCGAAGCTTCCCACCCCCACCTCCAGACGTTGTCGCCTCGCCGCCCCGGCCAGCTCCTTCGTCCTGACGCCGGCACGCTCGTCGGACGTCTCCAGGCCAACCACCTGGTCCGAGGGAGGCGCGCTTCTCTTCGCCGGCCAGCTCCCTCGACGACGTCCGCAAGCTGTTTGGCAGTTTGCCAAGGTACAAAATGGACTCCGCCGACGAGTTCTTTTTCCACAATTTCCTTTGCGACTCTGACGATTCTTCGTCCGATGAGGAGGAGGAGATCTTGTCTGCCGTGTTGGTCCATCACCACCTTAATAGCCAGCGGCCGGTGTTCCGTGGCTCGATCCCGGGACACCTTCCGGCGTTGAATCGCAACCGAGAGAGCATCCATTTCTTTCTTTGGAAGGACTACTTTGACACAACCAACCCGCTGTTCAGACATCAGAAATTCTGATGGCGTTTCCGTATGGCTAGGCATGTTTTCAACCACATTAGAGACGGAGTGGTCGGATACGTCAAGTGCAAAGAGGACGCCCTTAGAAAGATTGGCTTCTCATCTTATCAGAAATGCACTGCAGCCATCCGGATGCTTGCATATGGAGTGCCCTGTGATCTCATTGATGAGTACGTCCGTATGAGCGAGTCCACATGCCTAGACTCCATGTACAAGTTCTGCAAGGTTGTGATTGTTGTGTTCGACCCTGAGTACTTGAGAGAGCCGACTCCTCAAGATATAGCCCACTTGTTGGCGATGAATGCCAACAGGGGCTTCCCAGGGATGCTTGGCAGTATAGACTGCATGCACTGGGAGTGGAAGAACTGCCCTTCTGCTTGACAAGGGTAGTATAAGGGCCATGTCAAGGCTTGCACTGTCATACTTGAGGCCGTGGCCTCACAAGATCTCTGGATATGACACTCTTTCAACGTGCTTCAACGCTCGCCGGTGTTTGCAAGGCTTGCCGAAGGCAACAACCCGTCGGTGAATGTTACCATCAACGGCCAGAACTACGACAAAGGATACTACCTAGGTGACGGTATCTATCATCAGTGGACCACTATTGTGAAGACAATCCCCAACCATGTCGGAGAGAAGAGGAAAAGATTTGCCCAACAGCAAGAGGGTGCTAGGAAGGATGTCGAGCGTGCCTTTGGTGTTTTGCAATCTCAATGGGGCATTGTTCGGTATCCTGCTAGGACTTGGAGCACCAAGAAGCTGTGGGAGGTGATGTCTGCTTGTGTGATCATGCACAATATGATCGTAGAAGATGAGCGCCCGAAACGTATCTACGATTAAGGGTTTCAGTTTCAGGGTGAGAATATTGTGCCTAGGCATGGAGGAGCGCCAACGTTTGAACAATTCACCCTATTTTATCATGAAATGTGTGATTGGGAAACTCACATGCAGCTCCAAAATGATTTGGTTGAGCATATGTGGGCTCATGTTGGCAACCAATAGATGTATCTTCTTTTCACATGTATTTGAGACAATTTAATTTTTATTCGGTTTGTAAAACTATGCTTAATTTAGTTGGTTTTGTAACTATGCTTTATTTGGTTCTGAAACTATGCTATGTTTGATATGTTTGCTTGTGAAATAATGCAAAATGTGTACATATTTGTTAAAAAAAGGGCGGCCAACCGGCCATGTCGACAAATATGAGTCAACGCATTGGACGTACTGCCTATCCAAATCAAAAAGAAAACGAACGCGACCGACCCAGTCAGACAAAAAACGAACAAAAACTTCGTCCGTTTGTGCGCGTTGGAGTTGCTCTGACCATCGCAGCCAGAGGGAGACAGGGTGCTTACTATATTCGCACCCCGCAGGCCGGCCGGTCACCGCCGTCCGCCGGTGCCGGAGAAGGGTGCAAGCGAGCTGGCACATGGCAGCAACATGCCTAGCCGCACATATCTCTTTTGTTTTGCATTTACTACTTGTTGACTTGACTTTGCAAGGTGGTGAACTGGTCTTGGTTCAATTTACAATGCTAGGGTTTTCTGCACATCGTGCCTGCAACCAAAGCAAAAATTCCATCAGGAACAAGATGGGTAATATTACTAATCAATTCGTGTGCGTACCAAGTCGTAACGACGCAGCAGCTTCTCGGGCCGGGTTAAAATTAAAATTACGGAACGATGAGAGAGTATAATCAGGGCATGTCCATGGATCGATCTCCAAGCATGCATGTGCCCATGTGACGGCGGAATATTATCATAGTAGTACGTAGGTTAATCCACGGGAGAGAGACGGATCACGGACGGAGAGATGTGTGTCACGTAGCTAGCACGTACTACATGGTTGCTCCGATCTCGAAGATGATTGGATGGGATGCATATGCCTCCCTGGCTTCCGGGGACAAGACAACGGAGCAGGCACGCGCATGCGACGCGAGCGAGGAGAGGACAAACCGATAGGAGCCATATGCACATCGGTTGGTAGCTTGCGATCGAAGCTACCAAGCATGTGATGGAAGGAGCTAGCCCAGATCCACCCCTCCACCGCTCCATTATTTTCCAGCCTCGTAATTCGTCGACATAACATGAAGGGTATCTATATTTATTTATTTTTGAAACGAGGCAAAAGATTTACCATTTTCATTGATTAAGAGAGAAGTTTTAAAGGTTTAAGGCCCATGGCCGAATTACAATAATCACTCTCGCGGCATTACATTACTCAAGTGCTTCGCCCCCGCAATGCTCCAAAGCGAGGTTTCCTCTTTAATCCTAGCGACGATGACACCCACTGGAACGGCCTCGTTACGGAAGATCCGCGCATTCCTCTCTTTCCACAATTCCCAAGAGACGAGAAGCATCAAGGAAGCAAGTGGCCTTCGCGACTGGGTCTTCCTGTTAGCATTGTGGCTCCACCACTCTTTGACGGAAGTCGCGTCACTCCAATCAGAAGGATGCACATCCTGGAGACCAAGCCAATCTTTGACCATGCGCCAAACTCTAATAGTGTATCGGCATTGGAATAGAAGGTGGGCCGCCGACTCCTGAACTTGTTTGCATAGTGGACAAAGATTGCAGTTTGGCCACCCACGACATTGAAGCGTGTCCGCCGTCCAGATCCTATTGTTGATTGTCAGCCATGTGAAGAACTTACATTTAGGAGGAGCCCAAATCTTCCAAACCGTCGGGATCATGGTTGTGTCAGTATGGCCCAAGAATTGCACCCTGTAGGCCGACATCGCTGAGTAGAGACCGTCAGTAGTGAACTTCCACGTTATGCTGTCGGGTGTGTCAACGTCGAGGTTGACGTGGGAGACCCTCTCCCAAAGGGTGACAAACTCTACGAGGTGTTCGACGGTGATGCCTTGAAAAATTTCCACCTGGGAAGTCCAGAAGTTCTCATGTAGAGCCATTCGGACCGAGCAATTCTTCTTCTTCGACAAGTCAAAGATTTTAGGATCCAGGTCTTTGGTCTAATCCCATCAAGCCAAGGAGACTCCTAGAACTTGGCACGCATGCCATCCCCAATTTGGACCTTGGTAGCCGCAACAAAGATATTTCTGTCATTGTCATCGCATGGGGTTCCCAAGCCAACCCATGGCTTGTCTGGGTGAAGCCACTCGGCCCACAACCAACAAAGGTGAGGAGCAATGGCAAACTTGTCAAGATTTAGGATTCCAAGGCCTCCATGCAGCTTGGACTTGCACACTTGCTCCCAATTTATCTTGCATTTTCCACCTGTGACCTTATCACAACCTGCCCAAAGGAAAGCACGTCCGAGGGCATCAATCTTCTTTTTGACCTCGACCGGTAAATGTAACACTGTCATGTAGTAGATAGCAATCGCCGTGAGGACCGACTTGACCAAGACCGCACGACCCGCCGAGGCAATATGCCTTCCCACCCAAGGAGTGAGCTGACTCGCCACCTTGTCCTCGAGGGGTTGGTAATGGATTCTCTTCAGCCTCTTGACGGACAAAGGCAACCCAAGGTATTTCAACGGAAAGGAGGAACGCTTGACCGGGAAGGATTGGAGGATGTCTGAAAGATCAACATTTTCGCAACGTATTGGGGCGACACAACTTTTTGAACAATTTGTGACAAGACCGGTGACATCACCAAAGTGCTTGAGAGTGTCGACGAAAAATTGGACGTCCTCCATAATGGGCGCAAGAAAAACAACAGCGTCACCTGTGTAGAGCGAAGCACGAATAGGCATAGCATTTATGCCGAGCGGGTGAAGATCTCTTGGCAAGGATGTGGTGCAGCGGGTCGGTAGTGAGCACGAATAACAGGGGGGATAGAGGGCCCCCCTGCCTCAACCCGCGACCAAGCTTGATGGGATCGCCGGGCACGCCATTGAGCAGAGCGCGCGACGAAGCCGAGGATAGCAGTGTTGATACCCAACCACGAAAGCGGGGCGGGGAACCAAGGTGTCGAAGCAGCTCGAGGAGGAAGTCCCACCGAACCGAGTCGAAGGCCTTCTTGATATCAAGCTTGAAGAGCAACACCGGGATTTTTCTAAAGTGGAAGCGTCTTGCGAGATTGCACACATACATGAAATTGTCGTGGATGCATGGTCTTTTAATGAATGCACTTTGGGCGTGCGAGACGAGTTGATTCATGTGTGGGGCAAGCCGGTTGGACATCATCTTAGCAATTAGTTTAGCAACAACATGTATAAGACTGATGGGACGGAAGTCGGCGATGTCCTCGGCACCATCCTTTTTCGGAATGAGGGCAATGCCGGCAGAGTTCAACCAATGGAAGTGAGTAGCATGGAGATCAGAGAAATGCTTGATGGCAAGCATAATGTCCGGCTTGATAGTGTCCCAACATGCCTTGAAAAAGGAACCCGTGAATCCATCAGGGCCCGGTGCCTTGTCGCTTGGCATGGAGAACACGGCTCTCTTAGCTTCCTCCTCAGTGAAGGCCTCGACCAATTCATAAAGGTCGCAATTAGGCGTGGGGATAATCCCCCAATTGATGTGAATGTTACGTTAAGGGCCTTTTTTGCGATGTTCTTGAAGTGGCAGTGGACAATGTTTTCCTTGTGCTCGTGCTCGATGACCCAACCATTGTTGTGCTTGAGGCGATGAATGCAATTTTTCCTTCTTCTATGGTTGACACACAAATGGAAGTAACGTGTGTCGGCATCTCCATCTTTGAGGTTGGTGCTTCTTGAGTTTTGACGCTTCCTGGTCTTCTCCAAGGCGGCCAAGCTGGTAATATTTCTCTTAAGCCTTTTGCCGATGTCAGTTTCTTCCGGACTAAGAGCTCTTTCATCTTGCGCCAATTCAAGGTGGAGGATGACTTCGAGGGCCATGTGGACTTGGACCATTGAGTTTGCAAAGAGGGTCTTGCTCCAAGCACGCAATTTTTGACTTGTCTTCTTGAGCTTGTGGAAGAGCCTTTTTGGAAGCCCGGCATTTTGATCCAGTAGTTTTCGAAGCGGAAGGACTTGGGTCTCTTGGGTCCCTCATCGTTAGCAAGTAAAAGGGGACAGTGGTCTGAAAGCAATGATGTGAGGGCATGAAGGATGTGAGTAATTCAACGTCCCAATCCTCATTGCAGAAGAAACTGTCAAGTTTGCTCAAAGTCGGGTCATTTTGCTCATTACTCCACGTGAATCTTCTATTTTGAAGGTGAACCTCCTTGAGCTCACAATCGTTCAAGGTGTTTTGAAAGAGAACAAGACGGCTCCGGTCCACATTCGCGTGATTCTTGTCTCTAGCCCGATATATTTGATTGAAGTCTCCGTTAACCAGCCATTTGGTTAACGAAGTTGGTTTTTGCGAGATGAGCTCCTGGAAGAAAGAATCCTTATACGTGCTACGAAAGGGTATCTACATTCTTTGACTGAAAGAGTAAATTGTTCTTAAAAAGGCATAAAGAGTAAATTCAAAATGAAATAGTGTTCAGCCCCAAACCTAGGCCTCATACAAAGGACACAACCATCCTAAGATTCCGGCCCAGCTCCTTTTTTTGAAATATGAAAGACTTCATTCCTCATATAATGGAAAGATCGATGGAGTGAAAAACAAAGTCAGGGATGGCAGATTCCCAGAACATAGAAGTATTTTCTCTAAAAGAATTTTGTGAGCCCATATATTGTAATGAGGGACAGAAAGTACTCGGTCCAGGGCGCGGCTCTTCTGCAGGGGGGCAGGTTTTGGGACGGCCAAGTGACCACGGCGCGTCTGCCGACGTCAAGTTGCTTTGTGTGTGTGTGTGTGTGTGTGTGTGTGTGTGTGTGTGTGTGTGTGTTCTTCCATTCTCTATTCACATGTTTGTTTTCCTTTTTTTATCTTTTTAATTATATAATTCTAAATATGTATTAAAACACTTCACATAAAATTTAAAATGGTAATCTTTCATTTGAAAAATGTTAAAAGTCTATAGAAAAATGCGTTTGATGTATATGAAAATTATAATGTGCATCGAAAAAGTAGAAACTGTTAATCGTGTGTACGAAAAATGTTAATCATGTGTACAAAAAATGGTTACATTGTAAAGAAAATGTTAATGTAATTCAAAAAATGACTCTGTACATTAAAAGAAAATGTACATTGCATATAAAGGAAGTCAAAAGTTTCAAAAATGTGTTCAAGACATTTAAAAAAAATGTCTGTACAATGTTAGCCTTGAAAAATGTTCATCTTGCATTTGAGAAAATGTTAAACATGTATGGGAAAATGTCTCTCTCGTATACAGAAAATTTTAAAATGTGAATGTAAAAACTAAAAATATGTTAATCATGTATACGGAAAATGTTAATCATATGTACGGAAAATGTGACAAATATAAATGTCGCACATTTCTGCGAGGTTTTACAAAATTCTACAAATGTAAATAAAATGTTTGTTTAATCTACTAAAAATGTTTCATACATTCCAAAAATGAACGACAAGTCTAAAAATCTTCACAAGTTTCACAAATGTGTTCGTGACATTTTCAAAAAATGTGCTTACAATGTACTCAAAATGTTTTCATAGTGCAAAAAAACAATCATTGAAAACATGTGACATGTATTTGAAACAGTAGTTAACACGTATTTGCAAAAAAATCGAAACATGTTTCTGTAAAAAAAGTTAAACATATATTTGAAAACTGTTAAATGGTATAAAACAAACGTTTTAACCTGTATGAAAAAAGTATACATGCATTGAGAAAACAAAACCTTTAAAAACCGACCAAAAACAAGAATAAGGTGAAGAAACCAAAGAAAACCTAGAAAAAACAAGAAAGCCTGATTATAATGAAGGAAACAGACAAAACAAAAATACATTGTATAAACAAAAGAAAAGCGAAGCATACAAAGAAGAAGAAGAGGAAAACGGAAAATCGGTGAAAAGAAATACTAAAGAAAAACAAAAGAAAATAAAGGAGCGAGGAAACTCTATTGCGATCGCTACGAGGGAGAACTAAGCGAACCAACATGCGCAACACCGCGCTACAAAGTGGATCGGCCCTCTAGTCTCTGTCATACGCGATTGCTGGTAGGTGTGCTCATGGTGTGAAGGCATCTGCCGCAGTGAGTGTTATGGCGTAGTGGAGGTATCCTCTACCTTTAAGGTACCCTAGCTACGCTTCTTCCATATTTTGTATTAGAGGAGGGGTAAGGGGTGGGAACTATAGCCCCCCCCCCCCCCACCCCCCAACACACACTTTTTGTAAGTTCATTGAGGCCATGACCTACCTCTCGCATGTGGAATGTATATCAACAAGTTTATACATGATGCACTCACTATGATTTTCTGGTTTGCACCAACTGCTCCCAAAAACGGGTGCCCTATCACGAGGTGACCAGACGACGCCACTACGGTCCTCGTATGCTTCTCTCCTTGCCATTGCCGGTCAGCCAGTGGCGACGGGGTTTCTAGGTCGTCTCCTACTTCTCTCCTGCCCTTCCTCCATCACCAGCGCGACTCCCGGTCCCGGAGCCCGACAACAGGTGGCTGCAGCGCGGGTTAACATTTGAGAAAGCGTAGGCTTTGGTACACCCCCTTATGTTGTCATCCATTTCTGCATCGTGATTCATGCAAGCACTTTTGTCTTTCTTGTTTTTTTCAAATAAAACAACATATGAACTTCACACTTTGCAAGACAACAAAACATTCTAACTAGAATGTGGGAAAAAACTTTCAGAATTTTTCGTGAATCATATATACTAAAAGTGGTGGCGACAATACATGAGTGATGTCGATGGTGGTGCCACTCGAGCTCCGGGGTGAAATCCTAGGTCTACCCCAAGGTGGTTATACCTGGCAATGGGCGATCATTTTATGTCGTTACCTTGTTGAAGGCATTGCTCGGATATGCTCAAGCTGCTTGGGTGAAAATCTAGATTCTTGCCTTGTATGGTTGGACCCGGTGACGGCGGCACTTGAGCGTCGATGCTTTCTTGAAGACATTGCTATTGAAGAAACCTTTTCGTCTGTATGGTGTCATGAGATAGTTAGTGCAGATATGCTCATTATTCAATTTGTCAAACGCAGAACTTATCGCTTTGGGGTGTTTTTTTTTCTCAGCTACACATAGCTTTATTTTTTGTGTGTGCATGCGTGTGTTGGTGTTGCTTGTGTGCATGCTAGCTATGCAGAAGCCGAGTGTGTACTCATTGTGTCTGTATCATCTTAATGCTTCATTTTGAGCCAATAACATCCATCCTTTATCAAAAAATGCATTTCTGGTTTTAATCCTATACGTGGATGTGTCAGTGAACTTAACAACATCTATGGGCATAATCAGCTCGAGCTTCTTAAATTATCCAGATTTCCCTAATGCATAAAGGCTAATGAAGTGGTACAAAACTGAAGGAAGTGTGGGGGTAGGATTGATGTCCAAAAATTATTGTGCGGATCTAGGGAGAAGACTTCGGGCCGAAAGTTGGATTACCGTTGAAGGTACAGTTTCACGCATCATGACTGATTTTCATTTCTTATCTAAGTTGCACAATGACGGTTAATGGTAAGCACTCCGACAAAAAAGTTAGAAATAGTGGTGATGGGATGTGACATTGCCACAATACGTGAGTAGAAATTTCAAAATTGTCAGCATAGGTACTTTCTGTTGTGTAACAACCTGTGCAACGAGTGGCTTGGTGTTGGCGAGAATGTATATCCTATGCACCGATCCAATTTGTGCACCTAATGCATCAGTAGATTCAGGACCCTTAGATGAAAAAGTAATGGATAGGTTTTTGGACAAAAGTTGTACTATACCTTTTTGCAAGACAACCTTCAGTTTGTACAAACTGTAAAGTTGTCTGTGTGAAAAAGGTATAGTCCAACTTTTGACCAGAATCTGGTCCATTACTTTTTCATCTAAAGGTCCTGGATCTACCGGTGCATTGGGTGCATAGATTGGATCGGTGCACAGGATACATTCTGGTGACGATGCTATGCACAACTAGTTCAGGCATGGACTCAGTGGCACAATCAGTATGAGTCTCAGGAACTTGAGTATTCTCGCAACATCAAGCTTGACAGAAACAACCTCACACTCATTGATAGAAACAACTGCACTAGGGCCATTTTATAGCTCCTCTCATGTTTAGGGTATAGAGTAGGGGACCAAATAACACAACTTCCATTAAGGATTAATTAAACACCAAAACAACATTGGTGAAAATCTAACAAAAATGGAAATCAAATAATAGTTGCTAATTCAAAAGCTTATATTTGATTTCTATTAGATTTAGTCATTTTTAGAAACTATTTATGCATTTCTTTATTGAAAAGAGTTTCTCTCTTTTTAGATGCTCCATCGGTCTTGATTGTCATAATTCAAAAGCTTAATACTCCCTCCATTTTTATATACAAGGCCACAAACTTAAATTACAGGTAACAAAATAAAATTTAATGCATACTTTACAAGCCATCTTTTCTTTTCGTTTACTCGGATCATTAATACGCAAGAAGCATGCAAGGAAACTGAGTGGAGGAAGTAGCTAGTGTTATTATGACTGCATGCGTGCAAGTATTAAATAGGTTGCTAGTACGAGGAAATATCATTAATTCTTTCCTCGATCACTGTTGGTGGCCTTGTATTCATGCAAACGTATATTCCATAGTGGCCTTGTATACAAAAATGGAGGGAGTACTTGATTTCAATTAGATTTAGTCGTTTTATCTGGCAACCATTTATTTGTGCATTTCTTCTAACAAGGTTCCGCAACAATGCAGGGGGCATTATCAGTTAAGAAACATGGGGTCGCCGAGGGAGTGAAGAGATGGAGTAGCTCAGTGACGGTAGAAACAATTGGGGGGCTAGTGGGATCGGGGCGGACAAGCAGAGCAGCGTCCGAGCCGGTGTCCTGTTCTTGCTAAAAACGACTACACGTTTTCTTTCTCTCGAAATCACCCCCATTTATTTAAGACTTGAACATTTTGACATCAATGCAAATAATAGCAGGAGTGGTTAAAAACCAAACATGACGTCCAACAGGGAGCCCGCTTTGGCCAAGCGGTGTGTTTCAAAGTTGGATTCCCTCCCTTCAAGCATACATGATCTCCAAATCAGAGAAAGACTGCAGCTTCGCCTTTTATCTCCTTGATGATGATCATCCCAAATAATTCTCCTTCAAGTGATTTGCCGCTACCACACAATCATTTCGTCACCCGAATTCGATGAAGATTCAAGTCCGCGGCCAATGCAAGGGCCTCGGAACACGCGAAACCGGCTGAAAAATATACTGCCGGAGCCTGTATGGAGCTGACAGCAAACATGTATCGACTGACAAGAAGAGATTAAGTTGGCGACCATGATGCACAGCATACGTTAATATCACAGGATGCGCATCAGTTCAACAAGGCTGGATACAGGATTACAGCACAGGTAAATCCTGTTGTATGGAGTTGACGACCATGGTTACCAAGGCTACTTCAGTATGATTAATATAAATGGTTTAAAGAAAAACAAGTGTTGGGTTTCTTTTCCTATACATGTCAGTATACTTTGACAGCCAAGAGATGTGGCCCAAGCATTCCGCGCCTTCACAGCATCATTCAGAGTCACTGTAAATCATAATTAATCTTCACTTCTTCACCATGGTTTCTACTGGAGCACCCAACCGTAAAAGATGTGATCTCGGAGCAAAGACTCCACCACTATCAGAATTCCAGATACTGCAATTCACCAGAGCAGCAAGATCATCTGTAGGAAATGAACAGATAGGACCACATGGTATTTCAGCATCTGCAGAAACTGTTCGAGTAAAGCAACCCCGGTGAAACATCCACCTGAAGACAGCCATTTTACTACTACTGAATCCAAAAGAAAATCTTTGTAACAAAGCCACCCTTATAGATTAGGAATTATCATGTACGTCACTGCTATTTTACATCACCAGCTTCAGTTGTACAGACTAGTTGGCTATTGGGCAGCAGAAATGCAGAATCAAACATCCTTCCCTCAATTGGTGAAATGTACATATTAGCAATGGAGCCTGCATGTAAACAAAACCTCTGTTTCAGTCTACGATTCGAAGGATCAGAAAATACCATGATTGCTTTGCGTTTACAGAATACGGAAACTGAGGAACCATTAGTATTATGGCCAGATGCCTTACAGCCTACTAACTAGCTCCATCTTCCATTCTGTGTGCGGTGGTCAGCTAAAGTTACTATTAAAAAAATAACCATTTTATCCATTATATAGCTCACTAACTCACACAATGAAACCTTCAAACATATTCCCTTGGTCTAATCAATTTACCAAATTCTGCCAAACAGGTTTGTAAAATCAGCAAAGATCTGTCATTTGCAAGGGACCCATTAATTACATAATCTAGATGAGAATTCATAGTTATCAATATACAGTCCTGAAGGCTGGCAAAACAGCCTATAGTGCATACTGGTGTCTCCACCACCAATCTTGAAAGAACACGTTGAATAGTATTTATAACATAAACCAACCACCGGCAAGTAGTGGTCAATTAATCATTTACTTTATTGTCACAGACTAGTCTACTTAGTTAGAATATGTAAAGGTGCAACTGGCAGAGGCCTTTGAAGCCCATAATGTATAATACCGAATCTGTGCATTTGATAAGGCCAAGTGGAAAGAAAATTGACAGTGGAGTGTACTGTATATCAACTTAACAAAAGTGGGACAACTGAAAGGAAATTTATCTTGTCCATACAAGAGCGGGTCTGCATATGAAAGGATGAAACAACGACACCAGGTAAGTAAACATTGCTTGAAGAAATGGGATGCATACCTCTAAAGAAGTTTTGAGCCTGAATTGTTCTGCGACTTGCCAGTGTTGGTGTAGCCCAACAATAGTCTAGAAAGTGGGTAGGGGCACCCAAAAAATCGAACAAGATTTCGCAATCCTCTCTCTCCATGAATATCAGTTGGTGAGCTTATATGGCTAAGATATGTATTTCCTTCATATATTAAGCTAAGTTGCTGGCACAGCAACACAGCTATACCCGCATTAACTGATAGACTGGCAAATGCAAGATATACCAGAATTATACCCCTTGCTGATAAGAAGAATGCAGAACTGGCCACGCTAGTAATGATCTCCATCAGTACTTTCGTAGAACCCATTTGACCATATGATGATACATTTGGAAACTCTAGAGGGGGCCATATACAATAACTTGCATAAATGGTCATAATAGCAGCATAACTGCAGCTCGTGACCACAGAGATGAGAAAAATGACAAAAGCTTGGTGATTTGAAGCTCCCACACAGTTCCCAATCTGCAGATGAACACAACAAAAAGGCAAATAAAACAAGACAAAACTAATTAGCAACAATTCACGATACAACAGAGTGCAAAATATATCAACATCATTCTGGTCAAATTTATCCAACTTACAAATGGGCAATGATGATCCATGTCCACCACACATGTTTTACAAGATCGGCAGTGATGTGCTCTTGGGGGTTTAGGTTTACTACAATATGTACAGAAAGTATAGTTCTCAAGATCATTTTTTCCAACCATGGGATAGCTTCCCCAACGTATGCCTGGTGGTGCACCAGCAGACTTGAAAGAGGCCAAACAATAACTTGCAATTGTAAATATAGATAAGAGAGCTGTGACTGTGCAGTGAAAGATGCCACAGAAGATGCTGATTGAGAAAACAACTGGATACACCGCCCAGACCCCGCCACCTATGAAACGGCGAAAAGGAAACAAAATCAAACAGCAGTTCTATGGAACACTTCAAACATATTAGAACCATAACTTACATGAATAAACAGATAAGTCCTCATTTCAGAAAATGACAGTGAGATATGTAGAACTTACAAATAACGAAGAGCACGAAGAGGACGAGCACAATCACAAAGAACCCATCCCGGAAACGCCTCCAGTGAGAAAAGCATACACTGTCAGGTTTTCTTGAAGTTTGGTTGCCTTGGGTGACTGCTCCACACCAACCACACTTATAGACAGGTGAATAACTTGAAAAAACAAGCCGAAGACCGCAGCCCCAGCAAGTGGCTTCATGATCTTCTGGTATGGACGTGACACATTGTTCTACCTAAACGGAAGGAGGATGGTGATTAGAGCATTGCTGCAGGATAATTTAAAATGTTTTCATTGTGTTGCTAACCATAGCACGCAGGCTTGAGGAGTTCTGAGTTGTTGTTTGTCCTACAGATCGTATAAATATCACTCTTTACAGGGTAACTTTGACCGAAGTCAGAAACAATTATTGGTGGCCTTGGTGTTAGTAATCCATACGCACAATAATTTGAGTTTTAAAAAATTTAGTTTATATTGGTGAGCTATAAAATAAAGCATTGGATTTTACATGTTTAAAATAGGTTTCCACTAATGGGCCTTGGCAAGAGACTAGTGCACTTGGTGCCTCAGTTCACAATCCAAGTAACATAAACTGAAAACACCGCCCTAATCTACCGAGGCTGATGTCATAGGAGCAATTTTGAGATGAATTTCTGCATACTTTACTGTTACTCCCTTTGTAGCAACCTGCTGCATATCTGAAGAAGTATATATATACTAGTAAGTAAGTTAGCCTAATAAAGGTAAATATGCCGAAAATTTCCTGTCTACATTGAGTTTGCAGTAAGTATCTTGCAGTGGTGACCTTAGTTACATACAGCCTAGTGCGATCTCGAGCCAAATTGACAACACCAAAGCCCGATTCTGCGAGAGCAAGAGCAATCTTGGTAGCCAAACCGTGAGCCTAATAGTAGCAGGGAAAGAATTACAGCAGCACTGTTTGTTTCATCACATCAGTTGCATAGAGCAGAGGGGTTGTGCTGCTCTGCTCATTGCTCGTGAGTTGTGTTCATCCCTACCATGTCAGTAAACGGAGCAGAAGGGGGCCGGGAGATGGGATGGGGGACGGTCCAACCGCGTACACGGGGACGGGGGATAGGGTGCGGAAGCTCGAAGCCGCTGGCGGCACCTAGCGATTCGCGCGCGAGCGTGTTTGGGGAGAGAGGGGAGGGAAGAAGAAGGGGGGAGGAGGGCGGGCGGCGAACCTCGAGGAGCGGCTCCTGCTGCGGCTGCTCCCCCATCGCCGGAGCAGATCCGCCGGCGGCGGGGTCTGGGAGCGATGAGAGATCGGAGGCGGCTGGGGCTGGGAACTCGGCTGAAGCTTGCGCGGGCGGAAGGGGCGAGGAAGAGGAGGAGCAACCGAGGCGCGAATCTCCGTCGCCAGCGGAGCGGACGGACCTGGTGGTGGTGGAGTAGTTCCGCCACGACTTGGCGACGAAGGATTCGAGGAAAGCGAGGCGGCGAGAAAAAAGTTAAAATATTACACGCCGCGTGACCAAAGGTGGACGACGACAAGTCGGCCGGTCTAGGTGGTGCGGCGCGAACCGGTCCGGCCGGTTTGGTCGTATGACTAGGAAAGAAATTCGGCTGGTTTCAGTCTGAAAAGTTAGCTTCATCCATGCTTCCAACAGCTGGACGCCCCAAACCCGCCTAAACTCCCGGTCAAACCAGCACCTCTTGTATTCTGCCCAAATATGAGGTGGATATAAGGCGTTCGGGCGCGTCCGCCGACCTCACTGCAGGGCTGCAGGTCGTAGCGGTCCCACCTGCCGCCACCGAAGCTCATTTCTCTCTCATCGCCGCACCCAAATTTTAGTTCCACGTAGCCGCGCGAGGCGGATGCGACAGGCTTAAATAGCCGCGCCGGCGGATGACGGCAAAGCTTTTCTGTTGTTGCATAGGTCAATTAATTCCAATCCGCAAAAAAATATATAGATCAATCAATTCTCGCTGTGCGAAAGAGATAACTTGACACTAGATTGCATTTTCATTAACCGATGATTCTTCATCGAGTGTCAAGTCCGTCTCGTTAGTATATGCTGATACTCTTACTACAGTGACAATAT
Organism: Triticum aestivum; assembly: GCF_018294505.1. Lineage (NCBI taxonomy): Eukaryota > Viridiplantae > Streptophyta > Magnoliopsida > Poales > Poaceae > Triticum > Triticum aestivum. Next base: position 632,186,792 of record NC_057799.1, read on the forward strand.
ATTTTTATTTTCTTCATCCAGTTATATCGACACATTATGATTCAAAAGAAAAACAATACTGATGTGAATGTTTCCCTCGTCGACCATGACTATGAATCTTCTATGCGATAAACATATAAGATTCATACTGATGGTCTGTCCTCTTGAGAAAGATTGCAATGATGTCAAAAGCTTACCGCTTTTGGTTGATCTGGCTATTTAAGCTGACTAACTAGCTTGTCACGCGGCGAGGTGGAACTAATACGGATGTGAAAATCTTAAGTATGATCAATTTTCAGTGTGTTTTGACAGCCCCGCCGGCCCAAGACAGACATGATGATCATCTATTTTGAAAATAGGTATGTGATTGCAAATGGTAAATTTTAAAGCCTGCCGGGTCACTGTCCGCTTGCGCGTCCGCAGACGTTTGAGGACCCAAATTTGCGGGTTCCTGCTGTAGATGCTCTGACACACAACAACCCAAGTGTATAATACAATGACAATAATGTAACATATGGCAAAATAACGAAGTTTGAAAGTTTTTTTAACAATAAACCTGATTTTTTTAACTCACATCAACCTGACTTTCTTTTGCACTAGTATATAAATTTTCACAAATAGAAAACCAGCGTTGACTTCAAGGCAAAAAAATAGCAAAAAATGTTTGCTAGTTATCATAGGTAACTATTCACACTATTTTGACCTTTTTTTTGTCTTTTCTGAAAAGAAGTCAACAAGATTTTTTTCTTTTTGTGGATTTTTTTACAAGTACATTGAAAGGTTAAGTTTATTTCAAAAATATTTTTATAATTTGTTAACCTTTTATTTAATTAGTACTCTCCCCGTCTCTAAATACAAGTCTTTTTAGAGATTCCAATATAAACCACATACCGATATATATAGTCAGGTAGATTCATTTTGCATGTACTCCATATTAGAATCTCTAAATGGACTTGTACTTTGTATTCAGGAATTTAGTGGGTATTTTTTTTCTATATTAGGTGTATATACACCAATATACCAGAAGTTCCTGTCCCTACCTCGTTCTACCCATTTGTTATAATGATCTACTCCGTCTTATAAGACCTTTTAGCTATTTCAACATATTAACTACATACAGACTTTCTCCGTCCCGGATACTTGTCACACAAATAGATAAAATTGGATGTATCCAAAACTGAAAATACCAAAAATATGTCTAGATACATTTAGTTCTGCGACAAGTAATTTAGTACGGGAGGAGCACTAAATAAGTAAAATACATACTAAAGTGTGTCTTAACATACATACTAATAAAAAAGCTAAAAGTCTTATATTAGGGAACGGAGGGAGTAGTAGTATAAACCAGATGGGAGCAAAACAAGAACATGTAGCAGACCAAAGTCTTTCCATCATATGTTTCTTCGTCAAATTACATGCATGTAATCTTCTTGCCGAATACAGAGGCGCACACACGATCCAATTCTTGCTTCAACCTAGGTGGGAGAGCAAGGACACGCACGACATGCTAACACGAGCTGCTACTCCAAACGCACTCCCCTTCTTTTGCTGTAACCACCATCACCACCACCATCACCACGAAAAAACCATACGCAGATATATCTTCCTAACGAACCAACAAATCCAACAAGGCGCATTTCATATCCGCAACTGCTGTCCGTCATCATATGTCGGCTGAGAGGAAGTTGTCAGACAAGGTAACCTGGAGAGGAAACGGAGTCAGCAAGCATATCGCATCGAAACAAGATCAATTTTGCGAGTCTAGCTAGAGCGGAAGAAGTGATTGATTACCTTCTCGCCCAACTTGAACGGCGCCAGGCCTCTGTATGGGCAGGTGCTGCATCGGAAAGCGTCGCCCAACCCACACTGAAATTGCAGGTTCACAGAGAATAATGTGAGATATTCAGTTGACCACATGCATGCAACGACTAGTGGAGATCACAAGTGGCATTGTACACAAAGAAGCAATTGTACTTACACTGCCACAAGCTGAGACAGGGTTATCAATCTGTTCTGCAGTGAGCCCCAGCTTCTCCACCTTCTGCTCAGCCTCGGCCCTGCCACAACTGCAGTTCTTGCATGCCTTCTTTGTAGCTCCCACCTCACAATCTCCTACTGATGAAGCAACAGCAAAACTTTCAGCATCTAAACCTAAATAGACCATCTTCACAAGATTTAAACAAGATCTGAGGGTTTGTTGGCTTTACCAACTGGAAGCTGTGGCTTCTTCAAGTCCTCCTCAGTCAAGAGGCTGTCTTCGTCAATCAGTTCATCATCATCGTCAATTTCAATCTTTGGAAGAGCCTTTACTGCTTTCTTCAGGGGAAAGGAAGAACCCATAATCCAAGAAGGCTTCTTTGCCTTGATCTGTAAGTGATCCCAGTTAGCACTCGTCAATGGAGAAAACCATGTACAGAGCAGCCTTAACAAGATGTGTCATACTCACAGTAACAGATTGCACGCTATCTTGCGAGTTTGTAGCAGAAGCTTGCACTTCAACAAAACCACCCATGAGTAGCTGGCGCTCGATATAATTGTTTGGCTAATGCAGAGGGAAACAGAAAATCAGGTTGTGCTAAATTAACATTACAAGACAATGGATACGAGCAAAAACAGACACATAATTTACCTTCTGGTCAGTGGAGGGTGTGAAGCTCTGTACCAGCACAATTCCACCAGCTTTCAGCACTCGGCTAATTTCAGCAACCAACTTATCTCCAAAGCTCTCAACATTTTTTATAACAGACAGAACAGCACCCACGGACGCGTCATCAAAAGGCAACTTCCCACCTGACCCATGTTGACAACAAAGGCTTAGAACAGGTTCATGAAAGACTTGTTCACACAAGAATGTGACATACTAAAGCATAGCAGAATGAAAACTGAACACAACTAAGTGTACTCCCCGCAGCTTCTGAGGCAAGACATCGAATCATCTCTCCATGCAACAAACGTTGGCTAAATTACATAGTTTGTATCAGCACTACATTGAAGTTCATGAGTGATAGCCTGATAGGAAGAAAACCAACCTATTTTTGTTCTCCTTTTCTCAACTGGTATTATGTCTTTCGTGTGTATTCTTATATTTGAAAGATGGACATGTAGAGGGACATTTAAGAACTTGGCAATTAGCACATGAAGCATAAGCTGTAAGTCAGAAACTACAATGACAAAGGTAAACTCCAATGAAGCTGATCAGGAGTGCCCCTAAATCGATTGCAATTGAACTGCGACGAAGCAACACAAGACCAAATTAGAACCAGCACACAGGCAGTGTGCTGAAGTAAGGGGGACCCTCAAATCTGATTCTAACCTAGCCCTAGAGAAATATTATCACCTCAGGTGTTATTTATTCTATACATGCAGTGGGTCCTAACCTAGAATAGGCATCCGCGCGGCTCCAGGTCACAACTGACCCATGTTGACAACAAAGTTTTACAAACAGGTGCATGACAGATTTAAGTTTTATACAAGGATGTGGCATATTGAAACTGAAGTCTAAGTAAGAATCATCAAGAGAAAAAACAACGAAATGTCTACTCCCAGATTTGCGAACTACGCAACAATTGGATTGTCTGTCCATAAGAAAGACGTTGGGACAAATAACATAGTGTGTAATAGGCAACTCATATATCAGCCCATGAGTGGTAGCCTAATAGCCAAATGTTCTATTCTGTGAGATTTAGTATATTTTTCTTCCAACGAAACGAGAATATAAGCATTGCTTTTTTTTCCACTTCTTTATATGTATGTATCTTCTGTGTATTCTTTATATGTGTAGAGTAATACTTTAAGTTAGCTAAGATTGTCATATGTAGAATAAGTTTAAACGCATCAAGTCTAGATATGAAATGGTATTCCCACCGAGGGAGTACGTGTTACTCCTCCCAGCGTTATGACACAACAATAAAACATTTGTACACACAACAGACATTAGCCAAATTACATAGTTTGCACTAGCACTACATAAGTGCATGAGTGATGTCCTGATGGGAGAATGATCTTCTCCTTTTCTCTCGCGATTAAAGCGATGATACCAACCTATTTTTCTCCATTCTCTATTGGTAGTACGTGTTATATGTGTATTCTTATCTTATATTTAACAGATAGATAGGTAGATTGACATTTAAGAACTGGGCAATTAGCATTCGAGGCATAAGCTTCAAATCATAAGCTACAACAACAGAAGGTAAACTCCAATCAAGCATATCAGGAGTGCACATAGATTAATCAAAACTGAACCGCAGCGAAGTCGCAACAGAAGACCCAATTAGAACCAGCACACAGGTAGTGTGCTGATAAGCAATGGGCAACCTCACATCTGATTCTAATCTAACCCTCAAGAAATATTATCATCTCACATGTATTTATTCTAAACATGCAGCAGGTCCTAACCCTATCATAGGCATACGCGCGGCTTTGGGTCCCACCTGACCCATGTTCACAACAAAGTTTTGTGAACAGGTACATGACAGAGTTAAGTTTCATACAAGGATGTGGCTTATTGAAACTGAAAGTCCAAGTAAAAGTCGTCAAGAGCAAAAATAATGAAATGTTTACTCCCAGATTTGTGAAGCACACAGCAATTGGATTGTTTGTCCATAAGAAAGACGCCGGGACACATAACATACCGTGTAATAGATAATTCATATAGCAGCCCATGAGTGGTAGGCTAACAGCCAGAGATGTTCTACTATGTGAGATAGTGTATATTTTTATCTGGACGGATGCGAGCGGACAGAAATGAGTGAACAAACACACTAAAACGTGTCAATATACGTTGAATAAGTTTAAACGGATCAAATCTAAGTATGAACGAGCAAGAGGGCAATATATGGTGATGAGCAAGGGGCAATCCCAAATTTGATTTATAAGCCACCGCTCGAGAAAGAGCCCTTGGATTTTATATATTCTATACTAGTGTAATAAAGATGCAGCGGGTCCTAACCCTAGCATGGGCGGGGCGGGGCGGGGCGACGCTTGAGCGAAATCGGTAACAGGGGGAAAGGGGCGAGATGGAGGAGAAGGTGTTACCGACCGAGCGAGGCGCACTGCGTGATGACGAAGACCTCCTCCCGCGAGACCCCGGCAGCCGCCGCCAGGTCCCCCACCGCGCGGAGAGGCAGGGCCAGCTCGTCCGTCACCGCGAGCGCCGCCGCCATGTGGCCCGCCCCCGACGGAATCACCTGCAACAGCGAGGAGGAGGCAGAGAGGGGAGGGGGGAATCGTTCGCCCCTGGTCAGATGAACGGCCGGCGACGGCGGCGGCGGGAGCAGGTGGATCGAATGGGAAAGCAGGGGGATTGCTTCGAGGCGCTTACGGATGGATGGATCTGAAGAGGGCGCGTGGAGGCGGGGAAGAAAGGAAATCCCGTGGGCGGGCGGGCGGGCGCGCGAGAGGGGAAGGGGAACTCGGGTTTTGGTTGCGTGCGCTCTGGAAGCTTCCCTTCCGTGGCGGTGCGGCAACGAGGAGAAGGAGTGGGAACGGCGGCGGCGCGTGAGGGGTCAGGGTTGTCCCGTCTAGGGCTGGCCAAACGGGCCGGGCCGGCCCGGCCCATCATAATCATGCCTGCCACGTCGTGCCGAGAGCAACTAGTTAAGGAGCGCTCCTTCGAAATCCTCACAACCATCACTTGGGTTGGGATAAAAGCGCGTCATTTGGCGTGCTCTCAGTCGCCGTCACGTGTCGCGCTCTGTGCGCTTTTTTCGATTTTTTATTTATTTTATCGCACATGTTTTTGGCTTTTTAAATGTTTTTTTCGGTTTTTTGACTTTTTTTGTTTTTCACCGGCCTTCCAAAGTTTTCGGACCAAAAAAATTTGTGCGGAAAAACTTGTTTTTTTTTGCTTTCTCAAGAGACATGGTTTTGCTTTTGCGAGAGGGACAACCATGCCTCTCAAAAACGAAAAAAAATATGTTTTTTCTTTTTTTTTCTTTTGGAAACGGGAAAAAATGTGTTTTCTTTTTCTTTTCTTCCACGAGACGCACAATTTTGCCTCTTTCAGAAAGGAAAAAAACATGCTCCCGGTTCAGTCTTTTGTCCGGTTTTTTGTGAAAAAAAGTATTGTCAAAACCTATCAACATGTGGTCTAGTTTTGAAGATCTCAACGCGAAGAGTCCAACGGTGAAAACAATTTGAGATTTCGATGCACGCTTTAGGAGATAAAACGTTTTGAATAAACAGACGAAAAAAAGGGAAAACTCCCATGTTGCGATGCTGCGCACCACTAGTCACAACATGGGGAGGTGGGAGCGATATTTGGAAAGAGTACTCCTTAAGGGCATGTCCAATGCATAGCCCCAGGATGATGCCCCATACACCATGTAGGATCGGATGTCAGAAAAAGTAGGTGCGGATAGTGCAGCGGGATCCTCTGCAGGAGGCGGGTGCTTGGGGGAGAAAAAGTGTGGTCCGATGCATAGAGCTAAAAAAAGTTTAAGTGAAGAGTAGGGATGCATGTGTAGTGGGAGTCTACTTAAAATTATTTGAAGAGGCCGTCTATTAGTACCTTGCATTAGGGAGAAAAAAAATCAATATAGATGCCTCAAGCTACTTTTTGTCATGGGGCATCTGTATCCATATACCACTATTGTACATGCCCTAATTAGTGATTTCGCGGCATGGTCGTCGTGACACGATTATTAGTCAGGCCGTGCCCACGTGCTGCCTCCTTCGGCTCAGGCACGACCCAAGAGTTATGTGGGCCGGCCCGGCGGCACATCGGGCATGTTGGGCCGCTCGGCTATTGGCCTGCTAGGCTTTTTTTTGGACCGATTTTGGCCTATTGGGTTGTTCCTTATGGCATATATATATATATAATAAAAAGTAAACCGGCCAGGCCATGCTGGCCCGCGTGCGCACCCTTCTGGCCCAAGCACGGCCCAAGGTGTGTCGCGTGCATGGAATGGCCCTATTAGAGCGTGCCGGCCCTAGCCCGCCAAGTGTTGTGACAGCGTGCTTGTGGGCCGGCATGCTAGGCCCGGCCCGCTTGGCCAGCTTTGGTCCCGTCTGCCTCGGCGTCTTTGGACCAACTGTAAGGGCGGCGGATCAGATCAGGCGACTATGGTGTCGGCCCACGGCCTGTCTCGAGCATCTGGGCCAGGTTGCTGGCGTTCCTGCCTAAACGAACGCGAGAGCTATTTCTCATTTAATGCGAGCCCTGCGGTACTCTTCTCCCTTAGTGCGCCCACCCAGTGGCACCATTTGTTCCGGTTTTCTTCCAGTTTTCCTCCCGGTCTTTCATTTTTAAGTTTTCACTTCAATTGGTTTCTTCGGTTTTCTCTATGCTTCTTCACCGGTTTTCTTTGTTTTTTTTTTCATTTTTGCAACGCATGTCGTACACATCGTACATTTTTATGTCGTTGTGGAACATCGTTTTGATACATGTTGAACATTTTTCAAATTCATGGTGTCAATTTTTCTAATATATGTTCTGAATATTCTTAAAATACATGTCAAATATTTTTCAAATGCACCTTGAACATTTCCCCTTCTTATTGCTTGACATAGCTCCGACTCTCCTCTAGCGCAAGGCTGCCAGGCCGGCCCTGTACTGTAGTTGTGCTGTGATTTCTTTTCTCTGTGGTTTTCTTGTCAGGATTTTCACTGTTCTCTTTAATTTTTCTTCATTCTGTCCCTTTTTTAGTTTTCTTTTTTCTTTCTTCGGTTATCACCGGTTTCGCTCGGGTTTATTTATTAATTTTTCCTATTATTTTCAACACATGTCTACATTTTTGTACGCATTGTACATTTTATGTATACGTCACACACATATTATATACACGTTACACATTTTTCAAATACATAATTACAATTTTGTCAAATACTAATATGATCTAATGTCTACTTTTTGTATTCGTTGTACATTTTTTCCTATACATATAATTTGTTTTTCTATACATGTCTAAAATTATTTAAAATCCATGTTTTTAACCTTTTTTTAAAATACCTATCAACCATTTTTAAACTTCACATTGAACATTTTTATATTGTCTATTTTTTAAATGTCACAAGATATTTTTTGAAAATTATTTATTTTTTGTAATTGTACAAACATTCTTTAAATGTCACAACAAATTTAGGCTAGTTATAGTGGGGAGTAACTTAGACTAGTAACATACTACCTTCGTCTAGGTGAATAAGTCATTCGCGTAGTTCTAGGTCATCGATTTAAGGAATTAAATATGTGTTATATGTCATGAAAAGTATATCACTAGATTTCTACACGGATGTAGTTTCTAAATATATATTTTTTGTCACATATAATACATATTTTGATAGTTAAATCGTCGACCTAGAACTACGCGAATGACTTATTCGCCGAGACGGAGGTAGTACATATGTTACTAGTCAATGTTAGTACCTTCATAGTGGGAAGTGTCATAGGTGTAGTAACATATATATCTTCATTTATTACTTTGTAGACTCATTTTGTATTGGGAACCGCTATGTGATGGTAACATATTATGTTACTCCCTCCATCACAGTTTATAAGGCACACTTCCGTTTACATGCATTTTCAGAATATGTGAGGTTTAAGGCGCGTTGGCATTTACTGCTTAGAGTAGTTAATTAGACTAGTACTAGGCAGGCTTTACTACTCCACCACTGCATGCATGCGGACGGCTCGTTTAATGGCCTGGTTGTTTACTGTGCTTTGATTTCTCAGCTAATTAGGCGTTGTGGTTTAACTTATGCAGCTATTTTTTAGTCGAGAGGAAAGAAACCTGGAGCCAATCGTGGATCACCTTGGTCCCAGAGATTTTTGATGTGCACCTTAATTATAAACTGTGACGGAGGGAGTACTCTATTTATCTCTCTCCTCTTTAATTACATGACACATCAACTTTTTTGCTTATGTGGTATTTATGTTACTAGAGATGTTACTCCCACTATGACTAGCCTTATATGGTACGCATTAATATATTATACATTTAATAAACTATTTTTTGAATTCTACGAATTTCCATTTTTTAATGTCACGTAGATTTTTTAAATGGGTTAATGTTTTCTTAATGTCAGAAATATTTTTTGATTGACATCAACTTTTTTCAAATTGCACTAACACAAATTTACACAATGTTAATGTTTTTTGAATTCACGGTGAACATTAAAAAACAATTAAAGTATAATATGCTTTTTGGAATGCGTGTATTTATAATAATTTCAAAAGTATAAACAAGAAATAATAAAACAAACAAAAATAATAACAGAACTGATTTATGTGTGCCAACTTGATTATGGGCCGGCCCAGTTGTGTCGTCCTTGAGCCGAGACCTACTTATATCTCGCTACGGACAAGACCGAATGAAAAAACCACACCATTCAAAAGCCGCTTCCGAGAGGCACGGCCGTTCCGACCGTGCCTCTCGCGGAAGCAAATTCGTGCCTCTCACAAAAGGAAATAAAAAAGAAAACACATTTTTTCCCGTATTCGAGATGCACGGCCGTGCCTCTCATGGAAGCAAATCCGTGCCTCTCGCGGAAGGGAAAAAAAGAAGAAGAAAACGCATTCTTTTTTTTGGTCTCCGAGAGGCACGACTGTGCCTCTCGCGGAAGCAAATTTGTGCCTCTCATGGAAGCAAAATTGTGCTTCTCGCGGAAAAAACAAAACACATTTTTTCCCCGTTTTCGAGAAGCACGGTTGTGCCTCTCGCGAAAGCAAAACGAGCATCTCACAGAAGGAAAAAAAGGAAGAAACGTGATTTTTTCGTCTGCGAGAGGCGCGGTCGTACCTCTTGCGGAAGCAAATACGTGCCTTTCGCAGAAACAAAACCGTGCCCAACGCGGCTTGATAGGCCGCTAGGTCAGCCTCCTCTGGCGTCTGCTGCTGCAGCGGCATTGTGGCGAGGCGGGCGCACTCCTCCTCCTCAAGGCACAATGCCTCCTCGTCAAGGTGCAACTCCTGCTCCCGGTGCATCCGCCGCTCGCCGTTGACCGCCTCCTCGGCGAGTCAATGTGCCTTCGCGTGGGTGGGCCGCCTCCTCCTCCGGCCTCGCGGCGTAGTTGACAGGAGGCGCTCTCACCCACTCGCGGTACTCGCCGGTCCAGGAGGAGGTCTCCTCAGGCCAAGTGGGCGGCGGCGGCGGCGACCGCTTTCGCGTGGGTGTGGGGTTGGGCTCCGGCCCCGGATCGGGCTCGGCCTTGAGCTCGAGCGGCGGCGCAGGACGAAGAGCGGAGCATGGATGGAGTCCCCTGATACGTCTCCAACGTATCTATAATTTTTTATTGTTCCATACTATTATATTATCCATCTTGGATGTTTTATATGCATTTATATGCTATTTTATATTTTTTTGGACTAACTTATTAACTTAAAGCCCAGTGCCACTTTCTGTTTTTCCTTGTTTATGAGTTTTGCATAAAAGGAATACCAAACGGAGTCCAAATGAGCTGAAAATTTACGGTGATTTTTTATGGACCAGAAGAAGCCCTCGAAACAAAAGAGTTGGGGCAGAAGAGTCCCGAGTCATCCACAAGGGTGGAGGGCGCCCCCTAGGGCGCGCACCCCTGTATTGTCGTTGACTTGTCGACCCCCCTGACGTGAAACCGATGCCAAAAATTCATATAAATCCAGAAACCCCCCAGAAAGAAACATATATCGGGAGTTCCGCCGCCACAAGCCTCTGTAGCCACGAAAAATCAATCGGGAGCCCTTTCCAGCACCCTGCCGGAGGGGGAGTCCATCACTGATGGCCATCTTCATCATCCCGACACTCTCCATGACGAGGAGGGAGTAGTTCACCCTCGGGGCTGAGGGTATGTACCAGTAGCTATGTGTTTGATCTCTCTCTCTCTCTCTCTCTCTCTCGTGTTCTTGATTTGGCACGATCTTGATGTATCACGAGCTTTGCTACTATAGTTGGATCATATGGTGTTTCTCCCTCTCTACCTTCTTGTGATGAATCGAGTTTTCCCCTTGAAGTTATTTTATCGGATTGAATCTTTAAGGATTTGAGAACACTTGATGTATGTCTTGCATATGAATATCCGTGGTGACAATGGGATATGCACGTGAACCACTTGATGTATGTTTTGGTGATCAACTTGCGGGTTCCATGACCTTGTGAACTTATGCATAGGGGTTGGCACACGTATTCGTCTTGACTCTCCGGTGAAAACTTTGGGGCACTCTTTGAAATTCTTTGTGTTGGTTTGAATAGATGAATCTGAGATTGTGTGATGCATATAGTATAATCAAACTCGCGAGTACTCGTGGTGACAATGGAGTGCCTAGGTGACATTAGGGTTTTGGTTGATGTGTATCTTAAGGTATTATTTTAGTACGAACTCTAGGGATGTTTGTGGCACTTATAGGAATAGCCCAATAGATCGATCAGAAAGAATAACTTTGAGGTGGTTTCGTACCCTACAATAATCTCTTCGTTTGTTCTCCGCTATTAATGACTTTGGAGTGACTCTTTGTTGCATGTTGAGGGATTGTTATATGGTCTAATTATGTTATCATTGTTGAGAGAACTTGCACTAGTGAAAGTATGAATCCTAGGCCTTGTTTCCAAGCATTGCAATACCGTTTTTGCTCACTTTTACTACTTGCTACCTTGCTGTTTTTATATTTTCATATTACAAAAACATATATCTACCATCCATATTACACTTGTATCACTATATCTTCGCCGAACTAGTGCACCTATACAATTTACCATTGTATTGGGTGTGTTGGGGACACAAGAGACTCTTTGTTATTTGGTTGCAGGGTTGTTTGAGAGAGACCATCTTCTTCCTACGCTTCCACCGGATTGGTAAACCTTAGGTCATCCACTTGAGGGAAATTTGCTACTGTCCTACAAAACTCTGCGCTTGGAGGCCCAACACGAGTCTACAAGAAGAAGGTTGCATAGTAGACATCATCCCCCGCCGTCGACAATACGAGGGCTTGGTCCAGCCCATCCCAATGGGCGTCCTTCTCGAGCGGCTCGCCTCCAGCACGTGCTGTAGGGCCTTCTCGAGTGCGGCTTGGTAAGCCGCCTCTTCCTCCTCCTCTGGCAAAACCTGTGGGGGTGGCGGCGGAACGTCGTGGTCGACGTGGACGCCGCCGCGGCACTCCTCCTCGTGCTCTAGTGCAAACCAGCGCTGTCAGTTGGGGGAGTCTGGTGTGTAGGCACGCATCGCGCGCTGCTTGGGTGTAAGGACCTCGCGACGTCGGCGACCCTCCTAGGCGTCGCCCACGCCAAGCACAGCACCGCCGGAATGGGGATGCAGTGCGGGTCCAGATGCCAGTCGTGCGGCAGGTTGATACGTCTCCGTCGTATCTATAATTTTTGATTGTTCCATGCCAATATTATTCAACTTTCATATACTTTTTGGCAACTTTTTATACTATTTTTGGGACTAACATATTGATCCAGTGCCAGTTCCTGTTTGTTGCATGTTTTATGTTTTGCAGAATATCCATATCAAACGGAATCCAAACGGGATAAAAACGGACGGAGCTTATTTTTGGAATATTTGGAAAATTCCGGAAGAAAAATCCACGCGAGACGGTGCCCGAGGTGGCCACGAGGCAGGGGGGCGCGCCCCTGACCCTCGTGGGCCACCCGTAAGGCTGTTGATGCCCTTCTTCGGCCGCAAGAAAGCTAATTTTTGGAAAAAGATCTGGGCGAAACATTCAACCCAATCGGAGTTACGGATCTCCGGATATAAAAGAAACGGTGAAAGGGCAGCAAACGAGAACGCAGAAACAGAGAGACAGATCCAATCTTGGAGGGGCTCTCGCCCCTCCCACGCCATGGATGCCACAGACTAGAGGGGAAACCCTTCTTCCATCTAGAGGAGGTCAAGGAAGGAGAAGACGAAGGGGCCCCCTCTCCCCTTCTCTTCCGGTGGCGCCAGAACGCCGCCGTGGCCATCATCATCACCGCAATCTTCACCAACAACTTCACCGCCATCATCACCAACTCTTCCCCCCTCTATGCAGCGGTGTGACCTCTCTCTTACCCGCTGTAATCTCTACTTAAACATGGTGCTCAACGCTATATATTATTTCCCAATGATGTATGGCTATCCTATGATGTTTGAGTAGATCCGTTTTGTCCTATGGGTTAATTGATGATCGTGATTGGTTTGAGTTGCATGTTTTATTATTGGTGCTGTCCTATGGTGCTCTCCGTGTCGCGCAAGTGTGAGGGATCCCCGCTGTAGGGTTTGCAATATGTTCATGATTTGCTTATGGTGGGTGGCGTGAGTGACAAAAGCACAAACCCGAGTAAGTAGGTTGTTTGCGTATGGGATAAAGAGGACTTGATACTTTAAGGCTATGGTTGGGTTTTACCTTAATGATCTTTAGTAGTTGCGGATGCTTGCTAGAGTTCCAATCATAAGTGCATATGATCCAGGTAGAGAAAGTATGTTAGCTTATGCCTCTCCCTCAAATAAAATTGCAATAATGATTACCAGTCTAGTTATCGATTGCCTAGGGACAAATAACTTCCTCGTAACAAAAAGCTCTTTACTAAAACTAATTTAGTTGTGTCTTTATCTAAGCAGCCCCTAGCTTTTATTTACGCTCTCTTTACTTTCTTGCAAACCTATCCAAAAACACCTACAAAGTACTTCTAGTTTCATACTTGTTTCCGGTAAAGCGAACGTCGAGTGTGCGTAGAGTTGTATCGGTGGTCGATAGAACTTGAGGGAATATTTGTTCTACCTTTAGCTCCTCATTGGGTTCGACACTCTTACTTATCGAAGTAGGCTACAATTGATCCCCTATACTTATGGGTTATCAAGACCTTTTTCTGGCGCCGTTGCCGGGGAGTCATAGCGTGGGGTGAATATTCTCGTGTGTTCTTGTTTGCTTTATCAGTAAGTAATTTTCATTTGCTGTTCTTAGTTGTTTTCTATCTTTAGTTATGGGTAGGAAACGCAAAATACCAAAAAAATTAGTTGTACCTACTGAACCAATGGTTGAAGAACCACTCAAAATCTATCACACTCCTGAAGCTTTTTACTTGGATCATCTTCGATCCCTTTGTGCTCGTGCTGAAACCCCAACTAGCTTAGTTGAGGGCAAATCCTTAGATGAGCATGCTTGTTATGTGCGACACCGAATATCTGAAAAAGGGAAAATTCTATTGGGTCAAATTCATCGTTTGCAATGCTATGCTTGGAATTTATGTGAAATATATGATATTACTTGTTGTTCTGAAAACCCTAAGAAACACCTTCCCTACCAATGTGAGTATATTGATAATGGAATCTTATCTTCGTATGCTAAAGGTGTTTATAGTTACTATGATGTGCAACAAATTGAAGAATTTGTTGCTTTTAAGGGCGCTTCTGAAACTGCTTCTTTGTTTGAAACGTATGATGCTACTCTGCACAAATCTGAAAATTTTGCCATACTTAAATATTGCTGATAATTATGCTTCTAATGCATATGTTGAACCATATATTGAGGACTACTCCGCTATCCAAGAAGAGACTAATATTTTGCAGGAGTCTATGGAAGAAGAAATTGATGAAACTGTGAGCTTATTGGATGAAAAAGATGATGAGGAGAGCGAAGAACAAAAGGAGGAAGAGCGGATTAGCTACCCGTGCCCACCTTCTAATGAGAGTAACTCTTCAACTCATACATTGTTTAATTTCCCTTCGTGCTTACCGAAGGATGATTGCTATGATGACTATTATGATCCCGTTGATTCTCTTGAAATATCCCTTTTTGATGATGCTTGCTATGCTTGTGGCCAAGATGCCAATATGAATTATGCTTATGGAGATGAATTTGCTATAGTTCCTTATGTTAAACATGAAATTGTTGCTATTGCACCCACGCATGATAGTCCTATTATCTTTTTGAATTCTCCCGACTACACTATATCGGAGAAGTTTGCACTTATTAAGGATTATATTGATGGCTTGCCTTATACCATTGCACATGATGATTTTGATGAATATGATATGCATGTGCTTGCTGCTCCTACTTGCAATTATTATGAGAGAGGAACTATATCTCCACTTCTCTATGTTTCCAACACGATAAAATTGCAAGAAACCGTTTATACTATGCATTGGCCTTTACTTTGTGTGCATGAATTGTTCTTTTATGACATGCCGATGCATAGGAAGAGAGTTAGACTTCGTCATTTCATGATATATGTTGCTTTGTGCTCACTACTAAATGCCAAATCATTGCTAATTAAAATTGGCTTTGATATACCTTGGGATCCGGGTGGATTCACTACTTGAGCACTATATGCCTAGCTTAATGGCTTTAAAGAAAGCGCTGCCAGGGAGACAACCCGGAAGTTTTCGAGAGTTATTTATTTATGTTGTGTGCTGCTATAAAGTTTATAAATAAAAATAATGTGCCAAGGTTTGCCTTTAGGATGGTTACAATGCTTGTTGGTTTGTACGGTGCAGGACAGAAACTTTGGCCGTAGTGCGCGATTTGTAATTTTTTACTGGAACGTCAAATGGTTATGATTCTTTTTGCACTGTCTTTCTATAATTTTTTTTATTTTTCCTAATTTTTGCAGAATTTTTCAAGTATCATAAGTATGGTGAATGTTCAGATTATTACAGACTGTTCTGTTTTAGACAGATTCTGTTTTCGATGCATAGTTTGCTTGTTTTGATGAAACTATCAATTTATATCAGTGGATTAAGCCATGAAAAAGTTATACTACAGTAGACACAATGCAAAAACAAAATATGAATTGGTTTGCAACAGTACTTAGAGTAGTGATTTGCTTTATTATACTAACGGATCTTACCGAGTTTTCTGTTGAAGTTTTGTGTGGATGAAGTGTTCGAAGATCGAGGATGTTTCGATATGAGGATAAGGAGGAGAGGCAAGAGATCAAGCTTGGGGATGACCAAGGCACCCCAAGTAAATATTCAAGGAGACTCAAGCGTGTAAGCTTGGGGATGCCCCGGAAGGCATCCCCTCTTTCTTCAACAAGTATCGGTATGTTTTCGGATTCGTTTCGTTCATGCGATATGTGCAATCTTGGAGCGTCTTTTGCATTTAGTTTTAATTTTTATTTTATGCACCATGCTGGTATGAGATAGTCCTTGGTTGATTTATAGAATGCTCATTGCACTTGACTTATATCTTTTGAGTATGGCTTTATAGAATGCTTCATGTGCTTCACTTATATCATTTGAAGCTTGGATTGCCTGTTTCTCTTTACATAGTCAACCGCCATTTGTAGAATGCTCTTTTGCTTCACTTATATTAGTTAGAGCGTGGGCATATCTTTTGTAGAAAGAATTAAACTCTCGTGCTTCACTTATATCTATTTAGAGAGATGACAGGAACTGGTCATTCACATGGTTAGTCATAAAACCCTACATAAAACTTGTAGATCACTGAATATGATATGTTTGATTCCTTGCAATAGTTTTGCGATATAAAGGTGGTGATATTAGAGTCGTGCTAGTTGAGTAATTGTGAAATTGAGAAATACTTGTGTTGAGGTTTGCAAGTCCCGTAGCATGCACGTATGGTGAACCGTTATGTAACGAAGTTGGAGCATGAGGTGTTTATTGATTGTCTTCCTTATGAGTGGCGGTCGGGGACGAGCGATGGTCTTTTCCTACCAATCTATCCCCCTAGGAGCAGGCGCGTAGTACTTTGTTTCGATAGCTAATAGACTTTTGCAATAAGTATGTGAGTTCTTTATGACTAATGTTGAGTCCATGGATTATACCCACTCTCACCCTTCCATCATTGATAGCCTCTTCGGTACCGTGCATTGCCCTTTCTCACCTCGAGAGTTGGTGCAAATTTCGCTGGTGCATCCAAACCCCGTGATACGATACGCTCTATCACACATAAGCCTCCTTATATCTCCCTCAAAACAGCCACCATACCTACCTATTATGGCATTTCCATAGCCATTCCGAGATATATTTCCATGCAACTTCCATCATCATCATATACATTACTTGAGCATTTATTGTCATATTGCTTTGCATGATCGTAAGATAGCTAGCATGATGTTTTCCTGGCTTGTCCATTTTTTTATGTCATTGCTACGCTAGATCATTGCACATCCCGGTACACCACCGGAGGCATTCATATAGAGTCATATCTTTGTTCTAGATATCGAGTTGTAATATTGAGTTGTAAGTAAATAAAATTGTGATGATCATCATTCTTAGAGCATTGCCCCAGTGAGGAAAGGATGATGGAGACTATGATTCCCACACAAGTCGGGATGAGACTCCGGACGAAAAAATAAAAAAATAAAAAAAGGAGAGAAAGACCAAAAAAAGGAGAAGGCCCAAAAAAAGGAAAAAAAAAAAAAGAGAAGGGGCAATGTTACTATCCTTTTACCACACTTGTGCTTCAAAGTAGCACCATGTTCTTCATATAGAGAGTCTCTTGAGTTGTCACTTTCATATACTAGTGGGAATTTTCATTATAGAACTTGGCTTGTATATTCCAACAATGGGCTTCCTCAAATGCCCTAGGTCTTCATGAGCAAGCAAGTTGGATGCACACCCACTTAGTTTCAGTTTGAGCTTTGATACACTTATAGCTCTAGTGCATCCGTTGCATGGCAATCCCTACTCCTCACATTGACATCAATTGATGGGCATCTCCATAGCCCGTTGATTAGCCGCGTCGATGTGAGACTTTCCCCTTTTTTTGTCTTCTCCACATAACCCCCATCATATTATTCTATTCCACCTATAGTGCTATGTCCATGGCTCACGCTCATGTATTGCGTGAAAGTTGAAAAGGTTTGAGAACGTCAAAAGTATGAAACAATTGCTTGGCTTGTCATCGGGGTTGTGCATGATGTGAATGCTTTGTGTGGTGAAGATGGAGCATAGCCAAACTATATGATTTTGTAGGGATAAGCTTTCTTTGGCTATGTTATTTTGATAAGACATAATTGCTTGGTTAGTATGCTTGAAGTATTATTGTTTTTATGTCAAAGAATAGACTATTGCTTTGAATCACTCGTGTCTTAATATTCATGCCATGATTAGACATATGATCAAGATTATGCCAGGTAGCATTCCACATAAAAATTATCTTTTTTATCATTTACCTACTCGAGGACGAGCAGGAATTAAGCTTGGGGATGCTGATACGTCTCCGTCGTATCTATAATTTTTTATTGTTCCATGCCAATATTATTCAACTTTCATATACTTTTTGGCAACTTTTTATACTATTTTTGGGACTAACATATTGATCCAGTGCCTAGTGCCAGTTCCTGTTTGTTGCATGTTTTATGTTTCGCAGAATATCCATATCAAACGGAATCCAAACGGGATAAAAACGGACGGAGCTTATTTTTGGAATATTTGGAAAATTCCGGAAGAAAAATCCACGCGAGACGGTGCCCGAGGTGGCCACGAGGCAGGGGGGCGCGCCTGCCCCCCTGGGCGCGCCCCTGACCCTCGTGGGCCACCCGTAAGGCGGTTGATGCCCTTCTTCGGCCGCAAGAAAGCTAATTTTTGGAAAAAGATCTGGGCGAAAGATTCAACCCAATCGGATTTACGGATCTCCGGATATAAAAGAAACGGTGAAAGGGCAGCAGAGGAGAACGCAGAAACAGAGAGAGATAGAGAGACAGATCCAATCTCGGAGGGGCTCTCGCCCCTCCCACGCCATGGAGGCCAAGGACTAGAGGGGAAACCCTTCTCCCATCTGGGGAGGAGGTCAAGGAAGGAGAAGACGAAGGGCCCCCCTCTCCCCTTCTCTTCCGGTGGCGCCGGAACGCCGCCGTGGCCATCATCATCACCGCAATCTTCACCAACAACTTCACCGCCATCATCACCAACTCTCCCCCCCTCTATGCAGCGGTGTAACCTCTCTCTTACCCGCTGTAATCTCTACTTAAACATGGTGCTCAACGCTATATATTATTTGCCAATGATGTATGGCTATCCTATGATGTTTGGTAGATCCGTTTTGTCCTATGGGTTAATTGATGATCGTGATTGGTTTGAGTTGCATGTTTTATTATTGGTGTTGTCCTATGGTGCTCTCCGTGTCGCGCAAGCGTGAGGGATCCCCGCTCTAGGGTTTGCAATATGTTCATGATTTGCTTATGGTGGGTGGCGTGAGTGACAGAAGCACGGACCCGAGTAAGTAGGTTGTTTGCGTATGGGATAAAGAGGACTTGATACTTTAATGCTATGGTTGGGTTTTACCTTAATGATCTTTAGTAGTTGCAGATTGATACGTCTCCAACGTATCTATAATTTATGAAGTATTCATGCTATTATATTATTTGTTTTGGATGTTTATGGGCTTTATTAAACACTTTTATATTATTTTTGGGACTAACCTATTGACCCAGAGCCCAGTGCCAGTTTCTGTTTTTCCCCTTGTTTCAGTGTTTCGAAGAAAAGGAATATCAAACGGAGTCGAAACGGAATGAAACCTTCTGGAGAAGTTATTTTTGGAAGGAAAGCAACCCGGGAGACTTGGAGTCCACGTCAAGAAAGCAACGAGGAAGGCACGAGGCAGGGGGCGCACCCACCCCCTGGGCGTGCCCTCCACCCTCGTGGGCCCCTCGTGGCTCCCCTGACGTATTTCTTCCGCCTATATATATCCATATACCCTAAAACCTTCGGGGAACAGAATAGATCGGGAGTTCCGCCGCCGCAAGCCTCTATAGCCACCAAAAACCAATCGGGACCCTGTTCCGGCACCCTGCCGGAGGGGGGATCCCTCACCGGTGGCCATCTTCATCATCCCGGCGCTCTCCATGACGAGGAGGGAGTAGTTCACCCTCAGGGCTGAGGGTATGTACCAGTAGCTATGTGTTTGATCTCTCTCTCTCTCTCGTGTTCTTGATTTGGCACGATCTTGATGTATCGCGAGCTTTGCTATTATAGTTGGATCTTATGATGTTTCTCCCCCTCTACTCTCTTGTAATGGATTGAGTTTTCCCTTTGAAGTTATCTTATCGATTGAGTCTTTAAGGATTTGAGAACACTTGATGTATGTCTTGCCGTGCGTATCTGTGGTGACAATGGGATACCACGTGATTCACTTGATGTATGTTTTGGTGATCAACTTGCGGGTTCCGCCCATGAACCTATGCATAGGGGTTGGCACACGTTTTCGTCTTGACTCTCCGGTAGAAACTTTGGGGCACTCTTTGAAGTTCTTTGTGTTGGTTGAATAGATGAATCTGAGATTGTGTGATGCATATCGTATAATCATACCCACGGATACTTGAGGTGACATTGGAGTATCTAGGTGACATTAGGGTTTTGGTTCATTTGTGTCTTAAGGTGTTATTCTAGTACGAACTCTAGGGCTGTTTGTGACACTTATAGGAATAGCCCAACGGATTGATTGGAAAGAATAACTTTGAGGTGGTTTCGTACCCTACCACAATCTCTTCGTTTGTTCTCCGCTATTAGTGACTTTGGAGTGACTCTTTGTTGCATGTTGAGGGATTGTTATATGATCCAATTATGTTATTATTGTTGAGAGAACTTGCACTAGTGAAAGTATGAACCCTAGGCCTTGTTTCCTAGCATTGCAATACCGTTTACGCTCACTTTTATCATTCGTTAACTTGCTGTTTTTATATTTTCAGATTACAAAAACCTTTATCTACCATCCATATTGCACTTGTATCACCATCTCTTCGCCGAACTAGTGCACCTATACAGTTTACCATTGTATTGGGTGTGTCGGGGACACAAGAGACTCTTTGTTATTTGGTTGCAGGGTTGTTTGAGAGAGACCATCTTCATCCTACGCCTCCCATGGATTGATAGACCTTAGGTCATCCACTTGAGGGAAATTTCCTACTGTCCTACAAACCTCTGCACTTGGAGGCCCAACAACGTCTACAAGAAGAAGGTTGTGTAGTAGACATCAAGCTCTTTTCTGGCGTCGTTGCCGGGGAGGTGAGTGCTTGAAGGTATATCTTTAGATCTTGCAATATAATCTTTTTGTTTCTTGTTTTAGCACTAGTTTAGTTTATAAAATAAAACTAAAAAAATGGAATTGAGTTTACCTCATACGCTTCATCTTTTTAATATATTTCGTGAGTATGATGGAAAAGAAAATTGTGCCAAAGTGTTAGAAGAAGAATGCATTAAAATGTTTGGCACTAAATATTTGAATGATGAGCATGACTGCAATGTTGTTAGTATGAATTCTTTGAATACCTATGATGCTAATGATATGCAAAGCCACAAGCTTGGGGATGTTATGTTTGATGAAGATGATATGTTTAGTCCCCCAAGTTTTGATGAGCAAATTTATTATGATGAAAGCATGCCTCCTATTTATGATGATTATTGTGATGACACGTATGCTATAAAGAATAAAGATAACCATGAAACTTGTCATCATGATTTTAATTTTCAATTGGATTATGCTTCACATGATAGTTATTTTCTTGAATTTGCTCCCACTACTATTCATGAGAACAAATTTGCTTATGTGGAGAGTAGTAAAATTTCTATGCAAGTAGATCATGAAAAGAATGCTTTATGTGCTGGTTATATGGTTGAATTCATTCATGATGCTATTGAAAATTATTATGAGGGAGGAATATACGCTTGTAGGAATTGCAATAATATCAAGTTTCCTCTCTATGTGCTTAAAGTTTTAAAGTTATGCTTGTTTTGCCTTCCTATGCAAGTTGATTCTTGTTCCCATAAGTTGTTTGCTCACAAAATCCCTATGCATAGGAAGTGGGTTAGACTTAAATATGCTAGTCATATTCTTCATGATGCTCTCTTTATGTTTCAATTCTTATCTTTTATGTGAGCATCATTGAAATCATCATGCCTAGCTAGGGGCGTTAAACGTTAGCGCTTGTTGGGAGGCAACCCAATTTTATTTTAGTCTCTTGCTTTTTGGTTCTGTTTAGGAATAAATAAATCATCTAGCCTCTTGTTAGATGTGGTTCTATGTTTTAATTAGTGTTTGTGCCAAGTTAAACCTATAGGATCTTCTTGGATGATAGTTATTTGATCTTGCTGAAAATTCCAGAAACTTTCTGTTCACGAAAACAATTGTTAAAAATCACCAGAACGTGATAAAATACTGATTCCAATTGCAGCAGATCAATAATCAAATTATCTAGGTCTTCCTATTTTGGTAGAATTTTTTGAGTTCCAGAAGTTTGCGTTAGTTACAGATTACTACAGACTGTTCTGTTTTTGACAGATTCTGTTTTTCGTGTGTTGTTTGCTTATTTTGATGAATCTATGGCTAGTAAAATAGTTTATAAACAATAGAGAAGTTGGAATACAGTAGGTTTAACACCAATACAAATAAAGAATGAGTTCATTACAGTACCTTGAAGTGGTGTTTTGTTATCTTTCGCTGACGGAGCTTACGAGTTTTCTGTTAAGTTTTGTGTTGTGAAGTTTTCAAGTTTTGGGTAAAGATTCGATGGACTACGGAATAAGGAGTGGCAAGAGCCTAAGCTTGGGGATGCCCAAGTCACCCCTAGGTAATATTCAAGGACAACCAAGAGCCTAAGCTTGGGGATGCCCCGGAAGGCATCCCCTCTTTCGTCTTCATTCATCGGTAACTTTACTTGGAGCTATATTTTTATTCACCACATGATATGTGTTTTGCTTGGAGCGTCATTTTATTTTCTTTAGCTTTGCTTGCTGTTTGAATAAAATACTAAGATCTGAATTTATTAAATGAGAGAGTCTTCACATAGCTACATAATTATTTAACTACTCATTGATCTTCACTTATATCTTTTTGGAGTAGTTTGTCATTTACTCGTGTGCTTCACTTATATCCTATGAGTAAATGGTTGAATGATTTGAATGTCATAAATCTGAAATTATATATGTTTCATATGCTCATCCCATGGGGAGTAATGACTTTACATATAAGAAGTAGATGTGGTAAATTTATTGAAGGTTAGCAAACATTGTATTGGTCACTTGAACAATTCATGAAAGAATATTGAAGGAAGAGAGATTTCACATATAAATATACTATCTTGGACATATTCTATGATTGTGAGCCCCATTAATTATTCTCAAACCTGAGCAAATTAGTTGAAGTTGGACAAGGAAGACAACATAATGAGTTATGCTTGGGTATATTTGTATAGAAGTTATATTGTTATGGATCCTCTAACATGTGGTGCTTGCTATTTAGAATCCTTTGCTAGCCAAAATATCTGTACTAAGCGGGAATACTGCTTGTGCATCCAAAATCCTTGAACCAAATTTCTTCCATGAGTGTCCACCATATCTACCTATATACGGTATTTACCTGCCGTTCCAAGTAAATTTGCATGTGCCAAACTCTAAACCTTCAAATAATAATCTGTTTTGTATGCCCGAATCGCTCATGTAGCGACTACGGGTTAGCAGTATCTTCCATGCTAGGTGGGTTATTCTGATGATGAGTGGACTCCGCTCATCATTCACGAGAAAATGGATGGTAACTGGGATGCCCAGTCCCATGATCAAAAGATCGAAATCAAATCAAAAATATTTGCAAACAAAACTCCCCCAGGTTTGATGTTAGTTGGAGGCACCCATTGTTTCGGGCAAGCCATGGATTGATGATTGTGGGTGGAGGGGGAGTAAAAATCTTTACCTTTCTGTTTGGGAACCGCCTATAATGTATGTAGTATGGAAGATATTGGGAACTCTTGGTCGTTATGTTGACAATGAAAGCATACCTCTCAAAATTATTTTCATCTCTGTTTTTGCTTCGAGCTCTGGCACCTCTGCAAATCCCTGCTTCCCTCTGCGAAGGGCCTATCTTTTACTTTTATGCAAGAGTCAGTAGTATTCCTTCTCATTCCAACCTACTCTTTAGTTGGCAAGCATCATGTGATGGAAAGATCTAGGCATATATGGCCATTCAAATATATTTGAGCATGAATTATTACTGTTGACATTACCCTGAGGTAAAAGGTTGGGAGGCGAAACATTAAGCCCCTATCTTTCTCTGTGTTCGATGAATACTATTTGTTCTAAAAATATGCTTTGAGTGGTAGCAATCATGGAAGACTAAATGATAGTTGAGTATGTGAAGTTTGCTGAATCAAAGCTCTGACATAGACTCTTCCTGAAAATAAGATGAATTGAATTGTTTGATGACTGAGAACTGTTTGTTAGTTTTCAAGAAAGTTTATTGTCTATGCTTTAACATGTGAATAGTTTGTTACTTGATCATGAAAAGTTCTATGAGTTGAGCTACTGTTATGACATATAATGATGCTAGAAATGGTCACTGAAATTATCATTGATCAAACTTATGCACCTGCTAGCATTCACACTTCATACATTCTTTCTTTTATCATTTACCTACTCGAGGACGAGCAGGAATTAAGCTTGGGGATGCTGATACGTCTCCAACGTATCTATAATTTATGAAGTATTCATGCTATTATATTATCTGTTTTGGATGTTTATAGGCTTTATTAAACACTTTTATATTATTTTTGGGACTAACCTATTGACCCAGAGCCCAGTGCCAGCTTCTGTTTTTTCCCTTGTTTCAGTGTTTCGAAGAAAAGGAATATCAAACGGAGTCGAAACGGAATGAAACCTTCTGGAGAAGTTATTTTTGGAATGAAAGCAACCCAGGAGACTTGGAGTCCACGTCAAGAAAGCAACGAGGAAGGCATGAGGCAGGGGGCGCGCCCACCCCCTGGGCGCGCCCTCCACCCTCGTGGGCCCCTCGTGGCTCCCCTGACGTATTTCTTCCGCATATATATATCCATATACCCTAAAACCTTCGGGGAACAGAATAGATCGGGAGTTCCGCCGCCGCAAGCCTCTGTAACCACCAAAAACCAATCGGGACCCTGTTCCGGCACCCTGTCGGACGGGGGATCCCTCACCGGTGGCCATCTTCATCATCCCGGCGCTCTCCATGACGAGGAGGGAGTAGTTCACCCTCGGGGCTGAGGGTATGTACCAGTAGCTATGTGTTTGATCCCTCTCTCTCGTGTTCTTGATTTGGCACGATCTTGATGTATCGCGAGATTTGCTATTATAGTTGGATCTTATGATGTTTCTCCCCCTCTACTCTCTTGTAATGGATTGAGCTTTCCCTTTGAGGTTATCTTATCGGATTGAGTCTTTAAGGATTTGAGAACACTTGATGTATGTCTTGCCGTGCGTATCTGTGGTGACAATGGGATATCACGTGATTCACTTGATGTATGTTTTGGTGATCAACTTGTGGGTTCCGCCCATGAACCTATGCATAGGGGTTGGCACACGTTTTCATCTTGACTCTCCGGTAGAAACTTTGGGGCACTCTTTGAAGTTCTTTGTGTTGGTTGAATAGATGAATCTGAGACTGTGTTATGCATATCGTATAATCATACCCACGGATACTTGAGGTGACATTGGAGTATCTAGGTGACATTAGGGTTTTGGTTGATTTGTGTCTTAAGGTGTTATTCTAGTACGAACTCTAGGGCTGTTTGTGAAACTTATAGGAATAGCCCAACAGATTGATTGGAAAGAATAACTTTGAGGTGGTTTCGTACCCTACCATAATCTCTTCGTTTGCTCTCCTCTATTAGTGACTTTGGAGTGACTCTTTGTTGCATGTTGAGGGATTGTTATATGATCCAATTATGTTATTATTGTTGAGAGAACTTGCACTAGTGAAAGTATGAATCCTAGGCCTTGTTTCCTAGCATTGTAATACCGTTTACGCTCACTTTTATCATTCGTTACCTTGCTGTTTTTATATTTTCATATTACAAAAACCTTTATCTACCATCCATATTGCACTTGTATCACCATCTCTTCGCCGAACTAGTGCACCTATACAGTTTACCATTGTATTGGGTGTGTTGGGGACACAAGAGACTCTTTGTTATTTGGTTGCAGGGTTGTTTGAGAGAGACCATCTTCATCCTATGCCTCCCACGGATTGATAAACCTTAGGTCATCCACTTGAGGGAAATTTGCTACTGTCCTACAAACCTCTGTACTTGGAGGCCCAACAACGTCTACAAGAAGAAGGTTGTGTAGTTGACATCACGGATGCTTGCTAGAGTTCCAATCATAAGTGCATATGATCCAAGTAGAGAAAGTATGTTAGCTTATGCCTCTCCCTCAAATAAAATTGCAATAATGATTACCTGTCTAGTTATCGATTGCCTAGGGACAAATAACTTTCTCGTAACAAAAAGCTCTTTACTAAAACTAATTTAGTTGTGTCTTTATCTAAGCAGCCCCTAGCTTTTATTTACGCTCTCTTTACTTTCTTGCAAACCTATCCAAAAACACCTACAAAGTACTTCTAGTTTCATACTTGTTTCCGGTAAAGCGAACGTCGAGTGTGCGTAGGGTTGTATCGGTGGTCGATAGAACTTGAGGGAATATTTGTTCTACCTTTGGCTCCTCGTTGGGTTCGACACTCTTACCTATCGAAAGAGGCTACAATTGATCCCCTATACTTGTGGGTTATCAGAGGTTAACAATTAGATACAGCAGGGGCCGGCGATACTGCCAGTGCCACTGCGCCCGGTGGACTGGTATGTACAACAGTGAAGATCAACTATCCATATCCGCACAAGCAAAAAGATCTCTCTTGCCTTCGGCAATCATGACGGGAAAGTTTCAGAACATCTACAACCAGGCTTCTCATACCCGTTTCAAACGTTCGGTCACGGATCAGTAAAAAAAATTCGATCCAACCGGACCTCTCAAACCGTGGAGAAACGTCCAGACTGACCAGCACCCCTCATATCGAGCCCAAATACATGATGGATATGGGGTGGCGAGGAATTGGCGATTCCGCCCCTTCCCCCCTCTCCCCTTCAATGTTTATGTCATTTTTACTTGTAGAAGTTTATGAACTTGTCCGGGGACGAAGTATGATCTTTCGTGTGGTGAAGTATGGTAGGGCGTGTTTGGTTGCCCGCATGCAGCTCAACTAGGCCCGCGCGGGATGTGCGCGGCCTGTTTGGTAGCCCGCATACACTATTGGGCCTGCATCGCACGCTTCTTAAAGCACCTCAGGGCCTGGCTCACTGGGAACGCACGAATCGGCAGTTTCTCCAGGGCCAGGCCCGAGCGATGCACGTGGGCGGGCGCGGCTGCATGCGTGCGGCCACCCTCAAGAAGCCGCGTTGCTTCCCGAAGCACCGGCAGTTATTAGCCTCACCGCCCCTCACCGCTCCCTCTCCCCACTCTTCCCCACTCTCCCAACTCTCACTGGCGGCGGCGGATCGGAGCAAAGGAAGAAGACCACCAGACTCCATCACCGGCGGCGGTGGATCGGAGCAAAGGAAGAGGACCACCGGACTCCATCAATGGCGGTAAGCACTTCTCTCTCTTCGACATGCACGCTAGATTCGATCCACGGCGGAGGGAAATGGGGAATAGAGGTAGATAAGCATAGGGGTAGTTCATACTAGTTCATAGCAGTTCATACGAGTTCATACATGCAAGATCGGAATGCATAAGGTAGATTTCGGGATTGGGGGATAGGGGAATCGGGGGAAAGGGGGTACACAACGGACACCGGCTGACCGCGGCGGCCGTCACCGGCGTGCGAAGCGGCTAGTCGAGCCGCTGGCCTTCATCTTCTTCTTCATCGCCGTGCGGGCCGGCGGGTCGTCCTCGTCGTCCTCGGCGGAGTCGAGGTCGATCTGCCAGGTAGGACGGACTGGCTCCGACGCCCTAGCTGGCATGTGCACCACCTCTTCTTCCTCCTCCTTAGGCTCCCCGCCGATGACCGCCGACGGCGCGATAGCCGTCTCCCAGTACACTGCGGCACGGCGGTCATTAGGAGCCCAGTAGGTCTTGTACTTGCACCACTTCTTCCTCTGTTTAGGGTCGTCGAAGACAGCCTGATTCATGGCCCAGTGAATGATGTCAACTGCCATCGCGCCCTTCGCTGGGTCAGGAATCAGCGTCTTCAACTCTTCTTTAGTGGCCTTCACGAGCACGGCATTAGATTCATTCTGCATGTCCGGCATGGAGCCGAAGTTCGAGCACACCTCCATGGTGTTCTCGAACTTGGTCCGGTCACCAGCCGTCCACCCGAGGAAGAAGGCCCTCCAGCCAATACCCCAAGGGAAGGGGTTGGCGTTGGAGCTGGAGCTAGAGCTCATGGCGATGGGGAGGAGGAAGGTTGACAGTGAGAGAAGAGAGGGGGTGGGTAAATAGTGGTGGGCAGGGTGAGTAAATATAGGGGGGATGGAGAGGAGGAGAAGAGTGACAGTCATGCACTACAAGAAATATGTCAACTTGCGACCCTCACTATTGGTCACTGATTTTCATTTGCGACCTTTTTTTTTACCAAAAACAGATGGTCAAAAGCTGGCGGTCGTAAAATGAAATTAACAACCTTCTCTGTGAGAAGGTCATGGAATTCCACGACCAAAACAAAAGGTCGTTGATTCTATGACCTTCTGTTTTGGTCACTAGCTCTCTACCCAGGCCACGTCGGATCCGACGTGGCAATCTGACGTGGCAAAATTGCGACCAAATGAAAAGGTCGTTGATAAGAATCAGCCCGGTCCATTTCACTGCTTTAGATGGGCCGAGTCCAACAATTCATCCTTTTTATTTTTTCTGTCAATTTTGGTCGACTTCATGGGCCAAGCCCAACGTTGCAGCCTTTTTTATTGTTGGGCCGTGGCCTTTTTGTCTAAACAATTTCATTTTTCTTTTTTATTAAATGGGTCCACTAGTCAAATGGGTCCCAGTGCATGTAATAGTTTAACTCATGTTAACTAGCAGTAACCTTCACAAGATAGCCTCAAACGAACCATCAAGTCAACTCATGTTTACAGCTAACAGCAGCAAGTGTATGTATTTGTTTAACTCATGTTAACTAACAGTAACCTTCACAAGACAGCCTCGAACGAACCATCAAGTCAACTCATCATACAACACATTTACAGCTAACAGCAGCAATACATCATACATCACAGAGAACGGTTCACAGAAACCGACAAACTAAACTAGAGGCACATCATAAGCTCACAAGCATGGCTGCCGCAGCAGTTTGTTTCGCCAGTAAAGACAGCGACTTTCTTCCTCGACCAGACAACAGCCCAGCTCACATCCTCTACCTCCTCACAGGAGGCGCGCCACCTCGTCTCCTTCAACAGGGGGATCACCACCACGTCCACCAGCAGCCTGCATGAAGCAGAACATGAAAAGAGCAACATCTAATTAACTTGATTGCCTTGCAGATGACACACAAGATGAAGAGCACTTGGATAGAAGCTACTATACTTGTGGCTGTAATTAACCTAATCTAATCTAATGGGAACAACATCACAATTCACAAGCAAGCACCCATACTCTCAAATTCAGTATACAGTTGCCAACTGAAATAAGTTCAGTTGAAAGCAGAGCAGAGAACAAGAAGGATCAGTAGAGAGCTCACCATGGCTATCATGTGGCCGACGTGGAAGAGGCAGCATGTCCGTCCAAGCAGGATCAGCAGCACCAGCGGACGGGCCACTCATTGTCCTGGATCTTTGCCTTGACATTGTCAATTCTGTCGGAGGACTCGACCTCAAGTGTGATGGTCTTCCCGGTGAGAGTCTTCACAAAGACCTACATCTGAATAGTTGAGAAAACAGGACAGGTCAGGCATATATGAACAAATCAAGAAGGAAACAAGACAAGAACATAAATAATATAAATCTTGCAAGTTGCAACAGATACGCATAGTTGGAAATTGCAAACAAAGCAAAATAAATCAACATGGTAGAGGCGTATACAAATAAATCTACAAAGTCATGAAGCAATGTGAAGTGGAAGATCTAAACCTTAGAATAAAGGTAAACCTGCATCTTTATCTGTATATTAACAAATAATAACAGCAGAGCAGGTGTACATCAAAGACATTGACTGGAAGACAATCTGACTGTTAGTACTATGTACTTCCAGTTCAAATTAAGCAGATTTCTATGATAGGTCGATCTAAATGTAGCACATTAATTGTAAGTCTAACATACAAATGCAGTACTATGTCATTTCATCAGATACAGTTCTGTGGCTGAGGATGTCACTGAAACTAAGCAGTACCCTCAAATGAAATAGTTCAAACTGCTTTGTCTATATGTCTGCTTAGATCTCATGCATCACTATGAAATACAGTAGTTTCAAAACAAGATTCAGATCAGAATATGTTTACACTGTTCAAGTATACTATATGTTTACACTGTTCAAGTATACTATATGCACCAGAATGTAATCAGGTGCATATGTTGCCAGACAGAGATGCCATCTGTATATACCTGGAATCAATCACAAGGTATAGGGAGGGAATTAGTCACATGTATTCTTACTATTACTGCTAGGTTGCTAGCTAGCTGCATGTATCCATCTAGTAAGCAGTCAGAAGTCAGAACACACACCTAAAATAACTTGCATTCCACAAGAACGGCAGATGTACAATGTTTAAATTGTATATATAATTTTACTTTTTCTCGGAAGCATGCTTGGAACCCACATGTTACATATCTATGCATATATCCCCATACAACAACAGAACCAATACAGCAACTAAGCCTATAAACTTTTTGCTCCCAGCCAGCATCATGAATTTTCTCAGCTAGTACTAACTACCAAGCTGGTCACTGCCTCAGCCATACTACAGTAAGACGTCCTTATATACTACTCCGTACAGTACTGGCTGATATGTAATAAACCAGCAGGGAACTGTGTGTTTTCTCCCAGCCATATCATACACCAAAAGCACAGTGCCCAGCAATGAGGTCGGCATCATTGATTCCTGAAATTTTAAGTATTGTTCGGTGAACTTAACTCAAACAATAATATGTCTAAGTACGACCAGACTACAAGTGAACCTTATGATTACAGATACAGAATCTAAACACCGAGTTTAAATATTTTAAGTTCAGAACATAAATGTAATCTGATGATGTCCATCACATTCCTATGCTTCCATGATGAATTATACACTTAATAGCTACCAACAAGCATAGGCAATTATGTATGACAAACTAAAACAATTTCTGCTCAACACGTGCAGTGGGTTTAACTTTTACAATAAAGTAAATTACAAGATATATCATAAGAATTAATATCCCAAGGAGCAGATCATTGTACAGTTTTTCGTCCAACAAAACATGTATGCAGGAGCATGACTAGTGTATTCAACATATATCTGTAGCATTCTTTAGCACCTAATTATCAGCAAGAAATCATTGGCCAGATGAGCACCACCACAACAAATCGGCACTAACACTTGGTCATCGACGCGATGCCCAAGCAAGGAACCAGCTCGCACACGCAAGATGATAATTGCATACATACAAATCATGTGCTGGCAGAAAAAAATCCAAGCAGGAGCTCATCTTCTCTCTCTGTTTGATAACTAACAACCTAAATAAAATAAAATAAAAACATGACTTGTTCATACAGATCCCTCTAAAATTCCTTGGGACAAGTGCATCACATATTCGTCAACTTCGCAGCAGAAGTAGTGAGCAGAGGAAGAGGGGGAGGGAGATGGAGGAGCTACCTGCCACGGTCGCAATGGAAGCAGGGGAGCAGACCCCTCCTGCCCCTCCCCCACGAGCAGGACAGGGCTGCCAGCTGGGCACGCCCCTACTCCGCCTCCTCGAGCAGGAGACCCCCTTCCCCTACTGCTGCTTGGCGCGTCGCATCACTAGTCACATCCTCATGCAAGAAGTACACAATAAATAGACAAATGGTCAGTGAGGTACATTTTCAGAGCAACAGAAGCTTAAAATTAACAGAAATACACACATCAAATGAAGTCACTAAGATACTTAAGTCCACCACATGGTGTAGAATTCTACGGTGGTATATAATTCGGTCAAACGAATGTAAACCTTGGAAACACCCTAGCCCAAGTAGTCAGATCCACCGTCCCTCAGCTCCAAAGCTTCATAGACACCTACAAAAGAGAGATGATTCAGACAAGATTAGCTTCAGACAATAATTATGACAGGAACATTGTGTCCCTTCACTAGACATGAAGGGAGGCAAAACTTGATTATAAAGGTTGAAAGTAAAACAGTGATTGATGTAATAACAAAATGACCCACCAGTTCATGCACCGCTGGGAGTAAATTAGTTTGATGCAGTAATTTTCACTTCTTTTAGTCAGAGGTTTCTTGTAAAATCTATTTCATTTGTGTATCATTGACCTCACAGCATGTTAAATAACTTAACATCATGTTAAGAAAAATAAAGTAAAATCTAAATACAAAATTCTACTGGTTTTTTGAGTATTTCTCTCAGCGACCAGCAGTATTGCCATGTATACACTCTTTTCTTCACATGCAAAAAAAATGTTCACTCTTTTCTACAGCACACATCACACTACTTTTGAGAGAAGTAAGATGCTTCCATGCATGTAGCACTCCGTGATAAGTAAACTGCACTCTGTGAGAAGTAAACTGCTACTGTAGTACTATAGGCTGCTAGCCTCTACGTACATGCACTTGTCTAGATAATTCCAGCCTGTACATGTAAATACTCGTTGCTGGGATTCTTCACGGCAGTAGACCGCTCTGGTTGCAGGCGAACAACTCGTCAGTGACAAGTCTGGAAGCCCCAGATTGGCAGCGCCTTTCAGCAAGCACAAGCCGAGCATAAGCATAACGAACCAACCGATCTGTGGATACAACCAAAAAATAGATGCCAGAGCAGGCAAGGCGAAAATCGCACGCGCCACAGCATCTGAGCGAACAAAACGCCACCTCGCGCGGAATCCATATGGCATAACCTAAACCCCCAAAAAATATAGCCGAGGGGAATTCAGAAACCCCAGACAGCGCCCCTCGGACCCCTACCAGACCAGATCGGCCGCGCAATCGAAGCCAAGCCGCTGCCACACACGAGCGCGGCACCCGCTAGCCGCTACCGCTACCAGATCGAGCCGAACCGGACCGACGGCGCACAGATCGAGGAGACGGGGGATGGGGGATGGGGGATGGGGGCGTGTCCGTACCTCGACGGTGGGGTTGCCGCGGCTGTCGAAGATCTGGCGGCCTTCACGGACTGGATGGTCGCCGCCATGGCCGGAGCGGGAGCCGGAGCTGGTCTCGCGTCGCGTGGCTTGGGGAGGAAGCCGAGATCGAATCAGATCAGAGCAGATGGAGCGGAGTGGGTGTGCGGAATCCGGGAGCCGAGGCCGTCGAACGTCCATCTCGGCCTTCACGGGAGAGTGAGTGGAAGGGGAGCCGGAGGAGGTGGGGATCCGGCTCATGGAGGAGAGCGAGTGGAAGGGGACGGCGGTGTTGGGCGGAATCGATGGGGGCGGCGGCGCACGGAGGAGGGCGCGGCTAGGGTTTGGACGAGGGGTGAGAGGGAGCTGCGCTGATTCGGGAGGGGGATGAGAGGGATGAGGGGTAGAGGGGGTGGGGGAAGAGGGCTGCCGTCGGATCCGGGCCTATCCAACGGTGGTCGATGCATGATCCGCGTGAGGTGCTCGTGGACCAATCAGAATGCAATAAAGGCCTTGATGACGTTATGACCATATAAATAGGTCGTAATTGATTAAAAATAAGTTCTTTTGCAGGAGAAAAGCATTTTTCATTTTTGAAGTATAAAAAATAGTTTTGTTGTGACGAACCTACCAACTCTATGTATTAGACCAAATTTTATGTATAATTGACCAAATGATTTTATGTAAAATGTTTTTGATCCACGTTTCGTCAAATTGACGGAAAAACCATTTTTCATTTTTCGAGTGCACAAAATGAGTTTTTTTAAGGACCTACCATATATTTGTTGTAAAATTGGACCAAATCATTTTTCTAAACAATTAGGCCATATTTAATGCACAATTGACCAAATGGTTGGGTGTCAAAAGTTTTGATCCACCTCTGGTGAAAAAGACAAATTTCCGCCGATTCAGTAGGAAGCGGGTCAAATTTGAACTGCGGCTGCCTCGTAGTTTGCTATTTATTTTTTCCAAAAATCATTTCTAGGTACAAAAGTATCTATTTAATCAGAGAAACACCAAAAAAATTCCAAGATTCAACCACTAGATAGGAACGGTCAAGCCCGCCGTTTTGACCGCATTTTGAAACGGGCATAAAAAATTCAAAAAAAATCAAAAAATTGGAAAACCTTCGCATTGTGTCATTATATGTGACCAAGTTACCAGGAAAAATAATAAACTTGTAATACGGCAATTCTTTTAAAAAAGTGTTCTCAGAAATGAGCTATCATGTGTGAAGATTCATGGCTTTCAACCCAAATGATCAATCTTATGGCCACATTCATGGAATAGTTTGTTCAAATGATCTAATATTGTGCACAAGGGTGCATCTTGGAATTCCAAACAATGTTCCCTAAGGGAGTTTTCATTTTATTTGGACAAAAAAATCATTTTCCATTTTTCGAGTGCCCCAAATGAGGTTTTTTTGTGAAGGACCTACCAAATAATTGTTGCAAAACTGGACCAAATCATTTTTATAAAATACTAGGCCATATTTAATGCACAATTGACCAAATGGTTTGGTGTCAAAAGTTTTGATCCACCTCTGGTGAAAAAGACAAATTTCCGCCGATTCAGTAGGAAGCGGGTCAAATTTGAACTGCGACTGCCTCATAGTTTGCTATTTAATTTTTCCAAAAATCATTTATAGGTACAAAAGTATCTATTTAATCATAGAAACACCAAAAAATTCCAAGATTCAACCACTAGCTAGGAACGGTCAAGCCCGCCGTTTTGACCGCATTTTGAAACGGGCATACAAAATTAAAAAAAATCAAAAAATTGGGAAACCTTCGCATTGTGTCATTATATGTGACCAAGTTTCCAGGAAAAATAATAAACTTGTAATACGACAATTATTTAAAAAAAAGTGTTCTCAGAAATGAGCTATCATGCGTGAAGATTCATGGCTTTTCAACCCAAATGATCAATCTTATGGCCACATTCATGGAATAGTTTGTTCAAATGATCTAATATTGTGCACAAGGGTGCATCTTGGAATTCCAAACAATGTTGCCTAAGGGAGTTTTCATTTTCTTTGCACGGAAAATTCATTTTCCATTTTCCGAGTGCCCGAAATGAGTTTTTTTTGTGAAGGACCTACCATATATTTGTTGCAAAATTGGACCAAATCAATTTTATAAAATACTAGGCCATATTTAATGCACAATTGACAAAAATGGTTGGGTGTCAAAAGCTTTGATCCATCTCTGGTGAAAAAGGCAAATTTCCGCCGATTCAGCAGGAAGTGGGTCAAATTTGAACTGCAGCTGCCTTATAGTTTGCTCTTTATTTTTTCCAAAAATCATTTCTAGGCACATAAGTATCTATTTAAGCATAAATACATGGTTTGGTGGTGATACGTTGAGGTTTCGACGGTGGCCCAGGGCCCCAACTCCAAAACGCATAGACTCGCATGACCGCCGCATGGTCACCGCGTGACCGTGGCGTTGCCATGTGTTCTGGGAAGCCTAGGCATGTCTAGTAGGTTTGGCACTCCCCAGGTAGATGCTTGGAAGAAAATAACAATAGAAGAATCTCACGAGGAGACCGAACAATGCTCAAACATGAATTAGCACCCAAGTGTTTGATTAGTGGTACGGGAAATGCACATGGCCAATGGGCCTGAGTTTTGGCTGAGGATGATCATCTACTAAGGACACTATCTTGGAAAATTTGCAGCTCAAATGGAGGAGCCTAGGTGTCACTTGCTTTGCAACGTACCACACTGGACAGAAATATGAATGTTGAAGCCACAGTCACATGTATTGTTAGATGGGGCTCAAATTTTGTGGAGAGCAATGATTTGGGAATATAGAAGATGTGGCAAAAATTCAGCTCATTAGGATATGCCTAGCTAGTACTTCCTTCACAACAGTTCGAGTTGAACAAAAACTTTGGAAATTTGCCGAGGTAGATTTTCCAGGCAAATGGAGTTGAATATTGTCATGAGGCAATGATTTGGATAGTAAAGAATGCCCAATTTTTTGGGGAATTTTGGGAATGACAGAAATATAGGTTGCTTCACAACCTAGTGCAAAAATTGACACATGGACATGACACATAGGAAAAATTGATGAGGTGGCGCCTAGTCATAGAAATCGACCACAACTTACAAGGTTATGACCATCTATATTGGTCATGACCAGCTAGAAATAAGGCAGCGGATCAGTGTTGTCTGCTTTGTGACCATTTCGTGTAAGGAAATTACGACCTTTCTGACCAAAATGGTCGATATAGTTTAGCGTTTGGAGCCCCCCGAACAGCTTTTGACCAATTGGTCTCAAATGGTCTTAGATCTATGACCAATTCTTCGAGGGTCACTGCCAGAAGGTCACTAGTTGACATATTTCTTGTAGTGATGCCATTTTAACTACAAGCTCTTGAATTAGCCATGAACTCTGTGCAATGCCTGACTCCATGACTTGTGTGCAAGTCGAGGATAACAATGAGATGGGCACGGAGGTGCTCCCGGCCGTTGACAGCAAGGGCAAGCAGCCGCTTCACCCAATGCCCGACGAGGTTGAGCTGCCGCCCACTGCCGAGGAAGACCCGAAGACGCCTGAGGGTGGCGACAACAAGGGCATGGAGGATCCCCCCAGCAACAAGCACCGCAACTACGGCCACTACCATCAGCAGGATGGCCCAATTACTTACTTCTGCAAGGTCATCCTCACCAAAGCTTGAGTGCATCCCCATGCCCCTGGACTTCACCAAGCACTTCGTCGCGGTGCCGACGGAGTTCAAGCTCAGGAACAACACCGGCTGCTCCTGGAAGGTGACGGTCAAGCTGATGAACAGCAGGGTGACCCTGGATCAGGGTTGGGCCACCTACGCAGCCGTTCATCAGATCAAGATCGGCTACATGGTGACGTTCAAGCTCCTCACTCCCGACACCCTCAAGGTCATCATCTTCGACAACGATGGCATTGAGGTCGTCAACAAGTGCGGGAAGCACGACAAAGCCTTCGCCGCCAAGGAGTAGGGCTGGGCCACCTCTTTCGAGTGTACTATCGATTCTGCTTTGAACATGTTTATGGTTTATGCGTTGAACTGTTATATCTGTGGTACTGCTTATATCTGAATTATGCTAGTTGATGCTCTGTTTATACTCTATTGTGCTTATGATGTGTGCTGCCGAAGTGTGGTGGTAACCTCACCAACTAGCCAAAGAGGTTACACACATCAGTGTTGGAAATATGCCCTAGAGGCAATAATAAAATGGTTATTATTATATTTCCTTGTTCATGATAATTGTCTATTGTTCATGCTTTAATTGTGTTATCCGGAAATTGTAATACATGTGTGAATACATAGACCATAACATGTCCCTAGTGAGCCTCTAGTTGACTAGCTCATTGATCAATAGATGGTTACGGTTTCCTAACCATGGACATTGGATGTCATTGATAACGGGATCACATCATTAGGAGAATGATGTGATGGACAAGACCCAATCCTAAGCATAGCACTCGATCGTGTAGTTCGTTTGCTAAAGCTTTTCTAATGTCAAGTATCATTTCCTTAGACCATGAGATCGTGCAACTCCCGGATACCGTAGGAATGCTTTGGGTGTACCAAACGTCACAACGTAATTGGATGGCTATAAAGGTGCACTACAGGTATCTCCGAAAGTGTCTGTTGGGTTGGCTTGGATCGAGACTGGGATTTGTCACTCCGTATGACGGAGAGGTATCTCTGGGCCCACTCGGTATTGCATCATCATAATGAGCTCAATGTGACTAAGTAGTTAGTCACGGGATCATGCATTACGGAACGAGTAAAGTGACTTGCCGGTAACAAGATTGAACGAGGTATTGGGATACCGACGATCGAATCTCGGGCAAGTAAAGTACCGATTGACAAAGGGAATTGTATACGGGATTGCTTGAATCCTCGACATCGTGGTTCATCCGATGAGATCATCGTGGAACATGTGGGAGCCAACATGGGTATCTAGATCCCGCTGTTGGTTATTGGCTAGAGAGGTGTCTCGGTCATGTCTGCATGATTCCCGAACCCGTAGGGTCTCGGTCATGTCTGCCGGAGAACTGTCACTCCACCACCACCACGCCGTCGTGCTGCTGTTGGAGCCTTCTTCCTCAACCTCTCCCTCCTCCTTGCTGGATCAAGGCGTGG
The DNA here is from genome assembly GCF_018294505.1 of Triticum aestivum. Lineage (NCBI taxonomy): Eukaryota > Viridiplantae > Streptophyta > Magnoliopsida > Poales > Poaceae > Triticum > Triticum aestivum. Next base: position 632,224,788 of record NC_057799.1, read on the forward strand.
GAGACGTCACCGCTCCGTACGTGTGTTGAACGCGGAGGTGCCGTCCGTTCGGCGCTTGGATCATCGGTGATTTGGATCACGACGAGTACGACTCCATCAACCCCGTTCTCTTGAACGCTTCCGCTCGCGATCTACAAGGGTATGTAGATGCACTCCTCCCCTCTCGTTGCTAGTAAACTCCATAGATTGATCTTGGTGATGCGTAGAAAATTTTAATTTCTGCTACGATCCCCAACAATCAGGCCTTGCATACAACCAAACACCATGCCTTGGGTTTGTGGACTAACATGCAGGCAACCAAACACCAGGCAGTGTGGTTCAGCCCATGTAGGTAAGATGGCATGCAGGCAACCAAACAACATGCATATGGTGCATTTGAGGCTGCATTTGCATAGCCAGGTTGGGTGGAGAAGTGTATGCAATGCGGGTACTGTAGCGCACGGCAACCAAACACGCCCTTAATGTCCGTTTGCAGCCGATTTTTGTTGTGCGTCGTTTGATAACATATGGTAGATTAATATTTGCACATGCAGTATGGATATAAGATACACGGATGTAGAGTGACAAATACGAGGCGTGTCTGATCAGTGTTCGCAGGCGTGTCCGGACGATTGAGTCCGCCGTCGTTTGAGGGCCAGATTTGGCGCTGTAGATGCTCTCAGTGGACGCAGTTGCGAGTTGTCCCGTCCATAATTGATGAGCATCCGCTATGCACAGATAACACGGTCAGGATGAATCTTTTTTTTGTGGGGGTCAGCGCCTGCGGCTCATCTAGCCTCGTGTAGCGTCAGTCGTCTCTGTGCCGAGTTGCCACGTCAGGTTTCTCTACTCGTATAAAAAGCACAATTGGTGATGATGGTGTGCCTGCCATCAACGAATCTCGACCGTCCGATCTGCATCTAACGCATATGATGCAAGCTCTGGCACTTTTGCAAAAAGACACCGCCACCCTCTCCATATTATTTTCTAACCCATCTGTCTCTCCATTCCAGACCCATCCAGATCCATCCCCCGCTACTCTCCTCTAGCCAGCAATGGAACTCCGATCTTGCGCGCCGGCCGCTACCGACGACGACTGTCCCCAATGCCTCGGGTGCCTTATGCCGCCGTAGCTACCATCATCACGACCTCGTCTCCTCTGCCCCCTTTCCCGTCTCTCCTCACCGTCTCCTCTGGCCCCCTCCTGCATCTCCCTGGAGGCCGACAGCTGCAAGTATGCCGCGGGCTACGCACTGCACATCCTCGTCGACGGCGGCGCCGCAGCTCAGGGTAGCGCGAACAGGAGCTCCGCTGGGCTGTGCCGTTCTCGTGGCAATCCTCACCTCTGCCACCCTCGACTCAGGCGAGCGGCGGCCCCCGGCACCTAACCGCCGCTCCAGGGACCTAGCTTGGCCGCTTAGCCTCCGCCCCATGCGCGATATAGCGCGGGCCGCCGTATAGGGCGTGCTGCCTTCGTCGTCTTCTCCGCACAACCTACGTACTCGACGACAGCAGCTATGCCCCGACTGCGTGCGTCCTCATCCCCGACGTCGCCTGACTTCCGGCGCCCTCGGCTGCTCCTGCCATCCTCCCTAAGTTGCGGCACTCGTCCACCTCTCCTCGAGCTTCACAGGTAGATGCAGGCATCCCCATCTTCTCCTCGGGCGCACGCCAGCTGTTCGATTCACTGACCCAACGGATGTTTTAGCATTTCGTGGCCGAGAGTGCTGCTGTGAGATGGGCTAACACATACTCCCTCCGTTCCCAAATATAAGTCTTTTTAGAGATTCCAAGAAGTGACTACATACGGTGTAAAATGAGTGAATCTACACTCTTAAATATGTCTACATACATCTGTATGTTGTAGTCCATTTGAAATGTCTAAAAAGACTTATATTTAGGAACGGAGGGAGTAGATGGCATTATATGGGGTTTTCACACTTACAACTGATGCATTTAATAGATTTTTGAGAGGGAATAGGTTTTTTTTGTCCCATATAATATTTCTCTTTAAAACTGAAAAAATAAACACAACAAAATTAGTGGATACTAGGGTGACTCCTATATAATTGATCAAATACAATCACATAATATAAGTTGTGATTTATGCAATCAAAAAAAATTACGCTTCATGTAAACCTAAATATAATTTGTATCATTTCTTCTTTTTTTAATTGTGTTTTTTTCATAGAACTAAAAGTCGGTTTTCGGAGAGACATTGGTTTCAGCCTTGGCCTTCTTCATTTCAAAGATTATGCTGCTTATTCCGCCATTTTGAGAAAGTCAATATCTCAACAGCTAGCTGGCAACTTAGCCAATGATGTTGGACTCAAATTCTTGGATTGTTGCTGTATATTCAGAATTTCTTTTGTAAACAAAAGTGAGGAGTTGGAGAGGATCTGCAACTGTAAAATTTACTTGTTCATGCTTCTTCCATAGAAGACATCTCAAGCCGACCTGATTGCATTTGTTTGTGTATGGAAGTGCGAGTTAGTGCAAATGTATAGTTCTGAATTTAGATTTGCATGTGCTTTACTAGCTGGTAGGAAATGCTGGAATTTTATCTATTTTTGGGCCTAGCCCAATAGCAGTTTCAGAAATTCCTGATAAATCCTAGAGGCCCACGCAGCCCATTCGTGCAAGGCAAGAGGTGGAACTAAAGTTTAGTCCCACATTGCTAGTTTAGAGGGAGTTGGACCTCTTTATAAGGGAGGTTCTTTCCCCACTTGTATGAGCATGAGAACAAGAGGGACATCCACGCGCGCTCCTCCTCCGCCGCCCGCCTCGCCACGACGCGCCGCGGGTTGCGGGAACGAGCCGATGTCTAAATTTTTGCCACGCACTACGGGTATACGAAAGGTCACACGAAAGCTGAAAAGATGTTTGCCAAAGTGGAGTTCGAATGCGAACGGTGCAGCCCTTCGGCTGCTGGCTGTTCGCTTCAATAAAATCATTTGGTAAATTGCTCATATTTCCAACAATCCAAAAACCTTATTATAGGCAATTTACCCCGAGTGGTTTTGCTGCTTCCATGAGACCTCCTATGTTTGAGGGTATCCACTATAAGAGGTGGCACGTGAGAGCAGTCTTATGGTTTCAAACCATGAGTTGCTATGACGCCACTCTCGGCAAACCTGAAGGAGAGCTTGATGCTCAACAGGCACAAGCTTTTCAGAAAATGGATACTCTGTTTAAGGCTGCTCTCTTGAGTGTTCTTGGTGAGAACATAGTTGATGCTTATGCGTCAATTGATAATGGAAAAGATATGTGGGATGCACTCGAGGCCAAGTTTGGGGTCTCGAATGCTGGCACTGAGCTGTACTTCATGGAGCAATTCTATGATTACAGGATGACTGAAGAGTGCTCCGTGGTTGAGCAAGCTCATGATGTACAGTCATTTGCTAGAGAACTTGAGCACTTCAGTTGTATGCTACCGGACAAGTTTGTTGCCGGAGGTATCATCACTAAGCTTCCTCCTTCGTGGAGGAACTTTGCTACCTTACTGAAGCATAAGAGACATGAGTTTTCCGTCCCGGATCTCATTGGCACTCTTGATGTGGAAGAAAAGGCGAGAGCAAAGGATACACATGCTCGAGGTATTGACGGAGGATCTAGTGCCAATCTGGTACAAAAGAAGAACTTCCAGCCCCACAAGTTCAAGAACAAGGGCAAGTTTGATGGGAAGAACAAGGCTGTGCAGCACACGAACTTCAAGAAGAAGAATGACAAGAAGAAAGGTGATTGTCATGTGTGTGGCGATCCTGATCATTGGGCTCCTAGTTGCCCTAATCGCTATGACAAGCGTCACCCTGGGAAAGGCGGCAAGACCGCTAATGTTGTCATTGGAGACACTGACATGAAGGATGATGGGTATGGTATATTTCCCACTATTCTTTCAGTATGTCATTCTCCTGATTGGTTGATTGACACGGGTGCTAATGTGCATGTATGCGGTGATATTTCCATGTTTTTGTCTTATCAGACCACAGGGACTTCAACCGTGCTGATGGGCAACGGTTCAAGTGCTTCTGTTCGTGGTGTTGGCATGATCGATCTGAAGTTTACTTCGGGGAAGATCGTGCGGCTGAAGAACGTGCATTATGTCCCCTCCGTCAATAAAAATCTTGTTAGCGGATCTCTTCTGTGTAGAGATGGCTACAAGCTTGTCTTTGAGTCAAATAAATTTGTAATATCCAAGTATGGAACCTTTGTTGGTAAAGGCTATGAGTCAGGAGGCCTGTTTTGTTTATCCTTATCAGACGTTTGCAATAAAGTTGTTAATCATGTTTTCAACAATAGTGAATCAAATGTGTGGCATTCACGTCTTTGTCATGTTAACTTTGGTTGCATGTCGCGACTAGCAAAGTTGAACTTAATCCCTAGTTTCACCACTGTCAAGGGATCTAAGTGTCAAGTGTGTGTGCAAGCTAAGCAACCTCGTAAGTCTCACACGACTGCGGAAACGAGAAATCTTGCACCACTAGAGCTCATACATTCAGATCTATGTGAAATGAATGGTGTTTTGACAAAAGGTGGAAAGAAATATTTCATGACGTTAATTGACGACTCCACTAGATACTCCCGTGTGTATCTTCTGAAATCTAAGGATGAGGCTTTGAACTTTTTCAAGATCTATAAAGCTGAAGTGGAAAACCAACTTGATCGAAAAATCAAGAGGCGGTCCGACCGTGGTGGAGAGTATTTTTCCAATGAATTTGATGCTTTTTGTGTGGAACATGGTATAATCCATGAGAGGACGCCTCCCTATTCACCTCAGTCAAATGGGGTGGCCGAAAGAAAGAACCGTACTCTAACTGATTTGGTTAACGCCATGTTAGACACATCGGGTCTCTCCAAGGCATGGTGGGGGGAGGCGATATTGAGAGCATGTCATGTCCTAAACTGAGTTCCCACAAAGAACAAAGAGATAACTCCATTCGAGGAATGGGAGAAGAAAAGGTTAAAACTCTCTTATCTACGAACATGGGGTTGTTTGGCAAAAGTCAATGTTCCAATTCCAAAGAAGCGGAAGCTTGGACCAAAGACTGTGGATTGTGTTTTCCTGGGATATGCTTTTCATAGCATTGGCTATAGATTCTTGGTTGTAAAATCTGAGGTACCTGACATGCATGTCGGTATGATCATAGAGTCGAATGATGCGACTATCTTTGAAGATATCTTTCCCATGAAGGATATGGCTACCTCATCTAATCAGGAGATGCCTAGTTCATCGAATCAGGAACCAGTTACAATTACCAAACCTGCCATTTTGATGGAACACTTTGAAAGTCCTGTGGAGGAGAACAATGAAGTTCCTACTAGGAGCAAGAGACAGAGGACTGCAAAGTCCTTTGGTGATGATTTTCTTGTGTATCTCATAGATGGCACTCCCAGTTCTATTTCAGAGGCCTATGCATCTGAAGATGCTGACTACTGGAAGGAAGCGGTTCGTAGCGAGATGGATTCCATCTTCACGAATGAAACTTGGGAGATAACTGATCGTCCTTATGGGTGCAAACCTATAGGATGCAAATGGGTATTCAAGAAGAAGTTTAGGCCTGATGGTACTATTGAAAAGTACAAGGCTCGGCTCGTGGCTAAGGGTTATACCCAAAAGGAAGGTGAAGACTTCTTTGATACTTACTCACCTGTGGCTCGACTGACCACTATTCGAGTTCTGCTTTCACTAGCTGCCTCACATGGTCTTCTCGTTCATCAAATGGATGTTAAGACTGCTTTCCTAAATGGAGAGTTGGACAAGGAGATTTATATGGAACAACCAGATGGGTTTGTACTAGATGGTCAGGAAGGGAAAGTGTGCAAGTTGCTGAAGGCTTTGTATGGACTTAAGCAAGCACCCAAGCAGTGGCATGAGAAGTTTGAAAGAACTTCAACTGCTGTAGGCTTCGTTGTAAACGAAGCTGATAAATGTGTGTACTATCGCCATGGTGGGGGCGAAGGAGTTATTCTTTGCTTGTATGTTGATGACATACTGATTTTCGGAACAAATCTGAATGTTATTAAGGAGGTCAAGGATTTCCTATCTCGTTGTTTTGAGATGAAGGATTTAGGAGTGGCTAATGTCATTCTGAACATCAAGTTGTTGAGAGACGATGATGGTGGGATTACATTGCTTCAATCTCACTATGTGGAAAAGATCTTGAGTCGCTTTGGCTATAGTGACTGCAAGCCCTCTCCAACACCATATGATGCGAGTGTGTTAATTCGAAGGAATCAAAGAATTGCTAGAGATCAATTGAAGTATTCTCAGATCGTTGGCTCGCTTATGTACTTAGCCAGTGCTACAAGACCTGACATCTCTTTTGCTGTTAGCAAACTGAGTCGGTTTGTCTCAAAACCAGGAGATGTGCATTGGAAAGCTCTAGAGAGAGTTTTGCGTTATTTGAAAGGCACTGCAAATTATGGAATTCACTACACCGGGCACCCAAAGGTGCTTGAAGGGTATAGTGACTCAAACTAGATCTCAGATGCTGATGAGATAAAGGCCACGAGCGGATATGTATTCACTCATGGAGGCGGCGCTGTTTCTTGGAAGTCTTGCAAGCAGACCATCTTAACGAGCTCAACAATGGAAGCAGAACTCACAACACTAGATACAGCTACGGTCAAAGCAGATTGGCTTCGCCGGCTCTTGAATGACTTGCCGGTTGTTGAGAAACCTGTATCGGGTATCCTTATGAACTGCGGCAATCAAACTGTGATCACAAAAGTGAGCAACTCAAAGGATAACATGAAGTCATCAAGACACGTTCAGAGAAGGTTAAAGTCTGTCAGGAAAATGAGAAACTCCGGAGTTATTGCATTGGATTATATCCAAACTTCTAAAAATCTGGCAGATCCTTTTACTAAGGGTCTATCACGTAATGTGATAGATAATGCATCGAGGGAGATGGGTATGAGACCCACACTATGAGTTGTTCACAGTGGTAACCTATTCTTTGTGATCGGAGATCCCGTGAATTATATGTGGAAGACAAGATGTTGATCAACTGAGAGGAGAGTATCCTTACTATTAACAATACCACTCCATGAAGATGCAATACTCTCCTAAAACTGCATGGCAGGTTGATGTATATCTTAATGTGTTCTAAGTGGCTCATTTAAGCAGAGATGTTGTCCTGCAGAACATCTTTTGAAGAACACACCTATATGAGTCTGATTGTCAAACGTCGCAATCTATGAAAGTAGGGTTCTCTCTAGTAAACTCATGAAAGGTCTCGGAGTATGACGCATAAGCTCCACCCGCGGGGAAGACCCACGGTAGCCACATATCGGTCAAGGCTTTATGTGAAGCTAGATTCGCAGAAAACTTGCAGTTCAAGGCCCAGTCCACTGTTCAAGTTGCTTACTAGTGTAGCATAGAGTTCTAGGTGGAAGTTCAACTTAACAGTCTCCACTGCAATACCGGTATATAAAACAGTGTTTTGGAACCAAAGGCAAATTTTGTGTGCCTCTAGGATCTGGTGGGGGATTGCTGGAATTTTGTCTATTTTTGGGCCTAGCCCAATAGCAGTTTCAGAAATTCCTAATAAATCTTAGAGGCCCACGCAGCCCATTCGTGCAAGGCAAGAGGTGGAACTAAAGTTTAGTCCCACATTGCTAGTTTAGAGGGAGTTGGACCTCTTTATAAGGGAGGTTCTTTCCCCACTTGTATGAGCATGAGAACAAGAGGGACATCCACGCGCGCTCCTCCTCCGCCGCCCGCCTCGCCTCGCCTCGCCTCGCCTCGCCTCGCCTCGTCACGACGCGACGCGACGCGACGCGGGAATGAGCCGAGCCGATGTCTAAATTTTTGCCACGCACACGGAAGCTGAAAAGATTTTTGCGAAAGTGGAGTTCGAATGCGAACGGTGCAGCCCTTCGGCTGCTGGCTGTTCGCTTCATTTCCGTCTCTTCATTTCGCCTCCCGTCGCTGCCCTCTCGCCTCCTTCTCTTGCGCCTATAAAAGGGAGGTCGCTCCTCTCAGAGAGGCGCACTAGAACAACACAACCCTCTCGCCTCAGAGTTCCCAACCACTGAGCTACTGCTACGATCTTCCCCATACCGGCTTGCGGCGTGCACCGCAGGTCGGGACAGTAGGCCTCCGAAACCGCACCACTTTGAGTCCTGTACGGGAGAAGGGTGATAAGGTTTTTGGGGAGCGCTCCGCGCGACTACTGACTTTTCCATCACGGACTCCGACGACTACTTCCCCGACGACGACTTCTTCCCCGACGTCGACAACCTCATCGACGACATGGCTGGAGAGGATGTCGACCCCAAGTCCAGTGCTTCTGCTGCTGCTGTCCCGTACGTGTTCTTCCTCTTTTTATTAGAGACCCTGCTACAGTTCCTTGTTCTAGTGTTTGCCCTAGATATGTTAGACTCTATTTCATACATGCAACTTGCTATACTATCTGCTCTAGATGTGTTTAGTTACAGTTCATATATGAAGATGATGTTTACCTTCTCTTTGTCGAATCGCATGACTTGTTTTATCACTGCTATACTAGTCGTGCTTTATCTAGTATTTCTGTTAATAAAATCATTTGGTAAATTGCTCATATTTCCAACAGGAAATACTCTCTCTGTAGATAAATATAAAGCGTACATATGATTATTCTACTACCTGCGTCTAGAATTCTAAATACATAAAACCTGTTTTCATGGCCATGGGTTGTGGATTGTTGTTACTACTCAGGCCACAGACCACTGAGTGTGAAAAAAATGTGAATTTTTGTCTAAGTGTTTATTCAAACTTTTGATTGTGAAAGTTCAGAAAGGGGTAAGGATTCAGTAGTGTGTAACATTTGGTATGGTGGTAATTGAAAATTCTGGAGTATTCCTGATTTGTCATCTTCTAAATTTCAATGGTGGGCAATAAACCTACACCTACGTCCAATGCCTGAAATATTGCTTCTCTTCTCGGCTACTGCATCTCCTTCCTAATCTGCTGCCTCCCAAATTTGATTTTTTTTTGTCACCTGTCCGCTCGGCCGAACAAAGCAGCGAGAATGTTGGTGGAGGGGCGACAAGAAAAACGTCTCTTCATCTGCGTGCAAAGGAAGGGTGCTTTCGGAGACACGCGAATTGCCAAGAAGAAAAGAGCCGGAGAGAGAAGAAGGTTTTCGCTATATGAATAAAAACCACTAGCCATCACATTTCTGAATTATATTACTTGTTGATCACTACTTTTTTTCTTTCCATAGCAACGCACGAGCATTAAACTAGTATCAAAAGAAAGAAAAATGAACCCCGTCCCATCAATCAGCCGGAAAAAAAGGAGTTGTCACGTCGGGAAGACCACCTCCGAGCATCGGGACGAGCAAGCGTTTCTTCCCGTTGCACGTCAAGACCAGGCTCAGAATTCTGCCCACGGTAGAGAAAATAATGGATGATTGGACTTCTCCTCTTTTTTCTCATGCCTTTGTGTTGAACCCAATTTTCTTGCGTCTCTCACGCACGCACACAGCAGATGAACCCAGACGTTCTACGGTTTTGGCAGCAAACCTTCTTGTTTTTTCCATACGATTCAAACTGAGTTCCACTATCAGAATGGAATCCACCTGAAAGTTATGAGACACTTTTATACTCCCTCCGTTTTTATTTACTCTGTATATTAGATTTGACTGAAGTCAAACTTCATAAAGTTTGATCAAGTTTTAAAAAAATAATAAACATTTACCATAATAAATCTATTTGATGTGAAAGTACATTCAATATTGAATCTAATGGTTTTGATTTGTTATTATATATGTTAATATTTTTGTCTATAAATATTGTTAAAGTTGATAAATTTTGACTTTGATCAAAGCTAATACGTAGAGTAAATAAAAACGGAGGGAGTATAGAGGAAGGGGGGAAATGGTGGAGGTCGAGGTGGATAATACGAGCTCTACTTTCAAAAGATAACGGAACAACGGCTGTCTGGTTCCCCAGAAATCTTTACTAACTAAGCAATATCTCTACTCACACAGGAGAACTTGGTAGCCTCCCTTTTACGATTTATTTTTGTCTGATCTATTTTCGCGTCACGTACCACCACCCTTCTCACTAAAAGCCAAATCAATTCCCACAACCCTTCCTTTGGTTTTTCCATCCTGGCACTGGTATATCCCCATTACATACGATTTTTTCCTTCCTTGGATAAGATCTCCGTCTTACTGATTTTCTCACAATCAAGCATGGATGGCCCACACTTCCCAAATGACAAAACAATTATGAAAAAATTCTTAACTTTCCCTGCTTAGGTCCACACTTCCCAAATCACAAAATAGTCTAAAATCTTTCTGATTTTCTAACAATCAAGCATGGATGTGGCCCACATTTTTCAAATCACAAAACAATTCATGCAAAAATCTTAACTTTACTTGCTCAGGCCCACACTTCCCAAATCACAAAACAGTCTAAATTTTTTCGTTGTGGCTGGCTGACTCATAGATCGCAAGCGGCCACTCGATGACCTCTCGTCGTCCGTCCCCGCTCAACATCGACCCCTCCCTGCTCCTCTTCTCCGCAACCGAGAAGGTTGTGGCCGCCTGGCAGGGACAGTGGATTTGGCTACAGTGAGCCTGGCAGCGGCCAGATTGTCACGACGGGCAAGTCAACGTTAGGCAGCCGGATCCCAAGATGGAGGTATGTGTGCTTGCTTGTTGATGTGTGTTTGTTCGATGTGCTTGTTGCCATGCTCGAGATCCATCTGTGTTGACATCAGCTTTCTCTGGACGGTGCGGTCCACGCGCTCGACCAAAGCGACAACTAGCAGGACGACGGGGGCCACACCGATGATTTTTTTCTGAATGAAAGGGTTCTTTCCCCCGATTTCATTAACGAAACCAAATAGTCGTATCGTACAGCCAGAACACATACAAACACCACCCAACTATGAAACATAAAAGAGAAGTGCGAGGCAACAACAGCCCCCAAGAACACCAGCACTCACCCTCGCCCTCTCTTAACCGTGGAATACAAGTGAAAAGGAAAGTAAGCTAGAACTCGCCCAAACTCAACTAATCACCACCTATGCTACCAACACGATCAACCAACACCTCTGCCATTTACGACTTTTTTCTTTCCCTTCCATCTTGAGTGACCACGATGAAAATTCCTCCAACCTTGAAATCCAGGAAGCCCACCCCTCCGAGCTTAAAGATCTCACTGGCAACTCGATCTAGCAGTCTTGCGCATCGTTGTAGCTCCAGTTTTGCGCCCTCCTTCACCTGCAAAAAGCTCCAACCATTAATCCAATGTGACATTTAAAAAATAACAATGATCAGATGGCCAAACTTGATGGAAACAAGCCATGTTCCTAGTTTTCTAGATGCTCTAAATTAAGGCAGCAACTCCGACAGAATATAATCTTTTTTTTTTCAAACCCATTCCCCCAGTCAATCACTAAAGCATGAATCCAGATCAAAAAAGTTACGGTATATCCCCACAGTGTAACCCACAACACTCCACATATATCTGGCAAGATGACATTGGAAAAAAAGATGATCAATTGATTCTTTCTTCCCACAAAATAGGCATTGTTCCTAACACCCGCCTATGTAAAAGAACATCCCTGGTTAGAATACTTTTTTTCAAAGCCAACCACAAAAATGATCCTAAGGGGAATTTTAGCTTTTCAGAGGAATCTATTTGGACATTTCTCTCCAATCTGCAATGCAGAGTAGAAAGATTTGACACTAAAGATCCCAGATGATTCCAAAGACCAAATAAGTTTGTCATCTTCATTATTCAAAGAAACTTGCCTGCAAATATTCAACAAGTCCTGCTAATGAATTGCTTTATCACCAACTAGAGCCCTTCGTAAACTAAACTTATCAAGGCCAGTGGTAAAAGCATCATTGACCGTTGTGCTCTAATTTTGGGAAATACTATATAAACTAGGGAAAATATCTGAGAGTTTCTATTTTCCGAGCCATTTGTCTTCCGAAAATCTGGGTTTCATACCATTTCCAATACAAAACTTGCAACAAGACAAAAACAGGTCCTTACGCTTCAGCAGCCCCTGCCAGAAGTGTGAATCTCCTTGTTTTTTCTGTATTTGTCCAAGAGTGGAATTACCTATATACTTTTCCCACAATACTTTCTGCCACAATCTTTTTTCATTGAAAAGTTTCCACAACCATTTAGATAGAAGAGCCATGTTCATATTATCTAAAATCAAAATTCCTGAACCACCCAAGTCCTTAGGCCTACATACTTTGTCTCAGGCTACTAAATGATATTTCTGTTTGTCTTTATCTCCACTCCATAAAAAGCTAGCTCTAGGTCTATCCAGCTTGTTTTTTTACCCCAGAAGGAAGCCCATAAAAAGAAAGCATGCATAATACCAAGCTAGTTAGGGAGGAATTAATCAATGTAGTTCTGCCAGCAATATTTAAAAGTCTACCCAACCATCCACCCATTCTTTTCTCCACTTTCCCAATAGAAGGATTCCAATCACTTAACTTCAATTTTTTTCATGAACTTGAATGCCTAAATATTTAAAAGGTAGAGAACCTCTTCTACAAGTAAGAATCTCCTCAAATTGTTTTATTCTATCTTCTTCCATGCCAACACATATCACCTCACTCTTATGAAAATTGATTTTCAGACCAGACATGATTTCAAACAAGCTCAATATTCCTTTCACATTCCTGGTTTGAGCCAAGTCATCTTGGAATAAAAGAATTTGTCATCTGCATACTGCAGAACGGACACATCATTATCCTTATGCTTTTTAGCAAGACCACTAATTAGCCCTTGATCAACCGCTCTATCAAATAGAATTGCCAAGATATCTACAACAAGATCAAAGAGCAAGGGAGACATATAATCCCCTTGTCCCAGGCCCTGACATGTTTTAAAGTAAGGCCCAATCTCTCCATTTACCTTAATTTCCACTTTTCCTCCTGAAACAGTCTTCATAACCCAAATGAATCCATTTGTCTAGAAATTTTTTCATCTTAAGAGTTTCAAAAAGAAAAGGCCAGTTGACTTTGTCAAAGGCTTTCTCAAAATCAATCTTGAAGAGAACCCCGGATTTTTTTATGCATAGGATTTAAAGTTTCATGCAATACTAAAACACCTTCTAAAATATACCTCCCTTTTATGAATGCAGTTTGGGAAGATCTAATTATTCCAGTAATTATCAGGATCAGTCAGTTTACCAGAATATTGGTAAACATCTTTAAAATGACATTCAAAAGACAAATTGGCCTGAACTTTTGAATCATGTCCGCATCACTCCCTTTTGGTAAAAGAGAAATTACTCCATAGTTTAGCCTATCAAGGTCTAATCTATGATCATAAAACTCCTCTAATAACACAAATAAATCATTTTTAACTAACTCCCAAAAGTGTTGATAGAATTCAATATTAAAACCATCAGGTCCAAACGCTTTGTTTTTCTCCATATCAAACACAACTTTTTTCAACCCCTCCATAGTGAATTTCCTAGTGAGGATTTTTTGTTCCTCCTCATTAAGTGTTTATAGACCACCATGGTCCAGTTCCAAAGATTTAATCCCAGGCTCACTAAATACTTTTTTATAAAAAATTGGTAATGTAATCTTTCAAATTCTCCTGTCCCTCAATAATTCCTTCATCTTGCAGCAACTTAACAATCATGTTTTTCCTAAGCCTCCCATTTGCCTTAAGATGATAATATTTAGTATTCAAATCTCCTTCAAATAGTTCCTTATCATGAGACCTTTGCAGCCATTTGATTTCCTCCTCTTTCAGAATAATTTTCAGATTATTCCGACATTCTTTTTTTATATTTCCTCTCTTCCTCACTTAAAATATCTATTTCTCCCAACTTATCTAGCCTGTCAATTTCCTCCATCATATTCTATTTTCTGCCTTCTAATTACAGCCTCAACATTCAAATTCCACCTTTCAACACTTCCCTAAGATTTCTTAATTTGTTTTGGATATTGTCTAGAAGATTATCCCCAGGATACTCCTTTTTCCACACTTTTTGAACCACCTCATGTCTGGTCTCTGGAACCAACAATTTTCAAAATTGAAAACGTAAGGTCTCACAAGACAATGATGTACGTGCTCACGCAGGGCTGCCTCCTACCGGTCCATGACGTTCTTCCGGGTGGCGGCGCACACGAGGTCATCCACATCGGCTTCAACAAGACGCCGACATCCACACGGAAGACGGATTGCTTGTTGAGGGTGGCGTCACCCGGCCGATGGCGTGCCGGTGGCCTCGCAGAGGGTAGCATCCACCTGGATGACGTAGTGTTGGCGGAGCGCGGTGTCCGCCCGAACGATGACATGTAACGTGGCGTACGGCGACGACCACCAGATACTCCCCGGCTATGGCATATTTCACTCATTCCAAATAATCAGTTTCATAAATTGACATTTCGGCGTTATGTTTGGGTTAAATAGGTTTCTAGTGAAATAGATGATTTGATCTCTTTCAACCGAAATAGTTTTTTTCTATATTTTTCAAGTGAAGTGGGTTTGTTTCACATATGGAATGTGAAATGTAAAAATTTAAAGGTGTTTGAAATGTATCCACGATTGGTCTTATTTTAAAGGTCATGGTGTCAGGAGTCCAAATATATAAAACGTTTCAAAAAATAATATTATTATGGTTTAAAAGACATGAATAATTTAGCTAAGATGATTAAAGTGCATGGATTTGTTTGAGAGAGAGAGGAGATATGCTGCATATGACTGAAAATAGTACTCCTTGTAATATTTGATTCCCTGACAGATGCATGATGGTGATGAGGCAGACACTTGATTTGACTTAATTAAATATATACATATATAATAATATGTCTGAGTGGGCCAAATGCTGAACGAATCTTAGCGGGCACCACTGGCTGGATGTCTGCCGTGCCGCTACATAGCTTTACCTCGTGGGCAACACGTCCTAGCAGAGCAGAGCAGAGCACACCACAGTCCACAGCTCCACACTCCCTCCCGCAGTCTGCAAATCTGCAATATGCCTGTCTGCTCATCTTCCTCCTTCGACGACGACACTGACGATGCCTCCTTCGGATCGCCTTCGGACGACGGCATCGACAGTGCTGGCGGAGCGCTCTCGTGGCCGGAAGCCGAGAGCATCACCCCCTCGCTGCTCACTCAGGAAGAGGTGGACGGCCTCTCCTGCATGTCCGAGCTCTCGAAGGATTTCATCGCGCGCCCGGCCGGCAATCTGCGGGTGTGCTCGTCGCCGGCGCCGGGGCATGTCTGCGTGTACCCTTGCGCGCTGGAAGCTGGATTCTGCTGCACAAAAACACCGCCATGTCTTCAGGCCTTCTTCTGCGAGGTGCTCAGCCACTTCAGCCTTGCGCCAAGCCAGCTTGCGCCCAACGGGTGGCGCAATGTGGCGCACTTCTACAAGCTCTGTGGTTCCGCCGGCGTGCGACCATCACTGGCATTATTCCAGCAATTCTTCCGGCTGTGGAGAACGCCCAAGGGCAATGCTACTGGTTGGTACCATTTCCGTAGCAAGTACATCTCCTTGCCGGCGCCGGCGGCCGCTCCCAACATTAACTGGAAGGAGGATTATTTCTTCCTCTCGTCGCCGGCGCCGTGGACTTGCCCCGTGCAGTGGGGCGAGCCGTCTGAGGAATCAAAGATTTTGCGAGATGTCGAGGACGACGAGACGGCAGCCGTGCTGAAGTTGTTGGGTGCTCGCGGCAGCGCCTCGGTCGATACGACAAACACTATGCTGGTGAAGGCTGAGCAGCGCAGCGACAGCGACATCTACACCGACACCGGCGAGCGGTCGCCGTCGTCCGGGAGAAAAAGAAGCTCGAGGAGGCAAACACGCCGCTGCTTCAGGTTCTTCATCAAGAAAGGCAAATCCTTCGTTTAGTACAGTATGTGCATGTCTTCACGTACGTTCTGTGATCAATTAATCGCAGGCCGTGAAGAACGTGATGAAGCTGCAGAAGAAGTTGGTCGCACGGGAGCGGGACGCGGCAGCGGAGTCTCGCGCCTGCCGGGCGGAACTGAAGAAACTTGTTAGAAGGGAGAGAGAGAATTGGTGTAATATGATGGATGTATTATTGAGCTTCGAGGACGAGTATATATTGAATACAAGACTTGAAGGGCAAGACGCCTCTCCTAGAGATAAGGTAGGAGACGGATTACAAATCCTAGACTATCAAATACAAATATCGCAAATATATCTCTAACAAAACTGACTGCCACGCTCGAGAAAACGGCAAAGGTGGAGAGCCTACAGATGGAGGTAAAGCAGCTGGAGGCCGAGCTCTGCAAGGCAAAGGGGACAGCAATGCAGGACAACCAGAAGGCTGGCCTTCTGCAGACGGAGGTGAAAAAGTCAAGGGCCGAGCTGAGCGTTGCCAAGGAGGAGGCGAAGGCGGAGGGCGAGAAGGCAGCCGCTCGACAGGAAGAGCTGGAGAAGGTGAAGGTCGCCGAGGCCAAGAAGGCGGCCGCTCTACAGGAGAGAAGACGGCCGCTCTACACAAGCTGGAGAAGATGAAAACCGCCGAAGCCGAGAAGGCGGCCGCTCTACAGCAGAAGCTGAGAGCCGCTGAGGAGGCGAAGGTCGCCGCTCTACAGAAGCTGGAGAAACAGAACGCTGCCGATGTCGAGAAGGCGGCCGCTCTACAGAAGCTGGAGAAGCTGAGAGCCGCCGAGGCCGAGAAGGCGGCCGCTCTTCAGACGGAGCTGGAGAAGATGAAAGCCGCCAAGGCCAAGAAGGCGGACCCGGTGAAGACGAGTGAAGAGTTCGACATTTACCTGAGTTAACTCTTTGATTAGCTGTTCCTGTTCGTCAGGTAATCAGCGTATCTGCCTAGTAGTATGATCCCTTTTGTCCGAGGTTATCCCTCTCTAGCAAATGTGGACTTCGCAGTTTGGTGTCATAATATGAAATTCAAATTACTCCTGCTACTTTACATGTGCTACAATTTGGTTCTCTCTACATTTTCGCAATTGCTGTTACAAACACAAAGGTTTGGTCATATATATTGTCGCACCTGATGTCAAAACGCTATGTTTTGTCAGTGTTTTTGAGGGTTATCCCTTCATCCTCATCTAGCCTTAACTTGGCAAGTGTTCAGTGGCTCCATCAAGGCGCTCCCTTGTATTTTAGAAATGGCATCTCGACATGGCAAACATTTACGATTAAAGCACTTGGATATGCTTGTGCCAAGATGTCCGAATGCCAAGTGGAGACATTTCCCCAAAATAATACTAAAAGAGAAGTGCTAGCAGAGAGCAGCTCATAGTGTCTGAGCGAGTGAGTTATACTCCCTCCCTTCGGAATTACTTGTCACAGAAGTGGATATATTTAGACGTATTTTAGTTGTAGATACATTCATTTTATCCACTTTTGAGACAAGTAATTTGAAACGAAGAAAGTACAAGTTTGTAAACTGTACACTAGCTCGGTTTGAAGTCCTATGGAAAAATAATTGTAAGAATAGTGGAAACTGTGCTTTATGATGACGGAGCGCCGATTTGTCTGCCATACCACCTACATATCATACAAATGCTACAAGATTTTTTTCGGAAATACTAACGCCCACACATGTGGGTGTTTACATCTCGCCCACACGCGTGGATCAACGTTCGTTTGTGTTTGCACGAATCTTGGCATGTTTTGTCAGATTTTTATGCCACGTACGACGGGGCTGGTGTGTGGGCGTTGGAGAGTTCGCCCACACGCCCGTAGCATGCGGTTTGCCAGCTGCGTTGTGTGGGTGAACTAGTTTCTGCCCACACAGTCACCACCTAGTCCACGCGCGTGTGGGCGACACTCGTACGTTGTTGGATGGCAACTGCAGTTACACGTACGTGGCAACTAGGTAAACACACATAGAAACTATGATTCGTTGCTAGACAACAACTGCAGTTGCGCGTACGTGGCAACCAGATAAACACACATGACAACTGTGATTAATCATACATGGCAACTATGGTTGGATCACACGAACACAGATGGCAACTAGTGTTTGACCATATGTGGCAAGTAGTTAATCACACACAACAACTATGGTTTGATTACACACGGCAACTACCATAAATTAGACATGGCAACTATAGTTAACCAAAACAAATAGAGTTGCCATGCTTTTACAACTACATTTGCCATCCTGGATAAGTACATCTGTCATTCCGGATGGCAACTAAATCACTAGTAGAAAACAGGGCTTGTTGGTTCGGGCCTGGCCAGCCCATTAGTCCCGGTTTATTCACGAACCGGGACCCATGGGGGCATTCGTCCCGGTTCGTGAGCCCAGGGGGCCGGCCGGGGCCTCGTGGGCATTGGTCCCGGTTCGTCTGGACACATTTGTCCCGGTTCCTGGCACGAACCGGAACCAATGGGCCTCGCTCCTGGCCCACAACCATTGGTCCCGGTTCGTGGCTCGAACCGGGACAAATTAGTTGGCTATATACCCCATCGCCGCAGCAGAGCACTCCACAGTGCTCTGTTTTTTGCTCGCCGGCGAGGGGGAGGGCATTTGGTTGCTCTTGCTCACCTCCTATGCACATGAGGTGTTCGATGAAATGCCCGAGCCACACTAGTTAATCTTTCTCCTCTCGAAACTCGACCTCCGAGCTCCATTTTCCCTGAGATTTGTCTAGGTTTAGCGGTCCGTCACGCCCCGTCCCCGTCTTCACCGCCGTCGATCGCCCGCGCCGGCACAACCGTGGCGAGCCTCTTGTTCTTATCTTCTTTCTGAAAGAAAAAATTCTTACTTCAGATAGATACTTGTCTAATTTTCTTACTTTTATTATTCCTTGTTATTATATAGTGCGATGGTTTTGGTATCCGCCCCGTCGGCCCTCGTCCTGTCTATGATTCGGATGTGGTATATATTATCTTTTTATAACTATTTGGTTCATTTATTGTTTATGACAATTATGCCGACCAACGTGACATAGATTTTATTTATCTGGGAGGTGGTTGAACCGGAAATTCCAACTGACCCTATTGTCGAGAGGTTAAATTTAGTTGAAGAAGAAAACAATTACTTGAAGGAAAAAATAAAAAAATTGAGGAGGAGAAGATGATATTGGAGTTGCATGTTGCGGATGTCGTCGATGATCACAAGATCAAGATGGATGCAATGCGGTTGAAGATTAGAGCCCACTATAAGGCCCATCGTGGGAGAGCCGGAGGAAGTAGTGTCGCTGTCAGCCATCATGGAGCCGGACCCTTCTCCATACACTGGCTCCGAATCTTCGGAGTCAACATCGTGGGAGTAGGCCAAGGAGTTTCCCTCTCGCCGCACCCCACGGGCTCACTTCTCTCGGGCCAAACCTCGCCTTTAAGCGAGGCTCTGGACTTAATGTGATCCCTTGTCGTTACAGAGGAGCAATGTCTGAACTATGCCCAGCCCGGACTAAGGGCTGAGAGCAGGGAATTTTACGTCCCACCCACCACCCACTTTATAGCCACTGTCGAGGACTTAACCGACATGCTCGATTACGGCTCCGAAGACATCGGCGGTATGGACGACGATGCCGGAGAAGAGCAGGCCCAAACCCGCCGATTACCGGACGCTGGACGGCCACCTCTTCGTATGACGTGTACATGGTGGGTACACCCAAAGAGAATAGCGGCGACGACAAGGAAGATCCAGTTGTGGACAAACCTCCTGAGATACAGCCAAAGCGCCAACGTCAGCGGCGCCGCTTTAAGCCAGACCGCGGAAAAGATAGCAATACCGGCACAGGAGAAAACAATACTCTCGACGATGCCGAAGACAATGAAGACCCCGTTAAGCCAATTTCCGAACAGGATGAACGGGAAGATGGGCGAATCAGCCCTGATGAACATGCCATAAACGAAGACTCAGAGGACAGTAACTACCTTTCACTCTCCGAGGATGAGGTGAGCCTCGGCAACGAGGATTTTATCGTTCCTGAGGAACCTCTCGAGCAGGAGCGCTTTAAGCGCCGGCTAATAGCCAATGCTAGGAGCCTAAAAAAGAAACAGCAGCAGCTTCAAGCTGATCAAGATATGCTCAATGATAGATGGACTAATGTCCTGGCAGCTGAGGAATACGGCCTCAAGCGCCCAACCAAAAGTTACCCGAAGCGCAAATTGCTACCTAAATTCGATGACGAGGCGCTGGAGCTTGTACCATCAGCACGTAATGCGGCTGACCGACCACCACGTGGCCCGGACAAAGCGACAACTCAAGCCGGACACCAGCCCACACTACCTCACCGTAAAGGCAAAGATAAAACAGCTCGGGGATATACATATGACCTGCGGCAGGACCTGGACAGTAGAGCAGGACAGACCAGATCAATCTACGAATCGCGGGGGCGTGCCCCGACACGTGATGACGGCTACCTAGCCGGACGCGACAAGCATAATCACGTCCAGACCAAAAACCGCAGACGGACTCCATCCGAGCTACGTCGTGACTTGGCCTAATATAGAGGCGCCGCACACCCCCTCTGCTTCACTGATGAAGTAATGGAGCACGAATTCCCATAAGGGTTTAAACTAGTGAATATCGAATCGTACGATGGAACAACAGATCCCGCGGTATGGATTGAGGACTTTCTTCTCCATATTCATATGGCCCGCGGTGATGATCTTCATGCCATCAAATGCCTCCCACTAAAACTTAAGGGGCCAGCTCGGCACTGGTTGAACAGCCTGCCTGAAAACTCCATTGGTAGCCGGGAGGACATGGAAGACGCTTTCCATGATAATTTCCAAGGTACATACGTACGACCTCCGGATGCTGATGACTTAAGTCACATAGTTCAACAGCCCAGAGAGTCAGCCAGGAAATTCTGGACTAGGTTCCTAACTAAAAAGAACCAGATCGTTGATTGTCCGGATGCCGAAGCCCTGGCGGCCTTTAAGCATAGCATCCGCGACGAATGGCTCGCCCGACACCTCGGGCAGGAAAAGCCGAAGTCCATGGCAGCCCTCACGACACTTATAACCCGCTTCTGTGCGGGTGAAGATAGTTGGCTAGCCCGTAGCAATAATAATGCAAGGGAACCTAGCACTTCCGAAGCCAAGGATAGCAACGACAAGCCCCGACGCAACAGGCATCTGCGCCGAAACAACGGCAACAATACCGATGACACGGCAGTCAACGCCGGATTCAATGGCTCCAAGTCCGGCCAGCGGAAGAAGCCCTATAAAAGAAATAATCCGGGCTCATCCAGCTTGGACCGCATACTCGATCGTACATGTCAGATCCACGGGACCCCGGATAAACCAACCAATCATACCAATAGAGACTGTTGGTTTTTAAACAGGTCGGCAAGGTAAATGCTGAGAACAAAGAGAAGGGGTCGCAAATCAAGGACGATGACAAGAGTCCCATCCACCGAACACAGGGGGTCAGAAGAAATTTCCCCCTCAGGTCAAAATGGTGAACATGATATACGCCACCCATATCCCCAAGAGGGAGCGCAAGCGCACGCTCAGAGACGTCTACGCGATAGAGCCAGTCACCCCAAAATTCAACCCATGGTCGTCCTGCCCGATCACTTTTGATCGTAGGGACCATCCGACCAGTATCCGTCATGGCGGTTCAGCCGCACTGGTCCTCGACCCAATAATTGATGGATTCCACCTCACGCGAGTCCTCATGGACAGGGGCGGCATCCTCAACCTGCTCTATCAGGATACAGTGCGCTAAATGGGCATCGATCCATCAAGGATCAAGCCCACCAAAACTACCTTTAAAGGAGTTATACCAGGTGTAGAGGCCCGCTAAATGGGCTCAATCACATTGGAGGTCATCTTCGGATCCCCGGACAACTTACGAAGTGAAGAGTTGATCTTCGATATCGTCCCCTTCCGCAGTGGCTATCACGCACTTCTCGGACGAACCACATTCGCTTGATTCAATGCGGTGCCGGACTATGCTTACCTCAAGCTCAAGATGCCTGGACCACGCGGCGTCATAACAGTCAATGGAAACACGGAGCGCTCCCTCCGTACCGAGGAGCACACCGCGGCCCTGGCAGCGGATGTACAGAGCGGCCTTTTAAGCAGAATTTTAATTCAGCGGCCAAACTCCCGGACACTGTCAAACGAGTCCGGACTACTCCGCAGCTTGACAGTCCGGCTCGTCAGGAGTCAGACTAGCAATGCGGCCTCCATCTCAGTCCCGACCTAGTGGCGGCATACGTACCGCCCGTACATAATTACGCACTAAAAATACCATGGGCAGAGACGGAGGCGTAACCAGATTGTGGTCCACAATACTGCTCGACCTTCCCTGGACACACATACTTCACACTTTTCTTTTTTTATCCTTTTCAGGTTTCTCTTCTACAGGCCCCTCGCGGCGGCCTGCTCATCGGTCCGTTCGAAGTATAGATACACCAAGACAGCAAGAAGCATTGACGTATAAGGGAACCTCTAGGTGGTCTTTTTGACGATTACTCTACCTGCTTTCAGGACCCGCACGCAGCTCTCCCTTGGTCGTGGCTTTTCAAATAGCCCTGTTGCTTATCGCACTACGTGTATAAATATGCTTTGACGTATTAATCAAATAATAATGGAAACAGTTTGCGGCCCAGCTTTTGTGGCACTAGCTTACTGCTTCATTTTATTTCGTCATTCTTGTCGATTGCACCCGTACACTTTGGTACGCTTTAAATTCGCCAGGGGCTTCATTATGCTCCACACTATGGCAACAAAGTCCGAACACTTTTACAGTATAGTTCGGCACCCCAAATTTTAGAATTATATGCATTGGCTCTTAATCATGTCTTTGGTCAATAGTTGGGTTGCCTGGCTCCTGTGCTTACTATCTTACGTTCCGCTCTATCGGCTAGGGTAATAAAGTTAGAACTACTGCGATTGTGTCCTGATTTATCCAGATGAGCACCTCAGTAGAGAAAGCCGAAAACTGACTGTCATGATGCGGCGTGAGCTGGTCAGCTATTCGGATGTTGAAAATCTTTTGCGATTTTTTCCACCTTATGCGACGGATCGGCCTTCATCCGATCAGGTGTTTACAACACCCTAGTCCGGATTAAATAGTAGCTAGGGGCTACACCTATATTTCTATTTTCAAACTCCTATGGCTAAGTGAGGGTGATAAAGCCAAATAGTCCGATTGACTGGTTCGTTGCGCTAGACACCTCCTTCAAGGACCAAACTTTTGGATAAAGAGTGTCTAGATTCATCCCGAACACCCCCGTACTGCCTACGTGGGGGCTGAAGCTGACGACTGGCCAACTCTCAGATTTAACAAAACGGCCGCACAGGAGGTAATTTTTTTGAATAACAAGCATTATATTACATATCAGCCTTGTTTCAACATACAGGACATGGCAACATGAATGTATTCATTCAAAGATAATGTCCTTAGCACATTGCCCCGCCACAATGCGGGATCCCTCCAGGACATCATCAAAATACCGCTCGAGCGTGCAATGCTCCTTGCCCTCGGGCGGCTCCTCGGTCGCAAGCTTGATGGCGTTCATCTTCGCCCACTGCACCTTGACGCGAGCGAAGGCCATCCGCGCACCCTCGATGCAGACCAACCGCTTGATGACTTCAAGCCGGGGGCAGGCATTGACCAGCCGCTTCACGAGCCCGAGTAGCTGCTGGGTATAGCTTCGGCAAGCCATAGCCGGATTATCAAATCCTTCATGGCTAGTTCGGCCACCCTATGCAGTTCGACCAGCTGTTTTAGCTGATCGCTAAAGGGCACCGGATGTTCTGGCTCAAGGTATTGCGTCCAGAACAGCTTCTCAGTTGAGCTCCCCTCTTCAGCTCGGAAGAATTCCGCAGCGTCGGCAACACTGCGCGGTAAATCCACAAACGCTCCTGGAGAACTCCAAATCCGGGTTAGTAAGAGATACCTCTTCTTCACATATTTGCTTTGCATAATGAAGGCCTTACCCGCCGCAATTTTCTTGGCCTCTTGGATTTCCTGGAGGGCGCCCTGGGCTTCAACCCGGGCATCTTGTGCGCTTTGACAAGCCTTGGCGAGTTCGGTCTTTTGATCCGCAATGTTGCGCTCCAAGGACTCGCATTTCTTAACGGCGTCCTGGAGCTCCAGCTGGACCTCATCAACCCTGGCCTCGTGTTTCTCACGGGCGGCTTGCTCCTTCGTGGCTTTCTTTATGGCCTCGGCCAGCGCCTTCTTGAGGGTCTCCACCTCGGCCGCCGCTCCTAACAAATATCATGGCACTATGATCAGCATAAATTATTCATCCTTTCTGGATCTACAAAAGGTCATTGCATACCTTGCTTGTCTTCTAACTGCTTTCTTACACGACCGAGCTCTTCCTCGGCCCGCTCCAGACTCTGCCTCAGTCGAGAGACTTCGGCAGAATGAGAGGTCGCAGCCAGCAACGACGCCTGCTTATTCACATAAGACATATAACACATATGCCCGTGCGTTGCAACGGGAATTAAAACGTCCACCACTATTTTCATCAGCGCAGCACAGCGGCTTCCTATTGATACCAACCAACTATAGGTAGTCACACATCAAGGTCTAGAAGAAATGCATATCATCCATGCATTAATCATGAAACGAACCTGAGCACTGCTGACAAGAAACACTTAGGCCCTCGATTCCGCACAGGTCATCGACCCTTATATTGTAATCTCTTTCTCTGGCATTTTTAAGCTGGTGTGCCACTTAGGGCAGTTTGAGTGCTCCAAATACTACCATCTCCAAATAAAAATGAAAAAGAGTATCATATATACTAAAAAATGTTCAGTATTTCTCCATTCATTACCTAATCTACCATCTCGGCTTTTAGGTCTCACTCTTGAATTTTTTGTTTAGCCCCCATAATTATTAAATGGCCCAATTAATGAAGATGTGCAAAATCCACCTTTAATTTCTCTATCTCAAAATAAAAATGAAAAAGAGTATCATATATATATAATGTAAAACATTTTTCAGTTCATTGACCTAATCTTCCATGTTCCATCTCCCTTTTCGGATCTCACCCCTGAGATTTTGCTTTACCTCCCATGATTATTGAATGACCCAATAAATAGAGACATCCAAAGTGTTTCTCAAAAACAAATATCGGCTTTAAATCCCATGAGTTGCATCCTCCTTTTTTAAATAATTCCCCACACGGTTTTAGTGCTCATCACCACAAGACTAATTTAATCAGGTCTCTTAAATCCAACAATTTTAATGTATCCCCCACATGAATGACCCCCACTCTCCCCACATGAATCTGGTTTTTTAGTTCTCAACAATGCGTCCCTCACATGAATGACCGACTTAATCAGGTCTCTCAGATCCCACAATTATAATGCATCCCTACGTGAACCTGGTCTTTTAGTGCTCACCACCGATGCTTGACCAGATTTTAATCGGGTCTCCCACAATTAATGTGCCTTCCTTTTTTTAACTATAAGGGGACAATCCTCTGTTTGCTCTCTGCTTATTGATTTTCAAGGTGGCATGTTGATTTTCCAAGCAACTCATATATAAACTGGTGGGATTTGATGTAATGAAACGAGATGAGACTATTTAATGGACGAACAAACGTGAAGGGGATACGCAAACTTTTGCAATTAATTTTACACTTTGGGCCACAAGTAAACATGCCGTGGTCCCTGCTAGGTGAGGCCCAATACGCTGGATGGCTCGGGCGACAGATGAAAAGAGAAAGAAAAAAGGCCTACAGGCATATCTCAGGAACGCGCCCGTGACCAAGAGCAACATACCAAGCCGAACTGAACTTTTAACATCACATTGAATATGCTGAAAATGAAATTGGTTGATCCCAATGGTATATTCCTGTCCACATATGTTTCCATTAAACATGTTTAATCCTAAAACTATGTTGGTTCGCGTAATAGACCTCGGGATAAATAAGACTTTTTTTTACTCAGGATAAATAAGACTTGGTTTTCATAAAACAGAAAAGGTGAGCTTTTAAATAAACACTATTATTCGATTTTCTTTATACCTATTTATATATGGCTAATCCTACGCCTCTACTCTTTAACTGCACACCACGTTTGTATAGCTTGTTGCCATCGTGATTCGGCACACCCCTGTTGCTCCTCAGCCCGAGCGAGCTGTGCGACTGCGAGTTAGATCACCGTCCATGCCGCTCCAATGGGCATGACGGTGGAGGCAATCGATAGGGGCCAATCGGCCCTGCCCACCGCCGCTTGGCACGGGGACCCTGCAGGATGGAGCCGTTTTATCGGAAGCACTACTTTTGGTTAGTTTTCACCCTCTTTCTTTGCATGGTAATACGTGTCTCATTCATATCAGAAAGAACAAAGTACAAGTCACGTAAAGACCGACATGACAAAACTGAAAAGATAGCAGAACATCTCTGAGCTTGACACCAACGCCCGTCACCTGCCTCCGGCACCACCACAACAGCCACCGAAGAAAAGAATGACGAATCACCTCCTCACCCGAACTCGACGCGGCTCCATCGCTGATATGCAACTTTGCGGACCTCTAAGTTGGCTCACCAAAAGTGAAGCCCTTACCGTTGAAAGAATCAGACCGGGGCAACACCCCGGACACGTCATCGAACTCCAGATCTGGCACCCCACCATGACTAAAACGTCGAAGGAGGAAACCATATCTGCCATCCACGAACCACGAGCCCAGCACATGCTCCGTCTTCAGATGTCGTCGATGCAGACCACAATCTGCATCCGCTCCTGGACTACCTCCCAAGCTCCGCGCCGACGCTGGAGCAAACGCCGTCACAACGGCGGAGCCCGAGGACACATGTCCACCACGAGGATGCCGCTGCCGCCACGCCATCCTTACTTGAACAGACTGGTTTCCAAATCCATCCCCAAACATAGGACGGATGGCCTCGCCAGGGAAGGATCCGAAGAATCTTTATTTAGCATTGTCATCGTCGCCGCCGAAGCAAAGACGATGAACAACCTAAAAACCTAGACTACGAGAGAGTAAAAGCGGTCCACACGTGTGGATCCGGCAACCCCCTCATCACCGACGACCGAAGTTGCCGGCGGAGGGGAGCCGCTGGAGAGCGGCGTTGGAAGATCGGCCTCCCCTGACGGCGGCTAGGGTTCGAGCTGCCAGGGATGAGAGCAAATCAGGAAAGAGTACGTACGTGGTTCCTAGCTAGTGTCCACCCTCTTTCTCTAGCGTGACACCGCTGCAGCAGCCGATAGCTCTTCGTGACGCCGCAGCTTGGCCACAATGTGCTTCTCCGCCATGCGATGCATGCGGCGTCGTCCAAGTTGCGGCGTGGCATGATAGTGCCATCGAAGGGGACGACGATGCTTCGGAGAGCCAGGTGCCCGCAGGGCCGGCGCTGTAGACTCCTCCGGTGTCGTTGACGATGCATGTGTCGAGCGCAAACAAACATCATGCGAGTCAGCAAGCGCAGGAGGGCTGAATGCTTCCCATTGGCAGCAGCGAAGTGAACTTTGAACGGAGGCTAGGGCGATTTGCTGCAGCAACGTGGCGTGTTAAGCTTCGGGAGGAAGCTTGGAGGAAGGTCATGCATAGCTTCGAGCTCTTGTTGGGTGTGTGCGTGCTCTTGTGTTTGGCTCCCTGGACTGCAGCGAGGGTCAAGTCTCTTATCCAATTCATTCTGAATTCCTGATCAACGGATCTAACCTGTCGGCATCCTGGGAACGGGGGTCCCCAGACTTGCCTGCTTGCGGCCCACGGAGTGGCTTCACCAGCGGCCCTGTACGTCTCATCTTCATCAACAAACACTCAAGACCCTCGCGAGGGGCCAAGCCTCGCGAGGCGGACGACGCAAGACCTCCTCGGGGGCGACCTCACCAGGGTGGCTCGCGAGGGGCGGAGAGATCAAGGCAAGGGACACCTCGCGAGGTTCCTGTGACGTAAGCCATGACGACCAAGGCCAAGCGGGCACCAGGCGGGTGCCAGCGCGCGCAGTGTCCTCGTTTCCTCTTTGGTGCTAAAGAGGCAGGCGCAGGCGAGGGGTCCCGAGGCGTCAAGCAAAGGTTTCCATATCGGTGAGACAAGACCAAGACCAGCAGGACGGCAGGACGGAGGTCACCGTGGAGCCCAAGACGGCATCACCACCAGAGCCTTTGGCAGGCGAAGACTACTTTTGTCAGGATAGCTTGTAGTTGTCTCCCTTCAAATCTGGCCGTTGTGGGATCCCTTCCCGCTCAATATTTGGGAAGAGGACCAAGGCCACTATAGATAGGACTAGCCACCACCATAGCAAGGGGACGAACTTTGGATCAGATCCATTCCACCCTCACACGCACAAGCTCACCAAGCTCAAGAACACCTCTCCTCAGGAGGCTGTTCTTCCCTTGTACTTGTTCATCCTCAGCCCAAGAAGCAATCCACCACACCACACTAGAGTAGGTCTCCCGTTCTTTGGGTTCGTCGGGCTATGCCTTGAGATCGCGGTCAGGGCGAGAACTAGAGGGAGGAGAGATCTTCACGCGCACCCCAGTGTTCGAACCTCAAGGGTTTTGCCAGAACCCGAAATCCGAGATTTGGCGCGCCAGGTAGGGGTGCACCGAAGCTTCGCTCCCCTGACGGCTTCGCATCTCCGACCAGCTCTCATGGACGGCGCCACTTCTCCGACTGGATCGACGGGCGCACGTGCCGGCACCATGGGGCTCCGGGCCCTCGCCCCCGCCCTGCGGCAGGTGCGGTGGCCATGCAAGTTCAAGCCAGAGATGTCGCCCCGCTATGACGTCACGGCGGTTCCGGCGGCCTCCCTGCTGGCGTACGAGGAGGCTGTTCTGGAAGCCGGGGGCGACGACAAGGTCATGGCCAACTTGTTCCCCATGGCCCTCGCCGGCGTGCCGCGCGCTTGGCTTCTCCATCTGCCTGGATGTTCTGTGGCCTCCTGGGAGGAGCTGCGACCTCTTCATCGCACGCTTCGGGGGACCGGCACCCCCTGCCGTCGCGGCCCTCCTCGGTGGCTCCCAGGCGCCGCCCTCAGGTCACCACGTCAAGCAATTCTTCCGCCAAGTGGGCGTCGCCCGTGTGCAGCCAGGAGCTCCTCTAGGATGGGCGGTGCCCAAGGCTGACCTCACCTTCAACATGGAGGATCATCCAGCCATCACCGCGGGCTCAGCCGCTCTCCCATTGCTTTGCACGCCCACCATCTGCCATGTGGCGGTTACCAAGACCCTCATCGATGGCGGGGCCGGGCTCAACGTGCTCTCAGTGGAAGCCTTCAGCTTGCTCCATGTGCCGTGCGAACGGCTCCGCCCTACCAAGCCTTTCTCCGGGGTTGGCAGCGGCTCCACCAGCCCCCTAGGGCAGATCCGCCTCCCCGTGACCTTCGGCACCCACGACAACTACCGCACCGAGCTTATCGACTTTGATGTCGCCCGCATCAGCCTCTCGTACAACGCCATCCTCGGGTACCCGGCCCTGGCTTAGTTCATGGCGGCAACCCATCCTGCCTACAACCTCATGAAGATGCCAGGGAGCAACGGCGTCCTTACCATGGCTGGTGACACCAAGGAGGCCCTCCAAATTGCCTTCAGGGCTGCAGCAGCGGCACGCCCGGCCGACGGAGCCGCCCCGGGGGCTAAGGGGACTGCGCCGACGAAAAAGAAGCGGTTGTTCACCCAAAATCAAGCCGAAATGAAGCAAGTGCCGGTCGAGGAGGATGGAACCTCGGGAGCCACCTTCACAATTGGCGCCAACCTCGACCGGGACCAGGAGGAAGCATTGGTGAACTTCCTGCGCGCAAACAAGGAGGTGTTCGCCTGGGAACTCAAGCAGCTGGTAGGGGTCCCAAGAGGTGTGATCGAGCATCACTTAAGGGTGTGCCCCAATGTGCGCCCTGTGAAGCAGAAGGCGCGGCGACAGTCCACAGAGAAGCAGTCGTTCATCATGCAAGAAACTCGCAAGCTAGAAGCAGCGGGTGTGATCCGCGAGGTCCGGTACCCGGAATGGCTGGCAAACCCCGTCGTCGTGCCGAAGAAAGGAGGAAAAGAGCGCATGTGTGTCGATTTCACCAACCTCAACAAGGCCTGTCCCCAAGATCCGTTCCCACTTCCACGCATCGACCAGATCGTTGACTCCATCGCCGAGTGCGATCTGCTATGCTTCCTGGATGCGTTCTCAGGCTATCACCAGATCAAGATGGCGGCAGAAGATGTGGAGAAGACGGTCTTCCTAACCCCGTGCGGGGTGTACTGCTACACTTGCATGTCGTTCGGGCTGCGCAACGCAGGCGCGACCTTCCAATGGCTGATGCACATCGCCCTGGGTCAGCAGCTTGGGAGGAACGCTGAGGCCTACGTCGACGACATTGTGGTGAAGTCTCGGGAGGCTAGAACTTTGACTCAAGACTTGCAGGAGACTTTTGCGAGCCTACGCCAGGTGGACTTGTGGCTCAACTCGGAGAAGTGCGTGTTTGGTGTCCCTTCCAGCAAGCTGCTGGGCTTCCTTGTGTCCCACAGGGGGATCGAGGCCAACCAGAGAAGGTCAAGGCGATAGAAGACATGAGCCCGCCGCAAACCCTGAAGGAAATGCAGAAGCTCGCGGGCTGCGTGACCTCGTTGGGGCGCTTCATCTCCAAGTTGGGGGAGCGCGCCTTGCTGTTCTTCAAGCTGATGAAGAAGAAGGGCTCGTTCGAGTGGACCCCCGAGGCCGACCTGGCATTTCAAGACCTCAAGAGATACTTGACCAGCCCGCCAGTGATGGTAGCGCCTCGTCCTCTCGAGCCCTTGGTGCTCTACCTATCTGCAACACCCCACTCCGCCAGCGCGGCGCTGGTGGCCCTCAGAGAAGAGCGCCAGGTCAAGGGCCTGCCAAGTGGTACCACCAAACCGGACAAGGCAACGCAAAACCAAGGCGATGCTCCCAAGGCAGCGGCTGCCCCGGCAAGTCGTCAAGCTCCTGAAGCCGGAGATCCACAGGAAGCACCTCAGCCCCAGGGAGCCAAGGACTCCATAGGCACTCCCGCCCTCGTCGAGCACCCGGTGTACTTCATCAGCGCGGTGCTACGAGATGTGAGAGCATGATACCCCATGCCTCAGAAGCTCTTGCTCGCGCTCCTAGTGGCCTCGTGTAAGCTGCGCCACTACTTTCAAGGTCACCCAATCAAGGTCGTCTCGGCCTACCCACTGGAGAGGGTACTCAGGAGCCCAAATGCTGTCGGGAGAGTCGCCGAATGGAATATCGAGCTGCAGGCATTCCAGCTGGAGTTCAGCACAACCAGGGTCATCAAGGGAGCCATGCTCGCCGACTTCGTGGCAGAATGGACGGACGCCCCAAAACTTGAAGCGGGCGAGGACCGATCCCTCTCGCCAGGCAGTGAAGCACTAGACGGCTGGGTTATGTATTTCGATGGCGCATTTGCACGACAGGGCGCGGGTGCTGGGGCAGTGCTCATCTCACCCACTCAAGGAAGGCTCTACTACGCCATGCAGCTCTGCTTCCAGCAAGGCGAGAAGGTTTCCAACAACATCACGGAGTACGAAGGCCTCATCGCTGGCCTTAAGGCTGCGGTGGCCCTGGGGGTGAAGCGCCTCACCATCAAGGGCGACTCGCAGCTCCTCGTCAACTTCTCCAACAAGGTATACGAGCCAAGGGACGAGCACATGGAGGCGTACCTCGCGGAGGTACGCATAATGGAGAAGCATTTCCTGGGTCTAGAGTTGCAGCACACACTACAAAAAAATACACTTCCGTGATGATACGTGTTTGTCACAGTAGGTCACGTTTTCTGTCATGCATGTACATCTAGGGATGGCAATGGGTAGGGTATGTGCGGGTACAACCTTCTTCTACCCAAACCCATACCCAAAGAAAATTTCTATACCCACCCATTTCAATACCCATGGGCATAAATTGGCACCCATGCCCATACCCATCGGGTATCCTATACCCAATGGGTATCCAGTGGATATAATAATTATAGCATTTAAAATTTTAAAATGTAGAGAAATGGGTTTAAACTTCAAGTGATCATGGACGAGTAGTATATCACTAACACGGGCTACTATGGTGGGTGGCCTCTTGGAGGCATCAAGGGAGTATGAGCGGGCGGTTAGTAGAAACCCGGTACAGTGGGAGGTCGTGCTGGGAATGGGGAATCGCTGGATCGAGCATTGGATAGGAGTCTGGTAGCGAAGAGTCAAGATTTCATCTTCTCAACGAGTCACATAGGACGCATGAGGAGTGGGGAGCAGGTGATTAGGGGCCTATGAGCTATGGACAATTTAATGAATCGAGACTTAGGATGGGCCATAGGAGTTGGATGATGACCCCACATGTCATAGGAGTTATTTTCATTTATTAATTGTTTCTGGGTATCCATTGGGTTACCCATGGGCGCAATGTCATACCTATATCCTACCCATATATTTTGCTGGTATGGATACCCATTACCCATGGGTACAAAATCTCTTCCAATCTTGCCCGTATCCGTTGTTTTCGGGTAGGGTACCCGCGGGTACCCATACCCATGGGCAAAACTGCCATCCCTAGTACATCCATGATGATTTTATGACAAAATCAAAATAGTCATACATGTGCTGTCATAGAAGTGTTCCATGACATAACCAAAATTATCATAACGGAAGTGTCTACTTCCATGACGATAAATGACGCGTCACAGAAGTGCTTTCGTCAAGGGTGACCGACACATGGCATCCACCGTAAAGGAACGCCGTAAAGCTATCGGGTCCGATTTTGGATCCGATAACCCGTTAACAGCCCCGACCAATGGGGATTTTCCACGTGTAAAATCATCATTGGCTGGAGGAAACACGTGTCGGCTCACCGTTGGGACAAATGTCATCCACTCATTGGACCAAAAGCTCCTATGATACGTCGACACATGGCACGACCCAACAGAGGCCCATTCATGTGAAAAGGCCGGCCCTTTTGACTTGGTCAAAAGGTGGCAGGCCGGCCCAAGGCAAGCCTGTTAACGACCTATTCGCATATATCCCATTTACAGCCCGCTAACCCAGGGCCCGTTTACGGCCTATCCGAATTAGGCCTAGTAGCGTCATCTGGGCCGTCCAATATAATTCCAGCCCGTTTTAACTTTCGGCCCATGTATGGCCCATGACGTCTTTCGGCCCATATGAGGCCCTTTGTAACTCTCGGCCCATTAACGGCCCGTGGTAAAACTGGCCCGTAATGAACAGTGTATCACTTTATACCCATTAACGGCACGTGGTGAAACTGGCCCGTAATGAATAGTGTATCACTTTATACCCATTAACAGCCCACTATTTCGTTGGGCCGTTTCCAGCCCATGTTATCTTTCGGCCTTCGCAGGCCCATTTATTCTTGGGCTCATTTCCAGCATTCGTTTACTTACGGCCCGTTACTGTCATTTTCTGCTTGTGGGCCAAATTCAGCCCGTGGTTATAGTCGGCCCGTTTGTGGCCCTTTAATACATTGGGACATTTTCATAGCTTCATCAAATACGGCCGATTAACGATGGCCCGTTATGGCCGGCCCATGAATGGACGATTTCATCTCTAGCCCATTTACGGCCATAATGTGGTCTGTTATTGGCCCATGTTTGGCTAACCGATCATATGGCCCATAGAAGGCCCATTGATGATACGGCCCGTAGAAGGCCCATTGTGTCTATGGCCCGTATAAGGCCCATTGTTTCTACTCCCCGTAGAAGGCCCGTTGTTTCTACGGCCCGTAGGAGGCCCATGTTAACTACAGTAAATATGTAGCCCATGGTTATTGTGGCCTAGTTTTAAAAAATAGGTTATTGCGGCCACTAGCAAACCGCGGAAAAAGAACTGCACTGACTATAAGAAAACAAATAAACAAGACAATAAGGAAATAAATTAGCAAGCAACTTATGCGATGCTATCACGGCTATTACACATATTACATCCACTGGGCATCAAAGTTCGCCGGCAGTGCAAATATAGGGAACAAAGCAACATATAAACGCCGCAGCAAAACAAGTCCAGAACTGAAACCACTTCAGAAGAGCTCAAGAAACAATATCCTGGGTACCCATAATGCTGGCAAGATGCTTAGCAAGCTTATTAACTTTCTCTTGTTTGGCGCTTAAATCCTCCAGCACTTGCTGTTGCACCAGAAAGTACGCATATGAATTCTGCAGGGACTTCCTTAGTCCTTCGGCTTCCTATCGCATAACATCTGATCGATGTCTTTCAACTTGAAGTTGAGACTCAAGAAGCCAAACTGATTCACGCAGCGAGTTCGAAGAGCTGGTGCCAGCAGTAGTAGCCAGTAACTCGAACACTACATCAAGACAGAACTTTGGGGTTGTCTCAGTGTCTTTAATATAGTTTTTATCAGCTTTCTTGGAGACCAACAGGGATGTCTCACTATCTTGAACCTTATCTGCATTACTTCCTTTACCATTGCATAATGGGGTACTCTTCTCCAATATTTTATCTGTGTTCTAAAAGAGAAACAAACAAACACATCACAGGTTTACAATGTAGTATACGAAACTCATTTTGGTAAACCAGTTCAGTAGTAAGGTGGACAGGATAACAGCATGAAACAAACATATATCTATGTAGTATGGTCACTGTATGGTCTATATCATTCTAGTTTATGTTGCCAAATCAAGATAGATACAGTTCGAATCATATCTATTTAAGACAAAGCAGCATAGATAGAATATAAGTGTGGGAAACTACACAGCAATAACAACACTTGTAATGTGCATGGCATGAGAACATAACTGTTTATTCAATTGAAACTGAAATCAACATAGAGCAAGTTACAACAGCAAACACGTTAAAGAAACAGGTTTAAAACATACCTGTTGCGCCATTGGAGTTTCAATTGCATCCTTCAAATTTGAAATTAGTTGGTATGAGTAAATACAGTGATGCAAGAGCAAAGTAGTATGAACCATAGCTACGGAACCTAACCTGAGAACAATTCTTCTTCTGCTTTAAGCGTTGACTTGGGGTTCGGAGTGGTGGTCCTCATGCTTTGGGCACTGTAGTTGCCTTACTAACTGCTCGTGTTTGGGTGCTCTGTGGTGGAGACGGTGCTATGTCAACGGGAACTGGGTTACTATCTGCTAGGGCTGGGGCTAGAAGGGGTGTAGCTAGTTCTCTGTCCAACTGGGTAGGGGTACAATCTGCCTGAGTCTAGGTTATGTGTGGTGGGGCTGGTTCTTGGGCAAGTACAACCGTGGTTCTATCTCCATCGACAGGTAGCACGATCTTTTCTGAAGACCGTGTTTTTACTCCCACAGATACTGCCATCACCCCCTCCAATTGAAATGGCTGATAAACAAGAAAAGTAATTGAATGTACAGACATTGTAAGATAGACAGGTGCAATGAATAGTAGGGAAGAAAATAGGGCATGAAATAATTCACATTTATGTTGTCTAACCAAACAGAATAGCAGGACATAATTTCACATATATGATGGCTAATTAAACAGGATAGCATGACACAATTTCACATGTATGATGGCTAACTAAACAGGATAGAATGACATACTTCAAAATATGATGACTATGTAAACATGATGACATGATATAACTATACGATGTGTCTATTAAAGTGGTTGGCATGCCATAAATCACAAACATGCCGTCGATGGAAACATGATGGCATGATATAATTCACGGATAGAATGACATAATTCAAAATATGATGACTATGTAAACAGGATGAGATGATATAACTATATTATGTCTTTAGAAAATGGGTTGGCATGCCATAATTCAGATACATGCTGTCTATGTAAACATCATGGCATGATATAATTCAAATATATGATTTATATACTAAGGAAGTGAGCAGAGGGCAATTGCATATATGATGTGTCAACTAAGGAGATGGCATTCAATATCGTGTATATGATGTAAAAACTAAGCATTGCAATACAACATATGCATGATATGAGTAATATAACCCTGCCAAGTTTGAGCATACACCTCAGCGGGATAATAGGATTGGTCATCTGCCTCTGAATCCTCCTCT
This sequence comes from Triticum aestivum, assembly GCF_018294505.1. Taxonomy (NCBI): domain Eukaryota; kingdom Viridiplantae; phylum Streptophyta; class Magnoliopsida; order Poales; family Poaceae; genus Triticum; species Triticum aestivum. The sequence continues at coordinate 632,260,611 of NC_057799.1, forward strand.
GAAGAGCTATCTGTAACCAGCAAGATATCTGCTTCAGCAGGTAGCATTGTCTGCTCTGAAGACCTTGTTTTCACTCCAGATTTCTCCATCACCAATTCAAATGGCTGATGCACAGGAAGAGTAGTTGAATATACAAACATTGTCGACAAAAGCAATGAGAAATACAAAAAAAAGGAAGGCATGATATAATTCACATATATGACGCTTGGCTAAACAGCATGGCATTGCATAATTCACATATATAATGCCTTGCAACAAGATAGCATTGCATAATTCACATATATAATGTCTTGCAACAAGATGGCATTGCATAATTCACATATATGGTAATTAGACACTAAACAGGTGGCATTCACACAAAGCATGTCTAAACTAAGCAAATGACATAGCAATGCAAGATACCATACGCACGATATGAGCAACATAACCCTGCCAAGTTAGAGCATGCACCTCGGGGGAGGGGGGAGGACTGGTCATCTGTCTCTGAATCCTCCTCTGAGGAGCTATCTGTAACCAGCAAGACATGCGCTTCGCAGATAGCATTGTCTGCTCTGAAGACCTTGTTTCCACTCCAGATTTTTCCATGACCGTGCCGAATGGCTGATGCACAGGAAGAGTAATTGAATGTACTAAAATTGTTGACAAATTTAACACGTAATAAAAATGATGTCATGATATAATTCACATATAAGATGACCGGCTAACCAGGGTGGCATTGCAAAATTCACATATATGATGCCTGGCTAAACAAGATGGCATTGCATGATTCACATATACGATAAAGAAACTAAACAGATGGCATTGACACAAAGCATGTCTAAACTAAGCAGATGACATCTTTGATGTATACAGTAAGCAATGCAAGGCACCATATGCATGATATTACCAACATCAGCATGCCAAGTTAGAGCGAAGACCTCATGGGGTAAATAGGAGTGGTCTTCTGCTTCTGAATCCCCCTCAGAATAGTTATCTTCCTCTTGATTACGATCCGAAATGGGTGGAGGGGGGCTGCCTTTGCGCCCACCATGGAGCGACGTCTGCATGAAATTTTATTGCCACACAAGGCTCGTCTCTTTTGCTCTACGTGTTCAGTTCCATTGTGTACACTAACTGACATGCATAGGAATAAAACATAGTGAGATTATGTAAGGAGTGCATGCACAAATCCAGAGTGATGGTAGCAAACTGTGGATAGACCCAAAACCAATGATAGCAGGCAGATAATAGCTTTAGTTAAAAAATACAGATAATGGCTCCTTTAATGTTTGTTTGCACCCACCATGAAACTCATAGTAGACACCCGAGATTAACCAGATAGTAGACATATAGTACTTATTGCTACCCCAATATGTACCCCACAACCATTTAAAAACTCAAGTTTCAGCATAAGTTTGGACCTGACTCGGAGTCTAATTGGTGAACACGACCATAAAGTAGCATGTCATCATATTAAGCGATGCATAATGTAAGCAGACACGGAAGATTGCGACCTCTCTTGCGGACCCGTGTAGTGCTCAAGGTCATTTTCTCAGTTGATGATGGTAATGCAGTTGTCGTGGCTGCCGGCGGCGGGGAAGAAGATCTGAGGCAGCAAAAGACAGTTTGGAGAGCGGATCCCAGCTGTGGTGAACCCTTCCGTCGTTGGAGCAGCTGAGCTGGGGTGGAACACAACACCGCAGGAGTAGGACAAACCACACAAGGTTTTCTTTGACACATATCTGTAACAGAAGTAATTGTGTAAGGGCTTGTTTGAATTTGAGGATTCTAACAATGCAGGGATAGGAAATAGACAGGAATAGGATAGGAATGCACGTGCAAAACAGAGAATTTAAAAACACAGGATTTCTGCCAATCTGGGTGTTTGGTTCACAAGAATTGGAAGATCACAGGATGCAAAGAAGCATGGTGAGATTAAGTTAAACCACAAGAAAATGTACGGTTATAATGCTATTATGCTACTATCTCCTAGTCTTGTGCTTCATGAATAGGAATTTGAAAAGGAGGACAAGTGGAAATTAAAATTCCTATGGTTTTTCTTTCAAGGGGACACTAAAGGAACAAATCCTACAATTTTCCTTTGCTCCATTCCTTTGCACCAAATTCATGAAAAGTAGTACCATAGGAAACTTTCCAATTCCTATGTTTTTCATTCACTTTTCCTTTCAAGCACTGGCGATTCTAGTAGGCAGGCTTGAGCAAGGAAAAGCCTACACTAAAAAAATGTTTTTGTGCTACTTCTATTACTTTGGACCCAGGCCACTGCCCTACTAGCTCAGCTCCCAGGGCCATCGACAAATGCACAGCTCAAACACGCAGAGATAAATGATGATGGAGTTCAAGAGAGTCCATCACGGATAGCTAAGTTGCCCGGTACCTCACTGCTTGTCATATAGTAGGATAAAATAATCGTATTTCCCGTTACTCCGTGTGCTCAGTGGACAATGTATATAACATGTAGAGTAAAAAAGAGATGCAACAAGTGTACAACCTCTTTGGCGAAGCCATGTCGATCTCAGCGTGATTGGGTTGGCCGGTGAGGATGCTCCGACTGACTTGGCTATCGGAGGAGGGGAAGAAGATCTTAGGCGTCTGGAGATGGAGCCCGAGGTACTGCTCCGCTGTGATGGAGGGTTTCATCATTGGAGCAGCTCCGGTGAGTTGTACGACGCCGAGGCTGAAGCAGGACAAGAGAGACAACGTTAACCTGAGTGGAATTCTAATAGCATCTCCAATAGATGACGTAAAATACATAACCACAAAGTGCTAGATGTAAAATACATCAGCCGCTCATCTCTGAACTTAACTGTTGAAACTAAATTTAACTGTCGAAACTGAACTTAACTGTCGAAACTGAATTTTGCTGTCGAAACTGAATTTTACTATACAAAATCAAGGGCCTGCAGTTCATCTTCAACCTCCACCCCCTGAGCCGCCAGCCACCACCGGCCAAACAACCGCCCCCGCCGACCGCGGCCGGCGGTGCGCCGCCCCGAAAACACTCCCCACCGTCGGTCAGCCGCCCCCCCGGCCATCCCTCTAGCCCCCCCCGTGTCGAGCTTTTTCTCAGCCGATCCCCACGCCACCGCCCCACCACCGCCGGCGACCCCGCCCCCACCCTGAACCCTAAGATAGATAGTGGGGTACCTCTCCGGCGAGCCCCCCTCCCCGCTGCGGCTGGTTCTTCCATAACTCCGGCGAGCCCCCCACCCCCTGAAAATCGACTAACCCAAAAGTCGATTCAGTCGACTGAAGTGTAGCTAAATCGGAGCAGCATCACAGGCAACAACAAGAGCAATAGCAGCAGCGCGAGCAAGAGCAAGAGCAGACCAGGCAGGGGACTGAGAGCAAGAGCAGAGCAGCAGCGCGAGCGAGAGCTAAAGCAGCAGCAGGTCCTACTGATGTGGACGTCGCCGCCGAGGGAGCGACGCCGTGGAGGAAGTGGCCGGCGATGCCACCGTGGATGGAGCCGCGCCGTGTCGGCTCGGGACCGAGCGCCGGCAGCACCGTGAGATCGAATCAAGAAGAAAATGCAGCGATTAGTGTACAACCTCTTTGGTGGCGCCGATTAGGCCGCAGCTTCATCCGAGGAAACGGTGATGATGATGCTCTTCCGGTGGTGCAGGTGAAGACGGTGGTGTGGAAATGGAGGTGGCGCGTAAGACGAGGGGAACGTCGGGGCAGCTCCTTGGAGGTGGAGGACGGGGTGGCTGAACTGGCGGGACAACCAGATCGACGACGGATCCTCATCCGGTACGGTGGATGAGGGACGTCGAGGCGTTGCTGTGGACGACGTCGTTAGGGAAGAGGCTCCGGCTGGGTGGCGGACGGAGGAGGTGTGGGGCTTCGTGGGTTTTCTCGGCCTCGGTGTACGAATGGGTGGGCGGATGGGATGGGAGTGGGAAACCATGGCTTAGGGACGCGCTTGTCCGAAATGTGGGGTAAGTTACGAAAGTACCCCCAACGATTTGAGGCGGTTCTTTCGGTTCAGGGGTATCACGGGCATTTCGCGTGTCAGGATTTCACAGGAGGTGGGAGTTTTCGCGCGCGTTGTAATTTTGGAATAGCAAGGCGCGGGTTGAGATGGAGGGTGTTGTCGGAGCACAATGAGACAAAGATATATCTTAAATATTTCGGGCTAACAAGGCGCGGGTTGAAATTTCCGGACAAGCCTAACGTGTACTGTACCAAATCAATTCACACTACAAATGTCATTCAAAACTTTGAATTCATGTTATGTTCAATTAAAATATTTCGCTACGTGTATAATGCATGCAACCTACTACTCAAATGAACGTTTTAGTGCATTCCAAACATATATACTACCGCTTCAATATGAACTAAATTTGAATTCGTTTCTCTATTTGAATAAGATCTACAATAATGATTGTTGTGAAGTCAAAGCATTTGAATTCGTTTCTCTGTTTTAATAAGATCTACAATCATCATTATTGTCAAGTTAAACCATCGTTTGTGTATTATCTTCACAGCACACCACATGATTAGTCTCGAGTTACATATGAACTATGTGTACTATATGAACTCGAACTCGATTTTTTGAATCCACTTTATGTTGATTTCAAATCACAGTACATTTCAAGCTCTAGCTAGATCTTCATAATCTAAACCATGTCTCATATGTATAATGTGTTTATCACATTATGTATGGTGCCCCGCCCCCTACGCCTACAAGTATTTAGATGTGAGTTGCAAACACCACACATTACCACAAATTCAAATAAAATGTGAGAATGTTCGATATATAGTATTGTTTAGATTGTTCGATATTTAGTTGTAAGCTGCAAACGCCACACATTATCACAAATTCAAATAAAATGTGAGATTGTTCGATGTATAGTATGGTTTAGATTGTTCGACATTTAGCTGTGAGTTGCAAACGCCATGCATTATCACATTATGGTATAACATGTGCAAAACCACAACACGCGTATCACCGCTATATTCATGCATGCATATGTTTAAAACACTATGATCTCCTATTCAAATATATGAATCCACTTTCATATCAAATTATGATCTTTGTTAGTCTCTTACACCCACACAATCCTCTAACCTTTGTAGCTACCACTAACTTTCTCTCGTGCATGCACACGCCCTCCTCGCCCTCCCCCTCCCTCAGCATTCTATCCATCGCGCACATTCATTTTTTTCTTTAGGTCGTTCTCCCACAGTCTCCACAACTCCTTTCCGACACACACCGATCGATAAACCTCTCCAGCGATGTCTGCCTACAACATACACACGCACCTTCAATCTCCTCCTTTATGTGTCCTTGCCTCGTGTCTCTCATACGGTCCCACACACGTGTAAACTCTCGCCCCTCTTTTCATCGATCTCACAACCGCACACTCCTCCCCCTATCTAGCTAGTAGCTGGGCCTCTCGCACCACCTCCTAGCTCCATTCTCTCTGTCTATCCGTCTCGCCGGGCCTTATTTGCCTCTAACAAATGGACGTACACCGACCGATCTCCCGCTATACATATAGCTAGCTAGGTCCTTATAACTCGTTTTTCCCCACGCGTCGATCGATCTACCTCATTAGTTATGTCTCTCCCTTCCTCCGACAAACAACAATTGATCTACCGATCTAGTTAGGTTTGCTTACCAAACACATGGTTCCCCTTCATCATCCATGGATGCGTCCCGACAGATCTATCACGCACAGGCACACACAGAAACACATCCCCACTCTTATTGATAATATTGCAGTTCCACCCTCAGTTTGTCTAGTAGGCCTCTCCCACCATCTTCGAGAAGCAACTCCATCACCCATCCAGCACTCTACCCCTCTCCCTCCCTCTCTCTCTCCTCTCTCTCTGTCCCATCCTATTTCCCGTCCTTCAGTTATGTATGGATGTCGACCGATCTCCCTCAAGACATAGCTGGGTCTCTCCTTCTCAACACATATACGAGTCGTTCTACCTCTATAGTTAGGCCTCTGCCTACCCCTCCCCCACCCCCTCCCCCACACACACACCGATACATCGAGCGCTCTAGTCATGTCTCCCTGCCACACACAAACTTGACCTGTGCCCTCTGACGTTCCGGTAGGTCAGTCGCCCTATATCTTTGACTTGCACACACACACAATTTCGATGGCTCTCTTCATCGATCTCGCACCCACCCACTTGATCCTCTCTTCGACTCTATCGATATCTATGACCCCTCCCTCTCTTCTCGTGGATCGCCCGGCCCTCTATATATGATATGGATAGGCCTCCATTTCACACACATTGCATGCAAAATTTTGTTTGAGATGTCATCGACACATATTCCCACAAATACATTCACGAAATCAACCCCCCCCCCCAAAACAAAAAACACTCACGAACGCACAAGCCATTTGTCTAGGTTTGTATCTCTCACACACACCCACGTAGGTGGGGGACGTGCACGAAGAGAAGAGGTGCACGCACGGCGCACGTACTCCCGTCTCTTTCCCAACCACACCCGCGCGGGTACACGGTGGAGCTCATTTCTGTACGAAAAGGCAGCCCACGTGGTAATTTGACACGTGTACTGGTTGTCCACTTGATGGAGGGAGGATCGTCTACCACGGGTGAACAAACAAATTGCGACTTGACGCGTTATGTTAAAAAAGAGGCAAACCATGTGGGGCCTACCTTAGAGGCAAGGCTCTATACACTGGAGTACTTTTGATGTGTCCCGTCAACTCGCAGAACGAGGAGAAGCTTGCTTAGTACGCCGTCTCCCCCGCCCACGGGCGCGGTGGCTCGCAGGATGAGGTGAAGCTTGCTTACTAGTAGTAGTACTGTACGCCTTACGCCCGCTCCCTCGCCCACGCGCGCGGTGGCTCGCAGGACGAGGAGAAAATTTTACTACTCCCTCCGTTTACTCCTCGTCCCTACTACCTTGGTTAGAGAGATTATCATATTGTTTGGAATATATATGTCCTTTAGTAGATTTCAATATGAACTACTAGTACATACTCCAAACACTGATGTATATAGACGTATTTTAGAGTGTAGATTCACTCATTTTGCTCCGTATGTAGTCCATATTGAGGCCCTGTTTGGTTCATAAGTCCTAGGACTTTTTCTAGTCCCAACTAAAAAGTCCCTACTCCTTAAAAAGTCCCTCCCTGTTTGTTTTCAGGGACTAAAAAGTCCCTAGTCCCTCCCTAGAGGTTATTGAATGACCATGTTACCCCCAGTATACAGAAAAATAACAACCAAACAACACCATGGGGCGGCGGGGCAATGGGTGCAGGGAGGGGCATTGTTGGAAAAGTCCCAAAAAAGACTCTCCTTGAGAGTCTTCTTCATTAAGTCCCAAAAAGCAAGTTTTAGTCCCTAGTAGTCCCTCCCGTTTGGTTAAAAAGTCTCTAAGAGGGACTTTTTTCTAGTCCCTACACTAAAAAGTCCCTGGAAACAAACACCCCCTGCATAAAGTTGAGACACTTATTTTGGAATGGAGGGAGTACATATTTGCTATGATCTGTCAATCATTGAGATGCAATAGCATGCATGTTAGTCTCCTTTGTATTTGATGAAATGTTGCAACGGGCAACCTTGGACGCAAGATACATGTAACAGAAGCTGGAAGCTTCATAGCATTGTACTATCTCGCTGATAAATTACAGTACGTACTATACTAGTACTTCCTCCGTTCCTAAATATAAGTCTTTGTAGAGATTTCACCATGAACCACATACGGATGTATATAGATGCATTTTAAGTGTAGATTCATTCATTTTGTTCCGTATGTAGTCCACCTAGTGGAATCTCTACAAAGACTTATATTTAGGAATGGAGGGAGTACTATGTAAAGAGTTAGGTGTCGCACGGTGTCCAGAAAATATGGTGATAGTGTGAGGTGGGCCATGTAATCACTGAGCCTGCGTGTTTTCACTGCTCTTGCACTCCTCCGCCGTAAGAATGGAGAAAATTGTAATCTAGTAGTACCTCCTTTCGCCGAAAGCGTGGGACATCCAGCAGTCCTACCACCTCAGTAATAATGACCAATGAGCCGTCAAATCACATAGACCCAGCAGTAAGTTGGACGGACGAAGCAACCATCACTCTTGAATCCGCTTCTCCCTTCAACGCAGGCGCCAGTGAGAGGTCGCGTCCGCTCTGCCCGGGCATGAATGCGGCACCGATTCTTGGAGCGGCGCTGACCGTTTCGGGCGGGAAGCGCGCGCGGGCGATGGAGGGGCTTTGGGTGGGCCAGGCTGGTCAGGAGCGGGCGTGGCAGCTGTCTGCCTGTCCCTACCGGACGCCCGGAAACGAGAGGATGCACCGACTCTCGCGGCTAAAATCGTACACTACACACCATCTCTCTGTAGGAGTAGGTCGATCTGTCGCTCTCTCTAACACACACATGCTGTTAAACACACACACACACACACGCACACAGGTTCATAGAATAGGAAAATCGTGCGAGTGCGAAGCCACAGGAAGTGAGATACAAATGGAGTACGTACAAGAAGAGAAGAGATGACGAATATTCCATCAAACCTGGACGAGGAGTAGTACTCCCTCCGTCTAGGTGTTAAGTCATCTTACGGAAATCAGATATTCCCAAAATGTTTAGGCGTCGTCCATTAACTTCGCATCTCAATCCCCTCCTGGCCTCGTTGCTAGCGAGCGTTGTTACTTAGGGAGCGTTTGGATCCTTAGCAAGAACAGCTTATAGCATAGCCGGGCAAGGTTAGGCGTTTGGAACTATTAAAATATGTTAGCTTTTGTGGGCCAGCTAGCTTGGGTGGGCTAGAAAAACCTTGCTAGCTCAGGAGATTTAGATCGGCTCGCTTCCGACGGCAAACTTCGCGTAGTAGTAACATAGACTAGTAACATATGCATGTTACTAGTCCAAGTTACTCACCACTATGACCAGCCTAAGCAATGTAACCAAACGCTCCTTACTCTGCCTTGTTATCTCCCCCGGAAACCCAATGCATGGAGCGCAACTACGCGTTGATCAGTCAAGAAATCAAAGTCGGCTTGCATGTGAGTTAATACGTGGCCCTGCATGGTAGCTAAAACGACACCTCTTAGTTGTCTGGATTAATTGTTGCATTTAGAGACAGAAATCAGGGCTTTGATTGGAGGAATGACCGGTCAAGTTTCTCCTTCTCCTCCAATCTGCTTGCACCTTGGTCCCGCTGCACCTTCTAACGTGACTTATTACACCTAGACGGAGGGAGTCGTACGAGATACGGTGGCACACTGACTTAGGTCGAATACAAGTGCCCAAAATTGTGTGCATGTTATAATAAGGATTCACTTAAAATAGTACGTGAGCGAACAGAGGGATCAATTGGACAGTGTTCCCGAGCAGTAGCGAGATGTGTGAGGTAAGATACACCGCTGGCGCTTTTAATTTTTCTTATTAATTTGTTTGTTTCACCCTCTGACTGGTGGGACCCAACGTACTACGTGGAGAGAGGTAAGGTGACTAAGGCTGCATTATTTCTGCACCACTTTGGATAGTCTTACCACCAAAGCCACATGACACGATTATGATTTAAATCCCAATGACTCCCACACAAAAAAAACACGGCATGCTTGTCACACGAATGCAGGAATGTATAACAGGTTATTTTCCTCCCGTTGAACATAACGGGAGGGTTGTGTAGCTGGTTAGCCTGTTCGCTCATCAAACTTGAGGTCTCGGGTTCGATAACTACACTTGAGCATAATTCATGCTAGGAGAATTCTTTGACTGGTCAAAATGGATGGATACGGAGCTATACGATCAGCTGCAGCCTCGACGCTTGTTTTCTAGGGTTTGCACTCTTCACGCTCTCTCCAGTATATATACATGCTGGAGCCTCAGCGCTTGTAGTTGCTCTCTTCACACTCTCTCACCCTCTCCAGATCTAAACAAGACTTCGTTGGCCTCTCTCTCTGCCCTCACTGCTGGTCTGCTTGTAGTTGCTCTCTTCACACTCTCTCACCCTCTCCAGATCTAAACAAGACTTCGTTGGCCTCTCTCTCTCCCCTCACTGTTGGTCAAAGAGCCAGCAGGATCCGTCCGCCGGGAAGGGAAGGAGGCTTAGCGCTGTCGCCGTCGGCGAGGGAGGGAATCCACTACCAGCGCAGCTGTTCACTTTCACCCAGCGGCGGCGCGGCAGGGCCTCCGACCCCTTCTTCTTTGTCGCTGTACATAGTGTGGGCCGAACGGCCTCCGGTCGCCCACCGAACCACACCCCAAGAACCTTAAGGTATAATTTACTTATTCCACATGCATTGCTCTAGCTGCATGTGGGCTTTTTCCGCTTCTACACTCGAATCTAGGTGTTGGATCAAACAGGAAAGTAGTGGGGAAAGTTGTATACCATGAATGTAGGACATGGTTCAAAGAGGAAAGGAATGGGGGAAAGTAGTGGGGAAAGTTGTATAGCATGAATCTAGGACGTGGTTCAAAAAGGAAAGGAAGGGGAAAGTAGTGGGGAAAGTTGTATCGCATGAATCTAAGACGTGGTTCAAAGAGGAAAGGAATGGGGGAAAGTAGTGTGGAAAGTTGTATAGCATAAATCTAGGACGTGGTTCAAAGAGGAAAGGAAGGGGGGAAAGTACTAGTACAGATTGGCTATCCAGCACCTACGTTGGTCGAAAAGGGAAAATAATGACAAATGCAGTACGCACATCTGTAACGAACTGATCTTTTGTTTTGGGGGACAAGGCTGTAGAGTTTGAGCAGGACTAGATTTCCTGCGCTCACATAGGGAAAGGTGTCTAAAGATAACAAAACTGGGACCAACACAAATATGCTCCTTGGTTGTTTGTTCTTTGTTGCAACAGACTGTGCATCACCCCAGTATATCGGTAGATGCACATGGTGCTGGTGCGTCCACTGTCCCGTGCAACTCTTTAGCTGTTGTTAATCTAAGGCCCTGTTTGGTTAAAAACTCCCTAGTCCCTACCTGCTTGGTTCCAGGGACTAAACATGGACTAGAGGTTATTAAATGACATGCTAAAAGACCATGTTACCCCTAGTAATGAACTAATAGAGACAAGGTGCGATGCGTGGCAGGGGCAACTGTTGGAAAAAGTCCCAAAAAGACTCTCCCTCGGGTCTTCTTTCTTTAGTCCCAAATGCCCACTTTTAGTCCCTAAAAGTCCCTCCTGTTTGGTTTAGATGGGACTCACACGGAGTTTTTTTAGTCCCTCAACCAAAATGTCCCTGTAAACAAACACCCTCTAATAATGCCGCTGGAAAATTGATGCAATGCCACAATTAAAAGCAAATTACATGTTTAACGAATTTTATTGTTAATATAATCTCTCTGTTAATATTAATCAATTCCACTGTTTGAGAAATGCTACTGTCTTGCTTTCTTTCCCATTTAGATAAGGTAGATGCTTCTTTTTGTTGGCTTCTATATCATCCACCATTATTGACAACTAGTTGTAAACAGGGTTATCTACTTCATCTCGTTGCCATTGTGACCTTTTGTTGCACTACACAAAACACTTTTGTTTTAAGAGTGTTTTGTGCAGTTCAACCAAAATGTCACACCGACAATGTTGCTTGATTGCTTGATCTTAGTGGAACTGCACAAGAGGAGATCTTACTTCCTATCCGTGTTGGCAAATTTGGTTCAAATCTTCTTCTTGTGAGTTGTTTGAATTCCGCGTCATGAGAGGTTAGTACTAGCCTTCTTTCACATGATTCTGCAGTGTGCTTTCATATGTTGTGCTACTTGTACGGTAATGTTGCTTGATTTTAGTGAACTGCACAAATGGAGACAAGACTTCCAATCTGTATGTGCACCGCAATATCCCATTGAGGTAAGATAAGGATATTTCACAACTGTTGGCTTGTATTTTGCCACTTTCATCAGAAAATTAATGTTATTGTTTAGTGCTATACTTGTGCAACCTAATTGACATGCCAAATCTTACATTGAAGGCGAAGCTTGTCTGTTATTGAATCCAGTGATGAACGGGAAGAACAAGCGGAAGAAAAACAAAAATCGACTCCCGGTGCTATAATGAAGCACTGGAAGTATGATGACACAAGTAATGATATAGTTTTGCATCTTAATTTCTTGCTATGGCTGGAACGAGCAATTGTTTTGCCACTGATTTGATGCCACTCTTAATGTAATACGTAATTATCTCTACTTGTGCAAACAGTGATCTTCTTTCAAGATACCATATATTTTAGTGGAATTGCACAAGAAGATGTTGGAAACATTAAACTAATCGAGGAGTATATAGTAAGCATGGCCACCACAGTAGATAGCAACAGATGGTTCCGGAGAAGTGCTTCATCTGTATGCTCTACACAATAAGCCTCCTGACAAAGGTTGGTACTCGCCCACTGTTTAAATATTTCCTTTCCTTTTTTTCGAGCAAACAGGGATGCTAGCATTTTGTTGTCCTCTTGTCTTTGCACAACAGAATCATCCTCCTCTGAAGAAGAATATGGAGTACGTGAAGTGACTAGTTCCGGTTATGCCAGGATGAAGAAGCCCTGTCTATCTTCTCATTAGAAGGAGCAGTTGAAGGATGGTTACATTACTCCCCACTAGAACAAACTAACTTAAGCTCAGAAGGACTGACAAATCTCCATTTTCTTGTTGTGATGCGCGAGTATAATGTTGTTCTAGGATTCTTTCCGGTGAGTTCCATTTTTCTAAAAGTGTGCTCTACATGGACCATGTAGGTGCCCGTTTAAACTGTCAATTCATAGTACAGTTTGCTTTATACTAATCACTTTTTTTGTATTTGTGCAAACAGGGGTGCTCAGCTTGATTTCAATGGGAACTGCACAAAATGTTCATGAATACATCGAATCATTCATTTCCACCACAAGAAAGGAGGTGCCGATAAGTTCAAGGCGTTGCAACATAGAAGGGCGAAATCATACAAGCTAAGCGCGAATTTGGTTGATTTTGGTGGAACTGCACAAAAAGAACAACTGGTTTATTTAGCACGAGGTGCCATGTCAATGGCCGAACTGATGGCAAACCCTGCCCATTCCACAATCGTAGGCATTTGATATTTTGGAATGGGACAACCTTGTCAAATTTTGCTCATTGATTTTAGCAAGAAGACATGCGTTTGATATTTTCGAATGGGACGCCCTTTGCTGTCAGCAGCGTCGATCCATTTTTTCTTTATTATTTAGTTGTGAAGTAAATATTGGCTCTGACATGTGAATCGCTGAGATGCATAATCAACGATTGTTTTGAATGTTCTCTATGAATTGCCAGGCCTGTGTGTTTCATTGCAATGTACAGGAACGCTAAAAAGCTGCTCAATCTCTTTGTACTCCTTCTGTTCCTTTTTACTTCGCACATTGTGAAAGTGCATACTTTTTTCTATAAGATTGGTCAAAGTAGAGATACTTTGACATTGGTCAAAGTAGAGATACTTTGACTGCAGACAAAACTTGTATGCAGACTAGAAAGGACCGGAGGGAGTACATGTGAAACTGCTGCCAACGAGGTGATCACCCTGGGAATATTGCTAGTACGTATTGTTTTGCATGTTCATCCAACGCCAGTGATACAAGAATTCAAACTAATCGAAATAAATTCATTCATACACGGTCGGATTTCATATAACATGCCGGATTTCATTACATTTCATACATTCTTCAACTAAAAATGGGTGCGCTGGAGGTATAATTAATTAACCGAAGCTACCCACCTGTGTTCGGCTGAGCCGAACAGAAGCTTCAGTGACTTAACTATAGGTGCAGTTGCATAACTGACATGTGGCCCAGATGCCTGTTCGGCCCACGTGTCAGTCAGCCAACTGCACCAGCAGTTAAGTAGAAGCAGTGTCCTTCTCCAACATAGCTCTCTGACTCCACGTCGCCGCCAAGAAGCTAAAAGGCCGTGAGTGGTCAACCCGCCTAGCTTGGCTTCAACCGGAGGGTAGCAGCGGTGGCCTTACTTGGACCCGAGCGGCGGCGACCTACCGTGTTCTACTCTTCCTCGTTTTCTGTGTGGCGCGGCCTCGTTGGCAGGGGGCGGGGCCTCGGCGGAGCCGGCGATGTCCTTTGTGTGACGCCCCCGATTTGACCATACACTAATCATGCATGCAAATGTGTACGATCAAGATCAGGGACTCACGGGAAGATATCACAACACAACTCTACAACATAAATAAGTCATACAAGCATCATAATACAAGCCAGGGGCCTCGGGGGCTCGAATACAATTGCTCGATCATAGACGAGTCAGTGGAAGCAACAATATCTGAGTACAGACATAAGTTAAACAAGTTTGCCTTAAGAAGGCTAGCACAAAAGTAGCAACGATCGAAAAGGCAAGGCCTCCTGCCCGGGACCTCCTAACTACTCCTCGAAGCCGAACTCCATGTAGAATCATCCTCGGGATCTCTAGCTCCTGGACTCCAGCATCTGGTTGCGACAACCAGGTATAGAAAGGGGAAAAGAGGGAGAAAAGCAACCGTGAGTACTCATCCAAAGTACTCGCAAGCAAGGAGCTACACTACATATGCATGGGTATATGTGTAAAGGGCCATATCAGTGGACTGAACTGCAGAATGCCAGAATAAGAGGGGGATAGCTAATCCTGTCGAAGACTACGCTTCTGGCCACCTCCATCTTGCAGCATGTAGAAGAGAGTAGATGGTAAGTTCACCAAGTAGCATCGCATAGCATAATCCTACCCGGCGATCCCCTCCTCGTCGCCCTGTTAGAGAGCGATCACCGGGTTATATCTGGCACTTGGAAGGGTGTGTTTTATTAAGTATCCAGTTCTAGTTGTCATAAGGTCAAGGTACAACTCCGGGTCGTCCTTTTACCGAGGGACACGGCTATTCGAATAGATAAACTTCCCTGCAGGGGTGCACCACCTAACCCAACACGCTCGATCCCATTTGGCCGGACACACTTTTCTGGGTCATGCCCGGCCGCGGAAGATCAACACGTCGCAGCCCCACCTAGGCTCAACAGAGAGGTCAACACGCCGGTCTAAATCCTATGCGCGCAGGGGTCTGGGCCCATCGCCCATTGCACACCTGCACGTTGCGTACGCGGCTTGGCATAACTTCCCTGCACGTCAAGAAGAGCTTCGGCTGATACCACGACGTTGAGTGCCCATAACTGTTCCCGCGTAGTTGGTTAGTGCGTATAGACCAAATGGCCAGACTCAGATCAAATACCAAGATCTTGTTAAGCGTGTTAAGTATCCGCGAACGCCGACCAGGGCCAGGCCCACCTCTCTCCTAGGTGGTCTCAACCTGCCCTGTCGCTCCGCCACAAAGTAACAATCGGAGGCCATCAGGAACCCAGGCCCACCTCTACCGGGATGGAGCCACCTGTCCTTTCAGCCCCCTCACCAGAATCACTTGCGGGTACTCAACGAGCCGACCCGACTTTAGTCACCACATGTGTCATGTATATAAAGTATATGGTATATACCCGTGATCACCTCCCGAAGTGATCACGGCCCAGTAGTATAGCATGGCAGACGGACAAGAGTGTAGGGCCACTGATGGAACATTAGCATCCTATACTAAGCAGTAGGATAGGAGGTAAGGGTAACAACTGTAGCAACAATGACAGGCTATGCATCAGTATAGGATTAACCGAAAGCAGTAACAAGCTACACTACTCTAATGCAAGCAGTATAGAGAAGAATAGACGATATCTGGTGATCAAGGGGGGGCTTGCCTGGTTGCTCTGGCAAGGAGGGTCGTCAACTCCGTAGTCGAACTGGGGTCGCGGCATCGGTCTCAGGGTCTACCGGAAAGAAGTAACGAAGGGGGAACACAATAAATAACAAAGCAATCAAAGCATCACAAAGCGTAACATGGCAATACGCGGTGCTAGGTGTGCCCTAACGCGGTAGTAGGTGATACCGACAAAGGGGGGAAACATCCGGGAAAGTATCCCCGGCGTTTCGCATTTTCGAACAGATGAACCGGAGGGGGAAAGTTGCGTGTTTGCTATGCTAGGGATGTGTGGTGAACGAACGGGCTGCGTTCCCAGGTACGTCTCGTCGTTCTGAGCAACTTTCATGTACAAAGTTTTTCCATCCGAGCTACGGTTTATTTTATATTAAATTTTAAAGATTTAAATCATTTTTAGAATTTAATAAATTAATTTAATTCGAAATTTAATTAATGCATCAGCCTTACGTCAGCAGTCAACGTTGACCTGGTCAACCTGACAGGTGGGTCCCACCTGTCAGGGGCTGTTAGCTAATTAACAGTAGTTAATTAGGTTAATTAGTTATTAGGTTAATTAATTAGGCTTAATTAGATTAATTAACAGGATTAATTAAGTAAATTAATTATCTTAATTAATTAATTATATTATTTTTATTTATTTTTATTCTTCTATTTTTTCTTTTCGTTCTGGGGGTGGGCCCCATATATCATAGGCCTAAGCGCCTTAGCGGGCGCACGGTTACGGGCGCCGGGTGGATCGGGCGACGAGCGCCAGCCTGACAAGGCGCCGCGGGCAGCGGGCGAAGGAGCGGGCGCACGGCCTGGCTCCGACGGCCGGAGCAGGGTGGCGCGGTTGGCGGAGAGGACCGCCGCAGCGGACGGCAGACGCAGCGGGAGTGGGATGAGGCCCCGGACGACGACGGCGACCCGGGCGGACGTGGCCAGGTGCCACGGGGCAGAGACGGCGGCGGTGTAGGCAGCAGGGGGCGACGGGCGCCGTGGCTACGGCTGGTTGGCGCGGGTCGCGCGCGGGGGCGCACAGGAGCGCGTGGGCGCGCGCTGGGTCGAGCAGGGGCGAACGGGGTGCGGGCACGGTGACGTGCAACAGAGAGGGGGAGGAGAGGAGAGGAGGCCGTGGCCTCACCGGCGTTGCAGAGGCGAGGGTCGGCGAGGCTCGGTGGAGCCTTTGGGGAGGAGGACGGGGACGACGGCGACGTAGAGGAGGAGGTCCGGCGTAGGCGAGCGGCGAGGAGTGGGGCGTCGGGGCATCGGCTGACCCGACCGGATCCACACGGGGGGGAGGGTTGAGGAGGCGGGCGCCGGCGATGGCGGGGTGGCGCCGTGCGGTGTCGGCAAGGTGGCGGCGGGGTTTGCGCGGCGACGGGCGACGCGGTCGGCCCCGATCCAGATTGGATCGGGAGGAGGAGCGAGGGGAGAGGGGTCAACAGTGACGGCGATCCGGTGCGGTGGCGTCGACGAGGGTGGGGGCGTGGTCGCCCGATCTGGATCGTGGGGGAAAGAGGGAGGAGAGGGGATGAGTGGGGAGGGAACCGCTAGGGTTCCTGTCGCCCATGGGGATAAGGGAGCGATGGGGGCGGCTGGGCCTGCGGGCTGTTGGGTTGGATGCCCAGTTGGGCCAAATGGCAGAAGGGGAGGGGGAAGGCTCGGGGTTTTCTTTCTTTTCTCTTTCTTTGTTTTCTTTCTATTTCAACTTCTGTTTGTATTTAGTTTCTAAACCATTTTAGTCTTAATAAAAACAAAACTTGCTCCACAATTAGTATAGTAATATAGGCTACTGTCACAAAAAGGTTCGGGGGCAAATTACATAGTTTGGAGATTTCTAACATTTTGAAAATGCATTTTAATAAATAATTGATCCATGTTTTAATTATTTTAGGCCACTTAATTACTTTACAAAAAGTTGATTTCACCACTATAATTGCCTACGGATTATTTACCACCTTTTGAACATTTTAGTTTGACATTTGAAAACTTTTTTTGTTTGGCTTTATTTTAAATTTTAATTCGGACGAGTTTTGAATCATCGTGAGATTAACAACAGTAACTGTGGTGACGTGGCACCATTAACGTGTGATTACTGTAGCCTAATTATCCGGGCGTCACAATTCTCCACTACAAGAAATCTCGTCCCGAGATTTAAGAGGGGAAGTGACGGGGAAGGGATGTGGTTACGAAATTCTAACGAATCATCTCGGTCTTGGTTGCACTTCTCGAAGAGGTCAATCCATTACGTGGGTGTCTTCATTTCTCTGCTTCGGTCATCATGACGATGTTGGCATCCTTTCTTCGGGAGCTCCATCGTACTTACGAATAGGAAAGGGGCAGCCTGACAATGATAGAATGCTACCAGGGGTATTCACCGGGGGTTATCCCACGAATTAACATATGAGTATCTCTCGAGTTGAACGAATAAAACATGCCGACAGCAAAGTAATATGGTACAATAAGAAGTTTCAAACGGGTAGATAGTTGCTCGAAGTCTGAACCAGAGAGGAAAAGGGGTTCGGAGCAGCGAGAGTAAGTATTGCGTTTGATACCAGAATAGAGCACTAGGAAGGTGGCCCGTGAATTAAATACGAAGCCAAGTGTGAGGAATAACCATTAGAGACAGGGTTGTACAAGAGAGTCAGGTTTTGATCCTGTGGAACTGTGGGTTATGGACCCACCATGTGGGTTAAAAGTAGGAAGGGCGGAGACGTCTTGCGCAATCATGTAAGCAAGGCATGTCAGAGGATAGCCTGTCAGTTATATGTCAGCAACATCGTCGGTACCAAGGGCGAGGGACGAAGAGAACCATTTTCCTGCTCGTTGAAACGAGGAGGACCAATAGGCAAGGTTCTCGTCCATCGGTGGCTACCGAAATGTCATCAACAATAGTAACAGGGTCTTGCTGACAGAATTGTACACTGAGGTATATACATAAGCAAGAGAATATTACTGCTTAGATCATATAGATCGCAAAAAAGGTTAAACCAAACAATGGAAGGGAAAATGTGTTTAAACACATATATCAGGGGTATATCCTCCCCAAGGACAAGCAGAGCATGATATCCTTGGCAGGATATAATGTAAAAAACTCTTTAGGAAAGGGGGGAGAAATTTCATGACATTACCCATGCAACGGTGTTTGGATAATTGAGCAAGTAACATTTAGCATTGGGCTTCAAATGTTCTGGTCGAAAATCAAAGCACCACAGACATGCTTCGAGATAGCATTGATAAGGTCTTCAAGCAAAGGTCAGACTTTGGATACACAAGGGATCCATCAGGATGAACTTATTAAACAAGGCATTCAATTTCCTCACAAAAAAATGGTTAACCTTGTTAAGAAGGAAACTATAACACTAGGTCCTCCGGTCAGGTGTGCTAGGCATGACATCACCTTACCGGGTGATATAAAGACCAATGTTAAGACTCTTGGAAAATGTTCTAACCATCATATCTGACTGAGATTCAGATCTGATTGGTGTCAGGATACCTCAGACTCAGGGAATGAACTATGGGAGTGAGTTCCGAAATGAGAGTTCATCATTAGACTAAGGAGAGGATGAGGAGGTGGCTGATGGACTCAGCGACAACTCATCGAGATTTCCAAAAGGATGGATTTCCACAACTATGTGAACAAGGAGATAACATTAGCTAGATCGAATGACTTAATGATGTATGCTAGAGGAAAACATACACATTTAAACATTGGTTGAAATGTGCACCCGAAATATGGGCTAGGTAGCACGATCAATGTTCGAATGATGATTCATTAAGCCATAGACGTAGAATGAAACTATAGACCAATAACTTCAAAGCAATAGGGTTCTAGAAGTTTAGAATTTACACATCACAGACCATTTGTTGGTATTTCGTTTAGAAACAACACGGGGACCAAGAAAGAATGGTGATGGTGAGAAGTATCACTGTACCAAGAATTCTTAAGAGGTGGAGTAATGCTCACGACATTCTTGACATCAAAGATGGTAATACTCCACGGTAGAACATAACATAAGTTGGATAGCAGGGAAATCAAGATACAACACAAAATATGAACAAGTTTGTGTTGGGGGGAGGCAAGAATGTTGTCGATGATAACACAATTCATCAATGGGCAAGGATGGTATTTCTCATCCTGAATTTCGACACACAACTTGGAAGAAGTCAAATTGTTGACAATGATCACGACAAATTTGTCGAGAGGTTTTCAAGAAGATGTAATTGATCGACGATGACATCAAGTCAAAGGAATGATGAAAGCGAAAGGTTATTGGAACCACGGTTAGGACACAAACTCGAAATCAAGTTTGCTGTTCAAGGAGAAGTGATATGACGAGGAAGATCGACGCAAGATTAGCTCACTGTCGAAATTTGTGCGCTGGGAAGGTCCAGGTAGCACAGTTAAAATTCAGCACGATAATGATGTAGCCAATCAGGCTAGGAATGACGTGATCGGGTACAAACTCATAAGTAGAGAAGATTACTAAGAGTTGTTTAATCGCAGTGCGGACGCGATTCAGTTATCGGCGGTTTTGAGTGTTTAAAAACTCAAAGCCCGTGAAAAATTGGAATCAATGAGAATGTAGCACTTGATGGAGAACTCATAATAAGTTATGCAGTTCCGTGATAATCTCAAGATACCAGGGGGGTAATACTCGACGACAAACCAAAGTAGAGGTTGGACTGGGGTATTGCTCTGCAGAAGACAAGTGCTTAAACTTGCACGAGAAATGGTATTTAAAAGAGAACATGGTTGGAACCACGATTGCAAAATGCCAGATCCCAGATATAAGATGAACTTATACCAAGGGAATAATTAATTTAAGAAAAGCTTTAATGATAAGATCTACATCGTGTCCATGGGCATGAACACAAAGTTCAAGGTCGACTCCCACTTCTTCAATGCATGACCTTTCATTCACTTCTCGCGTTTGATGAAGTTGCAGTGTTGAAAATTTTTATCTGGCAAAATACCAGAAGAGTATGACTCATGAAAACTTTCGAGTTCACACATATTATGAAAGGCATAGGTTCAACCGATCGGGGCATCGTGGAAACATATACCACAAGCTTCAGTGGTAAATAACTCAAGCTCGATAGTAGAGCATGGGTGTCAAAACGAGAGGATACAATTTACTAAAGGCATTATGTATCAGGGAAAGAACTCACAAGGTGATTAAATATGAGGGCACTGTCGGATAATAATCTAACAAAGGATTTGGTGGTCCACAAGGGATCAGATGTGAGCATTGGTACTCAACTAGAGGAAGAAAGAATGCAAGGGGATCAGATTATAGAAACAACTGGCTAACTCAAAGCTCAAATGCAAAGGAATTATGATTTCCAAATCAAGGGATCGGAAGCAAACGCTCTGATTAAGGATGGATAAGTTGAATAGCCTTAGGGGTACAATCGATGGCAATTTGATTTGTCGATACCAGCTCATGTTTAAAATGACGTTTGATCCAGAAGGAAGAATCCTAGGATCTGATTGAGGATTGTGAGCATTCGCAATATTTTGAATCAATAGACTCAAAATGATAATGACAAGGAATGACAATAAGATTACGAGACTTATGGGATTATCCATAATGCAAGCAAGCAAGAATTTCAAGAGCAATAGGCTGCTCAGGATTTTCGGTAGATCGAATGGTATTTTGAACACTTTTGTGAAATACTTGAATCAACTGGGGATGAGCGGATACTCGGTAAGTGCGAGAATTATCCATAGGGGTATTCAGGTGACAAAGAACAGCAAGGTAGTAAGCTCAAAGGATTCTCGGAACAACAGAGAGAATTTTGGGGTATCTTGTAATAACAAGATCAACTGGGAAACATTGTATGAATGGCGAGTATACATGGTTATCCATAGGAGTTTATCGATGAAAGGGAATTGCAAAAGCGATGAACACAAGTTCTCGGGTTATCAGCGGAGAGTATCTTCAGGGTCTTCACGTGCAGCAGACGATCATCAGTAATAAGGGGCTCTCCGGGTGAAAGTGATAATGAGATCCTAATGTTAGATTTAGCAAATTCACTTAACCCGAATAGAAGAGAGATCAGAGTCCCAGAGTATAGACAAGGAGTAAAAGATCCTAATACCACCCAATGGCGACGTGGGCCCGTAAGACACACAGCCATGTTAGTAAAAGTTTTTGCAATGTCTAGACTCAACTTCGGCCAAGGAGTTGGAAGGGGGATCCTACAGGCAGTTGGCTCTGATACCAACTTGTGACGCCCCCGATTTGACCGTACACTAATCATGCACGCAAATGTGTACGATCAAGATCAGGGACTCACGGGAAGATATCACAACACAACTCTACAACATAAATAAGTCATACAAGCATCATAATACAAGCCAGGGGCCTCGAGGGCTCGAATACAAGTGCTCGATCATAGACGAGTCAGCGGAAGCAACAATATCTGAGTACAGACATAAGTTAAACAAGTTTGCCTTAAGAAGGCTAGCACAAAAGTAGCAACGATCGAAAAGGCAAGGCCTCCTGCCTGGGACCTCCTAACTACTCCTCGAAGCCGAACTCCATGTAGAATCATCCTCGGGATCTCTAGCTCCTGGACTCCAGCATCTGGTTGCGACAACCAGGTATAGAAAGGGGAAAAGAGGGAGAAAAGCAACCGTGAGTACTCATCCAAAGTACTCGCAAGCAAGGAGCTACACTACATATGCATGGGTATATGTGTAAAGGGCCATATCAGTGGACTGAACTGCAGAATGCCAGAATAAGAGGGGGATAGCTAATCCTGTCGAAGACTACGCTTCTGGCCACCTCCATCTTGCAGCATGTAGAAGAGAGTAGATGGTAAGTTCACCAAGTAGCATCGCATAGCATAATCCTACCCGGCGATCCCCTCCTCGTCGCCCTGTTAGAGAGCGATCACCGGGTTGTATCTGGCACTTGGAAGGGTGTGTTTTATTAAGTATCCGGTTCTAGTTGTCATAAGGTCAAGGTACAACTCCGGGTCGTCCTTTTACCGAGGGACACGGCTATTCGAATAGATAAACTTCCCTGCAGGGGTGCACCACATAACCCAACACGCTCGATCCCATTTGGCCGGACACACTTTTCTGGGTCATGCCCGGCCGCGGAAGATCAACACGTCGCAGCCCCACCTAGGCTCAACAGAGAGGTCAACACGCCGGTCTAAATCCTATGCGCGCAGGGGTCTGGGCCCATCGCCCATTGCACACCTGCACGTTGCGTACGCGGCCGGAAGCAGACCTAGCCTAGCAGGCGTTCCAGTCCAATCCGGCGCGCGCCGCTCCGTCGCTGACGTCAAGAAGAGCTTCGGCTGATACCACGACGTCGAGTGCCCATAACTGTTCCCGCGTAGTTGGTTAGTGCGTATAGACCAAATGGCCAGACTCAGATCAAATACCAAGATCTCGTTAAGCGTGTTAAGTATCCGCGAACGCCGACCAGGGCCAGGCCCACCTCTCTCCTAGGTGGTCTCAACCTGCCCTGTCGCTCCGCCACAAAGTAACAGTCGGGGGCCGTCAGGAACCCAGGCCCACCTCTACCGGGATGGAGCCACCTGTCCTTTCAGCCCCCTCATCAGAATCACTTGCGGGTACTCAACGAGCCGACCCGACTTTAGTCACCACATGTGTCATGTATATAAAGTATATGGTATATACCCGTGATCACCTCCCGAAGTGATCACGGCCTAGTATAGCATGGCAGACGGACAAGAGTGTAGGGCCACTGATGGAACACTAGCATCCTATACTAAGCAGTAGGATAGCAGGTAAGGGTAACAACTGTAGCAACAATGACAGGCTATGCATCAGTATAGGATTAACCGAAAGCAGTAACATGCTACACTACTCTAATGCAAGCAGTATAGAGAATAATAGGCGATATCTGGTGATCAAGGGGGGTTGCCTGGTTGCTTTGGCAAGGAAGGGTCGTCAACTCCGTAGTCGAACTGGGGTCGCCGGCAGTCTCGGGGTCTACCGAAAAGAAGTAACGGAGGGGGAACACAATAAATAACAAAGCAATCAAAGCATCACAAAGCGTAACATGGCAATACGCGGTGCTAGGTGTGCCCTAACGCGGTAGTAGGTGATACCGACGAAGGGGGAAACATCCGGGAAAGTATCCCCGGCGTTTCGCGTTTTCGAACAGATGAACCGGAGGGGGAAAGTTGCGTGTTTGCTATGCTAGGGATGCGTGGTGAACGAACGGGTTGCGTATCCAGATTCGTCGCGTCGTTCTGAATTACTTTCGTGTACAAAGTTTTCCATCCGAGCTATGGTTTATTTTATATTAAAATTTAAAGATTTAAATCATTTTTAGAATTTAATAAATTAATTTAATTCGAAATTTAATTAATGCATCAGCAGTCAACGTTGACCTGGTCAACCTAACAGGTTGGTCCCACCTGTCAGGGGCTGTTAGCTAATTAACAATAGTTAATTAGGTTAATTAGTTATTAGGTTAATTAATTAGGCTTAATTAGATTAATTAACAGGATTAATTAAGTAAATTAATTATCTTAATTAATTAATTATATTATATTATTTTATTTATTTTTATTCTTCTATTTTTTTCTTTTCGTTCTGGGGGTGGGCCCCATATGTCATAGGCCTAAGCGCCTTAGCGGGCGCACGGTTACGGGCACCGGGTGGATCGGGCGACGAGCGCCAGCCCGACAAGGCGCCGCGGGCAGCGGGCGAAGGAGCGGGCGCACGGCCTGGCTCCGACGGCCGGAGCAGGGTGGCGCGGTTGGCGGAGAGGACCGCCGCAGCGGACGATAGACGCAGCGGGAGTGGGACGAGGCCCCGGACGACGACGGCGACCCGGGCGGACGTGGCCAGGTGCCGCGGGGCAGAGACAGCGGCGGTTGTAGGCAGCAGGGGGCGACGGGCGCCGTGGCTACGGCTGGTTGGCGCGGGTCGCGCGCGGGGGCGCACAGGAGCGCGTGGGCGCGCGCTGGGTCGAGCAGGGAACGGGGTGCGGGCACGGTGATGTGCAACAGAGAGGGGGATGAGAGGACAGGGAGGCCGTGGCCTCAGCGGCGTTGCAGAGGCGAGGGTCGGCGAGGCTCGGTGGAGTCTTTGGGGAGGAGGATAGGGACGACGGCGACGTAGAGGAGGAGGTCCGGCGTAGGCGAGCGGCGAGGAGTGGGGCGTCGGGGGCATCGGCTGACCCGACCGAATCCACACGGGGCGGAGGGTTGAGGAGGCGGGCGCCGGCGATGGCGGGGTGGCGCCGTGCGGTGTCGGCAAGGTGGCAGCGGGGTTTGCGCGGCGACGGGCGACGCGGTCGGCCCCGATCCAGATTGGATCGGGAGGAGGAGCGAGGGGAGAGGGGTCAACAGTGACGGCGATCCGGTGCGGTGGCGTCGACGAGGGTGGGGGCGTGGTCGCGCCGATCTGGATCGTGGGGGAAAGAGGGAGGAGAGGGGATGAGTGGGGAGGGAACCGCTAGGGTTCCTGTCGCCCATGGGGATAAGGGAGCGATGGGGGCGGCTGGGCCTGCGGGCTGTTGGGTTGGATGCCCAGTTGGGCCAAATGGCAGAAGGGGAGGGGGAAGGCTCGGGGTTTTCTTTCTTTTCTCTTTCTTTGTTTTCTTTTTATTTCAACTTCTGTTTGTATTTAATTTCTAAACCATTTCAGTCTTAATAAAAACAAAACTTGCTCCATAATTAGTATAGTAATATAGGCTACTGTCACAAAAAGGTTCGGGGGCAAATTACATAGTTTGGAGATTTCTAACATTTTGAAAATGCATTTTAATAAATAATTGATCCATGTTTTAATTATTTTAGGCCACTTAATTACTTTACAAAAAGTTGATTTCACCACAATAATTGCCTACGGATTATTTACCACCTTTTGAACATTTTAGTTTGACATTTGAAAACTTTTTTTTTGTTTGGCTTTATTTTAAATTTTAGTTCGAACGAGTTTTGTATCATCGTGAGATTAACAACAGTAACTGTGGTGACGTGGCACCATTAACGTGTGATTACTGTAGCCTAATTATCCGGGTGTCACACTTTGTCTCGTTGTCGGCGGGCGGCGCCTCGGCGGAGCGGGGGAAATCCTCCCCCTCGTTGTCGGCAGGGTGGGGCCTCGGCGGAGCCGGCGGTGTCCTCTGCCTCGTTGTTGGCGCCGCGGGGCCTTGGCGGAGGAGGGCCTCGTCGACGCCAGCAGAGCGGGGACTCGTCGGAGCCGTCATTGTCCTCTGCCTCGTCCTCGGTCTCGCCAAACAGTGACTCGCCCGCTTCATAGAAGGCCGCAGCCTCCGCCACCCGCATGCGGTACCGCCAGCGCTCGAGGCGGCCCTCGCGGGCGGAGCGATACGAGTCGAGCAGCGCCTCCTGCTCCGCCCGCTCCGCGGCAATCTGCTCCTCCGCCTGCAGGTGCTCCTGGAAGAGATGGTGGTTGTAGGCGGCGTCGGCCTGTGACTCCCGGAACTGCTCCTCACGCTTCTGCCTCACCGTGTCCATATATTGGGCACGGGCCTCGCCGATGGTCATGGTGCAATGCACCGGCGAGGATGGCGCGGAGGAGGGGGTTGGCGCCGGATCGTCGACTACCATGTTCTCCATTGGTACGTCGTCGTCCTTCAGCTGCCTGCCGGCCAGCCAGTCGGCAGCAATGGCTGCCATCTCCTTGTAGTCCATCATCCACCCGCCCCGAAGAGCGCTGGAGCGCGAGGAAGCCATGGTGGGCAATAGTGGTGTGGACAGGAGAAAGGGAACAGATGCAGATGATTGCGGCTATGCCCGGCGCAGCAGTTTATATAGCAATGGTGGGCGGCGGAGGGACGGACGTGTGGCGCCGAAGTAGCCGCCTCGGCAACCACGTATCATTAATGTGGGCGGCAGAAGGATGGACGGACGGCACTTGTGTCATTTGAAGGCGGAGCAATCGCCTGCACCGGGAAGCGGGGCGGGCGGCGCTGACCGTTTCGGGAGGAAAGCACGCGGGGGCGAGGGAGGCAGTCTGGGTGGGCCAGGGCGGTCAGACTCATGCTTGGCAGCAGGTTGGTCCAGCAGTCGGACATGCTGGCTCGCCAGCTAGCTCGTCGAGCTGAGCGACGACTACCAGACGATGGACGTAACTTCCGACCAGGAGCCGGCGCCACTGTCCAAGCCGGTTCATGCCGTGTTCACCAAAGAGCAGGTGCGGCCGCACTTCGACGCCCTAATGGCGGAAGAGCTACCAGTGCAGGAGGACCTATGCTGCAACCTCCGTCTCCTCAACGAGCACCGGGGAACAAGCGAACGACAAAGCCGTCGCGGACATGTGGCCCTATGATCCTGGCTTCCCGAATGAGCAGTGGGCGCTGTATCAGACCATCCGTACCGCCCGCGAGGCCCTCTCCGTCGTCCTTCGAGTTGTTGCGCTCGCTGTGGTGCCGCCGTCTCGCGTTGTCAACATGGTCAACGGACATGAGGATGAGGAGATGACTTTACTTGGAGAGGATGATAGTGGGGACCCACCAGGGCCATAGCCGCACGTACGCAAGTGCCTCCTTATTAGTATATAAAACTATAATTTTTGTTGCTTCCTCCTGGTTTCCTGACATCACGGTCCCACACCATTGTCAACCTATGTAGTCAATAAACGAGAGAATTGCACAAGAAGCGGCCGATAGCTGGGACCAAGCAGCTCGAGCAGTATTTGTGTTTTTGAGGTGTGAGCACTGCAGAGTTTTTCTTGAGTGATGTTTAGCCCAGATATTATTTTTTCTCCTCTGAACAACAACGAAAACATCGCTGCAGGTATTAACTGGGCGGGCTGGGGTCCGTCTAGCCCAGGCCAGATATCCAGCCCAGATATTAATTTTTTTCAAGCTGAAAATGGCTAGCCCAGCTATACTTTTTTTAGGAATACCCATGCAAGGTCAAGTTGTTATTCTCCGCCCCGCTAGGCTGCAAATCTTTCCTAGGAGGGATTGAGGGAGTCCTGGATTAGAGGGTCCTCGGACAGCCGGACTATATCCTTTGGCCGGACTGTTGGACTATGAAGATACAAGATTGAAGACTTCGACCCGTGTCCGGATGGGACTCTCCTTGGCGTGGAAGGCAAGCTTGGCAATACGGATATGTAGATCTCCTCCCTTGTAACCGACTCTGTGTAACCCTAGCCCCCTCCGGTGTCTATATAAACCGGAGGGTTTAGTCCGTAGGACAACAACAATCATACCATAGGCTAGCTTCTAGGGTTTAGCCTCTACGATCTCGTGGTAGATCAACTCTTGTAATACTCATATCATCAAGATCAATCAAGCAGGAAGTAGGGTATTACCTCCATCGAGAGGGCCCGAACCTGGGTAAACATTGTGTCCCCCGCCTCCTGTTACCATCCGCCTTAGACGCACAGTTCGGGACCCCCTACCCGAGATCCGCCGGTTTTGACACCGACATTGGTGCTTTCATTGAGAGTTCCACTGTGCAGTCACCGTAAGTCTTGATGGCTCCTTCAATCATCGGCAACGATGCGATCCAGGGTGAGGTTTCCCTCCCCGGACAGATCTTCGTATTCGGCGGCTTCGCACTGCGGGCCAACTCGCTTGGCCATCTGGAGCAGATCGAGAGCTACGCCCCTGGCCATCAGGTCAGGTTCGGAAACTTGAACTACACTGCCGACATCCGTGGAGATTTGATCTTCGACGGATTCGAACCAATGTCGGGTGCGCCGTACAATCACGACGAGCATGACGCAACTCTCCCGTCGGACAGTGTTCGGGAGATCACACCTACAACTACTCCGGCCCTCAATCCGGAACAAATTGCGCCATCCGAGGACGGGTGGATAGACCCCGCCATGGAGGCCGCACTCTCAGTGGCGATAGAGCCGAATACTGACTTCACCCCTTACGAGAGCCGTGTTGCCGAACCATTGGATTCGTCCCCGGCCACGGGCTCCGAGCCGCCTGCGTCCGTGCCTATCGAATCCGATTGGGCACCGATCATGGAGTTTACCTCCGCGGATATCTTTCAGCATTCGCCTTTTGGCGATGTGCTAAATTCATTAAGGTCTCTCTCCTTGTCAGGAGAACCTTGGCCGAACTATGTCCGGCTAGAATGGGATGCGGACGACGAAGAAATTCGCTCCCCACCCACCACCCACTTAGTAGCCACCGTCGATGATTTAACCGACATGCTCGACTTCGACTCCGAAGACATCGACGGTATGGACGACGATGCAGGAGACGAACAGGAACCACCGCCCACAGGGCGCTGGACCGCCACCTCATCATATGATATATACATGGTGGATACCCCCAAAGAAGGCGATAGCGATAAGACAGCGGAGGATGACCCCTCCAAGAAGCAACCCAAGCATCGACGTCAGCGGCGCCGCTCTAAGTCCCGCCATAGCAAAATTAGTGATACCGGCACAAGAGACAATAACACTCCGAATAGTGCCGAAGACGACAACAATCCCCTCCATACAGATTTAGAGCGGGAGGATGAACAAGCTAGCCCTCCAGAACAGGCAACAGATGGAGAAACGGAGGATGACAATTACATGCCTCTCTCCGAAGACGAGGTGAGCCTCGGCGACAAAGAATTTATCGTGCCTGAGGATCCCATTGAGCAGGACCGCTTCAAGCACCGGCTTATAGCCACAGCAAATAGCCTGAAGAAAAAGCAACAACAGCTTCGAGCTGATCAAGATTTGCTAGCAGACAGATGGACCGAAGTCCTGGCGGTCAAGGAATACGAACTCGAACGCCCCTCCAAGAGTTACCCAAAGCGCAGATTGCTACCCCGACTCGAGGAGGAAGCATTGAAACCTACATCACCAGCGTATGATGCGGCTGATCGGCCACCTTGTGGCCGAGACAGAGAGGCATTTCAGCCTGAAGTTCAGCCTGCACCCCGCCGCCACTCAAACAAAAATACCAAGCCCCAGGGCAACATGCGGGACCTGCAAGACGTATTGGAAAACAAGGCAAAACACGCAAGATCGATCTACGGATCACGAGGGCGCGCACCAACGCGGGACGATGACCGTCACGCCGGATACATTAAAAGTAAATCCTGCTGGGCCGAATACAGCAGACAAGACTCATATGAACTGCGTCATGATATAGCCCGGCATAGAGGCGCCGCACCCCCCCTATGCTTCACTGATGAAGTAATGGATCACGAATTCCCGGAGGGTTTTAAACCCATAAATATTGAATCATATGATGGTACAACAGATCCCACGGTATGGATCGAGGATTTCTTCCTCCACATCCACATGGCTCGCGGTGATGATCTACATGCCATCAAGTACCTCCCACTAAAACTCAACGGACCAGCTCGGCATTGGCAGAATAGCTTGCCAGCAGACTCTGTTGGCAGTTGGGAGGATTTGGAAGATGCATTCCTTGACAACTTCCAGGGCACTTATGTGCAACCACCGGATGTTGATGACTTGAGCCATATAACTCAGCAGCCAGGGGAATCGGCCAGGCAATTCTGGACACGGTTCCTAACTAAGAAAAACCAAATTGTCGACTGTCCGGATGCAGAGGCCTTAGCGGCATTTAAGCATAACATCCATGATGAATGGCTCGCCCGGCACCTCGGCCAGGAGAAGCCGAAGTCTATGGCAGACCTCACGACACTCATGACCCGCTTTTGCACGGGCGAGGATAGCTGGCTGGCTCGGAGCAACAACACATCAAGGAATCCGGGCACTTTAGATACCAAAGATAATAACGGCATACCACGTTGTAACAGACATAAGCGCCGCAACAACGGCGATAACGCCGAAGATACAGCAGTCAATGCCGGATTCAGTGGCTCTAAATCCGGTCAGCGGAAAAAGCCATTCAAAAGAAGTACTCCGGGCCCGTCCAGTTTGGACCGCATACTCGATCGCTCGTGTCAAATTCACGGCACCCCCGACAAGCCAACCAATCACACCAACAGAGAATGCTAGGTGTTCAAGCAGGCCGGCAAACTAAACGCCGAAAACAAGGACAAGGGGCTGCATAGCGATGACGAGGAGGAGCCCCGGCCACCGAACACGGGAGGACAGAAGAGGTTCCCCCCACAAGTGAAAACGGTGAACATGATATACGCAACCCACATTCCCAAGAGGGAATGGAAGCGTGCACTAAGGGACGTCTATGCGATGGAGCCAGTCGCCCCAAAGTTCAACCCATGGTCCTCTTGTCCGATCACCTTCGATCGCAGGGACCACCCCACTAGTATCCGACATGGCGGATCTGCCGCATTGGTCCTTGACCCCATCATCGACGGATTTCACCTCACTCGAGTCCTCATGGACGTCGGCGGCAGCCTGAACCTGCTCTATCAGGATACAGTGCGCAAAATGGGTATAGACCCCTCGAGGATGAAACCCACTAAAACCACCTTTAAAGGTGTTATCCCAGGTGTAGAGGCCCATTGCACGGGCTCAATCACACTGGAAGTGGTCTCCGGATCTCCGGACAACTTTCGAAGTGAGGAGTTAATCTTCGATATCGTCCCGTTCCGCAGTGGCTATCACGCACTGCTCGGGCAAACCGCATTTGCCAGATTCAATGCGGTACCGCATTATGCATACCTCAAGCTCAAAATGCCAGGACCTCGTGGGGATATAACAGTCAATGGAAACACAGAACGCTCGCTCCGCACGGAGGAGCACACTACGGCCCTCGCAGCTGAGGCACAAAGCAGCCTTTTAAGGCAAACCGCCAATTCGGCGATAAAGCCCCTGGACACCTTCAAGCGAGTCCGGAGTAACCTGCAACAGGATCGCCTGGCACGTTCAGAGCTTGCCTAGCAATTCGCCCCCCATCCTAGTCCCAGTCAACCGACGAAAATACAATGGGCATAGGCGGGGGCACGACCAAGGCACGTCCCACAATGCGGCTCAACCGCCCCAGGGGCTGTATTCCTTTATCATTTCCTATCTTTCAGGAACTTACTCTCTGAAAGCCCTTTCCGGCAGCCTGATTGCTGGACACATTACGGGAAGGAACAACCAAGGAAGCAAGAAGCAAGACGTACAAGGAAATTCCCAGGTGGTCTCTGATAACAATCGAAGTACCCGTTTTTTAATACCCATACGCAGCTCGCCCTTGGATAGGACATGTCAAATAGTCCTATTTTTTGCTTATTGCACTACTTGTATCAGTACGCTTTGACGTATTATTTAAATAACAATGCATAGCATTAGTCTATTATTGCAGTACCCTTCCTTCTTCTTGTCTGTTTATTTACGACAACTTGCACCCGTACATTCTGGTACGACCAGTACGCCAGGGGCCTCAATATACCCCATAATACGGCGTGAGAAGTCCGAACACTTTCGACAATGCGGCACCCCGAACTTATAGCATTATATGCATCAGCTCCGAATCATGTCTTGGGTCAATAGTTGGGATTGCCCGGCTCCCATGTTTTGGTACCTTACGTTCCGCAATATCGGCTAAGGTAGCGCTGGGAGAACTACTGCGATTGTGTCCCGGTTCTTCCGGACGAGCACCTCAGTAGAGAAAGCCGAAAACTGACTGTCATGATAAGGCGAGAGCTGGTCGCTGTTCGAGAGGTCTCAAGTCCTTAAAGACTTTTTCCGCTTCGGGCGAGGAGTCGGCCTTGCCCGACTTAGGCGTTTATAGCGCCCCAAATTCGGCCTTCCGAATACTAGGGGCTTCGCCAAAATTTAAAATTGTAGACTTCTATGGCTAAGTGAGAGTGATAAAGCCTTATAGTCCGATTGCCTGGTTCGTTGTGCTGAACACCTCCCTCGAAGGACCCAAAATTGGGATAAAGAGTGCTCAGGTTTATCCCGAACACCTCAGTACTAGTTACATGGGGGCAGAAGCCGACGACTGGCCAACTCTCAGATTTTATAAACGGCCGCACAGAAGGTAATATTTTAAATTCAAAAGCGTTGCATAGCGCAAATGAACTCGTTTCACATTACACGATCACATGAGTACGTTCATTCAAATATTACATCTTTAGCACATTCCTCCGCCACAAGGCGGGAACCCTTCAGGACACTGTCATAATACATTTCGGGGTGGCGATGCTCCTTGCCTTCCGGCGGCCCCTCCTTCACCAGCTTTACGGCGTCCAGCTTCGCCCAGTGCACCTTCGCCCGGGCAAAAGCCCTGCGCGCACCCTCGATGCAGACGGACCGCTTTATGACTTCAAGCCGTGGGCAGGCATTCACAAGCCGCCTCACCAGACCGAAGTAGCTGTCAGGCAGGGGATCGCCAGGCCACATCCGGACTACAAGACCCTTCATGGCCTGTTCGGCCGCCTTGTGGAGCTCGACCAGTTGCTTCAGCTGGTCGCTCAAAGGCATTGGGTGTTCGGTCCCAGTATACTGAGACCAGAACAACTTCTCCGTCGAGCTCCCCTCCTCAGCCCGGTAAAACTCCGCGGCATCCAACACACTGCGGGGAAGATCTGCGAACGCTCCTGGAGAGCTCCGAACTCGGGTAAGTAAAAGGAAAGTTTCCTTCACATGCTTGCTTTGCATAATGAATGCCTTACCCGCTGCTATCTTCTTCACCGCCTCAATCTCCTGGAGGGCCTTGTGGGCTTCAGCCTTGGCGTTTTGTGCGCTTTCAAGGGCCTTCGCAAGCTCGGACTCTCGCGTCTTAGAGTCAAGCTCCAAGGACTCGTGTTTTTTGGCGAGAGCCTGGAGCTCTTGCTGCACCTCGCCTACCCGGGCTTCTTGCTTTTCTCGCTCGATACGCTCCTGGGCCGCTTTGTCTTCGGCCTCGGACAGCGCCTTCTTCAGGGTCGCCACTTCGGTCGTGGCCCCTGGCAAATTCATGATGATCCTATTATTTTACAACCAAATTTCTTTTTAATATATAGACAGGGTATCGCTTACCTTTGTTCTCTTCGAGCTGCCTCTTGGTAAGGCCGAGCTCTTCCTTGGACCGCTCAAGGTCCTGCTTCAGTGCAGCGACCTCCGCAGTACGTGCGGCAGCGGCCAGCAGTGAAGCCTGCATATGCACATAGACATATTCTGATTAGACTCCTGAGTCATTATTTGATCCTCTATTCGGCCTTTCTTCGCGAACGCCAAACAGAGCATCAGGGGCTACTGTCTATGCGGTAATATTTTCCTATAATTGGATTACTTACCTGAAAGCCTGTTAGGAGGCTGGCACAAGCTTCAGTTAGTCCGCTTTTGGCGGACTGAACCTTCTCGATCACCGCACTCATGATAGTGCGGTGCTCTTCGTCGATGGAAGCGCCGCGAAGCGCTTCCAGCAAGTTGTCCGGTGCCTCTGGATGGACAGAGGCCACCGGCACGGGCGGCTTGCCCCTCTTAACGGGGGGTCGCCTGACAGAGTCCGGAACCACTGGAGGTTCCGGCGCAGTGTTCGGCTGGAGGCCGAACTCGGAGCCCATGGGAGTCTTGCTCCCTTTGCGCCCAGGGTCCGGAATGTCGCCTCGAGGCGCCTCCAGGACTACCTCCCCTCGGCTCGGTGCCCTTTGAGACAACACCTCGACGTTGTCCGTAGGGCGAGGGGTGGAGGCGGTCGGAAGTGAATCGCTATTCATATCCGACGGGTCCAAAGAACCATCCGACGAAGATACGTCGATACGGGCTCGGGACGGACTGCATAATCATGTTCGGCGTGATGAGAAGCAGTGCAATAAAAACATACCATGAATTACTATGGTATCCGGATACTTACGACTTCACCAGGGGCTTGTCCCTGGGCAGCCACTCGTCATCGCTGTAGGCGGCCGTCGTGGAGCAGTCCGGAAGGAGAGTCCTTCCCTTCTTGGACCCTTCGGCCTCCCCGGTTGGGGCGGCCTTCCTTTTCTTGTCTCCCCCGGCTGGGGGGCGGAGAACTTTCCTCTTCCTCCTCCTCGTTTTCGTGGGAGGAGTGTGCCTCGGAGTTTTCGGATGATGAGTCCGATATAACCTTGCGCCGGAGACCCTTTCGGGTCCCCGTGGCCTTCTTCTTGGCCTTCTTCACGGCACCTCGTAAGGCGCCGGGACCAGCACCTCCGTTAGGAGAGCATTTGCTGGATCCTCAGGCAGGGGGCTGGGCAATCGATCTGCTCCGATGTCTCTACCCAGTCCTGTTAATGGCATGTAGGCTTAGATCCCGCATATGATTAAACTAGGGGAAATAAACATCCTGTGAGATATAAAAAAACTTACCGGATTGGCATGGCGCTTTGCGCTGAGTCCGCGGTCCTCGGTAAGGGGAGGAGGTACCTCGGCGCCCTTGTACAACACCTTCCAGACGTCCTTGTGCGTCGTGTCGAAGAGCTCTCGCAGCGTCTGGTGCTCGGCCGGGTCGAACTCCCACAAATTGAATGCCCGTCGTTGACACGGGAGGATCCGGCGGAAGAGCATGACCTGGACCACGTTGACAAGCTTGATTTTCTTGCTCATCATGTTTCTGATGCATTTCTGGAGTCCGGTCAGCTCCACCGGTGAACCCCAGGACAGGCCCTTCTCCTTCCAGAAGGTGAGCCGCGTGGGGATTCCGGATCGGAATTCGGGGGCCGCCACCTAGTTGGTGTCGCGCGGCTCGGTGATGTAGAACCACCCCGACTGCCACCCCTTTATGGTCTCCACATAGGAGCCTTCGAGCGAGGTGACATTAGGCATTTTGCCCACCATGGCGCCTCCGCATTCCGCTTGTTGGCCGACCACCACCTTCGGCTTGACATTGAAGGTCTTCAGCCACAGGCCGAAGTGGGGCCTGATGCGGAGGAAGGCCTCGCACACGATGATAAACGCCGAGATGTTGAGGATGAAATTGGGGGCCA
This sequence comes from Triticum aestivum, assembly GCF_018294505.1. Taxonomy (NCBI): domain Eukaryota; kingdom Viridiplantae; phylum Streptophyta; class Magnoliopsida; order Poales; family Poaceae; genus Triticum; species Triticum aestivum. Next base: position 632,296,011 of record NC_057799.1, read on the forward strand.
GATCGTGAAAATCCAGCCCGTAGTAGAACATGAGCCCGCGGACAAACGGGTGGAGGGGAAATTCCTGTTCGCGGACAAAGTGGGTAAGGAAAACCACCCTCTCATGGGGTTCGGGCGTAGGGATGATCTGCCCCGCATCTGGCAGCCGGTGTGCAATGTCCGCGACCAGATATCCGGCACCCCGTAGCTTTGTGATGTTCTCCTCCGTGACAGAGGAGACCATCCACTTGCCTCCCGCTCCGGACATGCTTGGAGTGGTTTGAGGGGAAGAACACGAACTTGGGTGCTGGAGCTCGAGTGCGCAAGAATGGATGAGCAAGGAGGAAGAAGGCATGGGTAAAAAGAGGAATCCTTGTCCCTTTATACGGGCGGAGGAAACTATACGCCTTCCCACCCGCCTAGTAAAACTCGCTTATTCCCCAAGCGCCGTAATTGATGGCGCAGTTGGGTTACCCACATCCGTATTGATGAGAATCCCGCGATAAGGGGACACGATCTCTGCTTCGACAAGACATGCCAAGAAAACCGCCTCGCGATACATGCAGTAGGTGGTTGAGAAAAACGGTTCGAATAATGACCGGGCCGTGGTGTGATGTCACGTCATGAAAAGTTGTCAGCAGATTAGATTTGTGGAAATATTATTCTCTCTACGGTGGTATGTGGAGTTTGTTTTGTAGAGCCGGACACTATCCTTGTGCTCAAAATCTTCTATGGAGTATTCGGAGGAGGAACCCGCCTTGCAATGACGAAGACAAATCTGCGCGCCAGACTCATCGTCATTGAAGCCTGGTTCAAGGGCTACTGAGGGAGTCCTGGATTAGGGGGTCCTCGGACAGCCGGACTATATCCTTTGGCCGGACTGTTGGACTATGAAGATACAAGATTGAAGACTTCGACCCGTGTCCGGATGGGACTCTCCTTGGCGTGGAAGGCAAGCTTGGCAATACGGATATGTAGATCTCCTCCCTTGTAACCGACTCTGTGTAACCCTAGCCCCCTCCGGTGTCTATATAAACCGGAGGGTTTAGTCCGTAGGACAACAACAATCATAACATAGGCTAGCTTCTAGGGTTTAGCCTCTACGATCTCGTGGTAGATCAACTCTTGTAATACTCATATCATCAAGATCAATAAAGCAAGAAGTAGGGTATTACCTCCATCGAGAGGGCCCGAACCTGGGTAAACATTGTGTCCCCCGCCTCCTGTTACCATCCGCCTTAGACGCATAGTTCGGGACCCCCTACCCGAGATCCGCCGGTTTTGACACCGACAGGGATGCATTAGGCTTAACAAGAAAATGGGCTTTAAAAATAATAAATGGGATGTAATTATAAAAACTGGGCAGTAACTAGAAAAAATGCACCAAACACGTAATTACTTTATAAAATATTATTTTTGGATATTGAAAAATTTAATTTCATTAATTGTTGTGAGCGCAATGTTTTGTTGGATTTTTACATAATATAAATTTATATTGAAATTGTATTTAATCTGACTAGAAATTTCGAGATAAAAATATTTCGGATCACATCAAAATGTGGGCAATTTTATTGAATTCTGTTTTGAACGGTTGGTTGAAATGGCTGTACTTTTAACAAACTGTAAATGGGCTGTAGTAAATTCCATTATAATTCAAAAATTGGCTGCACATTCTTACAAATCTCAAATGGGCTATAAGTTCTCTGCCACACACTTGTGGCCTTAATAAGTTGACGCATCCCCTAAAAAAAGAGAGTTGACGCGTATGCAAGGCTTTGTCAACTTGTAGTCAACACACGATTCTAGCAGCAATGGCCGTTGGATGTCCATCCAACGGATGCCGTGCTTCTTCTTCAATCTCGGATATTCTAGCTTCACCCGCCCAAAAAATGATTCCTCCCCCTGACATCTGGGGCACACCGTTTCGGAAGCTAACCTGTGGGCCTACTAAGTTGACGCGTACCAAGGGCTTTGTCAACTTAGTCAATATAAACAATTCTAGCTGCAGTGACCGTACGATGTCCATCCAACGGCCGTCATGCTTCTTCAACCTCTGGTCTTCTTGCTCCAGCCGCCCAAAGCAGCGCCGGTCGTGCCGCCTGCTCCTGCCTCCCGTGGCCGGTTGTGCTGCCGCGGAGGCCTCACCGCCCCCTACTACTCCCATCGCTGGCCAGGCCATCCCTCCACTCACCCACACCTCCTGTTATTCCGCGGCGACGGCAGCCTCACACCGTAGCCGAACCAGTGAACCCTCGTACTCCTCTCCGTCTGGGTATCCACTGCCGCGTCTTCCCGGCTCCGCGTCGTCCCCTACCTAGGCCTCTCCGTCGTCCACCGCCGTGGTGCTTGAGGGAGTCCTGGATTAGGGGGTCCTCGGACAGCCGGACTATATCCTTTGGTCGGACTGTTGGACTATGAAGATACAAGATTGAAGACTTCGTCCCGTGACCGGATGGGACTCTCCTTGGCATGGAAGGCAAGCTTGGCAATACGGATATGTGGATCTCCTCCCTTGTAACCGACTCTGTGTAACCCTAGCCCCCTCATGTGTCTATATAAACCGGTGGGTTTAGTCCGTAGGACAACAACAATCATACCATAGGCTAGCTTCTAGGGTTTAGCCTCTACGATCTCGTGGTAGATCAACTCTTGTAATACTCATATCATCAAGATCAATCAAGCAGGAAGTAGGGTATTACCTCCATCGAGAGGGCCCGAACCTAGGTAAACATTGTGTCCCCCACCTCCCGTTACCATCCCCCTTAGACGCACAGTTCGGGACCCCCTACCCGAGATCCGCCGGTTTTGACACCGACAGTGCTCTCAGCGCGGCGTGGTCAATGTGGTCAACGACCGACTCCCATTAGAAGAGTACTGTACGTGGAGAGGCTGACAGCTGGGTCCATGGCAGCCACAAGGAAGTGCCTCCTTATTACGCGCAAAATAATTATTCCTCCACCTGACAACGGGGACCCACCGGACGGGCCACCGTATTTTGCGAAAAAACGTTTCCCCCCTGACTGCTGGGACCCACCAGCTACATCTTCGCACGCAAGGAAGTGCGTCCGGGCAAAAAAAATGATTCGCCCCCCTCACTGCTGTGACCCACCAGCTACATCTTCGCACGCAAGGAAGTGCCTGACAGTCGGGACCCACCTGGTCGAAGCGTACGTAGCGTTGTCATTCTAGCCGTGAACGTGTACGTACATACTGGTCCATGTAGAGGCGTGCACGTGTCGCAGTAGAGGCACACACGTAGCATGTACACGTACGTACAGCGGCCAGTGTGCAAGAAAGAAAATACAGCCACGTATGTACATACGGGCGGGGTCTCGAACGCCTACTTGTGCATACGTACGGCCAGGGCTCGTGTACATGGCTGGGTCGGAACGGAGAAACTGCGGCGTCGTCGTGTTCATGGGGAGGCAACGGAATGTGTCGTGTTCATCGGGAGGCAACGGAACGCGTGGGAGCCAACCGGCTTGGACGGAACAGCCGATGGAAACGAGGCCTGGCGTACCGCACAACGGAGGAAACGGCCTTGTGTTCGACCGGCCACGTTCGAAACAGGATCTTGTTCATTGGGAGGGGTCTGGCATACCGCAAAATGGAGGAAACGTACTTGTGTTGGACCTCCTACGGTCGAAACGGGGTCCTATTGATCGGGAGGGGTGTGGCGTATCACAAAACGGAAGAAACGAACTTGTGTTGGAGCACTACGGTCGAAACGGGGGTCCTGTTCATTGGGAGGGGTGTGGCGTACTGCAAAACGGGACTCCACGGGATACAGTTCGTCCCCACCGTCGAAACCCTCCAGCCTCCATGGGCTACTGTTCATCCACCGTCGACCTCCTCCAGCCTCCACCTGCGACTGTTCATCCACGGGCTTCTGTTCATCCAGCATCCACCGCGCGCTACTCCACCGGCTACTGTTCAACCAGCCCTCTCCACGGGCTCCGGTTTAACCACCCCTCCACGGGCTACTGTTCATCCAGCCCTCTATCGTCTACTGTTCATCCAGCCCTCCACGGGGTGGTCCTGTTCATCCAGCCCTCCACGGGGTCCTGTTCATCCAGCCCCAACCGGCTCGATCGATCTAGGTCCTGTTCATCCAGAGGCAACACCACGGGGTTCTGTTCATCCACCCCCACCAGGAACTGTTCATCCAACCCCTGCAGCAACGCTCACTGTTCATCCAGAGACAACATCGATCGGCTTCAGTTAGCAGCAGTAGCGAAGGAATCGCTCGATCGGGTTCAGTTAACAGCCATCGATCGATCGCTCGGGTTCAGTAACGCGTAGCCTGCAGTGCAATCGCTCGGGTTCAGTAGGCGAGCGCCTCGCTTGGATTCAGTTAGAGCCCACACGTGTGTGTGTGTACGAGAGAAACGCGCAAACCTCCGTGCATCGCTCGGCCCCGACCACCCACCTTAACCGGGAACACCCCGATATTTTCCTCACCCTCGCTTCTACCACGGTTTTTTCCGTCAAGGACGGCCCAAAGAATGTCATGCAGCTGCGTCTCTGGCCCGCCCAGGACGAAAAGCCCAGTTTCTGTCATGATTTTTTGTCATAGAAGTAGGAGCCCACCACATCTATGATGATACCGGGTTTTGTCACAATTATCGACATAGAAGTGTCATAAGTATGACAGAAAAAAATTCGTTCGGCCCAAAATGTCACGGATGTGTCTTTTTTTGTAGTGACGTGCCCCGTGGCAACAACAAGGAGGCTGACGACATCGCCAAAATGGGCGTCCAAGCGACAACCCCAAGATCCTGGCGTCTTTGAAGAGCAGCTCTTCAAGCTTCAGCAGCACCTCCGCTTCCAGGACCGGCGCCGCCTCGGGAGGAACTCCCACAACCACCTGCCTCGAGAGCTCCGGCCTGCGGCCCAACCTTGGGAGTGCGCCTACTCCTGGCGCTTGAGCCTCAGGATAGGTGCTAGACCAAGGAGTTCAAGGAATACCTGACACAAGGGACGCTGCTGGAGAAGGAGGAGGATGCGGTGCGCATGGCCGGACAGGCTACGACGTATTGCATCCAGGACGGTGAGCTATACAGGAAGCGGCCAAATGACGTTTCTTTGTGTTGTATCTCCAGGGAACAGGGGAACGAGTTGCTAGCTGACATACACGGCGGAGACTGCGGGCACCACTCGTCGTCACGAACCCTCGTCGGCAAGGCGTTCCGCAGCGGGTTCTACTGGCCTGCGGCGCTCAACTATGCGACTGAGCTTGTGAAGTCCTGCGAGGCCTGTCAATTCCACGCCAAGCAGATCCATCAGCCAGCTCAGGGCCTCCAGACCATCCCGCTCTCGTGGCCATTCGTAGTCTGGGGGCTGGATATCTTGGGCCCGTTCCCTCGAGCGCCTGGGGGCTACCGTTACCTCTACGTCGCCATCGACAAGTTCACCAAGTGGGCAGAGGTAGAAGCCGTCCGCACCATCCCGGCCGGATCCGCGGTCAAGTTCATCAAGGGTCTCGTGAGTCAGTTTGGGGTCCCCAACCGCATCATCACCGACGAAGGCTCGTGGTTCACTAGCAATCTCTTCAAGACATATTGTGCTAACCTTGGAACGCAGATCTACTACACTTCGATGGCACACCCCAGGAGCAATGGTCAGGCCGAACGCGCCAACGCGGATGTCCTGAGAGGCCTCAAAACCAGGACCTTCAAGAAGAAGCTCGAGGCCTGCGGCAGGGGCTGGCACGATGAGCTCTAGTCAGTGCTGTGGTCCATCCGCACCACCGCCGCCAAGCCAACAGGCGAGACGCTGTTCTTCCTCGTATACGAAGCAGAAGCGGTTCTCCCTCACGAGGTCAAGCATCGCTCCATGCGGGGGATGGACCTCGTGCTGGGGGAGGAACGCCGCCGTGAAGCCACACTCCGGGCGGCAAGATACCAGCAGGCGCTTTGGCGGTATCACTATCGCAACGTCCGCTCCAGGACGCTCGAGGTAGGTGACCTCGTCCTGAGGCGGGTGCTCTCTAGGGAAGGGCTTCATAAGCTTTCACCCATGTGAGAGGGCCCGTTTAGGGTCGCACACGTCTCCAGGCCTGGCGCCGTGCGCCTGGAGACGCAGGACGGGGTCCCTATCCAGAATGCCTTGAACATCCAGCACCTCCGGAAGTTCTACCCATGAAGAAAGGCCCGACGCCTGTGAAGCAAGGACCGGTGCATGTGAAGGTCTCCGCTCGTGACACTCTCACGTAATAATGAGTGGGGTTGTACACACCCCGGAGTCTCCGGAGAGCCGCCCTCGGGCCTCGGGGGCTCCTTCCCACATCCTAGTGGCAGCACTTAGCTCCGCGCTGGTGAGAAGACAAGACGACTAGACTAGGTCCCGGACGCGGCTTTTCATTTGCTTTCCATAGTTGGCTTGCCCCTCTTTAATGAAAATTTGCTTTCTGGTGTTCCTTGCCGGCTTGGTTCCTTCGCCTTTTGCCTCCGTTTCTGCCTTCGGTTCCTTGTTTTGACTTGTACTCTCTCGCATGCCTCGTGAGGGGGCTGAACAGGTCCCCTCATGAGCATTTTCCTGTTTTTCACGAGGCACCCTCATTCGAGCTCGCAAGCTGGCGCACCTCTCTCAATCTGTGCACCTTGGGTACTGCGATGCGAAGCGCTGGGTCATGGCCAGTGGCGCCCACGACCAGGGCTCGGAAGAACAAGAGTTTCCTAACAAATTTCTGCAGTTCCTAGGCGCCTCCCAAGCCAACAAGGAGGCCTCGCCAAGTACTGGGAAATGCGCGCCTCATGAGGCGGAAACTACTTCAAGCGCGTCAAGCTAAGTTATTTCTATGCCCCTACATAAAACGCTGATACGACACAGGAACGATAAACATAGCACAACAGCTTGCAAATCATGGATCGTTGCACGCCCCTGCGGGGCCCCATACTTGTCTCTCTCTCTCTTAATGCAGGAAGAAAGGGAAGAACAAAACAAAAGCGGCGCGCGCTCCCGCGGCAGTTCGCGAGGATGGACCCATGGCGCTCTCCTGGGCTCAGCCAGACCCCTCCCCACGCTTCCCCGGGACACGGCGACGAAACAACCCGCTGCCACCCTCGAAGCGGGCGCGACGGCGTGGCGGCTGGTCGTAGCCGCCGCTGCTGGAGCTGTCGCCGGAACAAGAGTCGCCGTAGCTGTGCGAGCCATGGCCGGCGCCAAGGGCAAGCCCGCCTTCACCCTCGTCATGGCCGTCGCCGAGGCTGAGCACCTCACTGCCATCGTTGTCCTCAGGGCAGCACCCGACGCGACGACCATCTTCCCCGAACACCCTCACGTAGAGGGGCGCATTGCCGTCGTACTTGAAGTGGAGGGTGCACCGCCGGCCCAGGCCGCGTGCGCGGGCAAACGTCTGCCTGCCGCGGGCTAGGGCTGCGTTGCCCGCGACGGAGACCTCGACTGTGACCGATGAAGCCTTGTTGCAACAGCCATCTGCCTGCAGCTAGAGACCGCCTGGACCTGTGGCCGGTAGCTCGCTGATGAAGAAGCGTGGGAGCTGAAGCCAGGTGCCGGCCGGGTTCTCCGACCACACGACAAACTCCGGCAGCACCTCCGCCGAGTGGAAGCACGGCCGGGGAGGCCGTGCAACCATGGCGCGCCTCTCTTCATCGACGGGACTGCTACGACCTGGGCGACCCCAACACGCGAATAGGCGTCGCCGCGGCCGCGAGGGGCCACGACGGGGGTCGCGGTATGCTTGCGTGGGCAGCGGCGAACCAGGCCCCTCCTGGCGGGCCTTCCCCTTCTCTGCGGCCGAGAACCTCTTCGCGGGCGCCATGGGAGTCACTACTAGCAATGAAGCAAGGAAGAAGAAGCGAGCAGGGCAGGAAGAGACGAGCAACGGGGGCTCCGCCCCCCTCCTCATTGATAGCAGGAGAAGGCCAACCAGCGATCCCCACGATCACATGTAATGATAAATTTTTCTCTGCATGCAGCAGGGACTCGTCAAGTCGGGCAGTTACCGAGGCAGCGTGGGGAAGCGGAGACGCCCACGTCCAATCAGTTACCATGCGTTAAGCGAGGCCGCAGGCTGTTGAGGCCCGCGGCGCTCCGCACTTGCCCCATGGCTTCGCCTCGAAGCCAAGTCCGAGCGCGCCTTGGGCTCGGGGGCTACTGTCGGCGTCCTGGGAACGGGGGTCCCCAGACTTGCCTGCCTGCGGCCCACGACGTAGCTCCACCAGCGGCCCTCTATGGCCCATCTTCACCAACAAACACTCAAGACCCTCGCGAGGGGCCAAGCCTCACGAGGCGGATGACGCAAGACCTCGTCGGGGGTGGCCTCACCAGGGTGGCTCGCGACGGGCGGAGAGATCAAGGCAAGGGACACCTCGCGAGGTTCCTGTGACGTAAGCCATGATGAACAAGGCCAGGCGGGTGCTAGTGCGCGCAGTGTCCTCGTTTCCTCTTTGGTGCTAAAGAGGCAGGCGCAGGCGAGGGGTCCCGAGGCGTCAAGCAAAGGTTTCCATATCGGTGCAAGCAGACCAAGACCAGCAGGACGGAGGTCACCGTGGAGCCCAAGACGGCGTCACCACCAGAGCCTTTAGCAGGCGAAGACTACTTTTGTCAGGATAGCTTGTACTAGTTGTCTTCCTTTAAATCTGGCCGTTGTGGGATCCCTTCCCGCTCAATATTTGGGAAGAGAACCAAGGCCACTATAAATAGGACTAGCCACCACCATAGCAAGGGGACGAACTTTGGATCAGATCCATTCCACCCTCACATGCACAAGCTCACCAAGCTCAAGAACACCTCTCCTCATGAGGCTGTTCTTCCCTTGTACTTGTTCATCCTCAGCCCAAGAGGCAATCCACCACCCCACACTGGAGTAGGGTATTACACCACATCGGTGGCCCGAACCAGTATAAACTCTTGTGTCTCTCGTTCTTTGGGTTCGTCGGGCTACGCCTTGAGATCGCGGTGAGGGCGAGAACTAGAGGGAGGAGAGATCTTTGCGCGCACCCCAGTGTTCGAACCTCAAGGGTTTTACCGGAACCCGAAATCCGACATAACCCAAACGTGGTTTTGCAAATACAGCTTTTAATCCAAACAAAGATTTGTAAAAATGTTACTAAAGCTCGTTTCCTATAATTTCTCCTGAAATCCGTTTTCTAAAAACTGAACCGTATCCAAACAACCACTATAGCAACTGAACCATATCCAAACAACCACTATAGCAACTCTCAAGTGGATGTCACTACAATAATTATGTCAACTAGAAACATGAACCAAGTAACTGTAAGACAAATCAGAGACAGTAACAAGTGTCAAATGTAGCACAGTCCCTCATAAGCACAAAACCAAATACGTTGTGGGCACAAGCTCATGAACAAAGCGTACCAAAATTAAAGAATCAGAATAGTAATTCTGCCACCGTATAAATCCAAGTATTAGAGAGAGCGGGATGTGCACGAACCAGTGGATTGGTTTTGTCACAGCCGGCTGCTGTTGCAGTATCCTTGGACTCAATATTGGCTCAGTAGTACAGGAGGCGGCTGGCCACGGTGGCACATCGGCCAGCAGCAGCGGGCACCTTCCCGACAGCATTGACGTCGTGCTCTTCCGTGTCAAGCTGCTCGTCTCCTATATGGACTCCTCATCGCCCTCCACCAGTTCGAGCTCGGTCCGATCAAGATCCATTGGAGACAGGGGAGCGTACTCTGTAGGTCGTGTTCACGGCAGCAAATTGTTGGACACGCGAGAACTACAAAAAGAGGTAAGGGGAGTGAGCAGCTCATGATGGCTGGGATGGATGGGGAAAGGTAGAGCGGGAGTGGAGAAGGCAACATGGCGGGAAGCCCGATCTGTCGCTGGGGCGTGGCGGCGGAGCCGCAAAGGAGGAGGCGCCGGTGTGGCTCCCTGGAAGACGGACGAAACACACACTTGATGGATTTACCGTGGCTCGCTGCACTCCCCCAATCGATCAAAATAAAGGATGCGATGCAAGCCTAGCTCGGCCCATGCAAGGAACGACAAAAAAGAAAGAAAGATACAACGGCCCAGGACGCGGCCCAAGACAGATGGAGGAAACTGTTTCACGAGATGGATTGATCGACGTACAAAAAACAAGCGTCTTAGGTGCATTAATCCCACCTTGCAAATAAGCGATTGCACAGTTAAACGTGACGTATGGAGGACTATGAAAGTTTCCCTCCTTTAATATTAAGTAGAGATTTGGTTAGTCTCCTGCGAAAATTACTTGATCCCTAGTCTGGCTTTTCTTTCCGCCAGAAGGCTGGTGCAGGCTTCAGTCAGTCCGCTCTTAACAGACTGAACCCTCTCAATCACCGTACCCATAAGGATACGCTGTTCCTCAACAATGGAAGCGCTTTGCAGTGCTTTCAGTAGAGTATCCCGTGCCTCTGGATGGACAGAGGTCGCCAGTGAAATCGGTGCACCTCCTTCTTTTGAAGGGGGCTGCTTGCCGGATTCCAGAGCCATATAGGTCTCCGGGATCGTATTCGGCTGGGGGCCGAATTGAATATGGCCCCCATCGCCAGTCTCCATGGGGATTTGCTCCCCCTTGTCTCCGACGGCCGAGGTTTCACCCTCTGGCGCCGCCCTGATGGCCTCCTGCGCCTCACCTTGGCCCGGGATCCTTCGGGACAACACCTCGGTGTCATCCATGGCCCTGGAAGAGGAGGCCGCCGGAAGGGACCCGCTATCCATCACCTTCGGGTCAAGCGAATTCCCCGAAGATGAGGATCGCTCGAGGTCGGAACGAGCCGGACTGCAAGGGCATGGTTGAACACGTTAAAACTACGAAGTAAAGAGGCTGATATATGAATGGGTCAGGGTCTTTGAGTACTCACGATTCGGCCAGGGGCTTATCTCGGGGGCGCCGCTCTGGGCTGCTATTGATGTCTGATACGTCCATTTTGCATCATGCTTTTATATCTATATTTATTGCATTATGGGCTGTTATTACACGTTATGTAACATTACTTATGCCTATTCTCTCTTATTTTACAAGGTTTATATGAAGAGGGAGAATGCCGGCAACTGGGATTCTGGGCTGGAAAAGGAGCAACTATTAGAGACCTATTCTACACAACTCCAAAAGTCCTAAAACTTCACGGAGGCATGTTTTGGAATATATAAAAAATACTGAAGAAAGAATCAACCAGAGGGGGCCCACACCCTGGCCACGAGGGTGGGGGCACACCCTACCCCCCTGGGCGCGCCCCCTGCCTCGTGGGCCCCCTGGCAGGCCTCCGATGCCCATCTTCTGCTATATGAAGTCTTTTGCCCTAAAGAAATCATAAGCAAGCTTTTGGGACGAAACACCGCCGCCACGAGGCGGAACCTTGGCGGAACCAATCTAGGGCTCCGGCGGAGCTGTTCTGCTAGGGAAACATCCCTCCGGGAGGGGGAAATCATCGCCATCGTCATCACCAACGATCCTCTCATCGGGAGGGGGTCAATCTCCATCAACATCTTCACCAACACCATCTCCTCTCAAACCCTAGTTCATCTCTTGTATCCAATCTTTGTCCCAAAACCTCATATTGGTACCTGTGGGTTGCTAGTAGTGTTGATTACTCCTTGTAGTTGATGCTAGTTGGTTTATTTGGTGGAAGATCATATGTTCAGATCCTTTATGCATATTAATACTCCTCTGATTATGAACATGAATATGATTTGTGAGTAGTTACGTTTGTTCCTGAGGACATGGGAGAAGTCTTGCTATAAGTAGTCATGTGAATTTGGTATTCGTTCGATATTTTGATGAGATGTATGTTGTCTCTCCTCCAGTGGTGTTATGTGAACGTCGACTACATGACACTTCACCATTGTTTGGGCCTAGAGGAAGGCATTGGGAAGTAACAAGTAGATGATGGGTTGCTAGAGTGACAGAAGCTTAAGCCCTAGTTTATGAGTTGCTTCGTAAGGGGCTGATTTGGATCCATATGTTTCATGCTATGGTTAGGTTTACCTTAATACTTCTTTTGTAGTTGTGGATGCTTGCAAGAGGGGTTAATCATAAGTGGGATGCTTGTCCAAGAAAGGGCAGCACCCAAGCACCGGTCCACCCACATACCAAATTATCAAAGTAACGAACGCGAATCATATGAGCGTGATGAAAACTAGCTTGACGATAATTCCCATGTGTCCTCGGGAGCGCTTTTCTCTATATAAGAGTTTGTCCAGGCTTGTCCTTTGCTACAAAAAGGATTGGGACATCTTGCTAAACCTTATTTACTTTCATTACTTGTTGCCCGTTACAAATTACCTTATCACAAAACTAGTTGTCACCGATAATTTCAGTGCTTGTAGAGAATACCTTACTGAAAACCGCTTGTCATTTCCTTCTGCTCCTCGTTGGGTTCGACACTCTTACTTATCGAAAGGACTACGATAGATCCCCTATACTTGTGGGTCATCAAGACTCTTTATTGGCGCCGTTGCCGAGGAGTGAAGCGCCTTTGGTAGGTGGAATTTGTTAAGGAAAAATTTATATAGTGTGCTGAAATTTACTGTCACTTGTTAGTATGGAACATAATACTTTGAGGGGCTTGTTCGGGGTATCTTCACCCCAACCAGTAGAGCAAAGAGTTGCTCAACCTACTGAACCTACTGAAAATGTTTACTTTGAAATTCTTTCGGGTATGATAGAGAAACTGCTAGCTAATCCTTTTACATGAGATGGAACATTGCATCCCGATTTACACCTAATCTATGTGGATGAAGTTTGTGGATTATTTAAGCTTGCAGATATGCCCGAGGATTTTATCAAGAAGAAGGTCTTCCCTTTATCTTTGAAGGGAAAGGCATTGACATGGTTTAGGCTATGTGATGATATGGGATCAAGGAACTACAAATGATTGAAATTGGAATTTCATCAGAAGTTTATCCTATGCATCTTGTTCATCGTGATCGTAATTATATATATAATTTTTGGCATCGCAAAGGAGAAAGCATCGCTCAAGCTTGGGGGAGGCTTAAGTCAATGTTATATTCATGCCCCAATCATGAGCTCTCAAGAGAAATTATTATTCAAAATTTTTATGCTCGGCTTTCTCTCAATAATCGCTCCATGCTCGATACTTCTTGTACTGGTTCTTTTATGATGAAGACTATCGAATTCAAATGGGATTTATTAGAAAGAATTAAACGCAACTCTGAAGATTGGGACCTCGATGAAGGTAAGGAGTCAGGTATAACACCTAAATTTGATTGTGTTAAATCTTTTATGGATACCGATGTTTTCCGTGAATTTAGCACTAAATATGGACTTGATTCTGAGATAGTAGCTTCTTTCTGTGAATCCTTTGCTACTCATGTTGATCTCCCTAAGGGGAAGTGGTTTAAATATAATCCTCCCATTGAAGTAAAAGTAGTTGCACCTATTAAAGTTGAAGAAAAGACTATCCTTATAATGTTGATCCTATTGTTCCTACCGCTTATATTGAGAAAACACCTTTCCCTGTTAGAATAAAGGATCATGCTAAAGCTTCAGCTGTGGTTCGTAAGAGTAACACTAGAACACCTACACTCCCTGAGCAAATTAAACTTGAACCTAGTATTGCTATGGTTAAAGATCTCTTGGCTGATAATATTGATGGGCATGTTATTTACTTCTGCGATGAAGCTGCTAGAATTGCTAGACCTGATACAAAAAATAAACATAGACCTGTTGTAGGCATGCCTGTTATTTCTGTTAAAATAGGAGATCATTGTTATCACGGCTTATGTGATATGGGTGCTAGTGCAAGTGCAATAACTCATTCCTTATACAAAGAAATTATGTATGATATTGCACCTGCTGAGATAGAGGAAATCGATGTTACAATTAAGCTTGCCAATAGAGACACTATTTCACCAGTTGGGATTGTTAGAGATGTTGAAGTCTTGTGTGGGAAAGTTAAATATCCTACTGATTTTCTTGTTCTTGGTTCCCCACAAGATAACTTTTGTCCCATTATATTTGGTAGACCCTTCTTGAATACTGTTAATGCTAGGATAGATTGCAAAAAGGATGTTGTTACTATTGGTTTGGGGGATATGTCTCATGAGTTTAATTTTGCTAAATTACGTAGGCAACCCCACGATAAAGAATTGCCTAGTAAAGATGAAATTATTGGTCTTTCTTCTATTGACGTGCCTCCTAATAATCCTTTAGAACAATATTTGCTCGACCATGAAAATGATATGTTTATGAATGAAAGAAGGGAAATAGATGAAGTATTCTTTAAACAGGGACCTATTTTGAAACACAACTTGCCTGTCGAAATCCTAGGGGATCCTCCTCCACCCACAAGTCAAAATGGTGAACATGATATACTCTACACACATCCCCAAAAGGGAGCATAAGCGTGCACTCAGGGACGTTTACGCGGTAGAGCCAGTCGCCCCCAAATTCAATCCATGGTCGTCATTTCCGATCACCTTTGATAGTCGAGACCACCCAACCAGTATCCATCATGGCGGTTCGGCCGCATTGGTCCTTGACCCAATCATCGACGGATTTCACCTAACATGAGTCCTAATGGATGGTGGTAGCAGCCTCAACCTGCTCTATCAAGACACAGTTCGGAAGATGGGCATTGACCCCTCACGAATCAAACCAACAAAGACTACCTTCAAAGGAGTCATACCAGACGTCGAGGCCCGCTGTACGGGCTCAATCACGCTGGAAGTGGTCTTCGGCTCTCCGGACAATTTCCGAAGCGAGGAGTCAATCTTCGACATCGCCCACTTCCGCAGCGGCTACCACACATTACTCGGACGAACAACGTTTGCTAGATTCAACGCAGTGCCACACTACGCTTACCTCAAACTCAAGATGCCCAGTCCACGCGGCGTCATAACAGTCATTGGCAACACGGAACGCTCTCTCCGAATAGAGGAGCATACCCCCGCCCTAGCAGCAGAGGTACAGCGCGGCCTTCTCAAGCAGCACCATAGTGCGGCTGCCGAGCCCCTGGACACCATCAAGAGGTCCCGAACTACACTACAGCAGGACGGCAAGGTTCGTCAAGAGCTCGACTAGCAATTCAGCTTCCGTCCCAGTCCGGATGAACTAGTGGCATTCGTACCACGCATACATAATTACACACTCGAAGTTCTGTGGACATCGACGGAGGCACAAGCTCAACCGGGATCTACAGTTCGGCTAGACCGACCCCGGATACACCTTTTTCTTTCTGTTTCAGGTTCCTTTTCCCGCGAGCCTAATCACAAGCCCCTTCGAAGGATTGGCATACAAAGGGGACATGCAGCATCGGTGTGTAGGGTAACCTCCATACGTTCTTCTTGACGGTATTTTTACTTCTTTCTCAGGACCCGTACGCTACCCCCTCTTGATTCCGGCATATTACATAGCCTGGGTGCTTATCGCGCTATTTGTACAAGATACGCCTTAACGTATCCATTCAGTTATAATGATAATGATTTGCGGCCCAGTTTTTGTGGTTTTTGCCCCTTACTTCATTTCATTTCGATCTGCTTATTAGCTACATCGGTACTCTTTTGTACGTTTCATATTCGCCAGGGGCTGCTTATCGCCCCACGATAAGGCAACAAAGTCCGAACACTTTTTGTATAAAAGTTCGGCACCCCGAATTTAGCATTATATGCATTGTCTCTGAATCATGTCTTTGGTCAATAGTTGGGTTGCCCGGCTCCTGTGCTTGCTACCCTACGTTCCGCTCTATCGGCTAGGGTAGTAAAGGGAGAACTACTGCGATTGTGCCCTGGCCTTGACCGGATGAGCACCTCAGTAGAGAAAGCCGAAAACTGACTGTCATGATACGGTGAGAGCCGGTCAGCTGTTCGTGGGTTACAAAATCGTTGGAGATTTTTTTTCGCCTCACGCGAAGGATCGGCACTTCCCGATCAGATGCTGACAGCACCCTGGCTTGGACCAGGGGCTCCTCACTTGCTTAATTATAAAACTCCTATGGCTAAGTGAGGGTCATGTAAGCCGTATAGTCTGATTGCATTGTTCGTTGCGCTAAACAACTCCTTCAAGGACCATACAATTGGATCAAGATTGTTTAGATCCCATCCCGAACACCTCCGTACTAATTACGTGAGGGCAGAAGCCGACGACTGGCCAACCCTCAGATTGCATATAACATGGCCGCACAGGAGGAAACAATTTAAAGCATAACGAAATTACATTACAAAGCAAGCTCTGTCTTTATAATACAAGGCAAAGGCCCAATACGAATGTATTCATTCGAAAATAACGTCCTGCGAACATTGAGCTGCCACAAGTCGAGACCCTTCTATGACATCCGCAAAATATTTCTCGGGTGTGCGGTGCTCCTTGCCCTCCGGCGGCCCGCTGGCCACTTCAACAGCGTTCATCTTCACCCACCACATCTTGCAGCGAGCGAAGGCCATACGGGCGCCTTCAATACATGCAGAGCGCTTGACGACGTCCAGCCACGGACAGGCTTCCTCTAGCCGCCTCATGAGCCCAAAGGAGCTGCCGGGTATAGCTTCAGCTGGCCATAGCCGGATTGTCAAATCCTTCATGGTTAGTTTGGCCACCCTGTGCAGCTCCACCAGCTGCTTCAGCTGGTCGGTGAAGGACACGGGACGCTCTGGCGTCGCATACTGCGACCAGAAAAGCTTCTTCGTAGAACCTCCTCCTTCGGCTCGGTAGAACGCTGCAGCGTCTGATACACTGCATGGTAGATCCGCAAAAGCTCTTGGGGAACTCCAAACCCCGGTTAGTAAAAGGTACTGCCTCTCCGCATACTTGCTTTGCATCTTAAAAGCCTTACCCGCCGTGATCTTCCTGGCCTCCTGGATCTCCTGGATGATGGCCTGGGCCTCATTCCGCGCGGTTTCCGCGCCCTGACGAGCCTTGGTGAGTTCGGCCTCCTGAGCCAACGCATCATTCTCTAAGGTCTCACATTTTTTCACTGCATCTTGGAGCTCCTGCTGGATTTCCTTCACACAGGCCTCGAGCTTCTTACGGGCGGCTTGCTGCTGGACAGCCTTCTCCTCGGCCTCGCCCAGGGCCTTCCTCAGAGCCTCGACCTCGGTCGCGGCTCCTACATACATTTCGACATTACAGTCAATATACAGCGTCTCCGCTTTCCGAACACACAACAAGAAGTTACTTACCTTGCTTCTCCTGCAGCCGCATTCTAACCTCGCCGAGCTCGTTCTCGGTCCGCTCCAGCCTCTGCTTCATTTCAGAGACTTCGGCAGCATGTGAGGTCGCGTCCAACAACAACGCCTGCTCATGCACACATATCACGTTAGTCTCCTACACTAGAGGATCAATCCTCTGTCCGGTTCCTCTTACCGAGCACCGGACAGTGTCTCAGGGGCTACTGGCTATATGGGGTTTTTTCTCTGTCACTTACCTCAAAACCTATCAACAGGTTGCTGCAGGCTTCATTCAGTCCGCTCTTAGCAGACTGAACCTTCTCGATCACCGCGCTCATAAGAACACGGTGCTCGCCCATAACGGAGGCGCCTCGTAGCGCCTCCATCAGGTTATCCGGCGCCCCTGGATGGACAGGGACCACCGGCGAAAACGGTGCACCCCCCCTCCTTCAAAGGGGGCAGCCCGCCCGACTCCGGATCCATATGGGTCTTCGGAATCATATTCGGCTGAGGGCCAAGCTGGATGTGGCCCTCTTCGCCAGTCTCCATGGGGATCGTCTCCTCCATGTCTCCGGCAGTGGAGGCTTTGCCTCGTGGTGCCTCCCGGACAGCGTCCTGGGTTCCTCCCCGGCTCGGATCGGCCCTCCGGGACAGCGCCTCGGTGTCGTCCCCGGCCCCGGGGGAGTAAGCAGGCGGCGGCGACTGGCTCGCCATCTCCGACGGAGCCAACGAACTTCCAGACGAGGATCGCTGGATTACGTCGCGGGCCGGACTGCAATAGTATAGCTAACTACATCAAGATAATGGAGAGAAAGGGCTCGATGTGCGCATAAATAAGCCATGTCACTTATGATGCGGCCTGGGGCTTTGTGTGGGGGCGCCGTTCCAGACTACTGTCCACGTCCCACGCGGTGTTGGCCGCCGAAACGCCCTTCCCCTTTTTGGGCGCCTCCGCCTCCAGATGCGCCGGAGCTGCCCTCTTCTTCTTCCTCTCCTCAGGGAAGGATTGTTTTCTTCCTCCTCCTCCTCTTCCCCGTCGTTGTCCTCAGGGATAGAGGAATGAGTTTCGTCGTCTTCGGACGCCGCGTCCGAAGTACCCTTACGACGGAGGCCACTCTTGGCCCCCTTTGCCTTCTTCTCCGGCGCCTTATATGGCGCCAGTACTAGCATCTCCGCCAAGCGCGGGATGACTGGTTCTTCGGGCAGCGGAGCCGGACACTGGATCCGCTTCGCCCTCTCCGTCCAGTCCTGAAAGAGCCGTAATAAAAGCTCAGACATCATCCTCAAAACAATTAGGTTGAGGACTCATTCGAAATAACACACCTTGCTGGCGGGGTGTGTACAATCGTGACCACGGTCTGAATCCGCGGCCGGTGGTTTTTCATTGCCCTTGAAGAGCAATTTCCATGCGCCTTCGTGCGTAGTCTCGAAGAGCCTCGTCAGGGTCCGGTGCTTCCTTGGATTGAACTCCCACAGTGGGCGGCTTCAGCGCTGGCATGGAAGGGTCCGGCGAACTAACATCACCTGGATCACATCAACAAGCTTGACGCTCTTGGTTACCATGCTCTGGACTCTTCTCGACCCAAGAGGTGAGTCGCTTAGGAGCGCCGGAGCAGAATTCGGCATCTGCGGCCCAGGTGGTGCCACGTGGTTCTGTGATATAGAACCACTGCTTCTGCCACTCCTTTACCGTATCCACGAAGGTGCCTTTGGGCCAGGAGACATTGGACAATTTTCTCACCATTGCCCCTCCGCACTCCGCGTGCTGGCCATCCACCACCTTCGGCTTCACGTTGAAGACTTTGAGCCACAACCCAAAGTGGGGTTGGATGCGGAGGAAGGCCTGGCACACGACGATAAACGCCGAGATGTTGAGGAAGGAATTCGGGGACAGATCATGGAAATCTACCACGTAATAATACATTAACCTATGGACGAAGGGGTGGAGTGGAAACCCTAGCCCGCGGAAGAAATGGGGGAGGAATACCACCCTCTCTGTGGGCTCCGGCATGGGGACGATCTGTCCCTCGGCCGGTAGACGATGGGCGATCTCCTTCGCCAAATATCCGGCCGCCCGGAGCTCAGTAATGTCCTCCTCCGTGATGGAGGAGACCATCCATTTGCCCTGACCACCAGATCCGGACATGGTTGCTGGAGTGGAAAGGAGATTGAAACTGGGGCGCTGGAGCTCGAGATGGGGAAGGCAGAGACAGAGAGAAAGCGCGAGAAGAGGAAGGGGGAATCCTTATCTCCTTATAAAAGCAGCAAATATAAAACGCCTCCTCACTCGCCTTGAGATTCGCCTATTCCCAAGGGTTGTGTAAACGGCACGGTTGGGTTACCCATGCCCGCATTGATGAGAATCCTGCAATAAGGGGACACGATCTCTGCTTCGACAAGATGTGCCAATAGCAACCGCGTCTTGAAACGTGGGATAAACGGTTCGAAATTGTGACCGAACGGACGTCTTGTCACATTACAGGAAGCTGTCAGCAGATGGAACTCGTGTAAGATATATATATATATATATATATATATATATATGTATATATATTCTCTCTGCGGTTGTGCATGCTATGTAACAGGTCCGGATACAATCATCACGTCCGAAGACTATCCCGGAGTTCGGAAGAAGGGAACCCGCCTTGCAATGCCGAAGACAATCTGCGCACCGGACTCCTCGTCATTGAAGCCAGGTTCAGGGGCTACTGAGGGAGTCCTGGACTAAGGGTTCCTCGGGCGTCCGGCCAGTTATCCATGGGTCGGACTGATGGGCCGTGAAGACATGAAGACCGAAGACTATGCCCGTGTCCGGATTGGACTCTACTTGGCGTGGAAGGCAAGCTAGGCGACCTATTATGAAGATTTACTCCTATCTAACCGACCTCATGTAATCCTAGGTCTCTCCGGTGTCTATATAAACTGGAGAGCATAGTCCGGATAGGACACAGATTCATGACCATATACTCATAGGCTAGACTTCTAGGGTTTAGCCATTACGATCTCGTGGTAGATCAACTCTTGTAACACTCATATTCATCAAGATCAATCAAGCAGGAAGTAGGGTATTACCTCCATAGAGAGGGCCCGAACCTGGGTAAACATTGTGTCCCCCGTCTCCTGTTACCATCGATCCTAGACGCACAGTTCGGGACCCCCTACCTGAGATCCGCCGGTTTTGACACCGACACTTACCTCTCGAACTAGAACATAAGGCATATTGGGCCATTAAAGAGCTCAATTATGATTTCAAACTTGCCGATGAGAAGAGGCTATTTGACATTAGGTCACTGGATGAATGGAGAACCCAAGCCTATGAGAATGCCAAACTGTTTAAAGAAAAAGTTAAAAGATGGCATGACAAAAGATTACAAAAGCGTGAGTTTAATGTAGGTGATTATGTGTGGATATTCAACTCTCGTTTAAGATTTTTTGCAGGTAAACTTCTCTCTAAATGGGAAGGTCCTTACGTTATCGAGGAGGTCTATCGTTCCGGTGCCATAAAAATCAACAACTTCGAAGGCACAAATCCAAAGGTGGTGAACGGTCAAAGAATCAAACATTATATCTCAGGTAATCCTATAAATGTTGAAACCAATGTTATAGAAACCATAACCCCGGAGGAATACTTAAGGGACACTTTCCAGAATGCTTCAGACTCCGAAAAGGAATAGGTATGTGGTACGGTAAGTAAACCGACTCCAAAACAGTTCTAATGGCAATATTTCTCCGTTTTGGAATATTTAAGAAAATAGGAAAATAAGTAGTCCGAAGAGGACACGAGGGGTCCACGAGGGTGGAGGGCGCGCCCTACCCCCCTGGGCACGCCCCCTGCCTCATGGGAACCTCGTGTGCCCTGCGGACTCCGTTTTCTTGCACGATACTTCTTTTGGTCAGGAAAATTCGTTATATAATCTCCCGAAGGTTTTGACCACCGTACCACGCAAATATACTCTGATTTTGTTTCGCTCTGTTTTCTGCCAGAGTTGTCAAGGCCAGGCATCATGTCGTCCCCCTCCTCCAACAAGGAGGCAACGATGCTTGGCTATTGAAGATAGAGCTGAAGAGAGAAGAACCCGTGGAGATCAACAAGGATGATGGGATCAAGAAGGCCATGGAGGACCAAGCTCCGGAAGCAGAAGACGAAGACATCCTCCAACCTTATCACAATCTTCTTACCCCAACCGAGATTGAAGCTTTCAAGATGATTGAGTTAGCTCTCATACAAAATAAGTATCTCACACGTGATTTTTTTTTGTTGAAGTAGCATATCACCGCACTCAAGGGCATTATCCGCAAATTGGAGGATCTCCTGCGCTCTATGTGCGACTATCCATCATCACCACCATCTTCTTCATCAGCAAAGGAGAACTGAGTATCGGGTATGGGCACTCCCCTTGGCAACTGCCAAGCTTGGAGGAGGTGCCCCGGTATCGTTTAACCACCACACTCCTATCTTTACTGTTTTTCTTAGTTCGATCCTTTTGGTAATACCTTGATCTAGTAGAATAAAGTTTTAGTATGATCTAGTTTTGAGTTTTGCTTTATGATCCTTCTATGTAATCGAGTCCGTGAGCTATATATATAATAAAGATTAGTGTTGAGTCAAGGGCTTGATTATCTTGCTATGATCTTGAGGGAATAAAAATAAAAGAAAAGAGAAAGAATAAAAAGAAATAAAAGAGATCATATTGATCTTATGGAGAGTAATGACTTCACATATAAAGAGTATGATGAATAAAAGTTGTTGAGAGTTGACAAACATAGTTTTGATCATCATTGCAATTAATAGGAAGTAAGAGAGATTTTCACATATAAATATACTATCTTGGACATCTTTTATGATTGTGAGCACTCACTAAAATATGACATGCTAAAGAGTTGATGTTGGACAAGGAAGACAACATAATGGGTTATGTTTTCCTATATCTGAAATAAAGTATATTGTCATGGATTATCCAACATGTCGAGCTTGCCTTTCCCCCTCATGCTAGCCAAATTCTTTGCACCAAGTAGAGATACTACTTGTGCTTCCAAATATCCTTAAACCCAGTTTTCCCATGAGAGTCCACCATACCTACCTATGGATTGAGTAAGATCCTTCAAGTAAGTTGTCATTGTTGTATGCAATAAAAATTGCTCTCTAAATATGTATGATTTATTAGTGTGGAGAAAATAAGCTTTATACGATCTTGTGATGTGGAAGCAATAAAAGCAACGGATTGCATAATAAAGGTCCATATCACAAGTGGCAACATAAAGTGACGTTCTTTTGCATTCAAATTTCGTGCATCCAACCATAAAAGCACATGACAACCTCTGCTTCCCTCTGCGAAGGGCCTATCTTTTATTCTTGTCTCATACCTTATACAAGATTCATGGTGATCTTCACCTTTCCTTTTTATATTTTATCCTTTGGCAAGCACATTGTGTTGGAAAGATCCTGATATATATATCCAATTGGATGTAAGTTAGCATGAACTATTATTGTTGACATTACCCTTGAGGTAAAAGGTTGGGAGGCAACATTATAAGCCCCTATCTTTCTCTGTGTCCGATTGAAACTCCATAACCATAAGTATTGCGTGAGTGTTAGCAATTGTGAAAGACTAAATGATAGTTGAGTATGTGGACTTGCTGAAAAGCTCCTATAATGACTCTTTCCGATGTTATGATAAATTGCAATTGCTTCAATGACCGAGATTATAGTTTGTTAGTTCTCAATGAAGTTTCTGATTCATACTTGACATTGCGAATAGATTTTTACTTTAGCATAAGAAATCATATGACTATATATATATATATATATATATATATATATATATATATATATATATATATATATGTTGCTGTTATAAGAATGATAATGATGCCCTCATATCCGTATTTTATTTTATCGACACCTCTACCTCTAAACATGTGGACATATTTATCGTTATCGGCTTCCGCTTGAGGACAAGCAAGGTCTAAGCTTGGGGGAGTTCATGCGTCCATTTTGCATCATGCTTTTATATCAATATTTATTGCATTATGGGCTGTTATTACACGTTATGTCACATTACTTATGCCTATTCTCTCTTATTTTACAAGGTTTATATGAAGAAGGAGAATGCCGGCAGCTGGGATTCTGGGCTGGAAAAGGAGCAAATATTAGAGACCTATTCTGCACAATTTCAAAAGTCCTGAAACTTCACGGAGGCACGTTTTTGAATATATAAAAAATACTGAAGAAAGAATCAGCCAGAGGGGGCCCACACCCTGGCCACGAGGGTGGGGGGCGCGCCCTACCCCCTGGGCGCGCCCCCCTGCCTCGTGGGCCCCCTGGCAGGTCTCCGGTGCCCATCTTCTGCTATATGAAGTCTTTTACCCTGGAAAAAAACATAAGCAAGCTTTTGGGATGAAACACCGCCGCCACGAGGCGGAACCTTGGCGGAACCAATCTAGGGCTCCGGCGGAGCTGTTCTGCGGAGGAAACATCCCTCCGGGAGGGGGAAATCATCACCATCGTCATCACCAACGATCCTCTCATCGGGAGGGGGTCAATCTCCATCAACATCTTCACCAGCACCATCTCCTCTCAAACCCTAGTTCATCTCTTGTATCCAATCTTTGTCCCAAAACCTCAAATTGGTACGTGTGGGTTGCTAGTAGTGTTGATTACTCCTTGTAGTTGATGCTAGTTGGTTTATTTGGTGGAAGATCATATGTTCAGATCCTTTATGCATATTAATACTCCTCTGATTATGAACATGAATATGATTTGTGAGTAGTTACGTTTGTTCCTGAGGACACGGGAGAAGTTTTGCTATAAGTAGTCATGTGAATTTGGTATTCGTTCGATATTCTGATGAGATGTATGTTGTCTCCCCTCTAGTGGTGTTATCTGAACGTCGACTACATGACACTTCACCATTGTTTGGGCCTAGAGGAAGGCATTGGGAAGTAACAAGTAGATGATGGGTTGCTAGAGTGACAGAAGCTTAAGCCCTAGTTTATGAGTTGCTTCGTAAGGGGCTGATTTGGATCCATATGTTTCATGCTATGGTTAGGTTTACCTTAATACTTCTCTTGTAGTTGCGGATGTTTGCAATAGGGGTTAATCATAAGTGGGAAGCTTGTCCAAGAAAGGGCAGCACCCAAGCACCGGACTACCCACATACCAAATTATCAAAGTAACGAATGTGAATCATATAAGTGTGATGAAAACTAGCTTGACGATAATTCCCATGTGTCCTCGGGAGCGCCTTTCTCTATATAAGAGTTTTTCCAGGCTTGTCCTTTGCTACAAAAATGATTGGGCCATATTGCTGCACCTTATTTACTTTCATTACTTGTTGCCCGTTACAAATTACCTTATCACAAAACTATCTGTCACCGATAATTTCAGTGCTTGCAGAGAATGCCTTACTGAAAACCGCTTGTCAATTCCTTCTGCTCCTCGTTGGGTTCGACACTCTTACTTATCGAAAGGACTATGATAGATCCCCTATACTTGTGGGTCGTCAATGTCCCACGCAGAGTTATCCGCGAGGGAGACCTTCCCCTTCTTGGACGCCTCTGCCTCCAAATTTGTGGAGGCCGCCCTCTTCTTCCTCCCCTCCTCAGGGGGAGAGTTGCTCTCCTCCTCCTCCTCCTTGTCGTCCTCGGCAGCGGAGGAGTGAGTCTTGATGTCGTCAGACGCCATGTCCGAAGCACCCTTGTTGCGGAGACCACTTATGGTCTCCTTGGCCTTTTTCTTGGCCTTCTTCTCCGACGCCTGGTAGGGCACCGGAACCAGCATCTTCGTCAGACGCAGGATAGCTGTGTCTTCGGGCAGCGGAGCCGGACACCGGATCCCCTCCGCCTTATTTGTCTAGCCCTGAAAAGTCAAATGGGGAAGCTTAGACATCTTCTCGGATATACAGGTGGAGGGATATACCATGTAATATGGAGAACTCACCGGACTGGCTGGATGAGTCAGGTCATGACCGCGATCCTCGGTTGTTTCTGGCCATGTCTGGTTTCCCTTGAATAGCACCTTCCAGATATCTTCGTGCGTGGTGCCGAAGAACTGTTGCAAGGTCTGGTGCTTGGCCGGATCAAACTCCCACAAATGGAAAGTTCGGCGTTGGCAGGGGAGGATCCGGTGAACAAGCATCACCTGGATCACGTTGACGAGCTTGATGTTCTCGCCCACCATGCTCTTGATACGTGCCTGCAGCGGCATCAGCTCATCTAACGAAGCCCAGTCCAGACCCTTCTCTAACCAGGAGGTGAGCCGCATTGGGGCTCCGGACTTAAATTCGGGAACCGCGGCCCAGATGGTGTCGCGAGGCTTTGTGACGTAGAACCACTGCTTCTGCCACCCTTTTACGGTCTCTGTAAAGGTACCGTTGGGCCATGTAACATTGGGCATCTTGCTCACCATGGCGCCTCCGCACTCTGCGTGTTGACCATCCACCACTTTCGGCTTCACGTTGAAAATCTTGAGCCACAGTCCGAAGTGGGGTGGGATGTGGAGGAAGGCCTCGCACACGACAATAAATGCCGATATGTTGAGGAAAGAGTTGGGTGGCAGATTGTGGAAATCCACCCCGTAGTAGAACATAAGCCCGCGGAAGAATGGGTGGAGGGGAAATCCCAACCCGCGGACGAAGTGGGGGGTGAACACTACCCTCTCATGGGGCTCTGGGGGAGGGACAATCTGTCCCTTGGTCGGAAGCCGGTGGGCGACCTCCTTGGCCAAATATCCGGCCTCCCGGAGCTTGGTGATGTCCTTCTCCTTGACGGAGGAGACCATCCACTTGCCCTGCGCTCCGGATCCAGACATGATCGGAGTAGTTTCTTAAGGCGAAAAAGATGAGGACTTGGGCGCTGGAGCTCGAGAATGGGGGGCAGAGAGAGAGAAGGTGTGGGTGGAAGAAAGGAATCCTTATCTCCTTATAAAGGCAGCGAATATCAAGCGCCTCCCCACTCGCCTTGAAACTCGCCTACTCCCCAGGGGCCGTGCGGGCGACACGGTTGGGTTACCCATGCCCGTATTGATGAGAATCCCGCAATAAGGGGACATGATCTCTGCTTTGACAAGACGTGCCAATGAAACCGCATCTCAAAACATGGAGCGGCAGGCCGAAAATGGTTCGAAATAATGACCTGGTGATGACGTGGTGTCACGTTACAAAAAGTTGTCATTAGATTGGACTCATGAAATATTATACTCTTTGTGGTTGTGTGTGGTACTTGTTTTGCAGAGCCAGACACGTTTTCTGTGTTCGGAAAATGCTTCGGGGTAATCGGAGGAGAAACCCGCCTTGCAATGCCGAAGACAATCTGCGCGCCGGAAACCTCGTCATTGAAGCATGGTTCAGGGGCTACTGAGGGAGTCCTGGACTAAGGGGTCCTCGGGCGTCCGGCCTGTTGGACATGGGCCGGACTGATGGGCTGTGAAGATACAAGACCGAAGACTCTCACCCGTGTCCGGATGGAACTCTCCTTGGTGTGGAAGGCAAGCTTGGCGTTCAGATATGAAGATTCCTTTCTCTGTAACCGACTTTGTACAATCCTAGTCCCCTCTGGTGTCTATATAAACCGGAGGGTTTAGTCCATAGGGATAATCACAATCATAATCATATAGGCTAGACTTCTAGGGTTTAACCTTAGACGCACAGTTCGGGACCCCCTACCCGAGATCCGCCGGTTTTGACACCGACACACATCTCTAACATCCCGGCGGATCACGTCCGTCGGGGGAAGGGGTGGATGCTTAGTGTAGATGCGGTCGCCATCGCCGACAGCGACAACCCACTGTCAGCACGTCCCGATCAGGGGTCCCCGTCGTTCTCTCTCACAAAGCCGGTGAGGTTGTCTTCGTCCCTTGCTCACTGCCATGACGTGGGCAGTTGCCGCCTCCTGCCGCACTCGTCTAGGTTGACCTATGTCCCGACATCCCTCAGGTACAACTCCCTTTACAGCCGGCTTGCACCACTGCTCCAGCTGCCCACATCACTCCATGTGGATATTTCTCTACTTCTTTGCCCCGCACATACCTCTACTCGCTTCTACGTACTGTATTTGTGATGAGTTTATGTCTCATCAACTAGTCCCAGTAATCTTATTCTAATCACGCTTCTTCAATTTCTTTGCCATAGGGATGCTCATCTTGATTTTGGTGAAACTGCACAAATTGATCCGATGGTCAAAGGGTTGCAAACTTCATTTCTTCAGAAGCTCCAACGTTTCCAGCAAATTAAAGCATGGTTAGGGTTTACGGTTCAAGGGCTAGGGACTGCATGGATCGTTTATTTCTTTAGTTGTCTCTATTACAAAATAAGTGTCAACTTTAGTAGTAGTACAACTTTGTACTAAAGTTTGCATAAAGTTGAGACACTTATTTTGGAACGGAGGGAGTACATATTGGCTATGATCTGTCAATCATTGAGATGCAATAGAATGCATGTTAGTCTCCTTTGTATTTGATGAAATGTTGCAACGGGCAGCGTTGGACGCAAGATACATGAAACAGAAGCTGGAAGCTTCATAGCATTGTACAAATTTATCTCGCTGATAAATTACAGTACATACTATACTAGTAGTACTATGTAAAGAGTTAGGTGTTGCACGGTGTGCAGAGAATATGGTGATAATGTGAGGTGGTCCATGTAATCACTGAGCCTGCGTGTTTTCACTACTCTCGCACTCCTCTGATGTAAGAATGGAGAAAATTGTAATCTAGTAGTACCTCCTTTCGCCGAAAGCGTGGGACATACAGCAGTCCTACCACCTCAGTAATAATGACCAATGAGCCATCAAATCACATAGACCCAGCAGTAAGTTGGACGGACGAAGCAACCATCACTCTTGAATCTGCTTCTCTCTTCAATGCACACGCCAGTGAGAGGTCGAGTCCGCTCTGCCCGGGCATGAATGCGGCACCGATTCTTTGGAGCGGCGCTGACCGTTTCGGGCGGGAAGCGCGCGCGGACGACGGAGGGGCTTTGGGTGGGCCAGGCTGGTCAGGAGCGGGCGTGGCAGCGGTCCGCCTGTCCTGATCGGATGCCCGGAAGAGGATGCACCGACTCTCGCAGCTAAATCATACACTACACACCATCTCTCTGTAGGAGTAGGTCGATGTGTCGCTCTGTCTAACACACACATGTTGTTAAACACACACGCACACACACACACATGCCGAGGTAAAATGAGTCTATATCTCAATTAATGAAGACTTGCATGTTACCATCCATATGTTACTATGAAAGTAGTAACATAGACTAGTAACATATGCATGTTACTAGTCCAAGTTACTCACCACTATGACCAGCCTGGCAATGTAACCAAACGCTCCTTACTCTGCCTTGTTATTTCCCCCGGAAACCCAATGCATGGAGCGCAACTACGCGTTAATGCATGCGAGTTAATACGTGGCCCTGCATGGTAGCTAAAACGGCCTCTCTTAGTTGTTGTGATTAATTGTTGCGTTGACAGAAATCAGGGCTTTGATTGGAGGAAGGACCGGTCAAGTTTCTCCTTCTCCTCCAATCTGCTTGCACCTCGTTTCGACAAAAAATCTGCTTGCACCTTGGTCCCGATGCACCTTCTAACGTGACTTATTACACCTAGACGGAGGGAGTACTATGAGATACGGTGGCACACTGACTTAGGTCGAATACAAGTGCCCAAAATTGTGTGCATGCTATAATAAGGATTCACTTAAAATAGTACGTGAACGAACAGAGGGATCAATTGGACAGTGTTCACGAGCAGTAGCGAGATGTGTGAGGTAAGATACACCGCTGGCGCTTTTAATTTTTCTTATTAATTTGTTTGTTTCACCCTTTGACTGGTGGGACCCAACGTACTACGTGGAGAAAAGTAAGGTGACAAAGGCTGCATTATTTATGTACTACCAACACTGCTTTAAATCCCAAAAGACCTTACCACCAAAGCCACATGACATGATTATGATTTAAATCCCAATGACTCCCACGCAAAAAAAAACACGGCATGCTTGTCACATGAATGGAGGATTGTATTAAAGGTTATTTTCCTCTCGTTAAACATAATGTGCGGGTGGTGTAGCTGGTTAGCCTGTTCGCTTATCAAACTTGAGGTCTCGGCTTCGATAACTACACTTGAGCATAATTTTGTTTTTGTTCGACTTCTTTCTTCCACCCAATGACAGGTAGGCCCCGCATGACAGAGAGAGAAAGTGATCTGGGCGGTGCCAGGAGGATTCTTTGACTGGTCAAAATGGATGGATACGGAACTATACGATCTCGTAGTGACCGTATAATCACCTCATCACGTATACGCTGTAGCCTCGACGCTTGTTTTCTAGGGTTTGCACTCTTCACACTCTCTCTCCAGTATATATACATGCTGGAGCCTCAGCGCTTATAGTTCTCTCTTCACACTCTCTCACCCTCTCCAGATCTAAACAAGACTTCATTGGCCTCTCTCTCTCTCGCCTCACTGCTGGTCAAAGAGCCGGAAGGATCCGTCCACCGGGAAGGGAAGGAGGCTTAACATTGTTGCCGTCGGCGAGGGAGGGAATCCACTACCGGCGCAACTGTTCTCTTTCACCCAGCGGTGGCGCGGGAGGGCCTCCGACCCCTTCTTCCTCGCCGCCATACATAGTGTGGGCCGAACGGCCTCCGGTCGCCCACCGAACCACACCCCAAGAACCTTAAGGTATAATTTACTTATTCCACATGCATTGCTCTAGTTGCATGTGGGCTTTTTCCGCTTCTGCACTCGAATCTAGGTATTGGATCAAACAGGAAAGTAGTGGGGAAAGTTGTATAGCATGAATCTAGGACGTGGTTCAAAGAGGAAAGGAAGTGGGGAAAGTACTAGTACAGACTGGCTATCCAGCACCTACGTTGGTCGAAAAGGGGAAACAATGACAAACGCAGTACGCACATCTGTAACAAATTGATCTTTTGTTTTGGGGGACAAGGCTGTAGAGTTTGAGCGGGACTAGATTTGTTGTGCACACATAGGGAAAGGTGTCTAAAGATAACAAAACTGGGACCAACACAAATATGCTCCTTGGTTGTTTTTGTTCTTTGTTGCAACAGACTGTGCATCACCCCTTCATACATCGGTAGATGTACATGGTGCTGGTTCATCCACTGTCCCGTGCAACTCTTTAGCTGTTGCTAATCTATGGCCATGTTTGGTTAAAAACTCCCTAGTCCCTACCTGCTTGGTTCCAGGGACTAAACATGGACTAGAGGTTATTAAATGACATGCTAAAAGACCATGTTACCCCTAGTAATGAACTAATAGAGACAAGCTGCGATGCGGGGCAGGGGCAACTGTTGGAAAAAAGTCCCAAAAAGACTCTCCCTCGGGGTCTTCTTTCTTTAGTCCCTAAAAGTCCCTCTTGTTTGGTTTTGATGGGACAGACACGAACTTTTTTAGTCCCTACACCAAAATGTCCCTCTAAACAAACACCCTCTAATAATGCCGCTGGAAAATTGATGCAATGCCACAGTTAAAAGCAAATTACATGTTTAACGAATTTTATTGTTGATATAATCTCTCTATTAATATTAATCAATACCACCGTTTGAGAAATGCTACTGTCTTGCTTTCTTTCCCATTTATATAAGTTAGATGCTTCCTTTTGTTGGCTTCTGTGTCATCCACCGTTATTGACCACTAGTTGTTTCCTCTGCACATCTCTGTAAACACGGTTATCTACTTCACCTCGTTGCTATTGTGACCTTTTGTTGCACTGCACAAAACACTTTTGTTTTAAGAGTGTTTTGTGCAGTTCAACCAAAATGTCACACCGACAATGTTGCTTGATTGCTAGATCTTAGTGGAACTGCACAATAGGAGATCTTACTTCCTATCCGTGTTGGAAAATTTGGTTCAGATCTTCTTCTTGTGAGTTGTTTGAATTCCGCGTCATGAGAGGTCAGTACTAGCCTTCTTTCACATGATTGTGCAGTGTACTTTCATATGTTGTGCTACTTGTACGCTAATGTTGCTTGATTTTAGGGGACTGCACAAATGGAGACAAGACTTCCAATCTGTGTGTGCACCGTAATATCCCATTGAGGTAAGATAAGGATATTTCACAACTGTTGGCCTGTATTTTGCCACTTTCATCTGAAAATTAACGTCGTTGTTTAGTGCTATACTTGTGCTCCCTAATTGACATGCCAAATCTTACATTGAAGGCGAAGCTTGTCTGTTATTGAACCAAGTGATGAAGGGGAAGAACAAGCGGAAGAAAAACAAAAATCAACTCTCGGTGCTGTAATGAAGCACTGGAACTGTGATGACACAAGTAATGATATAGTTTTTTATCTTAATTTATTGCTATGGCTGGAACGAGCAATTGTTTTGCCACTGATTTGATGCCACTCTTAATGTAATATGTAATTATCTCTAATTCTGCAAACAGGGATCTTCTTTGAAGGTACCATATATTTTAGTGGAACTGCACAAGAAGATGTTGGAAACATTAAACTAATCGAGGAGTATATAGTAAGCATGGCAACCACAGTAGATAACAATAGATGGTTCCGGAGAAGTGCTTGATCTGTATGCTCTACACAATAAGCCTCCTGACAAAGGTTGGTACTCGCCCACAGATTTCATCCATATGATTGAGCTTTGTCATCTCTATTGGTGTTGTGCTCTTGTTTAGATACTGTCATGAGAAAGTGGTATTGTCCTTGAGAAGTGCTTCATCTGTGTTGTTTTAAATATTTCCTTTCCTTTTTTTCGAGCAAACAGGGATGGTAGTATTTAGTTGTCCTCTTGTCTTTGCACAACAGGATCATCCTCCTCTGAAGAAGAATATGGAGTACGTGAAGTGCCTAGTTCCGATTATGCCAGGATAAATAAGCCAAGCCTCTCTTCTTAAGAAGGGGGCAGTTGAAGGATGGTTACATTATTGCCCACAAGAACAAACTAACTTCAGCTCAGAAGGACTCACAGATCTCCATCTTTGTTGCTGTGATGGCCAGTACAATGTTGTTTTACGATTCCTTCTGGTGAGTTCCATTTTTTAAAATGTGTGCTCTGCATGGATCATGTAGGTTGACTGTTTAAACTGTCAATTCATAGTACAGTTTGCTTTATACTAATCACTTTTTTGTATTTATGCAAACAGGGGTGCTCAGCTTGATTTCAATGGGAACTGCACAAAATGTTCACGAATACATCGAATATTCTCGAATCATTCATTTCCACCACAAGAAAGGAGGTGCCGATATGTTCAAGGCGTTGCAACATATAAAGGCGAAATCATAGAAGCAACGCATGAATTTGGTTGATTTTGGTGGAACTGCACAAAAAAACCAGCTGGTTTATTTAGCACGAGGTGCCATGTCAATGTCCGAACTGATGGCAAACCCTGCCCATTCCACAATCGTAGGCATTTGATATTTTGGAATGGGAAAACCTTGTCAAAGTTTGCTCATTGACGTACGCAAAACAACACGCATTTGACATTTTGGAATGGGATAACCTTGTCAAATTTTGCTCATTGATGTTAGCAAGAAGACATGCGTTTGATATTTTTGAATGGGACGCCCTTGCTGTCGCAACGTCGATCTATTTTCTTTATTCTTTAGTTGTGATGTAAATATTGGCTCTGACATGTGAATCGCTGAGATGCATAATCATTGATTGTTTTGAATGTTCTCTATGAATTGCTAGTCCTGTGTGTTTGATTGCAATGTATAGGAACGCTAAAAAGATGCTCAAACTCATTGTACTCTGGTCAAAGTAGAGATACGTTGACTGCAGACAAAACTTGTATGCAGACTAAAAAGGACCGGAGGGAGTACATGTGAAACTGCTGCAAATGAGGTGATCACGCTGGGAATAATGCTAGTACGTTTTGTTTTGCATGTTCATCCAATGCCAGTGATACAAGAATTCGAACTAATCGAACTAAATTCATTCATGCACGGTCGGATTTCATATAAACATGCCGGATTTCATTACATTTCATACATTCTTCAACTAAAAAGGGGTGCGCTGGAGGTATAATTAATTAACCGAAGCTACCCACCTGTGTCCGGTTGAGCCAAACAGAAGCTTCTTCTCCAGCGGACTGAGCTTCGGTGACTTAACTGTAGGTGCAGTTGCGTAACTGACATGTGGCCCAGATGCTTGTTGGGCCCACGTGTCAGTGAGCCAACTGTACCAGCAGTTAAGTACAAGCAGCATCCTTCTCCAACATAGCTCTCCGACTCCACGTCACTGCCAAGAAGCTAATCGGCCGTCAATGGTCAACCCGCCTAGCCTGGCTTCAACCGGAAGGTAGCAACGGTGGCCATACTTGGACCCGAGCGGCGGCGACCTACCGTGTTCTACTCTTCCTCGTTTTCTGTGTGGCGCGGCCTCGTTGGCAGCGGGGCGGGGCCTCGACGGAGCTGGCGATGTCCTCGGTCTCGTTGCCGGCAGGGCGGCGCCTCGGTGGAGCAGGGGAAATCCTCCCCCTCGTTGCCGGCAGGGTGGGGCCTCGGCTGAGCCAGCGATGTCCTCTGCCTCATTATTGGCAGGGCGGGGCCTCGGCGGTGTAGGGCCTCCGCCTCGATGCCGGCGGGGCGGAGCCTCGGCAGAGCCGGCGGTGTCCTCTGCCTCGTTGTTGGCACCAAGGGGCCTCGACGGAGTAGGGCCTCCGCCTCGGTGCCGGCGGGGCGGGGCCTCGGCGGAGCCGGCGGTGTCCTCTGCCTCGTTGTTGTCGTCGCGGGGCCTCGGCGGAGCAGGGCCTCGTCGACGCCAGCGGAGCGGGACTCGTTTGGAGCCGCATGTCTCTACCTCGTCCTCGTCTCGCCAAACAGCGCCTCGCCCGCTTCATCACCCTCTTTGTAGGCGGCCGCAGCCTCCGCAACCCGCATGCGGTACCGCCGGCGCTCGAGGCGGCCCTCGCGGGCGGAGCCGTACGAGTTGAGCAGCGCCTCCTGCTCCGCCCGCTCCGCTGCGGTCTGCTCCTCCGCCTGCAGGTGCTCCTGGAGGAGATGGTGGTTGTAGGCAGCGTCGGCCTGCGCCTCCCGGAACTGCTCCTCACGCTTCTGCCTCACCGTGTCCATGTATTGGGCACGGGCCTGATACGTCTCCAACGTATCTATAATTTTTGATTGCTCCATGCTATATTATCTTCTGTTTTGGACATTATTGGGCTTTATTATTCACTTTTATATTACTTTTGGGACTAACCTATTAACCGGAGGCCCAGCCCAGAATTGTTGTTTTTTGCCAATTTAAGAGTTTCGCAAAAAAAAGAATATCAAACGGAGTCCAAACGGAATGAAACCTTCGGGAACGTGATTTTTGGAACGAACAAGATCCAGGAGACTTGGACCCTACGTCAAGAAACAAAGGAGGAGGCCACGAGGTAGGGGGCGCGCCCTCCACCCTCGTGGGCCCCCTGTTGCTCCATCGACGTACTCCTTCCTCCTATATATACCTACGTACCCCCAAACGATCAGATACGGAGCCAAAAACTTAATTCCACCGCCGCAACCTTCTGTACCCACGAGATCCCATCTTGGGGCCTGTTCCGGAGCTCCGCCGGAGGGGGCATCGATCACGGAGGGCTTCTACATCAACACCATAGCCCCTCCGATGAAGTGTGAGTTGTTTACCTCAGACCTTCGGGTCCATAGTTATTAGCTAGATGGCTTCTTCTCTCTTTTTGGATCTCAATACAATGTTCTCCCCCTCTCTCGTGGAGATCTATTCGATGTAATCTTCTTTTGCGGTGTGTTTGTTGAGACTGATGAATTGTGGGTTTATGATCAAGTTTATCTATGAACAATATTTGAATCTTCTGAATTCTTTTATGTATGATTGGTTATCTTTGCAAGTCTCTTCGAATTATCAGTTTGGTTTGGCCTACTAGATTGATCTTTCTTGCAATGGGAGAAGTGCTTAGCTTTGGGTTCAATCTTGCGGTGTCCTTTCCCAGTGACAGTAGGGGCAGCAAGGCACGTATTGTATTGTTGCCATCGAGGATAACAAGATGGGTTTTTTTATCATATTGCATGAATTTATCCCTCTACATCATGTCATCTTGCTTAAGGCGTTACTCTGTTTTTATGAACTTAATACCCTAGATGCATGCTGGATAGCGGTCGATGAGTGGAGTAATAGTAGTAGATGCAGGCAGGAGTCGGTCTACTTGTCTCGGACGTGATGCCTATATACATGGTCATACCTAGATATTCTCATAACTATGCTCAATTCTGTCAATTGCTCAACAGTAATTTGTTCACCCACTGTAAAATACTTATGCTCTAGAGAGAAGCCACTAGTGAAACCTATGGCCCCCGGGTCTATCTTCATCATATTAATCTTCCAACACTTAGTTATTTCCTTTGCTTTTATTTTACTTTGCATCTTTATCATAAAAATACCAAAACTATCATCCTATCATATCTATCAGATCTCACTCTCATAAGTGACCGTGAAGGGATTGACAATCCCTTATCGCGTTGGTTGCGAGGATTTTTTTTGTGTAGGTGTGAGGGACTCGCGCGTAGCCTCCTACTGGATTGATACCTTGGTTCTCAAAAACTGAGGGAAATACTTACGCTACTTTGCTACATCACCCTTTCCTCTTCAAGGGAAAACCAACGCAGTGCTCAAGAGGTAGCAAGAAGGATTTCTGGCGCCGTTGCCAGGGAGGTCTACGCAAAAGTCAACATACCAAGTACCCATCACAACCCTTATCTCCCGCATTACATTATTTGCCATTTGCCTCTCGTTTTCCTCTCCCCCACTTCACCCTTGCCATTTTATTCGCCCTTCCTCCGCTCAATCTTGTGTTACCATGTGCCTTATTTTTGCTTGCATCTTCGCTTGCTAAAAGTTTATGGATCCTCATCCACTTGCTAATCTCTTTAAGAGATCCAATTATGATGAACCTATTGCTAGTGAGTTTTGTGCACTAGATTATCTTTATGAGGTTTTGCTTGAAATTCGTGAATCTGAAAATTGTGATGAAGTGTTGAAAGAAGAAACTTATGAAGTGATTCACGATAGATCTTTGAGTAAAAATCATGATTGCAATGATGTTATTATAAATTCTATTAATGTCAACTGTGCTAATAATATGCAAAACCCTAAGCTTGGGGATGCTAGTTTTGCTATGTCTACTACTTGTTGCAATGATCATGATTAGGGTGATTCTTCTTATGATCTTGAAAATTTATTTAAGCCCCATGATGAATATGATATTGATAATAGTGTTTGCAATAATATGGAAAGTGGGTTTGGAAGAGTGTCGACTTTAGATCCCACATATTTGGAGAATGTTCAATCTTATGAGTTTTTTTATGAAAGTGGGTTTGGAGAGGTCATGACTTTAGTTAATGTTAATCCCACTATTTTGGAAGAGTGTCAACTTTGCATGCATGTGGATCATGTTGAGAATATTGTATGTGATAGTTATATTATTGAATTTGATAATGATCCTACATGTAATTATTATGAGAGAGGAGAATATTGTTATAGAAATTTTCATGTTACTAAATTACCTCTCGTTATGTTGAGATTGCTATTGTTCCTTTCCGCTTCCTTGCATATGCTGGTTTTTGTTTGCTATGATAATTTGTTTTTCTATAAGATGCATATGCATAGGAAGTATGTTAGACTTAGATGTGTTTGTCACGTATTTCATGATGCTCTCTTCGCGCTTCAATTCTTGTCTTTTATGCGAGCATCATTAAAATTATCAATGCCTAGCTAAAAGGCTTTAAAGAAAAGCGCTTGTTGGGAGACAACCCAATATATTTCCTTTCTGTTGTTGAATAAATATTTGATCTATCCTCTGTTTAGATGTCTTTTTATGTTTTAATTAGTGTTTGTGCCAAGTTAAACCTATAGGATCTTCTTGGATGATAGTTATTTGATCTTGCAGATATTTCCAGAAACTTTCTGTTCACGAAAATAATTGTTAAAAATCACCAGAACGTGATAAAATATTGATTACAATTTCTGCTGATCAATAAACAAATTGTCTAGGTCGTCCTATTTTGGCTTTTTTTGGAGTTCCAGAAGTTTGCGTTAGTTACAGATTACTATAGACTGTTCTGTTTTTGACATATTCTGTTTTTCGTGTGTTGTTTGCTTATTTTGATGAATCTATGGCTAGTAAAATAGTTTATAAACCATAGAGAAGTTGGAATACAGTAGGTTTACCACCAATATAAATAAATAATGAGTTCATTACAGTACCTTGAAGTGGTCTTTTGTTTTCTTTCGCTAACGGAGCTCACGAGATTTTCTGCTAAGTTTTGTGTTGTGAAGTTTTCAAGTTTTGGGTGAAAGATTTGATGGATTATGGAACAAGGAGTGGCAAGAGCCTAAGCTTGGGGATGCCCATGGAACCCCCAAGATAATCTAAGGACACCATAAATCCAAAGCTTGGGGATGCCCCAGAAGGCATCCCCTCTTTCGTCTACTCCCATCGGTAACTTTACTTGGAGCTATATTTTTATTCACCACATGATATGTGTTTTGCTTGGAGCGTCTTTTATTATTTGAGTCTTTATTTGTTAGTTTAACACAATCATCCTTGCTGTACACACCTTTTGAGAGAGCCATACATGATTTGGAATTTGTTAGGATACTCTATGTGCTTCACTTATATCTTTTGAGCTATATAGTTTTGCTCTAGTGCTTCACTTATATATTTTAGAGCACGGTGGTGGATTTGTTTTAGAGAAACTATTGATCTCTCATGCTTCACTTAGATTATTTTGAGAGTCTTAAAATAGCATGGCAATTTGCTTTAATTAATATCATGAGAAAATTGATGCTTGATAATTGTTTTGAGATATAAAGGTGGTAATATCATAGTTGTCCTAGTTGAGTAATTGAGGAATTGAAAAATACATGTGTTGGAGTTTGTGATTCCCGTAGCATGCACGTATGGTGAACCGTTATGTAACAAAGTCGGAGCATGAAGTATTTGTTGATTATCTTCCTTTGTGTGGCGGTCGGGATCGCGCGATGGTTAACTCCTACCAACCCTTCCCCTAGGAGCATGCGTAGTAGTACTTTGCTTCGAGGGCTAATAAATTTTCGCAATAAGTATATGAGTTCTTTATGACTAATGTGAGTCCATGGATTATACGCACACTTACCTTTCCGCAATTTTCTAGCCTCTTCGGTACCGCGCATTGCCCTTTCTCACCTTGAGAGTTGGTGCAAACTTCGCCGGTGCATCCAAACCCCGTGACATGATACGCTCTTTCACACATAAACCTCCTTATATCTTCCTCAAAACAGCCACCATACCTACCTATCATGGCATTTCCATAGCCATTCCGAGATATATTGCCATGCAACTTTCCACCGTTTCATTTATCATGACATGCTCCATCATTGTCATATTGCTTTGCATGATCATGTAGTTGACATTGTATTTGTGGCAAAGCCACCGTTCATAATTCTTTCATACATGTCGCTCTTGATTCATTGCATATCCCGGTACACCGCCGGAGGCATTCATATAGAGTCATATTTTGTTCTAAGTATTGAGTTGTAAGTAAATAAAGTGTGATGATCATCATTATTAGAGCATTGTCCCAAGTGAGGAAAGGATGATGGAGACTATGATTCCCCCACAAGTCGGGATGAGACTCTGGACTAAATAAAAAAAGAGGCCATAAAAAAAGAGAAAAGGCCCAAATAAAAAAATGAGAGAAAAAGAGAGAAGGGACAATGTTACTATCCTTTTACCACACTTGTGCTTCAGAGTAGCACCGTGATCTTCATAATAGAGAGTCTCTCATTTTGTCACTTTCATATACTAGTGGGAAATTTCATTATAGAACTTGTCTTGTATATTCCAATGATGGGCTTCCTCAAATGCCCGAGGTCTTCGTGAGCAAGCAAGTTGGATGCACACCCACTTAGTTTCTTTTTGAGCTTTCATACACTTATAGCTCTAGTGCATCTGTTGCATGGCAATCCCTACTCCTCGCATTAACATCAATTGATGGGCATCTCCATAGCCCGTTGATTAGCCTCGTTGATGTGAGACTTTCTCCTTTTTTTGTCTTCCCACATAACCCCTACCATTATACCTTATTCCACCATAGTGCTATATCCATGGCTTGCGCTCATGTATTGCTTAAGAGTTGAAAAGGCCGAAGCGCGCTAAAAGTATGAACCAATTGCTTGGCCAAAACCGGGGTCGTACATGATATGAATATTTTGTGTGGGGAAGATGGAGCATAGCCATACTATATGATTTTGTAGGGATAACTTGATTTGGCTATGTTATTTTGATATGACATAATTGCTTAGTTAGTATGCTTGAAGTATTATTGTTTTTATGTCAACATTAAACTTTTATCTTGAATCATATCAAATATGAACATTCATGCCACAATGAGAAGAATTATATTGAAATTATGCCAAGTAGCACTCCGCATCAAAAATTCTGTTTTTATCATTTACCTACTCGAGGACGAGCAGGAATTAAGCTTGGGGATGCTTGATACGTCTCCAACGTATCTATAATTTTTTATTGCTCCATGCTATATTATCTTCTGTTTTGGAAATTATTGGGCTTTATTATTCACTTTTATATTACTTTTGGGACTAACCTATTAACCGGAGGCCCAGCCCAGAATTGCTGTTTTTTGCCTATTTCAGAGTTTCGCAGAAAAAGAATATCAAACGGAGTCCAAACGGAATGAAACCTTCGGGAACGTGATTTTTGGAACGAACAAGATCCAGGAGACTTGGACCCTACGTCAAGAAACAAGATCCAGGAGACTTGGCACCTACCCCCCTAGGGCGCGCCCTCCACCCTCGTGGGCCACCTGTTGCTCCACCGACGTACTCCTTCCTCCTATATATACCTACGTACCCCCAAACGATCAGATACGGAGCCAAAAACCTACTTCCACTGCCGCAACCTTCTGTACCCACGAGATCCCATCTTGGGGCCTGTTCCGGAGCTCCGCCGGAGGGGGCATCGATCCCGGAGGGCTTCTACATCAACACCATAGCCCCTCCGATGAAGTGTGAGTAGTTTACCTCAGACCTTCGGGTCCATAGTTATTACCTAGATGGCTTCTTCTCTCTTTTTGGATCTCAATACAATGTTCTCCCCCTCTCTCGTGGAGATCTATTCGATGTAATCTTCTTTTGCGGTGTGTTTGTTGAGACCGATGAATTGTGGGTTTATGATCAAGATTATCTGTGAACAATATTTGAATCTTCTGAATTCTTTTATGTATGATTGGTTATCTTTGCAAGTCTCTTCGAATTATCAGTTTGGTTTGGCCTACTAGATTGATCTTTCTTGCAATGGGAGAAGTGCTTAGCTTTGGGTTCAATCTTGCGGTGTCCTTTCCCAGTGACAGTAGGGGCAGCAAGGCACGTATTGTATTGTTGCCATCGAGGATAACAAGATGGGGTTTTTATCATATTGCATGAATTTATCCCTCTACATCATGTCATCTTGCTTAAGGCGTTACTCTGTTTTATTGAACTTAATACTCTAGATGCATGCTGGATAGCGATCGATGAGTGGAGTAATAGTAGTAGATGCAGGCAGGAGTCGGTCTACTTGTCTCGGACGTGATGCCTATATACATGATCATACCTGGATATTCTCATAACTATGCTCAATTCTATCAATTGCTCAACAGTAATTTGTTCACCCACCGTAAAATACTTATGCTCTTGAGAGAAGCCACTAGTGAAACCTATGGCCCCCGGGGCTATCTTCATCATATTAATCTTCCAACACTTCGTTATTTCCTTTGCTTTTTACTTTGCTTTTATTTTACTTTGCATCTTTATCATAAAAATACCAAAAATATTATCCTATCATATCTATCAGATCTCACTCTCGTAAGTGACCGTGAAGGGATTGACAACCCCTTATCGCGTTGGTTGCGAGGATTTATTTGTTCTGTGTAGGTGCGAGGGACTCGCGCGTAGCCTCCTACTGGATTGATACCTTGGTTCTCAAAAACTGAGGGAAATACTTACGCTACTTTGCTGCATCACCCTTTCCTCTTCAAGGGAAAACCAATGCAGTGCTCAAGAGGTAGCAGGGCCTCGCCGATTGTCATGGTGCAATGCACCGGCGAGGATGGCGCAGACGAGGGGGTTGGCGCCGGATCGTCGACTACTATGTTCTCCATTGGGACGTCGTCGTCCTCCGGCTGCCTGCCGGCCAGGCAGTCGGCAGCAATGGCTGCCATCTCCTTGTGGTCCATCGTCCGCCCGTCCCGAAGAGCGCTGGAGCGTGAGGAAGCCATGGTGGGCAGTAGTGGTGTGGACAGGAGAAAGGGAACGAAGGTGGATGACTGCGACTATGGCCGGCGCAGCAGTTTATATAGCAATGGTGGGCGGCGGAGGGACGGACGTGTGGCGCCGGAGTAGCCGCCTCGGCAACCGCGTATCACTAATGTGGGCGGCAGATGAACGGACAGCAGTTGTGTCATTTGAAGGCGGAGCAATCGCCTGCACCGGGAAGCGGGGCGGGCAGCGCTGACCGTTTCGGGCAGAAAGCGCGCGCGGGCGAGGGAGGCGGTCTGGGTGGGCCAGGGCAGTCAGACTCGTGCTTGGCAGCGGTCGGTCCAGCAGCCGGACATGTTGGCTCGCCAGCGAGCTCGCCGAGCTGAGCGACGACAATCAGACGATGGACGTAGCTTCCGACCAGGAGCCGGCGCCATTGTCCAAGCCGGTTCATGCCGTGTTCACCATAGAGCAGGTGCGGCCGCACTTCAACGCCCTAATGGCGGAAGAGCTACTAGCGCAGGAGGACCTGTGCTGCAACCTCCATCTTGTCAACGAGCACCGGTGAACAAGTGAACGACAATGCCGTCACGGACATGTGGCCCTATGATCCTGGCTTCCTGAATGAGCAGCGGGCGCTGTATCAGACCATCCGTAGGGCCCGCGAGGCCCTCTCCGTCGTCCTTCTGGTTGTTGCGCTCGCCGTGGCGCCGCCGTCTCGCGTTGTCAACATGGTCAACAGACATGAGGAATGAGGAGATGACTTTACTTGGAGAGGATGACAGTGGGGACCCACCAGGGCCATAGCCGCACGTACGCAAGTGCCTCCTTATTATATACTACAACTATATTTTTTTTGCTTCCTCCTGGTTTCCTGCCATCACGGTCCCACACCATTGTCAACCTATGTAGTCAATAAACGAGAGAATTGCGCAAGGAGCGGCCGACAGCTGGGACCAAGCAGCTCGAGCAGTATTTGAGTTTTTGAGGTGTGAGCACTACAGAGTTTTTCTTGAGCGATGTTTTCGTTTTTATTGAGACAAGAGCGATGTTTTCGTTGTTGTTCAGAGGAGACCAGGGTATTAACTGGGCGGACTGTGGCCCGTATAGCCCAGGCCAGATATCCAGCCTAGATATTAATTTTTTTTCAAGCTGAAAATGGCTAGCCCGGCTATACTTTTTTTTAAGGAATACCCACGAAAGGTCAACTTGTTATTCTCCGCCCCGCTGGGCTGCAAATCTTTCCTCGGAGGGATGCATTAGGCTTAACAAGAAAATGGGCTTTAAGAAATAATAAATGGGATGTAATTATAAAGACTGGGCTGTAACTATTAAAAAATGCACCAAACACGTAATTAGTTCATAAAATATTATTTTTGGATTTCGAAAATTTTAATTTCATTAATTGTTGCGCGCGCAATGTTTCATTGGATTTTTACGTAAGACAAATTTATATTGAAATTGTATTTAATCTGACTAGAAATTTCGAGATAAAAATATTTTGGATCCCATCAAAATGTGGGAAATTTTATTGAATTCTGTTTGAACGTTTGGTTGAAATTATTAATCGTTGGCCTACTAGAAAATGGGTTGTACTTTTAACAAACTGTAAATGAGTTGTAGTAAATTCCATTAGAATTCAAAAATGGACTGTACATTCTTACAAATCTCAAATGGGCTATAAGTTCTCTGCCACACACTTGTGGGCCTACTAAGTTGACGCGCCCCCTAAAAAAATAAGTTGACGCGTATGCAAGGCTTTATCAACTTATAGTCAACACACGGTTCTAGCAACAGTGGCCGTTGGATGTCCATCCAATGAATGTCGTGCTTCTTCTTCAATCTCGGATATTCTAACTTCACCCGCCCAAAAAATGATTCCTCCCCCTGACATCTAGGGCACACCATTTCGGAGGCTGACGTGTGGGCCTACTAAGTTGACGCGTATGCAAGACTTGTCAACTTAGTCAACAAACGATTCTAGCAGCATTGGCCGTTAGATTTGAATCGAACGGTCATGTTGCTTCTTCAATCGCTGATCTTCTTGCACCAGCCGCCCAAACCAGCGCCGGCGAGACCGCCTGCTCCTGCCTCCCGTGGCCGGCTGTGCTGCCGCGGAAGCCTCACCGCCCCCTACTACTCCCACCACTGGCCAGGCCCTGCGGCGACGGCAGCCTCACACCGCAGCCGAACCAGTGAACCCTCGTACTCCTCTCCGCGTGGGCATCCACTGCCGCGTCTTCCCCGGCTCCGTGTCGTCCCCTTCCTAGGCCTCGCCGTCGTCCACCGCCCTGGTGCTCTCGGCGCGGTGTGGTCAATGTGGTCAAAGAATGACTTTCATCG
This sequence comes from Triticum aestivum, assembly GCF_018294505.1. Taxonomy (NCBI): domain Eukaryota; kingdom Viridiplantae; phylum Streptophyta; class Magnoliopsida; order Poales; family Poaceae; genus Triticum; species Triticum aestivum. The sequence continues at coordinate 632,339,628 of NC_057799.1, forward strand.
GAAGAGTACTGTACGTGGAGAGGCTGACAGCTGGGTCCACGGCCGCAGCAAGGAAGTGCCTCCTTATTATGCGGAAAATAATGATTCCTCCACCTGACATCGGGGACCCACCGGACGGGCCACCGTATTTCGTGAAAAAAACGTTTCCCCCTGACTGCGGGGACCCACCAGCTACATCTTCGCACGCAAGGAAGTGCGTCCATATTACGGGCAAAAAAATGATTCACCCCCTGACTGCTGGGACCCACCAGCTACATCTTCGCACGCAAGGAAGTGCCTGACAGTCAGGACCCACCTGGTCGAAGTGTACGTAGCGTTGTCATTCTGGTCATGAACGTGTACGTACATACTGGTCGATCGGTCTGTCTGCAGGCTGCAGCGATGAACTGTGGCCGTGCAAGGAAGGGCACGTGTCGTAGTAGAGGCGCGCACATGCCGGAATAGAGGCGCGCACATAGCATGTACACGTACGTATAGCGGCCAGGGTGCAAGAAAGTAAATACGGCCACGTACGTACATACGGGCGGGGTCTCGAACGCCTACTCGCGCATACGTACGGCCAGGGCTCGTGTACATGGCTGGGTCAGAGCGGAGAAACTGCGCCGTCGTCGTGTTCATGGGGAGCTAACCGGCTGGGTCGGAACGGAATGCGTCGGCGTGTTCATCGGGAGCCAACCGACTTGGACGGAACAACCGATGGTAACGAGGCCTGGCGTACCGTAGAACGGAGGAAACGGCTTTGTGTTCGACCGGCCACGGTCGAAACGGGATCATGTTCATCGGGAGGGGTCTGGCATACCACAAAATGGAGGAAATGGACTTCTGTTGGACCTCCTACGGTCGAAACGGGGTCCTGTTGACCGGGAGGGGTGTGGGTTACCACAAAACGGAGTAAACGGACTTGTGTGGGAGCGCTACGGTCGAAACGGGGGTCCTGTTCATCGGGAGGGGTGTGGCGTACCGCAAAACGGGACTCCACGGGATATTGTTCATCTCCACCGTCAACCTCCTCCAGCCTCCACGGGCTACTGTTCATCCACTGTCGACCTCCTCCAGCCTCCACCTATGACTGTTCATCCACGGGCTCCTGTTTATCCAGCCTCCACCGCTCCTCCACCGGCTACTATTCAACCAGCCCTCTCCACGGGGTCCTGTTCAACCACCACTCCACGGGCTACTGTTCATCCAGCCCTCCACCGGCTACTGTTCAACCAACCCTCCACGGGGTCGACCTGTTCATCCAGCCCTCCACGGGGTCCTGTTCATCCATCCCTCCACCGGCTCGATCGATCGGGGTACTGTTCACCCAGCGGCAACGGCGTCTACTACCACGGGGTCCTGTTCATCCAACCCCCCACCGGGAACTGTTCATCCAAACCCCCCAACAACGCTCACTGTTCATCCAGAGGCAGCATCGATCGGCTTCAGTTAGCAGCAGTAGCGAAGGAATCACTCGGGTTCAGTTAACAGCAAGGGATCGATCGATCGCTCGGGTTCAGTAACGCGTAGCCTGCAGTGCAATCACTCGGGTTCAGTAGGCGAACGCCTCGCTCGGGTTCAGTTAGAGCCCAACGCCTCGCACCCACGCGCGTACGTGTACGAGAGAAAGGCGCATCGCTCGGCCCCCGACCCCCCCCCCACTGTACTGGGAACTCCCCAATATTTTCCGCATCCTCGCTTCTACCACAGTTTTTTCCATCATGGACGGCCCAAAGAATGTCATGCAGCTGCGTCTCCGGCCCGCCCAGGACGAAAAGCCCATTTTCTGTCATGATTTTTGTCATAGAAGTAGGAGCCCACCACATCTAGGATGATACCGGGTTTTGTCACAACTATCGTCATAGAAGTGTTATAAGTATGACATAATTTTTTTTCGTTCGGCCCAAAATCTCACGGATGTGTCTTTTTTTTGTAGTGTATTGCTTTCTTCATGTCAAATACATATTCCTTCGACTATGAGATTATGCAACTCCCGGATACCCGAGGAATGCCTTGTGTGCTATCAAACGTCACAACGTAACTGGGTGATTATAAAGATGCTCTACAGGTATCTCCGAAGGTGTTTGTTGGGTTGGCATAGATCAAAATTAGGATTTGTCACTCCGAGTATCGGAGAGGTATCTCTAGGCCCTCTCGGTAATGCACATCATAATAAGCCTTGCAAGCAATGCCGTAGGGTCCGCACGCTTAACGTTCGATGACGATTTTGTATTGTATGAGTTATGTGATTTGGTGACCGAATGTTGTTCGGAGTCCCGGATGAGATCACAGACATGACGAGGAGTCTCGAAATGGTCGAGAGGTAAAGATTCATATATAGGATGATAGTATTCGTGATATAGACCGAACCTCGTGGCGAGATCCGATCCGTTGTTGCGGCCCGACCTTTCACGACACTCCACCACCAATAGCAGCAACCTCTCAACCGCGCACGCGATGTACGCGAAGTAGAGGGATTGAACCTTGGGGTCCAGCACGAGAGAACCAATCTTGACGACGGAACTCACACGCAAACAATTTCCACGAAGAGAAATCGCAACACAGAAGCTTTTAAGCTTCCTCCAAAGCTGAGGGATTTTTAGACAGCTTCCCCCAAAACTCGATACGGGTATTTTACCCTAAAAACACATCGTGTCTATTCATAAAAATATAACCTCAATTTTACAAAGGATTCAATTGACTTTATATAATAGTCAGACGTCCTAACTAGCTTGGAAAGCAAGCACATGTACGTACTTAAAAAAAAGATAACTCCTAGGCATAAGCTAAACCGACTTGATCTAGATTTAGGAAAACAAAAACTACTATTCCTGGTGCATGCGTCGCCGACTTGTGTCCTTGTGCTGGCGGGCCCCACCCAATATCCTTCAAGCTAAATAGTTCCCGGATAAGTAGGATCCTCCTGTTGATCTTTTCCTTGCGGGGAAGGAAAAGAAACATAAATATTCCTCTTGTTTTAATTACCTTGGCGTAGTAAATAATCCTGGCAAGTAGATGACCAAAATCGTACATGGACTCCTTAAGGCCCTCTCCAACATATCTCTGACCAAAATAGTTAGAATATCCATTTACTCCTGATGCTTGCACGTCTATCCCAGAAGAAACTATCATCTCAACTTGAACGTGTTTCTTCTCTTCCTGTATGTACTTGGTATCCAACACATCAGTGTGCATGATCATAGCATTTACTAGCGCATGTTCATCTTTGTGACTTGGCCGTACATACTCCGGTGTATATGAAGTGTATTTTCGAACAATACCAGCTTTAGGCAAAACATCAAAAACCTCGGTATTTATGGTACACCGGGTCATATCAATTCGGACACCAGAAGTGTTCCGGGGGTGCCAGGTACGTATCGGGTCACCGGAAGGGGTTCCGGGCATCCCCCTGGCAACTACATGGGCCTAATGGGCCAAGACGGGGACAGACCAGCCCCTAGGGGGTTGGTGCGCCCCATGTAGGCCAAAATAAGGGGGAAGGAAGGAGGAGAAGAGGGAAAGGAAGGGGAGGCCTGCCTCCCCTTCCTTTCCCTCTTCTCCTCCTTCCTTCCCCCTCCGGATGAATATGGAAGGAGGGAGGCCGAATTGGGAGGCGCCCAAGTAGGATTCCTCCTACTTGGGGCGCCCCCTTGGCTGCCTCTCCTCCCCTCCAACCTATTTATACGAGGGGGGGGGTACCGCTAGAACACACAACATTGATTCCTAGTCGTGTGCGGCGCCCCCCTCCACAGTTTAAGCCTCCGGCCATATTCATGTAGTGCTTAGGCGAAGCCCTGCGCGGATCACTTCACCATCACCGTCACCATGCCGTCATGCTGACGAGACTCTCCCTCGACACTTTGCTGGATCAAGAGTTCGAGGGACGTCATCGAGCTGAACGTGTGCAGAACTCGGAGGTGTCGTACGTTCGGTGCTTGATCGGTCGGAACGAGAAGAAGTTCGACTACATCAGCCGCGTTGTCAAACGCTTCTGCTTTCGGTCTACGAGGGTACGTGGACACACTCTCCCCCTCTCATTGCTATCCATCTCCTAGATAGATCTTGCATGAGCGTAGGAAATTTTTGAAATTGCATGCTACATTTCCCAACACAGAGCGTAACCACTATCCGCGTAAAGTCCTTTTGATCCAGTGTGTCATGCATCTCGAATGGCCAATTCCTTGCGTTGGGTTCCGTGTTCTCTATCATCTTGGATACAAGTAAATCACCGATGAGTGCCCAAGTGCACCTGACCATTGTACAAGATAGCAATGCATGCCGCCAAGAATCCTGGCAAGCATCCCGATCAGACATATTACGATGTTTCAGCATGTCCATAGTTGGCAAGGAGTGTCGGGCCAGCCTCCAAATGAACACCTTTACGTTCGAAGGAACTATCAAGCTCCAAACTGAGGACCAAGATTTCTCTTCTCGCGCCCCATCTGACGAGCCGCCCCTACCCTCCAGCCAGTTCTCCCACCGAGTCTTAGTTGTGATCATGAACTTGCGCGCTGAGCTGACCTTGAAACATCCTTTCCTGTCAGGGTATGAAGCCCAAAAATTGTTGGTATTCATTGTACAAATAAGGATCTTCAAAATCGCTTCTGTGTCAATTGTTAAGAAAGTTGCTCAAACAAGAACTTTGTTCCATGTCGCTGTTGCTGGTGAGAGAAGCTCCAAAACCTTCAGAGGGGGGGGGGGTTCGGGACCAGAGAGTTAATAGGGAGAAGTGAAGCTTCCGGGGAATCTAGTTATCATCTGAAATATCAGTTGTTCGCTCATTGCGAATACGTTGTATGATCCCTTATTTAATGATTTCTCTCCCTTCTAATATTGCACGTCAAATCTATGAAGGCCTAGTCCCGAGCTCTAATATTGCATTAGGGAAATATGAAGGTTTTAAAATCTGTGCATCAACAAAAATGTTCCTGAAAAATCCTCCATGACTGTCTTGCTAGCAATGCAAGGTTAAACAGTTCCAGATCTCTGAAACCTAGGCCTCTAAGATACTTTGGTCTTGTCATTACTTCCCATGAAACCCATGCTGATTTCCTTTCTCCTTACTTTCAACCCCACCAAAACATTATAATGAGAGAATTTATATGATCACATAACCCTCAAGGAAGCTTAAAACAAGACATAGAGTGCTACTAATTTAATAAGCACCTCCTTACCACCAGCTGAGAAGCATTTTCCCATCCATCCTTTCACCTTGTCCCAGACACGGTCGCTCAAATGCTTGAAAGTGCCCATTTTTTAGTTCCCAACATCTGTAGGCATACCCATGTACCTGCCACTACTGGTTCATTAGGAACATGTCAATAGCCCTTGCCAACACCCCTTACTATTTTTGGGCACCCCTTGCTAAAGAAAATTGATGACTTATCTCTGTTAATTCTTTGTCCCGAGGCCATGCAATAAGTATTCAAAAGGTGATACCTCTTCTTCTTCATTCACAGTCGCCTTAAAAAACAGCAGGTTATCATCCTCGAATAAAAGGTGGTTTACCGACGGAACCGACGGCGCCACCTTAATGCCGCTGAGCTGGGGTGATTGATTCTTAGACTTTAATATGCACAAAAGGCCCTCTGCTGCCAACAAGAAGATATATGGATAGATAGGGTCTCCCTACCGAATACCCCATGGGGGCTTAAACTCATCCAATTTATTTCCATTGAACATAACTGAGAAAGAAACTGTGCTCACCATCTTCATAACAATAGCAATCCATGGTGCAGCAAAACCTAGTTTCCCCATGATTTCTTCTAGATAACTCCAATCTACTCTATCATAGGCTTTCATCATGTAAAGTTTAAGAGCACATTGGGTATTATTTTTTGGCTTGTTCCTCTTCAAAATTGCAAACACTCGTAGGCTGAGATAATGTTGTCAGTGATAAGCCTCCCTGGGACGAACACTGACTGCTGCTCAATATAATGTCAGGTAGAATCTCCTTCAAATGAGTAGCAAGTAATTTTGAGGCTATCTTGTACAAAATATTGCATAGGCTAATAGGACGAAATTGCGGGAGAAGTGTAGGGTTTGATACCTTTAGAATTAATCCCAACATCGTGTCATTTAGGCAAGCCGGGCTCCTCTCCCTGCACAAATCCTAGAATCGTGTCATTGCATTAAAGTTTTTTTGTGTGTTTTTTTTTGGACCATGGACCATGTGGCTTGGTATGCTGGCCCCTAGACCAAGCTGTTGGCTATGTCATGTGTGCAATAATTTGGATCCAATCAATAACGTTGAAATGCATACGAGCCAGAGAGGATTTAATACACCCAATAAGAACACATACATATCTCTAATATAGAGGTGAACTGGAAGGCGATCCGCGTTCCACCGGCCATTCCGCTGCCCTTGGTGCCATGAGGGGGGAGGGGGTTGAATCGTCGGCTGGATCTGTGTACAGCTAAGCTAGGGTAGCTTTTCTGTTAGGGTTTCAGCCATCCACTGTTTCTGAAGGAAATATGCCCTAGAGGCAATAATAAAGTTGTTATTTATATTTCCTTATATCATGATAAATGTTTATTATTCATGCTAGAATTGTATTAACCGGAAACTTGATACATGTGTGAATACATAGACAAAACAAAGTGTCCCTAGTATGCCTCTACTTGACTAGCTGTTCAAAGATGGTTAAGTTTCCTAGCCATAGACATGTGTTGTCATTTGATGAACGGGATCACATCATTAGAGAATGATGTGATGGACAAGACCAATCCGTTAGCTTAGCATAATGATCGTTTAGTTTTATTGCTATTGCTTTCTTCATGACTTATACATGTTCCTTTGACTATGAGATTATGCAACTCTCGAATACCGGAGGAACACCTTGTGTGCTATCAAACGTCACAACGTAACTGGGTGATTATAAAGATGCTCTACAGGTGTCTCGGAAGCTGTTTGTTGGGTTGGCATAGATCAATATTAGGATTTATCACTCCGTGTATCGGAGAGGTATCTCTGGGCCCTCTCGGTAATGCACATCACTATAAGCCTTGCAAGCAATGTGACTAATGAGTTAGTTACGGGATGATGCATTACGGAACGAGTAAAGAGACTTGCCGGTAACGAGATTGAACTAGGTATGATGATACCGACGATCGAATCTCGGGCAAGTAACATACCGATGACAAAGGGAACAACGTATGTTGTTATGCGGTTTGACCGATAAAGATCTTCGTAGAATATGTAGGATCCAATATGAGCATCCAGGTTCCGCTATTGGTTATTGACCGGAGATGTATCTCGGTCATGTCTACATAGTTCTCGAACCCATAGGGTCCACACGCTTAATGTTCGATGACGATTTGTATTATGAGTTATGTGATTCGATGTACCGAAGGTTGTTCGGAGTCCCGGATGAGATCACGGACATGACGAGGAGTCTCGAAATGGTCGAGACATAAAGATTGATATATTGGAAGGTTATATTCGGACACCGGAATGGTTCCGAAGTGTATCGGGTATTTTCCGGAGTACCGGGAGGTTACCGAAACCCCCCGGGGGGGTTAATGGGCCTTCATGGGCCTTAGTGGAAGAGAGGAGGCATCAGCCAGTTGGAGGTGTGCGCCCCCAAGCCCAAACCGAATTGGACTAGGCTTGGGGGGGGGGGCTTTCCTTTCTCTCCTCCTCCTCTTTCCCCCTTCTCCTTGTAGGAATAGGAAAGGGGGGGCGAATCCTACTTGAAGTAGGACTTCCCCCCCTTGGGCGCGCCACACCTAGGGCCGGCCTCCTCTCCTCCCCTCTTTATATACGTGGGAGGGGGGCACCCCAAAGGCACATCAAAGTTTCTCTTACCCGTGTATGGTGCCCCCCTCCACGGTTACACACCTCGATCATATCGTCGTAGTACTTAGGTGAAGCCATGCGCCGGTAACTTCATCATCATCGTTCGTGCTGACGGAACTCTCCCTCAGCCTCAACTGGATCAAGAGTACAAGGGACGTCATCGAGCTGAACGTGTACTGAACACGGAGGTGCCGTACATTCGGTGCTGAGATCGGTCGGATCATGAAGACGTACGACTACATCAACCGTGTTGATAAAACGCTTCCGCTTTCGGTCTACGAGGGTACTTGGACATACTCTCCCCGCTCGTTGCTATGCTTCTCCTAGATAGATCTTGCGTGATAATTATTTCAATTTTTTGAAATTACTGCGTTCCCCAATAGTTTCGGCATCGGCGGTGATGGTTGCGGTGGCGAATAAGTGTGCTTTTCATCCTTTTTGGTGGGTCTCGTGGTGGTGGATGTTGATGGATCTCTGAGCATATCCTCTCCCCGTCAAGGTTGGCGCTGCGACGGCGGCAACGTCACAACGGATTTTGTGCTCTGGCTCCGCCGCCGCGACGCTTGCTCCAGCGTCGACTTGGAGCCACGGAGCTTGTACATGAGTGAGGTACTGGCGGCGCTGCGTCGGAAGTTATGGCTATGGTTGGGCTTTATGCCTTAATAAATCTTAGTAGCATGCTCCAAGCACAGTCATAAGTATGTCCGAGTCAATAATTTTGCACCACATAAAATTAGGCTCTACCCCACAACATTGAACAAGTAACAGTAGTCAATGCAAGTCATTACGGAATTGACAACAACAACAACTACTACTACTTCAACCAGGAAAACGCCATATAGTAGTATGTGATAATATCGCCGTCCTCAAGAATGTGTGATCATCATAAGAAACACAACCGGCCTTTTCTTAACATTACTAGGGATTGGCCTACTAGATGTACTCTTTTACTTATAGTGGCTTTTTGTTGTCACATCACCTTCAGAAATCACAACACCATCACACACTAGTACAAAACAGGGCTTTCGTCACAGGGCAATATTCACATTAGTTCCGGTTCAGTCACGAACCGGGACTAATGTGAGCATTGGTCCCGGTTCGTGCGGCTAAGGCATTAGTCCCGGTTCACCTGGGCCCTTTAGTCCCGGTTGGTGCCACGAACCGGGACTAAAGGGTGCGATGCCCATTAGTACCGGTTGGTGGCACCAACCAGGACTAAAGGTTAGTCTTTTAGTCCCGGTTGGTGCCACCAACCGGTACTAATGGGCTTTGAGGCATTAGTACCGGTTCATGGCACGAACCGGTACTAAAGGGCCCATCAAACTCTACCCCCCCTCCCCCGGACCGCCTTTTCAGTTTTAGAAAAAACAAAAGAAAATGATGGAAATGTCAAAAAAATAAAATAAATAAGTTTTCCATGTGATATGTGGTCTAGTTGTTGGGAAAATTAACAAATATGAATTTCGACTTTATTTGCAAAATCTCTCTGGAATTTCTTAAAATGGGCATAACTTTTGCACACGAACTCGGATGAAAAAGTTTTTTATATGAAAAATCATCTACTCGAAAAGTTACATCCGAATTTAACCGGGGGAACCGCGTTAAGCATTTTCAAAATCCTCAAAAACCTAACAGGAAAAAAGATACGGGGCTTTTAAGATTTGGAGAGGCAAAAAAATTCAAAAAATTTCAAATTGTGGTCAAACTGTGGTCAAACAATGGTCAAACTAATTATTCTAGAATATTAGTGTTACTAAATAATTATTTCAGTTTTTTGAATTTGGTCAAATCTGGTCAAACTGTGGTCAAACAGTGGTCAAACAATGGTCAAACTAATTATTCCAGAAATATTAGTGTTACTAAATAATTATTGTTTTTTAAACAATAGTTTCAAACTCAAACAGTGAAATGTGTCACTTCATGCTCAAGCTAAATTCCTGAGGGTTAATAGAATTGACATCTTACTATTGTCAGGAAAACAACAAGTGCAGACTTGGAAACGAGGGAGAATAGAACCCGAAAGTTAAGCGTGCTCAGGCTGGAGTAGTGAGAGGATGGGTGACCGTCCGGGAAGTTAGATGATTTGGAATGATGAGGGGTGATTAGAGATTAGAGAATAAATTGAGCAGTGATGAGGGGTAGTGATTAGAGATTAGAGGTTAAAATAATTCAGAAATTTGAAAATCAAAAAAAAATTAAAAAAATCACAAAAAAAATTTCAAAAAAAAAATTTCCTTTAGTCCCGGTTGGTAACACCAGGATGGAGCTCCAGGCTGCGTCCACGTGGATGGCCTTTAGTCCCGGTTCGTGTAAGAACCGGGACTAAAGGGGGAGGCATTAGTAACGACCCTTTAGTCCCGGTTCAAAAACCGGGACTAAAGGCCCTTACCAACCGGGACAGAAGCCCCATTTTCTACTAGTGACACCCTTTAGCACTTGCAGTGAATACTTGCTATTTTGCACTTACCATTTTCTTCAGCTCCTCGTGGGATCGATGCATTTACTTATCAAGAAGATCTACAATTAACCCCCTACATTTATGGGACATCAAAGCCCAATCGACTTTTGACGACCTCAATTGATTGTTGTCTATACGACCGCTTCTCGTTGTGCTGTGGGAATTAGAGCCGATGATTCTATATATTGCGTCTACCAATCAGGTGGTCAGTGTTGTTCCACGACTGAGGGTGAAGAAGAGAACTAGGCGCGGAAGTGCAACAACCTGTTTATTATTTCGGTGAGATCCTTACCAACTCGAAGCTCCGTTACCTGCATTATGAGAAGCTCCTATATGGTGTTTTCTTGGTTGCGCGAAAGTTGATCCATTACTTTCAAGACCACTCGATCATCATGGTTAGCCATGCTCCATTGTTAGAGATCATCGGCAACCGGGATGCCACAGGCCGAGCGAAAAGTGGGTTATTGAGCTGCTCCCTCATGACCTCAAGTATGAGCCCAGAAGAGCAGTTAAATCTCAGGCTTTTGCTTTCTAGCCGAGTGGACAATTTAACATAGGCCATATATAAACAAGAAAATGAAACCCACACACATGTCCAGTGTGGGGCTCGTCCACGCCGTGCGAACGCTTCTCGCAAGATCATGAATCTTGGAGCATTTTAATCGTGCGGTCCAAATTTTTTTTTAGATGTGACTTAACTAATTCTCATCTACTAAGGGTGGCAATGAGAATTCTTGGAGGTAAGCCGCGGCAAGCACGGGTGGTGGCGTCTAAACTACATTTACTCCGTCTCTTTCGCTTTAAAGGGTCAAGTTCAAAAATCTTCCAACCAAGGCAGATGATGAGTGATAAAAATATAAGCTAATATCACTGAGAGTCATAGAACTTGCGCTTGATGTTCAGTTTAGCGCTAATATTTTTTAAATATGAATTTTTCTGGTCATCTAACTTGCGTTCTCGTGCAAATACGGTCGCTTCGCTCGTAGCCGTATTGCCTACCTATCTAGCGCGCCAGCCTAGCGGAGGCCCATCTGTCAGCGGCGGACGCCTTTTTTGCAGAAAACACCCTGGTAATTTACTTAGTTATGCATAAAACCATTCAAATATAATGAAAAACAGGGCAGATGGGGTTCGAACAAACAACTTGTTAATAAAACATTCAGCCGTGCAACCATCCTACCGGTCTTGGTCGACGTGTAACATGCACAACTAAAATTATTTAATTACACACAGAAGCCCCAACGCTGACCGGGAGTTCTTAACCTAGGCGCATGAATAACTTTGTACAAAAAGAGGAGACTGGCTGATTCGATCTCTTGACCTCAAGCGTGGGAACACAGGAAAACCACTACACCAAGAACAGATTACTGTCTAGACCTGGAAACAACTTCTTTTATATTTTGGCCACGACAACTACATGTATTCAGATTTTCCTTTCTCTCGAACCAAATATCTGATAACCGACCTGTTACCGGAAATTTCGGTAGTCCCGGGAAAAACTTGTTATCGCCCGAAAATTTTGAATTTAGAAACAAAAACTATGCCGAATATAATAGTTTTCGTATGCATACAATATCATAACGACATAGTTAGATTAGTGGTAGGGTCCATGGTTCTATTCCATGTATTATGTTTTCTTTGTGATATTCAAGCTCATTAAAAAAATGGTCTCATTATTGTAACAATGAACTGAACATGCAACCTTATATAAGAGAGAAGTCGAGCTGACCACAGTAACTGGAAGTACTTTTTTGAGTTATTTGTGAAACTAAATATATTTAGACGTTAAAGAGGATTTGAATTCAAAATTTATTTCAAAATTTCGAGCGAAAACACTGGAATTGCCGAGATTTTATGAAACCTGGATTTCCAGCCCTTTCCAGAGAAAAAAAAGGAATAAAAATCTCGCTAATGAAATAGTTTTTTACTTTATGGGTTCATAATATACATTTTGACGCAGTTTTTTTAATTTATTTTCATTTGAATTCCTTTGGCAAAAAGGGAATATTTTTCAGAAATTGGTTTTTCTGGTCGAACCCGAAAAAAAAGGAATTTAGAAAAAAAACTCTGACCGATATAAAACCAAGTGTATCTCTTTATAGGCAACGGTATTTGGTTCATGCAGTGTTTGCCTAGTGCATGCGTGTACCCGACGTCCGGAGTTCAAATTCCCGCGCGTGCCATCTTTATTCTCATTTCTCCCACCACCTCATTCTAACAAGTGGGACCCACATGTGTTATTCAGGAGCTTCTGCTTAATTAAATACAGGGTGAGGGGCTCTTCTGAAAAAAAAAATCACACACACGTGTCAAGTGCTGATAGGTGGGCCTCTACCGGGCTGACGCGCCACGTGGGCAGGCCATACGGCTAGATACGAGCGAAGTGACTGTATTTGCACGAGAAGGCAAGTTAAATGACCACAAACCGGTATTTTCAAAGTTTTAACACCAAACTGAACATCAAGTCTAAGTCCATGACTCCCGCTGATATTACCTCAAAAAATATCATAGTTTACAAAAGTATTCAATTAGTGCATTCGTTTTTCTAAAAGAAATTGCAATTATTAATGCATTGCAACACATGCATTGGTCAATTTTCTATTAAATCTTGCATGCAGCCATTTAATGGGCCTCGAATTCTGAACAAGTGGTGTGCACTAATAAAAATGGAGCTAACAAATTGTGAAACCAATTTTTTTTAAATAAACCCTCTAAATTGAGAGGGAGGGAGTTTATATAATTTAACGATTTTAGTGGGATATAATGTCATTTGGCGGCGATTTACGGTTGTTTATTTTGAGGTTACTTTGAGAGCAAGTATAATAGAGCTGACTCAGCGGGTATAAGGAATAAACTAGTATATTTCTGCTTAGTTGGAGAAAAGAGAAGAGGAGAGAGAAGGTAAGCGGGCTCTTCATGAAGAGCCAGCTCTAACACGTGCTCCTAGGCACTTTGTGAGAATGAAAGGTGGGCCACATAATAAAAAAGTAGTACACTTATTTGATCTACTATTGTACATATTGGCTATAAGATGGGCTGCAGATGATATGACATTGGCTTGTAGCCAGCAGCTGGCTGTACTATTAACCATGCTCTGAGGGTGCCATTGTTTTAAACTTTATGAAGGGCACAAGTCACGAGAGCCAACATATTGCTGTTGTTTTTTGAACTGAACAGACTTTTTTTTAAACAAGGAATTGAACAAATTGTTGTTGAAGATGTGTGCCAAGTCTTTATGGTCCTGTTGACGAGCCGGCTCCGTTGGGACGGGGCGTGGAGTTAGGCCCTGTTTGGTTCATAAGTCCTAAGACTTTTTTTAGTCCCAATTTATAAGTTCCAAGTCCCTAATAAGTTCCTACTTGTTTGGTTCCTGGGACTAAAAGACCATATTACAACTATAAGTCCCTATAAGTCCCTCCTTGAGAGTCTTATTTCATAAGTCTCAAATGCCCATTTTAAGTCCCTATAAGCCCCTCATATTTAATTTAGATGGGACTTAAAGGGACTTAAATTAGTCCCTACACCAATAAATCTCTGTAACCAAACACCCCATAAGTCGGACCAAGTCCCAAGTCCAAGCCTCCCCTAGCTAGGCTATATAGCACGCGGTGAGTTTCTCGAACTCACTGGGCCACAACACTCCTCTTTGAGAGCAATACTCTCGCCCTCAGCTGCAAATCTGCAATATGCCAGATGACACCGTTTCCTCCTTCGCCGCCGCCGCCGCCGCGGACGCCGGCATCGGCGGTTCTGGCTCAGCGCGCTCGTGGCCGGTGGCCGAGGAGACCATCCCCCGGCTCACCAAGGAAGAGGTGGATCAGTGGATGGCCTCTCCTGCGTGTCCAAGCTCTCGAAGGGTTTCATCGCGAGCCCGGCCAGCAATCGCGTGTGCTCGCCACCGCCGGCGGGGGGTGTCTACGTGTACCCTCACGCGCTGGAAGCTGGATTCTTCTGCACAACAACACCGCCACCTCTCCAGGCCCTCTTCTGCGACGTGCTACGCCACTTCAGCCTTGCGCCCAACGGTTGGCACCATATCGCGAACTTCTACAAGCTCTGTGGTTCCTTTGGCGTGCCGCCGTCACTCACACTATTCCGCCGGTTCCTCCGGCTGTGCATGGGGCGCAAGAGCAAAGGTTTAGGTTGGTCCCATTTCCGTAGCTCCTTGCCGGCGAGGCTGCCCTCTCCCAATGTCAACTGGAGGGAGGAATGTTTCCTCCTCTCGTCGCCGGCGGAGGCGCCGTGTCCTTGCCCCGTGCAGTGGGGCGAGCCCTCCGAGGAATCTAAGATTCGGCCGGTGCTCAAGGACAACGATGAGACGGCAATGGCGGAGGAGGTGTTGCGTGCTCGCGGCGGTCTCTCCGTCGACACGGATGTGTGGGTGACGAGAGAGGAGACCGAGCCGTGGGTGAAGAGAGTGAAGACTGAGCCGCGCAGCGACAACGACACGGTCACCGGCGAGCGGTCGCCGTCGTCCGGGAGGAAGAGAAGCCTTGAGGAGGCAAACATGCCGCAGCTTCAGGTTTGCTAGATAAAAAAACCAATTCGCCCAGCCCTTTCCATCGTTTATTATTTTCATTCATGTCTTCACGTACGTTGTCTGTAGGTGAGCAATGATGAATCGCAGGCCGTGAAGAACGCGATGGAGGCCGCTACGGAGGTCGCTCTACGGAAGATGGAGGCCAACGAGGCCGAGAAAGCGGCCGCTCTACAGAAGATGAAAACCGCCGAGGCGGAGAAGTCGGATGCTCTACAGAAGCTGGAGAAACTGAGAGCCACCGAGGCCGAGAAGGCAGCCGCTCTAGAGGATGAGCTGGAGAAGCTGAAGGTCGCCGAGGCCCAGAAGGCGGTCGCACTACAGGAGAAGCTGAGAGCCGCCGAGGCGGAGAAGGCGGACGCTTTTGAGAAGATGAAAACCGGCGAGGCCGAGAAGGCGGCCGCTCTACAGAAGATGGAGGCTGCTCTACGGAAGATGGAGGCCGACGAGGCCGAGAAAGCGGTCGCTCTACAGAAGATGGGAACCGCCGAGGCGGAGAAGTCGGCCGCTCTACAGAAGCTGGAGAAGCTGAGAGCCGCCGAGGCCCAGAAGGTAGCCGCTCTAGATGAGCTGGAGAAGCTGAAGGTCGCCGAGGCCAAGGAGGCGGCCGCACTACAGGAGAAGCTGAGAGCCGCCGAGGCGGAGAAGGCGGGCGCTCTTGAGAAGATGAAAACCGCCGAGGCCGAGAAGGCGGTCGCTCTACAGAAGCTGGAGAAGGTGAGAGCCGACGAGGCCGAGAAGGTGAAAGCCGCCATGGCCAGGAAGTCGGAGCCGGTGAAGATGAATGAAGAATTCGACATTTACCTGAGTTGACTCTTTGATTAGCTGTTCGTCAGGTAATCAGCGTATCTACTTAGTAGTATGATCCCTTTTGTCCCATGTTTATCCCTCTCTAGCAAATGTGGACTTCGCAGTTTGGGTAGTATGATGGACTCGTAATATGAAATTACTTCTGCTACTTTACATAAGCTACAATTTGGTCCTCCCTACATTTTCGCAATTGCTGTTATTGAAACACAACGTTTTGTCATATATTGGCGCACCTGATGTCAAAACGCTATGTTTTGTCATTGTTGGTGCTTATCCCTTCATCTCATTTAGCCTTAAACTCGCAAAGTGTTCAGTGGCTCCATCAAGGCGCTCCCTTTGTATTTTAGAAATGACATACCGACATGGTAAACATGTGCGAGTAAAAAACTTGGATATGCTTGTGCCAAGATGTTACTCGTTGCCAAACAATTGGCCTAAATAGGCACTACCTCCTATCCATAATAAATATCACTAACCCAGTTCAAAACTGCGACACTTATTTTGGATTCCTGATTTATATGCGAAAAGAGCAACGGCTGATATAGCAACTGTAGCACTATTTTCCTTTCTTTTCACATGTTACAAATCTTGCAGAACTTGTCATAGAAAGGAAAATAAGTTCTGCATAATGCATTTTCCTTTCGTAGCATCATATGCACTTGAGTACCTCCAAAACAAGAAAAGAGGAGTGCTAGTAGAGAGCAGCTCATAGTATTTGAGCTATACTAGTTTCTAAACTGTACACTAGAGTCAGTTTGAAGTTTTATGAGAAATATATCTATCCATTTTCTTTTTGCGAGGTATAAATATATCTATCCATGGTTGTAACTAGAGCTAGGAATAGCAGCAACAAGAGTAAAACAAGAAAATTGACACCGCGACATGTATAAACTTGTGATTTATGATGATGCAGCGCGTACACGTCTGCCATGTCACCTACAAAATATCTTACAAAATAGTACAACCAAGAAAATATTTTAATCCATGTTCACCAAAATTTCCAACACTATTGATGATCAATCCAGTCTTTTCACCATATATTTGAAAATTTCCAAAGTTGTCATAGAATGTTGGTTGTTCTTATTTTGAGTACTTTGGAAAGGTTGAAGATTTAGAAGTTGGCAAATTTTTCCCAACTGCAACACATCATTTTGCGAAATCGGGAAATAAGTTGTTCAAAGTCCAAACATACCCGTATGAGATGTACTCTCTATGTTCATAAATATAGCCAGAGGAGAATGTATGGTGCATATCTACATGTTGTGCACCTGGTGAAGACGATTTGGGTTGACATCTTAAAATGTTTGAAATATTGAAGAAGAAATTATGTCGTAGATTTTTTTGAGGGATATGTCGTAGATAATAATAGTATATAACATGCCATGAAATTTCAAATCAAAGTTCGTAACACGTAACACAGGAAAACAAACAAAAGCGATACTTTTTTTTTAGAAAAGAGGCTACCTAAAGTAAGTTGGGTTTAATTTGGCCCATTATCGCAACTGATAACTTAATTTTTTTTTACGAGGGAGCAACTAACTAAAGAACGCACCCCTCAAAAAGAAAACTAATCGAAGAATGCTCTTTGGTCACTTGGGAAGGGCTGAGAGCGCACGCTCTTAGCCGCCGCCACGTGTCGCGCTCCCTCCGGATTTTGTTTTAATTTTTTTTTGCACGGTTTTCCGCTTTATAGATGATTTTTTTCCGTTTTCCTGGCTTTTCTAATGTCCACCCTTTTTCTTAAATTTTTTGTGCGAAATTTTTCATGACATAGACGGTTTTTGCGCGAAAAAACATATTTTTGCTTCGCGAGACACACGGTTTTGACTCCATGAGAGGCACGACCGTGCCTCTCGGAAAAAACGCGTTTTTTTTGTTTTTTTGCTTTTGCGAGAGGCACGGTTTTCCTTCTGTGAGAGGCACAACGGTGCCTCTCAGTAATGAAAAAACATGTTTTTTTTCTTTCGCGAGATGCACGGTTTTGCTTTCGCGAGAGGCACGTCCATGCCTCTCGGAAACAGAAAAAACGCATTTTCTTTTTATGTTTTGCTTCCGCGAGAGGCACGGTTTTGCTTCCGCTAGAGGCACGGCCGTGTCTTTCGAAAATGGAAAAAATACGTTTTTTTCCTTTCGCAAGAGGCACGGTTTTGCTTCTGTGAGAGGCTCGGATTTGCTTCCGCGAGAGACGGCTTTCGGAAAGGAAACAAAACATACTCCTAGTGTAGTTTTTTCGTCCGGTTTCGTGAAAAAAAAGTTTGTCGAAACCTATCGACAGGGGTGTACGCGTCTCGACCGGAGAATAAAGTAGACGTACAGCTAGCCTAAGGCGGCTTTCGTAGTGGGCGACAACCGGCCTAGTAGCAATCATTCCATTCGATTTTTCTTCTTTCGTTCGGCTTTTTCCCTTTTATTTCTTTTGTACTTGTATTTAAATTTTTAAATATTCTAAATACATATATTTCAAAAATTATTTTACTTAAATTTTTTAAAGAGTTCATCATGCGTTTAAAAAAAGTTCATGCCGTGTAAGACAATATTCGTTTAACTTTTGAACATATTTTTACAGTTCAAAAAAAATGTTCACAAGTTTAAAATTTTGGTCAGGATATTTTTAGAAAATGTTTGTAAAACGGAAAGCAAAATCATGCAGTTTTAAAAAAATGTTCATAGCATTCGAAAAATTGTTCACAGCATTTCTAAAATGTCATGCGTTGCTAAAATATGTTTGGGAAATTTTAAAATAATTTTTATACACTGTAAAACAATTTTTTGTACAATTCAAAACAAAATGGTCGTGACATTGTAAAAGATGTTTCTAAAATTTAACAAATGTTTGCATGTTTTGAAAATATTGTTCATGGCATTAATGAACATATGTGTTAAAAAATGTTGGCCCATGGACCAAGTCGTCTGGCCCTGTGGATCGGAAACTCCCCTAGGGTTTCTCCTAGGGTTTCCACATCCTCTGGCAATTCTGGGCGCCCCTATATCTTGCTTTAAGCGAGATAGGGGGATGCGCTCGCGTCGACGAGTATATGAAAAATGTTGAACAAGTATTTGAAAATGTTGAATAAGTATTAGAAACGTTGAACAAGTATTTCAAAAAATGGTGAATAACAAATAAAATGTTGAACAAGTATTTGAAAAACAATGTTGACAAGTATTTGAGAAAATGTTGAACAAGCATTTGAAGGAAAAACCAAAAAAGAAACAAAAATCCAGAGAAGAAAAAAAAACTAAAGAAAGCAAGAAAGGTGGAAAAGGAAAAGGAAAACTAAAATAAAACTGGAGAAGAAAAAAGAAAAAGAAAAAACCAAAGAAAAAACAAAAAACTCGTGAAAACAAATGGAAAACCGGCTTCACCCACCTCAACTACAGAACGCGTCTCTTCGTTATAATGAGCGAGACTTGGGCGGAGTGTAGGATATACAAACAAGAACTAATCCCAGAGAAAAGGCAGAATATAATAGGGTTGGTAAGTAATACTACTCCTAGACCCCCTAGCAAGGTGACACATGTTCAAAAATGCCACTGGACACCATTATTGTGATCTTAAATCTCTTTTGCCATGTTATAATGACATAAATACGTATGAACCAACGTGCCAGCTCTCCCTCTATCTCACTACAATAAAGTGTGGGGCCCACTTGATCCCAACGCGTTCTTATTTTCCTGTAAAATTATTCGCTTGGTTACTCCTGACAAGTGGGGCCACAATTATCGTTGTGAGATAGAGAGAACTGACATGTGGGTCTAGACTTATTTTTGTCATAACATGGTCAACGGGGTTGACGTGGAATAACAATGTCTAATGGCATTTTTGAGCAAACATCTAACGAAACGATGGCATTATTGAGATATCTCGTGGCATTTTTGAGCATGCATCTCACGGATCGAGGGCGTTTTTTAGTAGTTGTAATTTTTAATGGCAAAATTGAGTAGTGAGACAGCATGTGAAAATTTTGTGTTCCAATTAAACATACCCTAGGCCTAGGGCATCCCTTTTAAATGTAACAGCATGGACTGAGAGAAGAACATAACAAGATTTGCTAGGATGCATGTTGTGAACTTGTGATGTGAAGCCGCAGTGACAATGTCATCAATCAATCGTCCATGCAGGCTTTAAAGCTGCGTGTGAAGCAACGGTGCTAAAGTTCAACCAACACACTGGCACTGCCCCCATGTACAGGAATTCCCCATGAACAAGACCCTCCTCTCAATCCACAACAGAACAAATTGTTTGATTGCTCTAGTGCATCCAGGAGACAGGGTGTCCTCTTTGCCAATTTGCCCTCATTCAATTGCTCTCAACTGCAGAGGCAATCAGTTTAACCTCCCAGATAGACACATTACATCAGACACAAAGTTTCTGAACTCGAGCACATATGCACTTGGGTGAATAGTAAAATCCAAAAAAAATTGATTTTTTTATAAACATTGGTGAATGTTTCATCTTCATGCAAAATTTCGTGATGGAATGACATTTGTGGAGGTCTGAAGAAAAATCGATGCTCCCATAAAACTATTTTGGAAGCATTGGTTTCTTTTCTTTGTCCAGACCTCCGTGAATGTTATTTCATCATGAAAATTTGCACGCAGGTGAAAAACTCATTAAAGCTTGTTGGCAAAAAGAATCAGCTTGTTTATTCAGAATTAACTGTTCATCTGGGGTGCATGTGAGCTCCATATCAGAAGAGCACTTTTGCATTACAAGGGAATATATGCTCTTTACGGTGTTGATGTCTGGCTTGTATAGTCAAACTCCAAATCTGAGCAACTTGGGGAACAGGTACCACCCCTGTAAGTTTTAAACATCACACTGCGAAGCTACGGACATGTTCAAAATTTGAACCGACATGCGGAGAAACTATGATCCTAGAAGTACGGCAATGATACTTGTAGGTAACGAGTCGTTCAGAAACACTGCAAAAATCACGGTTACCTTTTTACAGGGGTAATCTTGATAAAGTCATCTTCTGTTTGCGAGCTCATTTAAGCTCGCGATGAACAATAAAATCGAAAAAAAAAGGAAACAAAATTTGGATTTTCTTTTACGAACTTTGACAAATGATTTGAGTGCTTGCGAAATTTCATCATGAAATGACATTCGTGCAAGTTGTGGCAAAAGTAAAATAAAATGAGCACCGTATTGTTTGGGAGCCGATGGCCATGTTTAATTAGAGCCAGGTTTTGTCTCAACAATCGCTGTCCTTATATGGAGTATATCATTTTAGTCCCTTTGTTTTTGCAAGAAACTATCAATCTATTTATCTGCAATCATGGCAGTACAACGATCATCAGAAATAAAAAAAACATTCAGATTCATAGACCATCTAGCGACGGCTACAAGCATTGAAGCGAGCTGAAGGCGCGCCGCCGTCATCTCCCCTCTCTTGCCGGTGTCGGGCACAACTTGTTGTAGTAGACAGTCGGGAAGTCGTCATGCTAAGGTCCCATATGACCAATGCCACAGAACAGCAACCGCCGCCGATGAAGAGAATTTTAGATCGGAAGAGTCCAACCTGAAGACACATGA
Source organism: Triticum aestivum (assembly GCF_018294505.1). Classification (NCBI taxonomy): domain Eukaryota; kingdom Viridiplantae; phylum Streptophyta; class Magnoliopsida; order Poales; family Poaceae; genus Triticum; species Triticum aestivum. The sequence continues at coordinate 632,360,746 of NC_057799.1, forward strand.
ACAAAGACGAACAAAGACCGGATCCGATCGGATCCACCAGAGACAACCACCGACCAAATCTCGCGAGATCCGCCGGAGACACACCTCCACACACCCTCCGACGATGCTAGACACACCATTGGGACGGGGACTAGGCGGGGAAAACTTTATTCCATCTTCAAGAAGCCGCCATCGTCTCGTCTTCATGAGCAGGACACAAACTCTAACAAAACTTGAAGAAGCATCTGAAAACGGAGGTGATGCACTACCGATCAACCGGGCGACTACCCGTGGGAACCCACCTGACCGCCGATCGAGCATAGTGCCGTGGCGCCGAGGGTATCGCCGTCGTCACCCGACACAGTTGGTCCGTCCCGTCCCAGACTCACTCAGTTGGTGAGTGAGCCAGGCCAACGTTCGTCCGTTGTCTCCGTTTCCAAGTTCGGCCAGCGGCGAAACCTACACGTACGCTCAGTTTGTCTCTCCCCGTGATCGAGCAATCTGCCGCGAAATGTGGTAGTCTGCCGGAGACCAGAAAAGCGGCACTGAATAATTAGCGTGTAAGCTGCTGCTAGCTACAAGTTGTAGCAGAGTATCGCAAATGTTGTTTTGGAGTAGAGCGCGCGTCAAACTTTGAGTTCTTCAGATTATATTTTCAGCAGCTAGGTGCCCAGGTCCAGCAGGGTTGATACCAGTTCAATTAGGGCCAGCTTTTGTCTCACCAATCGCTGCTAGATCCTATATCTCCTTCCAGTCCCTCCTAGATGCTGCAGCTTCCACACCATAACCACGGCGAATGTTGCTGACCTGACGGTAATATTCAGGTACAAGACAGCACAGCACACGATATTCAAGTTGCTGCCGCTGCTGCACACAAGTTGTCGATGGATTCCATAGCTAGCCAGCAGCATGCAGTACTACTGTACTGTAGTGTAGCTGCAGCATGTTATTGTTGTTGCCCATCGACCTTGTTGGACGCGTCTGCATGCCTGCACGCAGCATTACCTTGTCGTGCATAGGAACGGCGTTCCTCTTAATTAGTTAGCAGCACTCTGAACTTCTGTCAACCCTTCAATTGATTTGTCCCCTAGTTAGTTGTAGTTAACTGGCCCTTGTCTGATTGCTTACCGGCTAATTAGTGGCCATCAACCTCCCAACCTGGAAACCAATCTCGTGGCTCAAATCTCGCGATGCTCATTTGCTTATCTGTAATGGGGAGTGGGTCTGGACAGCTCAGCTCTGAACCTTAAAGATCGATCGGTGCTGTTGTTCTGCATGCTGTTTCTTCCTCGTAGCTGAAGGTTCTTCGGCTACATCCATTGGCATGTCGCCGAAAAGATGTCTGCAACGCTTTACGTCCTAAATTAATTTAATATGGCTAGGTAGCTAACAACGTACCGTGTGATCTGGTGAGAATCTGCATTTCTTAACTGGGGAGGAGAGGAGACAGTTCCAAGATCATGAATAATCTAAGTCACCGATGTGACGACGAACCTGGGCATGATTTGGTTCTTGGACTACTGATCACGACAAAACCACAATCACGGGAACCTTAAATACGGAAAACGGTGTACCCATGCACATTTGTCGTGCGTCCTGCCTGTTCACTAGCCTTTTTAATTTTTTTGAAACGCCACTAGCCGTATTTTTAATCTGTACATGTTTCTCTAGGCTGCTTGGTGTTTTTAAGTGCAGATTTTTTAGCATGTCTGGATTAATTTTGTGGTTTTACGAATTCTCATCTGACGTGGAAATAAAAAAAGGATTAACATCGTGTGCATGATGTGCCGAGGAACATTTTGGTGGCATGCGCCGATGTGAGGCTGCAGTGACAATGTCGGCAATCAGTCCCTGCACGGGCCCACTGTTCTGATTGCAGAACGATGAACAGCACTAACGATCAACCCACACAGTTCCTCCCAATGTCGACTAAGATCCTCCTCCGGATTCAAACTTTCAAAAAATTCGATTCGCAACGGAAGACATTTTGTTTGCTTGTGCGAGTGTATTAGGAAGGCAGGGCCTCCACTTTGGCATTCATGAATTCCTACTCTGAACCGAAGAGGTCAACACCAGCACTATAAAGAATTTAGAGCCTACCTGGACCAAAATTTGTTTTTTTCTTCCTTTTCAATAAAAAAAGAATACAAAATTTTGATATGATTTATCGCACCAACAATTTTTCCGATTACTGATCAGTATTCATCCATGAGTTCTTCTCGACATGGCCTGTCATGGTACTATGGAGATTTGTTTGTGAAAAAGCGAAGAAATAGGTTCATCATTCCGTTCCAATATAATCAAGAACAAAAGAAAGAACTAATATCCTGTTTTGAGATTTTGATTGAAATCCCCTTTATGGGTGTTTTACGTAGAAGTACTATTTTTGTTTATTTTGACTTTCATGTTAGTAGTTACCAGTTGCCATGATAAAAGTATATCGTTAGGAGATAATAGTGCATATGCTTCTAGGTATGCAATGTTTCTGTAGGGTTAGAGATTGGCTTCTCAAGTGTAAGCAACAAGTAAGAGATGATAAAAGCCATAGAAGTCCTATCATATAAGCCTTATATGTGCGGAGAATGATGTTAGGTAACGTAATAACCAAGTTACTTTACGTGACTATAATAGGTGCAAGTGGTATCTACTATCTACTATATCTAAATAGCTAGCCCCCACTACTAGATTTCTCTCAACATGCGTGCTTCCACATCACCTTAATTATTTGTAGCCGTCCAATCAAAATCGTGTGACATTAGATGGCATGCATGTACTCATAAGTTACACTCGTTACATTAATCAATTCATGCAAACCATGCCACCTCATTACTGCATGCACATCTTTTTTTCAGGGGAATAAAGTCATCCATGCCAGTTATAATTTAAATTTTGCCATTAATTTTTATGTGGACATGTGCGGTAAGTAAATAGTTTGTGTTTCACATTCTTTTAAAGAAGATGTCACATTATGTTTAGTTCAAAATGTTTTCTCTTTTTATACATCATTTTATCTCATACTTTGCATGTTTTTTTTAAAACGCAAACTAAGACATTTTTACATTTGTATTTTATTAGTTTTAGTTTTTTAAGCACTTATTAATGCATTTGTTTTAACATGGTTCCTGCAGCAACGCGTGGGACATCATCTAGTTAATTAGACAATTAGTGACGGAAAAAAATCGTCAAAAATATATTAACATGGAATTTAGTTTCGAAGACCGCATCACAACGAATCATCAACCATAATGCGGTTCGAGAGATGCAAATGTTTTAAATTTTAATTCTTGAGAAATATCTACCGGCATCATGATTATATGTATGGGTCCGGACAGCTGAGCTATCAACCGTAAGGGCATCTCCAACGCTAACCTGCAAACTGGACACCGCATCCGTTCGTGGATAGGGTGAACCGGTCCACGGACACGGATGTGGGAGCCGGCCATCCAAAGTTACCCGCATACATTTCAAGCTGGGTTTCAACAAACCGAACGAATACATGCAAACCGGATGATTTCATACAAACTAGACGAAAACATTTACATTCTGGAGATATTTGAACTAAACTCTACCGGACTAGGGTAAAACTAGTCTAATGCCGGCCGGGGCGGATCTCCACTCCCACGACATGTCTTCTTTATGCCCAACAACACCCGCTCATCGGACTGCCATGAGCCTCGGAGAGGGATATGCCGGCCGGCACAGGAACGGACGTGTGGTGCTCGGAATGCCGGAGTAGTTCCTCGGCACACGCACTGGTTTAGTGGAGATAGGCGGGCAGACGGATGTCGTTTCGATGCGGAGAGAAGGCGTGCACAACAGAATGCGTTCTCGGCCGGCGAGCCGCTTCAATGACGGCTCCAGTGAGCAGCGTGCAGCTGTCCGCCTGCAAAAACCCTCCCCCCCCCCCCCCCCCCCCCGGGGTTTGTATCCGGTTTATGGGAAAAAATATGTCCGGACCGGTCGACGGACCGATACAGACCCGCATTGGATGGCAAAACACGTACGGACCGCTCGGTGCGGATGGTCGCAGGCGGCTTAAGGGTCGGTTAGTTCTTCTCTTCCTCATGTGTGAAGGTTCTTCGATTCCACTAACGTGTCACCAAAAAAAAGTGCTTTGAAACGGTCCTTGCATGGGGACGAAATGGGGCTATGTAGGAGAGGAGGCAGCTCAAATACCTTGGATAACATGAATAATCGCATGGGGTCCTCATGACACCACGATCACGGGCTGATGTACCCAGTCATGCATGCTTTAAATAATTTTTCTCTACGCTTATTTTTTCACTGGCGCAAAAGTGCAGATAGATTATTGCACAGTGCACAAACGACGTTGCATGCACTGGTGCCCTGGATTAGGTTCTGTGCTTACGCGGGTATACTGGTAATGTCATGTCCTGGTGAAGGACACCCGCTCTGCTGCTCAAGTGCACCGCTATACTTCTCCTGCTTCGTCTGGGAAACTGTTCCCTGCAAAGTTTCTTAAAGATCCGTGTAAGATTGTTCAAATTTTTGAATTGTGACAGTGCAGACTGGAGTTGAGAGGGTAACGTGAGCCGAAGATGACCCTGTGGCATGCACGTTGTGTTGTGAAGCTAATCGGTCCCCTGCCGCGTTAGACCATGCAGTTAGCCGGTTACAGTGTCGCCAATCGGTCCCCTGCCACGTCCATGCAGACTCTGAACAGTGCTGAAGTCTGAACCGCAGAGGTCGGCCAACAGCAGCATTATAAAGAGTTAAGCATGAGCCGAAGATAGTTTTATTGCATGCATGGTCTAACGTGAAGAAGAAGGTCGCCGTGGTCTACGCCCCCGTTCACCTGGCAAGACACCGGCGGTGTAACCCATCGACACAGTGGTGATGGCCTTCGTGGGACCCAAACGGCGGTGGCATGGATTGATCTACTTCTCCTCGATGTCCACGGTGGTCGCGGATGTACCGGCCTCCATCGACATGGCTTCATTCCCCACCTGCCTGACGCGTTGCCGCCAATGCGCCGCGAGACGCCGTTGTCCAGCCTGAAAGGACGAGGAAGGGATGGAGATGGCGATGGTGGTGGCGCCGGATCCGGAGGTTTTGCTGGCGAGCTAACTTGTATCGGGCTAGCTCACCAGGCAACCCAGACAGCTGCAATGCTGGAGAACTTCTTCTTCTGTTCGTCGGAGGCCATGACAAGTGTTGTAAAAGGAGGAGGTGGGGATAGCAGAGGTGAGGTGCGGTTCTTTCCCGTTGCCTGGACACGTTTATATAGCAGGTGAATGCGAGGAGCCAGCTGGAGAGGTGTTTAATGCTTGTCGGTACAGTAACAGACGTGTGGCGCTCGGGGCGATGTACCTCCGCACATGCTTTAGTTTAATGGAGGCAGGCAGGCTGACGGGTGACGCTTCAAGGCAGAAAGAAGGCGTGCATAGCGGGCGGCGCTCTGGGCTGGCGAGTCGCTTCAATGCCGGCTCCAGTGAGCGGTCGCGTCTACTCTGGGCCAGCATGAATGCGGCCAGCTGTCTTTGGGCGAAAGCGCGCCGGCCATGTCCACTGTATTTATTGCAGATCCTGAAGAGCCCACGTCCACTGGATTCGCAACGGGCAAAGGGGTGACATTTTCGTGCATGCTTTGCATGTGTATGTGTGAGACTGCTCACAGTGGAAAGTAAAATAGAGTAGTAACTTGACGATGTTACTAGTCTATGTTACTACCTCCATAGTGGGTAGTAACATATGAATGGTATCATGAAAGAGTTCATTTATTAGGCTATAGACTCATTATGTCTTGAAATGTGTGATGTTACAGTAACTAGCTAAGTTACCACAAACCCCTCTCTCCTCATTAATGAGCTGCCATATAAGCAATCTTGTATTGAAATGTGTGATGTTACTAGTCAAGTTACTCCCAATGTGACTAGTCTGAGGAGAGAAGGAATAAAGGTCGCACCAAGCCTCTAATAAAACAACACTAATATATGTGACGCCGTGTCTTCCTTTCTTTTCTGTTTCAACACCGAGGTTCGATATACAGAACACCCGTGAGCCTGCGCGGCGACCGGGGAATCGTCGTCACCTGCCAACCAGTAACCAGTTGATCCTCAGCTGGTTGCGTGCCGCCAAGCGAACATTCGTCGTCTCCGATTCCGAGCGCCTGATGACCTCCGTCGACCGGTTTTCCCAACGCTCAAATCCATACGTACGTACGCTTGCCTCCCGGCCCTCCTCCTCCGATCCCTGCCCCGTGACCGAATAGTCTGCCGCGAAACGTGGATATGTGTCTGTCGCTTGTCATTTGCTAGAGGTTCACTGCTTTCGTGGCATCAAGTTGGTTGGCTCTTGACTTGCGTTGATATTGAACAAAGATGAATGTATGTGTGGAAGTTGCGTGCTACTCTACTGACTGAAGTAGGAGTATCACAAGCAGTACTAGCATGATGATATATTCGCAGAATTCAGCAGACAGTTTGAATATAACATGAGCGTTGGTTGAATTCCAGCAAGGCTACAAGTTTTTCTGATCAATCGCCGTCCCTACCATAGCAGATGTAGTCGATAGTGGTATTTACACAGCCCACAATATCCAAGTTGTCTAATAAACTAACACAAGAGCTAGACGCCGTGTGCTGGGTTCGTGGTTCGTTGATAACGGGTATGGTTTCCTCCTTTGACATTTTATTTGTGCGGGGTATTAGATCAGGAGTTTGATGGCATGTCCTGGGGGTTGCCCCGGTCTGATTCGTTCAACGGTAATATCTTCGCCTTGGCAGGCCTTTGGTGAGGCACCTTGGAGGTCCGCAAAACTGCATATCAACGACGGAGCCGCGTCGAACTCTGGTGAAGAAGTGATTTGTCATTTTTTTTCCTTTGGTGGCTACTGTGGTGGTGCCAGAGGCATGTGATCGACTATTGGTGTCAAGCTCAGAGTATTCTTCGATCTTGATGATTATATCTGCAAAGAATAGTGTTCTACTGTTTTTTTTTTAGTTTTATCAGGTTGGTGTGTACGCGACTTGTACTATGGGTATGTTTGGATTGTGTCCAAAGCGTACCCTAGAAAATTTTGGTCATGAACCAAAAATTGGTCTTTGTTTTGATGCTTGCCAATATTTTGGCATGCCAATAAACTCTAGCCAAATCTAGTTCATTTTTCTTACCAATGTTGGCAAAATCATGGGCAACCAAAACCTCAACCAATATTTTGGCTAGCAATTCTGTGATGAGGCAAACTTGGGCATAAACCAAACACACCCTATGATCCTTATGACATAAATGAGAGACGTATTACCATGTAAAAAATTAACACAAGAGCTAGGCGTCTATACATCTATACATGCTGTCACCTGTGAGTCGTGGCTGGATTTCGTACGTAGCTACTCTCTCTGTAAAGAAATATAAGAGTGTTCAGATCCCTAATCTAAATGCTCTTATATTTTTTTACGGAGGAAGTACTAGCAAGCAACATTAGTAATATAGCTGCATCTTGTTCCTGCCTAGCTTTGGAGGCATCTGCACGCGTGCACGCAGCATTATCTTTAGTATCATGCATGGTACTAGCATTCCTCTCAATTAGCCCTCTGAACTCCTTTGCGTGTTGTTTCTTCCTAGTATATATCTGAAGGTTCTTCTATCGGCTACATCCATTGGCATGTCACCAAAAAGCTGTTTGCAATGGTCCATGCCATGCGTGCACCAACTCAGCCTCCTCTTTTGGTACCATCAATCACACTTTATGCTCCAACATAATTTAGGCATGAAATGTAATGTGGCTAGCAAGCTAACGAAGTCGATCGTGTAATGTAATATGGTGATAAATCTGCCTTTCTTAAATGGGGCGGAGAGGAGACAGTTCCAAGATCACGGATAATCTGAGTCGCCGATGTGACAAACCAGGCATAATTTAGGTTTTGGACTAGAATGGACACCGGGCAGTTGCATTGGATGATTGGATCATGACAAAACAACACTCACGGGCAAAGTTAAATAACGCAGTACATGTGCCATGCTGTCCTCTCGTTTGTTTCTTGCAGTACAGGTTTCTCTAGGACGGCCTGTTTTCTTTTTCAGTTTTGAACAGCTTTGCATGCATGGCATGTCTGGCCAGATTAGTAACATTATGAGCTGGAGAACTAGGGAGTGTAAGAGATGAGAGAGGGTGAAGGAAGAGCCGAAGATGATCCTGTGGCATGCACGCATGCATTGTTTGGATGTGAAGCTGCAGTGGCAAAGTCATCAGTCGACCGATGCCCGCCCATGCAGATCCTGAAATCATGTGTGAAGCATCACTCTGAACAGTTCTAAAGTTCAGCCCAACACAATGCCACTGTTCTGTTGGATTCACAACAGAGCAACGGGTGACATTTTGTTTGCTTGCTCGGGTGCCTTCAGAAGGCAGGGCGTCCTCTTTCCCCTCAATCAATTATAACTCTGATGAACCTCAGATGCAGAGGCCAGCACTGTAAAGAGTTCAGCGAACCGGGGAGGGTGACCGTTGGCGTCGCATGCCGTGGCCGGGTCCATCATGCCATGCACGGAGGTTAGTTCCGGAATGGTTTCGGGAATTCCGAAAAGGTATAAAACATGGTTTCGGAAAAGTTTCTATCTATATGTAAAAAGTTTCGTAAGGTCTCGAAAACTTTCAAAAATCTGGGTTTTTATTTGTGAAAGAAGTCCCACTTAGACCGACCCAAGAGGGCAGTCTCTAATGGACGAGACTTGCCTGCTCCCCGCGCGTGCGCCCATCCGTGCTCCCGCGTACGTGGCTTGATTTGATTGGAACAAAATAAGACCCGGCCCCACCCCCTTAAAATCAGGGGGGAGGGGATGATTAGATTAGAAAGAAAAAAAAACAGCCGTAGGATGAAGTGGAAACACGGATGGAAGCATGGGGAAGGAGCAGGCAAGCCGGATCCGTCCCTAATAGGCCTCCCCTCCTTACTCGTCGTTGGATGAACCAGAGAGGGGCTCTTCGTTGGCTCTACCTCGTCACATAGCTATGCTCTATCCTGGTCTAATGGGTCTAAAGTTTAGACTCCTAATTAGACAGGCTCTAATCCCATCCTAGTTGTTCAAATAAAATTAGACTCCTAATTTGACAGGAACGCCGCTAGTCTCTCTCTCTCTCTCTAGTTTTCTCGAAGCTCTTCTTCCTAGACATCGGAGTGTTGTCAGATTACTACTTCGGAACGTGTGGATAACTTGGAGGGGTCATCTACTTCGATTCTTGATCGGTGAATCGTCTAGGAAAAATTCTCGCAGTTGGGAGGTATAAGCTATTGGCGGGAATCGTCGCGCTTCATCGGAAGACTACATAGCTTCTTATACTCTACTCGTTGGTGATATCATCGTTACCCATCATATTCATAGTGTTCCTGGGTGCGATCGTGTAGCATAAAGTTTATGTTGCACAACATGTTCCCCTACAACTTCGGTACATCCGAAATCGTCGGCGAAAATACTTGCCCGGATAGGTTGCATTGGGTGAAGACTAATCCTTCATAAGCTTCTCATGGCCTTGTGCTCTGTGTCAATTGAGGTACAGGCGGCCGAAATGTGATCCTAGTCTCGGTTGCCAAAAGTCCTCGTTAACGATCACCACAATGGCAAATTTGAAATTGTCATCATCTTCTTCCTCTTTCCAGGAAGAGTTGTGGAAGAACATCTCCATCAAGCTCTTCATCTACACCAGGGGCGGAGCCGGGGGGGACGAGCAGGGGCCTGGCCCCCCCCAACGATAGACAGTTTTAGACAATTTTAATAGGAGCGACGAGTAATTATCAATGAGATTAGACCAATATACGTACTCGGCCCCCCATACTTGAATCCTGGCTCCGCCACTGATCTACACGATGCAATATTCCAGGTTGGATTTGATTTAAAAATAGTAAAACGCAATGAAAAAGCAAAAAAGAATGCACCTACTCATTTCGGAGAACACTTTGCAGGCGGAGGAGGTGAGAGCCTCGGCCGACAATGTTGACGCAATGTCGAGGCTATGGGTCGTCGGCGGGGTTGCGTGACAGCCTTCTAACTTCGCAGGAGGAAGATTTTCCTCAGGTCGTGCTTATCGGCTGCCATATAAGCTCCGACACTGCCTAGCTCCTCAGCGGGTGCTCTACGACATCATGGTTGAGCGTCGACTCTATTTTGGAACAAACCAATCTCAGAGGTGAGTTTTTTCGTCCAAGGGATGGCAGTGGCGGCAATATGGGCCGATTCCGACGACGACGGCGGGCAAACGAATTGAAGTGGGGCAGGAGGTCGACGGAGGCTACAGGGTGGCGGCGGCGTGGCTACGGGGTGGAGGTCGGCTATAGCTGCATGTTGTTGTTCTTGCCGGTTGAGCTTGGAGGCATCTGCATGCACGCAGCATTAGAGATCTTAACATGCACGGTGTTTAGTATTTGATTTGTCCCTTGGTTGGTTAGCTATTGTCTGCTTATTGGCTAATTAACCTGGGATTAGTGATCTTGGATGCCCTCGTGCCACTTCATGGTACGGGGAGCAGGCGAACAGCTGAGTTAGCACTGAACAAGATAGGCCGATGCTGTTGTTTCTTCCTCACTCATATCGGAAGGTTCTTGGATCGGCTACATCCATTGGCATGTCACCAAAAAGGTGCTCGCAATGGTCCATGCCATGCGTGCTCCAACTCACCCTCCCCTTTTGGCACCATCAATTCACACACTGGGCTCCAACATAGAGTAGTTTAGTCATGAAATGCGGCCAGCTAGCTAACAAATTCGGCCGTGTAATGTAATGTAATGTAATCCGGTGATAGATCTGCATTTGTTAAATGGGGAGGATAGGAGAGGAGACAGTTCCAAGATCACGGATGATCTGAGTCGCCGATGTGACAAACCAGGCATAATTTGGGTTTTGGACTAGCATGGAGACCCAGCAGTTGCATTGGATGATTGGATCATGACAAAACAGCACTCACGGGCGTACTTAAATACGGAGGACTGTGTACGCATGTACATGTGTCATGCTGTCCTCCTTGATCTTTAGGCTCGTTATTTTTCAGTACGTACATGATTCCCTAGGCCCGTTCTCTTTTTCAGTTTTGAAAACAGTGTTACATGCATGGCATGTCTGCCCAGATTAGTAGAAAAGTTATGAACTGGCGCAAGAGATGAGAGAGGGTGAAGGAAGAGCCGAAGATGATCCTGTGCATGCATGCATTCCTCAGATGTGAAGCTGCAGTGGCAAAGTCATCGATCTGAAATTATGTGTGAAGCATCTCTCTGCACAGTGCGAAACTTGAGCCCACACAGTGCCACTGTTCTATTGGATCCACTCATCATTCACAACAGAGCAAGCTCTGGGGTGACATTTTGTTCGCTTGCTCTAGTGCGCTCAGAAGGCGGGATGTCCTCTTTCCCCTCAATCAATTACTTCAATCACCACCACTCTGATCGATCTCTGATGAGCCCGGCCAACACCGGCACTATAAAGAGTTCAGAGAACACGGAGCCTACCAAGGCCAAAACACCCATTTGTTTTCTTCCTGGGAATCATGAGCCGCTCCGTAGATTTCCCTTCCACTGGGACACATGCACATGTCGCGCCACCACTCAGCGCTCTGAACTAACCAGTTTTCTTTAAGCCGGACGAGTGCCACTGTGTGCCTGTGACTCGCAGCTGAACTGAGCAAGCAAATCTTCTCGGCTCTCGTCTCCCTAGATATATTGTCCCGCTCCACTTCGCTTCGCTTCTCCGGGTGCGACGTCCATTGCTTCCATTGGTGGTTTGTTGTCTCCCACGTCGAGCACCATGGACGAGGCATGTGACCTCAAGGTGCGCGTCAATGGCCGCCACACGCTCCTTCTCCACCAGGTACGTATCTGTCGGCGTCGCATCGATCAAGAAAGCATGCAGTTTCTCGATTGTGGGAAATTCTGACTGTTGCAGTTTGTTTGACTGATTGGTTGGTTATAACAGAGCGTCGTGTGCGCCTTCTCTGGGCGGCTGAGGGCGATGGCGGCGCGGGAGAAGAAGGGGAAGATGACGAGGGTGAGGCAGAGCAGAGGAGCGGCGGAGGCGTTGGTGTCCGTTGAGCTCGACGGCTTCCCGGGAGGCGGCGAGGGGTTCGAGCTCGTGGCGCGGTTCTGCTACGGCGATGGCCGCCTCCCGCCGCTCCGCCCCGCCGACGTCCCGCTCCTGCACTGTGCTGCCGCGTTCTTGGAGATGACCGAGGAGGTGCGCGCCGGCAACCTCCTCGCCCAGGCCGAGGCCTTCGTGGACGACGGGCTCTGCTACTGGACGTGGCCCGACGTGCTCGCCGCCGTCAAGTCCTGCGAGTCCTTTGCCGCCGACGCCTCGGGGGCAGGGCTCCAAGAGAAGCTGCTCTCCGCTCTGTTCTCCAGGATCGACGCGGGCGCGGAGACGCCCAAGTCCAACTGCTCCACGTCGTCGACGTGCTCGTCCTCGTCGCAGGACACGGCCGGCGGCCGGCCGTCTTCGGCCGCCAAGACGCCGGAGTCGGTGAAGCCGTCGTGCCAGAGCGGCGGCAGGGAGTGGTGGTTCGACGACGTGGCGTCGCTGTCCCCGCCGACAGTCGACAAGGCCATGAAAGTGCTCGGCTGCTACGGCGCCGACAACAAGAACCTGACGCTGACGCGGTTCCTGCTGCACTACCTCCGCCGCGCCGCCACGCTCCGCAAGGCCGACGACTCGGGCGGCGGCGTCCTCGCCGGCCTGGCCGACACGGCCGTGCACGGCGTGGCGCTGGCCGGCGGCGGCGCGGCGTTCTCGTGCCGGGGCCTCTTCTCGGCGCTGCGGACCGTGTCGGCGGCGGGGCTGAGCAGGGAGTGCCGGCGCAGGCTGGAGACGCTGGTGGGGCGGATGCTGGACCAGGCCACGCTCGACGACCTCCTCGTGTCCGGCGACGGCGGCGGCGTGTACGACGTGAGCCTGGTCATGCGGCTCGTCAGGGTGTTCGCGAGCTCCGTGGAGGAGGACGGCTCGCCGTCGTCGTCGCAGAGGATGAGGAAGGCGGGGAAGCTGGTGGACAAGTACCTGGCGGAGATCTCGCCGGACCAGGGGCTGCGGGTGTCCCGGTTCCTCGCCGTCGCCGAGAGCCTGCCGGACTCCGCCAGGGACTGCTATGACGGCGTGTACAGGGCACTAGACATCTACCTCGAGGTAAGAATCGTTTCTTCGAATTTTCAAAATTTTCGTCTGTATTCGGAGAAAATTCAATTGAGATTTAAAATTAGGCAATTCATATGTTTGAAACCGATTTCTCAAGCAAAAAATATTTCGGACCATACTTGTTCACGATGATTACCCGGAGGTTAAAAAGTTGGATGAAGTGCTGTAGCTAGTGATAAGCCAATCATAAATATTGCAGTAAAATATTCTCTGCCAAGGTACTCCCATGGTGGTGACTGGTGAGAGACGGCAAAGGTCACCTAGATTTCACCTGGCACTGTGCACATTTTTCTCAATTTATTACGAGGCCACGATGATTTATTTTTATTGTTGCCAGAAAGAGGTCATGATGACAATGTTCACCTAGAACCAAAATACATTATGTTTTAGCTACCGAATACCATTGCAATCTCCAAAATACTCTAGTCTCTAAAACGTCTTGTATTTATTTACAGAGGTAGTAGAATTGTAAAATGGATAATGATAAACCTGAGATTCTTTTGTGTCTGTCTAGGTCTAAGCTTGTTCAGATTTTTCTTGTACTAGCTTTTTCCGATGGAAATGGTGCTAGCTATTCGATCTAATTCTGACCCCTCCTAGCAAAAACCGATATTTTTGCATATTGCGTAGAGGCTGTGCCAATTAATTCTGAACAGAGGGAGTACCATTTAAATTAGACCAATCATAATTATCTATGTTACGCTATTTTTATTTTTTATTTTTTTGCAATGATGTCTTTTGCAAAGCAAAGCAGCCGAATAGAGTTTGGTGCCAGCAATATGATCACCTCGCCATGGGATGATAGTGATGGACAGGTGGAGTGTGTAGCACTTTTGTGTCATGGAGTATGGAAGCAATTTCTTTGCGCTCCGATGGCTTTAGCCCTTTTTGGTCCATCAGATCAGATCTCGAAACCTTGTCAGTAGCTCAACACTAACTACCCATGTCCGCTTTATTATCCATCGATCATGCCTTATCCTCTCAATCCATTCAGACACCCAGTCAATCCATTCGACATGCCGAAAATTTTATCTCTGTCTCAAGACTCCGAACTAGCACTTGCAACAACTCTGAACTTTGGCTCTGCTTTCACCAAGTTACAACACATGTTTGCCAGCATTTTTCCTCTGCTTGAAGTCAAGTTCTTTTACAGAGCTCCAATCATTTCAGAGCTGAGATTTCGCCTTTGTGTTGTTAGTGGTGATAGGTAGTACTGTTAGCCTTTGTTTGCTCGAGTATACATACCTTCTGCCAGATTGCTTTTGGTGTGCTTCCTATGTTTTCTTCCTTTAACGAACCACCTTCCTCCGCTTTTTGTCTCTTCTTTCTGCTTTAGTTTCCCTCTCGCCCACGGCATTCCGTGCACTAGCTAGCCACCGGTACGGAGCCTACAAAGTCCTGTTCGTCAAACTCTTAGTTACTGAATTTGACGTAGCCTATGTAATGTACTGACTGTAAATTCTGAAATAAGATAGGAGGACCTAGAAACATTTTATGACTGCAAATTTCCAATTTTCAAATGACATACTAAGATGGAAAAAAAACAACTGGAAGACGCATCTAAAACAACTGCATCATTGTATATCTTGCGACGGAGAGAGACTATAATGTTTGTATCTTTGTGAATGTATGCAGTCTCACGCGGAGCTGACCGTCGAGGAGCGCGCGACGTTGTGCCGGTGCCTCAACTACGAGAAGCTGACCCTCGAGGCGTGCAAGGAGCTGGCGAGGAACCGGCGGATCCCACCGAGGATTGCCGTGCAAGCATTGTCCTTGCAGCGGCCACCCAATTCGCTCCAGAGCCCCTTGTCGTCGCCTACACCGAAGCGGGTCATGTCGGATGACGAGAAGGAGAAGGAGACACTAAGGTTGAACCTAGGACGGATGCAGGGCCGGGTGGCGGAGCTGGAGATGGTGTGCAAAGAAATGAGAGGGAAGACGAGGTTGTCGCCCCGGGTTGTTGCGGCCAAGGGCAACAAGGTCTTGGGTGGTAGGGGCTTGCCTTGGATGTGCTAGCAACTTCGCTAACGGAAAAAAACGGGGGTATGATGCTGTCATGGAGCTTCACTCTTTTCTTCCTCTCGATCCTTTGTAAAGTTTTTTTTTTGCTGTGGTTATATTTTTGGCTTGTGACGTGTTGATTGCTTATTGCGAGTGAGGCGGGGTACACATAAATTTGCCCTACAATAATGTAATGAAATTTGAAAATTAACAAGATCATCAAGGAAAATCAAACCTTATTTTCTCTAAAAAATAAACGTTAATTACAGTATATGTTGTGAAGTTTACTTTTGAATTATGACAATATAACAGTAGACTAGGCCAAGATCATGGGGTTAAACTGGATGTAATTTTTATTATTTCTAGTTCGTTGTACTACCATGATTGAAGATGAGTAGATTGAAAGTTTTTTCCGCAAAAAAAAAAGTAGACTAGGCCAAGATCATGGGATTAAAAGGCCCACTATACGGTGCCACCACATTGCAGCGACTCTATTTTAATTTATATTCCAAAAGCTATTGAATTAGAAAGTACTACCTTGTAAACAAATGTCAGTCAGCAAGTGACCTAGAACGTCTTACATTTGTTTACCGAGGGAGCAGTTGTTTTCGGAAACGTCTTAATGAAAAAAGAAAAGAACAGAAAATCTATTCAGAAACAAGCAGAGTACTGTGTTGCTAATTGAAATCAAATTCTCAATAGAACAAAAAAAGAGGCCCAGTCGTGATGATTGGGGAGATGATTACTGGGAGGTTTAAGGACAGTAGGCAGAGTGTAGGCCAGGCAGGGCACCGAGACTCACTCTGGGACAGACAGGGAATATTCTCTCGGACTATGATAGCCGTATGATGGTGCCAAGAAGACTGATTAAACCAGGACTTTTGCAAAGCAACTGAATAGAGTTTTATAGTACGTACTATGATGAGTTGCTAATGATGGTTAGAGGGATTGTCTAGTATAGCATTGTACTTTTGTGTCATGGAGCATGGAGCGATTTGTTTGCTATGCCTTTGGTCCCTTTGGCACTCTGCATTGTGTGCTAGCTAGCTTTTGGTCCATCGGTTCTCAGATCTGAAAGAAAACCTTGTCACTAGGCCACACCACACTCGCCTGCTTTATCCCTGTCTTATCCTTTCATCCTGTCAGGATTAACATGGGGGAGTCTCTTTCGGCAGTAGTCACCGACTCAATCCATACAACATGCTGAATTTTTCTATGCGCCTGAATCGATGCACGTACTTGGTTATCTCAGAGAACTAATACTTGCAACAAGGCTGAACTGGGATCTGAATTGATTTTAGTGTTCTCTTCTCTTCTGTCTGAAGGTTGCTTCGCTGTGCTTCCACCAAGTTACGGCAGTGTTTTCCTCTCTCACGTCTGTGCACAACCAAACTTTGTTGGCAATTTCCTGCATGCAGATGTTATTATTTTCAAGCAGGGACGTAAACTTTGACATCTGGCCCCGTTTGCACGTACTGCACTGTTTGCTGCATCTTGTCATTGGTCTATCAAATCTGTTTCACTTTTGTATTGGCTCATCATTTTCACAGTGGGATCTCACTTTTGTAGCCTTTGCTTGAGTTTACCTTCTGCCGGATTGCCTGGTGCTTTCCATGTTTTTTCCACATTATTCACCTTCGTCCACTTTCTTGTCTGTTCTTTCAGCTTTGATTTTCCTGGCATCCACGGTATTCCTTTTGAGCGTGTTAACCGACAAGACAGGGCACTAAACAATTTCTCACAATATGATTGCGTTATCATCATCAACAAAACTTTTAAAAAGGTTTATTTATGAAACCTCGTAAATTCTGTAATCATTCATTACTGGATCTGATATAACATTCATATAACTTTGCTCTACCAACAAAAAGTGACGGACAGAGTACATTGTATCCTAGGAGCAGGGCCGGTGTACAGGGAGGCGCGCCCGGGCCCCCAAAATCCAGGGGGGCCCTCTCAAATATGCAAGTAGCCCTGGGATTCTCCGAAATCACTAGTTAAGGGTACATGTAAGTTTCTTCTTTTTTCATAGATTCATTTTTTAAAACGTTTAATCTCTTAAACCGTGCTTCTAAATCCTGGCCCATTTTTACCATTGGATTTCTTTTGTTGGAGCAAATGCCGTCACAACGGCGAAGCCCGAGGGCACAAATCCACCACGAGGATGCCGCCGCCGCCACGCCATCCTTACTTGAATAGACTGGTTTTCCAATCTATCCCAACCTTTGGACCGATCGCCTCGTTGAGGAAGGATTTGGACCTTCTTTATTCAACACCGTCATTGCCGCTGCCGAAGTCAAGACAATAAACAACCGAAAAACTAAGCTACTAGGTTCTAACCTAAAGCTACACGATCCATGCGTGTAGATCCGGCGACCCCTCCTCACCACCGGTTGTTGGGGGAGGGAGCCGCCGGAGCAAGGCGGCGGAAGGAACTCCTGGCCGCGGCTAGGGCTTCAAGTCGCCCGAGCCGAAAGAAAAAGACTCGCAAGTGGACTGCTGGGCTAGTAACCATGAATGCATATACGCACAATTTCTCGGAAAGAAAAACACACGCATCATGGCTGATCGATCAGATCAGATCAAGGAGGGTGATGTGTCACGGACGACGCTGACGATCGAGGATGAACGCCCTTGCCATCGCCTGATCGTCTTCTGGTCTCGCACCCTCGCCTCACCATATCACCTTCATGCGCAGCAACATCCAGGAGCAAGGAACAAGAGTGCACAACGGCTGCTTAGATTAGATCAGAATCTCTCAGTTGATTTGTAAATCCATGTTCTACAGCTCAAAGGTAGCCTCTGTAGTCCCTAGTTCCTAAATTTGCTGTTTCTTAATTAAAGTCGATGCCGAGAATTGATTTGGATAATCCAACATTGGATAGGATTAGTGTGTTGAAAACTGCACTATCAGTGCTTAATTTCGAGATGACACAAAAATCAACTTTGTAACGGTTCTGGATTGCAGTCCAATCGAACCCAAATTGCTTAGTTTGGATTAATGGTTGCTGAGGCATCACCACAACGGTGTTGTTGTTCAAGTATTTTCAAAGTTTAGCATATATTATTTCTGCGACCTTTAGCAGATTTCCATTTCGCAAGAACTAGTCTATGTTCAGGCAAGGCGAGTTTTTTATTACAACACGAAAGACGTAGATAACTTCATGTTGAACATCCTGATTTGCTTGTTTTCTTCATTTGGTAAAATGGATCATGAATAGCCGAGTAATTCGTATATGACGTGCTTTGGAGTTCAAATTAAAGGGGTGGACGGACGACCCAAACGGACGCGGACAAAAAGCGGACACAATCGATATCCGTTTGGGTCGCCCCATTGGAGTTGCTCGAATGAGCCATCCCCTCCCCGAGCCACATCCTCCCCTTGGGTCGTCATGGCCATGTCCGCCGCCGGTGAGCGCTGCCCGCGCCCCCTCCCCGAACCACCATAGCCATGTCCGCTGCCACCGAGCGCTGCCCGTGCCACATCCTTCCTTCGGTTGCCATGTTCATGTCCGCCATCGCCGAGAGCTGCACGTGCCACATCCCCTCTGTGCGCCACCACAATCTCCCCTCTGTCATAGCGGCATCTCCCCTCTTGTCATTACTGGATCTGATATAACATTCATATAACTCCGACGTCAGATTTTTATCAATTCCGTAAAAAGTTCACTTGTTCCAAGTGATACCAGCTTCTTGGCGAACGAACAACAACAGATAGTACAACTCAACGTCAGATAAAAATGTTAATGTATATAAAAATATTTTAGGTTATACGAAAATGTACAGCGTGTATGAAAAAAAACATCAAAACATATTTTTGAAAAATATTGCTAATAATGTATTTATAAAATGCTAAAGATGTATAAAAAGTATTCCTACATATAGAAAAATGTGCAATGTGTATGTAATATGTAGAAATGTGTATGAAATATGTATAAAAAATAGAAAAGGGGAAGAAAATAAAAAATGTCTACGAAAGCAATGGAAGAAACAAAGAAACCCGCTGAGACATAAGAGAAAAGATAGCCAAAAAGAAAAGGGAAAAGGAAAAGCAGAAAACCAATGGAAGCAGTGGAAAAAATGATTAAACAAGCACAGAGAAAAGAAAAGTAGTGAGTAGCTACATTACTGGGCTGGTCCAGTAGCACGACGCCTAAGACAAGACGGAACTATGTTTCCCAATGAGCGAGAAATCGCCCTGGCAGGAAAATAGCGTGATCACAAGTTAAGAGGTACCTTGCAAAGGTCTCACTTTCACCTTCTCAAGTTAACAAGTGGTGCACTGCATGTGTGCCACTAGTCGTAACTTGGGAGTTTTCCTTTTTTTTCGTAAATTTCTTTATTCAAAATGTTTTATTTTTTAAATCATGCGTTCAACTTCGGAACCGCTTTTACCATTAGATTTCTCGCGTCAAGATCTTTAAAACTAGATGTCATGTTAATAGGTGTCAGTGAACTTTTTTTCATGAAATAATCGGAAGAAAATAAACCGAGCCAAAAGCACGGTTATTTTTTTCACCTTTTACCCTTTCTGAGAGACACAACTACGGAAGCAAATATGTGCCTCAACGAGAAACAAATCTATGCTTCTCGCCAAAGCAAACAAAAAAACACATTTTTTCTCTTTCCGAGAGGCACATATGTTCCTCTCGCGAAAGCAAAAAATAAAAAAGAAAACCCGTAAATTTGTGCCTCACGCGGAAGTAAATCTGTGCCGATACGAGAAGCAAATCTGTACCTCTCACAGAAGAAACAAAACTCAATTTTTCCCTTTCCTTGTTGTGCCTCTCGTGGAAGCAAATTTGTGCCCCCTGTAGAAAAAAAAGCATTTTCCCCTTATTCGAGAGGCACACCTATGCCTGTTGCGAAAGCAAATCTGTGTATCCACGAGAAGCAAATTTGTGCCTCTTTGAAAGAAAAAAACACGTTTTGGCAGGAACTTTTTATTTGAATATTTTTTTCCAAATCCTAGGGAAAACCGGGCGTAAACCGAAAGCCGAGAATGCCTGGAAAAACAACTTAAACCAAAATTGCGTAAAACAAATCCCGAGGGGGCGCTCAACATGCGACACACGGCGGCTACTGTGAGTGCGTCAAGTGGCGCGCTCTCAGCCCACCAAAGTGACGCTTGTCAGGCTTCAGCAAAGGGCACCCTTTGATTAGTTGCTCCCCATAGATCGCATGAGCACGCAGGTCACCGGGGAAATAAGAATTACATATGTGGGCTTCCTAGGCTCGTAATTCTTTGGCCCATATCTTGTAGGCTTTTAGTTTTAAAAAAGGTTCATGTACACAAGCTCGAAATGGTTCACGAGTTCAACAAAAATTTGCAGGATTTTAAAAAGTTCACGAACTCGAAAAAGTTCATGGGTTCATATTTTCATTTTATTTTAGAAAAGTTCATGAATTTGAATTTTTTTTGTGAAATTGAAAATGTTCACGAGTTCTACAAAACTTTGTGGGATCTAAAAAAAGTTCACGAGTTCTTAATAAGTTCGCGGAATTTGAAAAAGCCCATGAACTTGAAAACATTCATAGTTCACGACTTCCAAAAAGTTGGTGTGATTAGAAAAAAGTTTGTGAACTCAAAAAGTTTCACGAGTACAAAAAATGTTTGCAGGTTTTGAAAAAAATTCGAGCATTTAAAGAATTCATGGTTTTGAAAAATTTCACAAATTTGAAAAGATTTCAAGAATTTGAAAAAATGTTCCCAAATTAATAAAAGATCAAAACAATCTTCTATTATTTAAGAAAGGTACGCGAATATTGAAAAAGGGTTAAAAAATAAATGAAAAAGAAAAAAAAGGAAAAAGGAGAACCGTGCAAATCTCAAACCTGGAAAAAACCAGAGAAAAATCACCCCAGAAAGAAACTGATGGAACCTTCTAGAAGGTTCTTAAAAGCGGTGAGGAAAAAAACTCTACTTGGATCGGTCGAACAGGAACAAATGTTGCGAAGGAGATAAAAACATTAAATGGGCCGAGCTGCCTTGGGTGGATGATGGATAGCCTTTTCTAACTAGGCCGTGAAGAGTTTCTAAAAAAAGAAAAAAAAAACTTGGCCGTGAAGAGGCCGATGAGAAGATTCTCAAAGCGGTGGCGAGTACAGAGTGGCGGGGGATCCATCACCGCCACATTGGCGGACGGCGGCGAGCGGCGCGCCCGTCCGCCCCGGCCGGTGCGGACCATGGCTGCGCGTAGGGAAGCAGCAGCAGCTCGCTCGAGCCGGCATGCGGACTGCATGTAAGCTTCATCAATCCACTCTGAATCTGCTCTGTCCAGTTTGCAGTTCGTTACTCTGGGTCGCGTCCAAACCCCAACTTGATTGACTGATTGCCAGTGACTTTTACTCTTCTGAACTTATTGATGCGCTGCAGCGATTGGCTGCCCCTCCCCTCATATCTGTTAGGTTGCTGTGGCGTCGAAGTGTAGTGTCCACAGACCACAGGGATAAAAAGTTCAGTTTTGTTCTAAGTGTCACCTGACTTCTTGCTGAAGGAAAAACATCGGATAGTTGCAACTTAAGATAGTTCTGCCAGTTCATATGTCAACATTGGATAGCTACAAATTAAATTAAGCAAGTTTGAGTAGAAGTAGCACGTGAGTGAGACCTGCATAAACATTCAACAGGACATTAATTGGCAGCTACAAGCTGAATGGGTACGCCAGCAGGCACAATGTTGATGCCCACCGCACCAGTTATTATTACAAAGCCTCACAAATCCGCAAAGGAAACAAAAGAAGAAAAAACTACAAGCATACATCACATCGAGAATTCAATACCCGTTCCAGTACTTTTAATATGCAAAGATACTCTGTAATGCAGCAATCACGGTATTGCGGCACTGACAGGCACAATGTTGATGCCCAGAGCCTGTTTCCTCTGTGCCAAAAGATCTTCGGAATTTTTTGCGAGAACAGAAGAAAGAGGCTTCAGAGGAACCCCGTGGCAGTCATGATCGACACCAGAGAAAAGCATGCTGCTCTCAAGACAGTCCATCACCTCTGAAGCCTCCAGTAATGTGGCAACGATATTGTGCTTGTCGATCACTTCGACGTATCCATCATGTTGGAGAAATCCTGTAACCATCTCACAGATGAGCTTCTGTATTGCCAGGCATGCCGGGGTGGCATATAAGTTGTCTTCCACCATCTTCTTGAGCCTCATCACAAAGTCTTCCAGCAGGCTATCCGAAGCCGGTGGCGATATTAAAACTTCTGCAAAATTATAATTGCCATTTGCAAGGATCCCCGCGACGAGTGATAACAGCTCAGCTTGGAGCCTCCTCTCCCAACACTGCTGGATGTGGTAGCTAAGTGAAGCGGAAGGCTTGTCTTGCTCACCATCACTTGGTTTTTTTGGAAAGCAACCAGCCGCCACCCCGGTTCCAAATGATATAACACAAGAGATGGCACCGTTTTCTATGCCGTTCCCAAGGCAAGAGCAAGAGTTGGCATGCCCACACCACCGCGGCGTGCTTGCGCTACTCGCTTCTGCCTGTATAGGAATTAATTCTGCAAGTACCTGCAATGATATACGCAATTTTATTTTATAACTCAAAGAAGGTAATTGCCCAAAACCTGTGGCGTGTAGTGGATTCTATAAGGAATTTGATTACTTTAATTAATTAGAAAAAAGGCATGGATGCATTCAGGCATACCTTGCGTAAGGTTGTTTCCTTATCGTAGTTTCTCAAATGCTTCAAAATGATTGCTGCGCTAATACGACAGCCCGTGTTGATCTTTATTTCCACACTATCTGTTGCACTTATTTCGCATTTGATGGTCTTAATATTGGAGTCAAGCAATTCAGTAAGACCAAGGACATCATTGTTGCCTCCTGTGAAGCTCTTGATAGCCTCTGAATCACTGGATATCCTGGCCAACGCTTCACCAGCCTTTTCTTTATGCTGGATTGCAGTTTCCTGAGCTTCTTTCATCTTTTTTTCCACACGTTCTTTTGCGGCTTGTTCGGCCATCTTCTCTCTCGCCCATGCTCCATTGGCCTTCTTAATAAGATTACTCAAACGTGATCGCATTGACGGTCTTAATGACATATTTTGTTGGATTGTAGTTGGTTGGTCGATGTTCCTTTTCTCGTGTTCCAAATAATCTCTCATCCAATCTGCGGTAAGGAAGATGTGTAGCGCCTTCTTAATAAGTTTTTCTGCAGAAGTACTTGCTGGATGGTGCAAGGTTAGTTGTGTAAGAACCTCTAGAGCTTGCGTCTGTAGCTTTATGATCCCACTTTTGCTCTTCATATCCATGTCCAGAATGGCCTCTAAGTTTTTGACTGCATTACTATTGTTCGCAATTAGTCTGTGCATCTTTATGCCAGTGCTTCCCGAAGAACTCATGAGCCGGCTCACCACTTTCAGTGATCCGTCTACCACCTTGGTCCATGCAGCGCTGCTCTTGGTATCTTGCACAAATTCGTTGGAGCTGACAGGTGCAACTATTTTTGAAAGAAGACCCTTGGTGTTGTATATCAGTGTGCAGTTATGTGTGTCGTGAGCCAGGTTCTCTAGAATTCTTAAGCCTGGGAAGACCAGATCCTCACTGTTGTGCTGCTGCTTTCTGACATACCTGCGAATCAATTGTACACGGAATTGACGCTGAAAGGACCTGGAATTAAGCAGACCCTCCAGTGTAGCAGCAACAACTCTGTCTAGCAAACTTATCCTTCTCTTCTGCTTGCTATGTCCAATTACAAAAGGCAAATGAAGAGCTTCCTGATCACCATTGTTATGACATGAGGTGTCAAAGAGGGAGGATATGCATTCTAGTGCTCCTGGAAAGTGAGTAAGGTTGATGTCAGCGGCGAGATGCTCCACGATCCTTGCTGCAAGCCATCTCATCTCTCTTTCGGCTGGGCTTCTCCAGGCAAGGGTCCCAATCAGCTTCTGAATTCTTTCTCTCGGTGACCTGATCATCAGCCGTCTTATAGATAACGGCATACCCTGATCAATCAGCATAGTTAGTACCCTTCCTCCAGCCACATAGTCCTCCGGTGATTGGGAATCTAGCAAGCTGGCACCATACGTGATCAAATTCCAGTTCATTATGGATGCGGGGTTGTGTACACACATCTGCTTGGTTTCGCGCAAGTATCCGTCAAGTAGGTCGAGGCTGAAACCATGTCGTAGCCAAAGAGAAACTACGACGACTTCATTAGCAGTGACTTCAGAGAGCATACACAATAAGCATATTGTGCCGTGAGCAAGAGATACGTAGTAGTATAAGTCCAGCGCCCGATTCAAATTTGCTTTACTTGTTTCTCCGTCGGCGATACCATAGCCTTGGTTTGCTACGCGAATCGCCGATAGCACAATGCACAGAACTGGCCCAGCAAGAGCAAAGTACACCGCTGGTAAAAATATCACGATCAGAATGATATCTATTAGCATATGTAATTTTCTTTTCAGCCATTGTCTCATACGCAACTGGGTATGCTCAAGATGACACGACTCAACATTCTGCATAAGCGAATCAAGCCAATCCTCAAAGAATGCAAAGCGAGCATCTCCCATCACGTCAAATACCCTGTGTGTTCCAATCAGAACAGGACATTAGGTCAACGGAAAATTAAGATTGGCAAACAAAAAGAATGATAGCTAACTAGGTTATCTTTAGTATTTCTTTTTGGCGGGGAAGATTATGCTTGGTATTGTGGTGGTTATAGCCATCCCGGTTGTCCAATTGTTTTTCTCATTTATTTATTTGGTTATAATCTGTTTGTGCCTACTTTTGCGGCAAATTGCACATAGCAAGTTAAATTTTGCTAATTATCAGTCGGCTTAAAATCGATGAGCTTAGAAGCTTGTTTATACCTGATCTATGAAACACACTGCATATACACCCGCCCCCCCCCCCCCCCCCCCCCCCCTGCCACGAGCGACGAGGGAAACCCTAGCTGCCGGCCCTCGACCCTCCTCGCTGCCGCTGGAGCGCGCTGACGGGCAAAGCCCACCGGCGTCGGCGGCAGCGGGGCTCTCCTCTTCTGGCTCGGTGCCGGTTGGCGCAGGCCGACGGTGTCGAGTGTTCCGTCGCGCTGGCGAGGGGCGTGGCGGCAGGGTGGCGGGCGCATGGCGTCAGCATGGTGGGCATCGCAGGCGCGCTCGCATCCGTGGTAGGGGTCACGACATGATCTGGCTCAGCCAAATCCGCGTTCCATCGCCCATGGATGGCGCGGGGCGTCTAGCCGGTAGGTCGGGCGCGTCTGTTGCGGTGTGCGCGGAAGACATCGACCGGCTTGCTCATTGTGGCAAGGTTTGGCATGGCACCTCCCATGGTCGTCTCTGGGGGCAGGTCTCGGCCGACCGGGCTCCCTCATCCTTAGGCGGGTGTTCGGCCTACTCCTCGCGGACATCACCTGGAGGCTGTGGTGGAGTGTTGCAGGGGCAATGCGAGGAGGCTGGAAGGAGGGATGGGTGGTCTAGCCACCTGTCACTGGCGCAGGGGTGTGCCCGTTGTGGTCTCGCACCGCTCCCCTCCTTTTTCCCTGGCCTAGTTGCCTCCGAATCAAACTACCCAGGCATGCCGGTCGCTGGCGGCTCAGACGCTGGTAGGGGTCTGCTGGTGGGTGGAGGTATGTTCCTTTGAATGGCTGATGGGGTGTCGGGATGCAGGGAGGCGTCTTTATGGTGGGAGCTGCCATGTTTGTGGGCGGAACTCATAGCTCGGTGCGGCCTAGCAACCTTGGTAGCGTGGGCGGAGGGGCGGCTGGGGATCGACAGTCGGTGGCAGTGGTGTGACAGGTTTCTTTGACTGGGCACACCCTGATTGGAGGTGGAGTGGTATGCCGGGGTGAAATCCCCCTCTGACTGTGGCCAGACCAATGATGGCGACATCCGGAGCGTTGGCCCCTTCTTGTAGGCTCCATCGGGGTCTGTCTTGATCCTTCGTGTTACTCCGAATGAAAATCTTGATCCCTTGAATCGGGTGGCGGCGGCTCTCCGGTGTCTGGTCCCTTTTGAAGGCATTTCCTTGGACCTCATGGTTCGGGCAGTCAGCTTCTAGCTTCATGGTGGAGAGCTCCCTCATCTTAGTAGTGGTGCTTATTGTACATCTATCGTTCGCTTGGTGATCATGTTGCTAATCCTTAGCGCCTTTGTATCTTGCCTTGGGTGTGTTTGTTTGGGTGGTATGTTGTATGATTCGGTTGTATGAGGTTCGTTTTTTGAGGGACAATGACAGTGAGGAGAGCTCCCTCACTGACTTTTTCTATTAAAAGAGTTGTTACATAGTATGGTTAGGAGTAGTTACAAGGGGAGAGGAGGAATCTATCTATGTCAGAAAGTGTAACAAAAAGACTACAGAAAAGCAGTTCTCAAACAGATGCAACCAATTGAGTAATGAAGAGTTCTAAACTCTTCTTGGTTCGTTGTATGAGGTTCGTTGCTTTATATATAAAGCAGGGTGAAAGCCTTTTTCGGTATACAGATACGTCTCCAATGTATCTACTCTCTCCGTCCCAAAATAAGTGTCTTGAGCTTAGTACAAATTTGTATTGGAGCTAGTACAAAGTTGAGACACTTATTTTGGAACTGAGGGAGTATAATTTATGAAGTATTCATACCATGTTTACAATAATTTTGTATGGTTTTGGTATGATTTAAATTGAACTAACTCGGACTGACGCTATTTTCTATAGAACTACCGTTGTGTTGTTTTTTTTGCAGAAATAAAAGGTCTCAAATTGGGCTGAAACTTTTTGGTGATTTTTTTTGAAATATAAGAGACCTCCGAAGCTTCGTGGAAGGACCAGAAGAGCCACGAGGACACGACAAGCCCAATAGGCGTGCCCTGGGGATAGCGAGGGCCTACCGGGCTTATCGCTTCCTCGTGGGCCCCCTTTACATGAAACCAACGCCGAAAATTCCTATAAATATAGAAAACCCTAGAAAGAAACCTAGAACTTCCACTCCGCCGCCGCAAGCCTCTATACTGAAGCGATCTCATATGGAGGCCTTCTCTGGCACCCTGCCAGAGGGGGAAATCATCGCCATCTTTATCATCTCGGCGGTCTCCATGACGAGGAGGGAGTAGTTCACTCATACGTCTCCAACATATCTTTAATTTATGAAGTATTCATGCCATGTTTACAATAATTTTATATGATTTATAATTTATGAAATATTCATGCCATGCAGTTAAATAATCAGACTAAAAATCATCTCCAGGGATATCTTTGAGTTCCTCAACTCTGACTTTCACCATCATATTAGCTCTTGTACTACGGACTCTGTCCCACATGACAAATTTAGCAAACTTGCTGACAACAATATTGATTTCATGAATATTGCGTCTATCAAAAGGAAATCCATAGAGTAAAATCCATGCCTCTATATTTGGGGTGAGCCTCCTCCAGTTCAAGCCTTTGTTGTGTTTCTCAAAGATGACATGCACGTCAGTGGACTGGTGTGGGCTATTATTAACAAGCTCATCCCTATCAAATACGTTGTCCAGTTTCACATATGCTTGCTCAGATGGACATGGAAAATCTCAAAGAAACCCATGTGCTTGACTTCAGTGAGAAGATCGGTAAGTACCTCTCGTATCGTGTTGAACTACACTAGAAGATTTGGCATCGGTACTATTGTTGGTATAGCCTAATCTTCGTGGGTTGGGGGTGCAGTGTCCGCCAGAACACGAACCCTTGCAGGCGGCCCTTCAACATCGATGTGCTGATGATTGGGTGGGATGAAAGGTGCCGGGTCGAGTGGGAACGAAGCCATCATCGGAGAAGATTGCAATCTGGTGGCAGGCTGTGGGGTGGTCGGAGGAGGGTAGAAGGTTTGTGCGTTCTCGAGTAAAGCTGAGGACTGGAGACACAGGGCAATGGAATTCTGAGCGGCAGCGTAATGATGAATATCCACCAAAGGTGGCAGAATCGAGGAGTTTGTTGAGTTGTATTTTGTGTTACATGTATATTGGAGTTGTGGCCCACCTCCTAGTCTTGTATAGTTGAAGTAGAGGTCTTTCCTTGTAATTATATATATGTGCACCAGCACCTCATCAATATAACGTCAATTGCATTGCAAACTTTCCCTTCTACATGGTATCATCTTGGTCGGTCCGACCCTAGGGTTTTGCCGCCGCCGCCTCCGCGTCGCACCCCACCACCGCCGCACCACGCCGCCGCCGCGCCCTCCCCTCTTTCCCGTCGCGCCGCCGCCGCCTGTGCCGTCCTGCTTCCTCTTTCCTTGCCGCGACCGATCGCCGCCACTGCGCCCTCCCGCTTGCGTCGCTTCCGCCCTGCTGCCTCCCTCCCGCAGCACCGCACCCCCTCAGTCGCCGCTCTCCACGCCGCCGCTGCCTTTTCCACCCCTCCCAACCTTAACCCCGACCCGCAGCCGCCGCCTCTCCACCGTGCCGCTGCCCCTCAACCCACGCGCGCATCGCCATGTCTTCACCCGGCTCCTCTACCACCCGCTCGTCGAACTCGTTCGCCGGCCCCGAGCCCTCCGCCGCCGCCATCCGTGACCTCAACATTGAGGCTCGGGTCCCTATCCGTCTCGACAACTCCAACACATCGTACCACGCGCGTGGAAGACCTACTTCAACCTCATCTTCCGCGAGTACTATCTCACCGAGCACATCGACGGTTCCGTGGACAAACCATACATGCGCGGCGATCCGGAGTGGTCCGCCATCGAGGCCACGATCATCCGTTGGTTCTACCAGACGCTCTCGAAGGACATCTTCCACACGGTCGTCGCCGAGGACGACGATGCCTACGACGTGTGGGCCAAGATCAACGCTCTCTTCACTGACAACAAACTTCAGCGCCTTGTTTTCTTGCAGCAGGAGTTCCTCGGCTGTCACCAGGACAACTCCACCATCGACGAGTATTGCATGAGGCTCAAGATGCTCGCCGATGAGCTTCGCGACATAGGCGCCAAGGTCTCTGACGACCTCATGCTGAGCACCCTCACCGACGGTCTTAATGAGGACTTCGACAATGCGGCGTCCAACCTCACCCTGCTGTTGCATCCCACTTTTCAGTGCATCGTCGCGTACCTCAAACTTGAGGAACACCGGATGACGAAGCTGAAGCAGCGGGTCCACAACACCGCTCTCGCCGCCGGCAGCACCCGCGGTGGCCCTGTGTAACGTCCCGAGACCGATGCGCCAGGTGTCTTCCAGTTATTCGCCGTCGTTGCCATGTCATTTGCTTGCGTGTTACACTTTACCATGTCATCTTCTGCATTTCATCTGCATGTTTTTCAAAACTTGCATCCGTCCGGGTCCATCCAGTTCTCTCCGTTGTCCGTTCTGAGCCCAGACACACTCGCATGCGCTCGTCGCACCTCCCAGATCTCGTCCCGTGAGCCGCAGAAAAATGTTCTCGGAGTGGGCCGAGAGTTGACGAGTGGTCTCAGTACATCACCAGTAGACCGCCTGTCAAATTTCGTTTCATTTGGAGGTCGTTTGATGCCCTAACGGTTAACCGTGTAACCGCGAAATCCCCATTTCTCTTTGCAGCCCAGCACCCCTCCACAACAGCCCACTAGCCCATTTAAACCCCCTCCATACTCTCCGTCGTTGGATCACGATCGTGTGGGCGAAAATCGCATCCCATTTGGACTCTCCTAGCTTCCTCTACCTATATAAACACCTCCCCCTCCTCAAATCACGGGTGAAACCCTAGCTCTCCTTCTTCCTCCGCGCGCCGGACACGTCCGGACGGCGCCGAAAGCGTCCGCCACCGCCCCCTTAGCCAACCGCGTCCCGCCACCTCGCCGCCGCCCGGCCTCCTCTCCACCGATCCGCCGTGGCCCGCCGGGGCCCGGATCGGGCCCCCCCGGCCCGAACTGTCCGCGTCGCCTGCCTTCCGCGCCGCCGCCTGCCCGCCGCGCGCGCCGCCGCACCTCCTCCCATCGCCGTTCGCCGCCGGAATCGCCGCCCGTCGCCGGTCGTCGAGCCCCTCGCCGCCGCCCGCCACCCCGGAGTCGCCGCCTCGGCGTCCGCGCTTCCTCGTCGCCGGCCGCCGCTCGTATCGCCGGAGGAGCTCGCCAGCGCCGCCTCCTCGCCAGATCTGGTCGGGTGGACCAGATCCACCACTCCATCCATCCAAACGCCGTGTCCCCGTCCCGGATCCCTCCATCCCGCTCCATCCCATCCAGTTTTCGGAGGGTATAATTTTCCACCAAGTCCCCAGATTTCCATCTCATGTTGTATACTTTGTCATGTCAT
This sequence comes from Triticum aestivum, assembly GCF_018294505.1. Taxonomy (NCBI): domain Eukaryota; kingdom Viridiplantae; phylum Streptophyta; class Magnoliopsida; order Poales; family Poaceae; genus Triticum; species Triticum aestivum. Next base: position 632,391,054 of record NC_057799.1, read on the forward strand.
AACTTCATGCATGTTGCTCTGTTTTGAGTGTATGATATATGAAACCGTTCATCACTTGATGTTCTTCATGATGGAGTAGTTCGCATGCATGTTACTGTCAATATTCATGCCTTAATCTTCGTTGCAAAACTGTTAAGTGATATATACTGCTGAAAAACTGCTGCATGTTAACATCATTTATGTGTTTTGTGAGTGCTATAACTTTGTCCCTGTTGATCCTATGATGATGGTCTTTATATGCACATGTTCTACTCTTCATGCTCTACATGCTGGTGTCATTAGTTTGCTTGTTTGAGTTCATGTAGATATCTTAATCCCTGTTGGAAAAGTGCTTACTGATGTTAACTGCTGAAAACTGTTATAATTTGTCATTTTGTCATTTTTATATATTTTTGTGTGATTTTATTTTGAGCATCATGTCAACATGTTTTAGAAGCATAAAAAAATTTGTGAAGTGGGCTACTCGCTGTTAACGTGCTGTCAAGTCTGAATCTGTTATATCATGTTGCTATGTTTATTGGATGCTATCATTTAATCCATGCATAATCTGGAGATACTTAGTTCACATGTTTTGATGTACATGTTATGCTCTACCATTCCATGCCATTTTATGCCTTATATATGTCTTGTAGCATATGTTCTCATTGCCATGAACATGCCTATATAATGTTTCAGTTTTCTGTTAACTTTATGATGCCATGTTGTGAGGTTGATATTAATTAATCTATGTCTCTTTTATAGATGCTCCAATTACGTGTTTTTAAGTATGCTATGATTTATTTGTCCACATGCCAAGTTTGATAATTTTAGGCTTCAAATGACCTTTGTTCCAAGCTTGCAAACATGCTATGTTGATGTTGCTGTTTTACACTTGCTGAAACTGTTTCAACATTCAATTTTGTCTTGTTCGTTCTCACTAAGCCATGAGCTATATGTATATGATGCTTTGATGTTATTTGCTCTTTGTTATGTGTACTTTAATGCCATGGCTTTATTTGCTATGTATAGTTTATGTAGCATCTTTGTTTCATGCCTACAACATGTTACCATATTAACTCTGCTCATGTATATGCCCCTGTGTTATAAAGTTGCATTTTTGCATTGATCATATTGGTTTAATCCTGATGCCTATGGACCTGAACCTTAGTGATATTTGAAGTATGTTATCTGTAGATGAAGTGCATGTCAAGTTTGTGCCCTTATGATTCCTGTAGCATGTTGTTTTGATGATTGCAAAGTGCCTACTTGCTATTTTGGACAGCTTGTTCTTTAAACTTGTTTGGAGTGTATGTGTTGCACCGTTGCTCCGTTTTGAGCATGCTCTATATGAAACTTGCTTAGAATTGCATGTAGTTTAATATTATCTTATTGCATCCATGTTTTAAGAGTGTTTGCTTGATGTTTGGATGCATTTTGTATCAATGCCATGTTTAACTTGTTTTGCTCATATCTTCTAGGCCGTAGCTCCGAATTAAACGAACTTTATATGTAACTTGACTAGAAAACCATGTATATCATCTTGATGCATCTTAACTTGCTATTTAACATCTTGAACATAATGTGTTATTCAGTTCTGACCAATTTCGAAATTTGCATATGGGGACTTACCGGATTTGTTGTATGTTGTTCCGGCCTCATTTAAACTTGCTTTGATGTGATGTTCTTGTATGCATCATCCCTTGCCATGAGTAGCATCATGTAGCCTTGTCATGCATCATTCTTGGTTGAGCATTATGCCATGTTTATGTGTTGTGTGTTTACCTTGTTGTTTGCTTCTTTCCGATTGTGCTTCTTCTCGATAGTTCCTGTTTTGTTGCGATCGCGAGGATTCGTTCGACTACGCTTGGTTCGTCTTCGCCCGATCATCTTCTTCATGGAATCATTCTTCTTCTCAGCGGGATTTCAGGCTAGATGACCGTTACCTTGGATCTCACTACTATCATTGCTATGCTAGTTGTCTCGATGCTATCGCTATGTCGCGCTACCTACCACTTGTTTATTAAGCCTCCGAAATTGCCATGACAACCTCTAACCTTTTTCATCCTTCCTAGCAAACCATTGTTTGGCTATGTTACCGCTTTGCTCAGCCCTTGTTATAGCGTTGCTAGTTGCAGGTGCAGTTGCAGGTTGTTCCATGTTGGGACATGGATATTTTTGGGATATCACAGTATCTCTTATTTAATTAATGCATCTATATACTTGGTAAAGGGTGGAAGGATCGGCCTTTTGCCTGGTGTTCTGTTTCACTCTTGCCGCCCTAGTTTCCGTCATACCGGTGTTATGTTCCTTGATTTTATGTCCCTAACACGGTGAGGGGTATGGGGCCCTATTGACAGTTCGCTTTGAATAAAACTCTTCCAGTAAGGCCCAATATTGGTTTTCCATTTGCCTAATAACAACTAAAACTTAAATAGGGGATTTTCTCTGGACCCCTAGTATTTCTTAATCAACTCCCCCCTGGGCCAGTGCTCCTCTGAGTATTGGTCCGAACCGAGTAGACTGCGGGCCACCTCAAGGAAACTCGAGGGTTGGTTTTACTCGTAGGATGTCTCATCCGGTGTTCCCTGAGAACGAGATATGTGCAACTCCTATCGGGATTTGTCGGCACATTCGGGCTGTTTTGCTGGTTTTGTTTTACCATTGTCGAAATGTCTTATACACCGGGATCCCGAGTCTGATCGGATGTCCCGCGATGGAGGATTGTCTCCGCGGATCGTGAGCTTGTAATGGGCTAAGTTGGGACACCCTGCAGGGTTTGATCTTTCGAAAGCCGTGCCCGCGGTTATGTGGCAGATGGGAGTTTTTAATATCCGGTTGTAGAGAACTTGACACCAGATTTGAACTAAAATACCCAACCGCGTGTGTGATCGTGATGGTCTCTTTTCGAGTGGGTCGAGAAGAGAACACGGTGGTGTTATGTTTGAACGTAAGTAGTTCAGGATCACTTCTTAATCATTACTAGCAAGACGACCGTTTGCATAGCTTCTCGTCTCATTCTTGTATTCGTAAGTTAGCCACCATATATTGCTTAGTCGCTTGCTGCAACCTCACCACTTATTCTTTCCATACCCATTAAGCTTTGCTAGTCTTGATACCCATGGTAATGGGATTGCTGAGTCCTCGTGACTCACAGATTACTACAACAACAGTTACAGGTACAGGTAATGCGATGATCATGACGTGAGAGCGATGTATGCTTGTCTTGGGGTTCTTCTTCTGCTTCTTCTTCGTTCAGGGGATAGGTTCCTGGTCGGCAGCCTGGGCTAGCAGGGTGGATGTCGTTTGAGTTTCTCTTTGTGTTTCATCCATAGTTGGATGTTGCACTTGTGGATGATGTTGTTGTATTCATGCGGCATTGTATGCCTTTTGTATGTATCCCCAGCTATTGTGTAATGGTATGATGTAATGATATCCACTTTGCAAAAGCGTTTAAATATGCAGCTCTATCCTTGGTGGGACCTTCGAGTTCCTCTCGGATAGGATCGCATATTGGGCGTGACACCCTACTCCTCTGTCCGCTCCTCATCAGCCCGCGCCGGACGGCTACTACCCGCTGCCGCCCGCACCGCCTGCGCCCCCCGCGCCTCCCCAGCAGCCGCAACGTGGCGGGGGCCGTGCAACCGGCGGGGCGACGGGGGCCGCCGCCAGCAGCAGGCGCCGGGCGCAGGGAGCGCCCCGCTACCAGCAGCCGCCCCTGCCGTGGGCCGCTGTGCAGTTCCCGTGGACGGGCGTTGTCCATGCCTATCACATGCCTATCCCACGGGCCCCCGCACTGGGTCTTCTTGGTCCCCGCCCCGCGGGCCACCAAGAGTTCCCCGGCGCCCCTACCAGCCCTACGGTGCTCCGCTCTCCTCCACCCCTCGGTGGCTACGGCGCGCCTGCTCAGGCGCCACCCTATGAAGGCCAGCCGCCGCCGCCGGTACCTACACCGTGGGACCCCACCCTCCTGGCCGCCCTACACTTGGCGCCATCGCCGAGTAACTACGGCGGTGGAGGCGACTGGTACATGGACTCGGGTGCTACTGCGTACATGACAACTCATCCCGGTAACCTATCCTCTTCCACCCCAGTTAACACACCCACTCATATCACCGTTGGTAACAGTTCTTCTTTACCTATCACCCATGTCGGTAGCACTAATTTTCCTTCTAGTTCCACACCTATCACTATGTCTAATGTCCTTGTCTCTCCTGACTTAGTCACTAGTTTAGTTTCCCTTCGTCGTCTTACTCGTGAGAATCCTCTTATTGTTGAATTCGACGGTGTTGGTTTTCCTGTGAAGGACGCCCATACCCGGATGCCGCTTCACCGATGTGATAGCCCTGATGAGTTTTATCCCGTGCACGCCGGCGCATCCACCTCCACACCCCTCGCTCTCGCCGCCGGCGTCGATCTTTGGCATGCTCGCTTGGGCCACCCCTACTCCGCCGTTTTGCGTCAGATTCTTAGGAGTTTTTATTTCTCATGTAATAAGCTCGACGAGCATACTTGTGAGGCTTGTCATTTGGGCAAGCACGTTCGTCTTCCGTTTAGTGCGTCTACTTCAGTTTCCACTTTTCCGTTTCAATTACTTCATAGTGATGTTTGGACGTCTCCCGTTGCGAGTAACACGGGCTATCTATACTACTTGGTGATTTTAGATGATTATTCTCATTATGTGTTGACTTTTCCTCTTCGTCGTAAATCCGATGCTTTAGCCACACTCACCGCTTTTTATTCCTATGTCATTACCCAGTTCGGTCGCCCCATACTCGCACTCCAGACTGATAACGGAAGAGAGTTTGACAACGTCGCTCTTCGCACACTTCTCGCCTCTCACGGCACCACCTTTCGTCTGACTTGCCCTTACACTTCACAGCAAAACAGCTGCGCCGAGCGCATTCTCCGCACTCTTAACGACTGTGTTCGCACGTTACTCTTTCACTCTAACGTGCCTGCTCGGTTTTGGCCCGATGCTCTCGCCACCTGCCCGATGCTCTCGCCACCTCCACTCTTTTAGTTAACATTCGTTCGTGTCGTCCTCAATGGAACTACGCCCCTCACCACCTTCTCTTCGGTACACCACCGTCCTATGATGGTCTCCGCATCTTTGGGTGTCTCTGTTATCCTAGCACTGCGTCCACCACGCCGCACAAACTCGCACCACGTTCCGTCCCATGCGTTTTCCTTGGCTACCCTCCTAACACCAAAAGTTACCAGTGCTATGATCCTGTCACTCATCGTGTGTACACCTCAAGGCACGTGTACTTTGTCGAGACGGTGTTTCCTTTTTTTCAGGTCTCTCCGGCTTCGGCCGCTTTGGCGCCGGGCCCCGCGCCCGGCCCCCTTCTTGGAGCGATGCGCGGCGGCGCCCCCCGGAGCCCCCCGGCACGGCGCCTCCTGCCATCGCCGCCCGGTTTTTTGACTCCCTCCCCAAAGGTCGAGTTTGGCCAGGCCTTTCGGTCCCCGTCTCCCTCCTACGAGGTTGAGCCGGTGGGTACCCTGCCCGCCACCCTGGTTGGCGCCACCACCCCGGTGACGGGCTCGGCGTCCTCCTCGCCCGTCACCTCCTCGGTCGCCGACTCGGCTGCCGCTGTCGCGGCCCCCAACGCCGTCGCAGGTGCCTCCATCGCCGCCGACGCCCCCGTCGTTGCTGCGGCCCCTGCCGCCCCCGCTGGCCCGGCTACTCGCCTCTCGGCATGACGACCCGTGCCCGAGCAGGAGTGGTTCGGCCGAGCACGCGCTACTCCTCCGACGAGTATGTGTGTGCCGCCTCGACGTCGACGCCATCACCCATCGCCACCTCCGCTCGCGCTACCCTTCGGGATCCCCATTGGCTACCTGCGATGCAGGAGGAGTTCGACACCTTACAGCGCAACAGCACGTGGCAGCTTGTTCCGCGACCCCCTCGTGCCAACACCATCACTGGCAAGTGGGTGTTTCGCCACAAGACTCGCCCGGACGGTTCTCTCGAGCGCTACAAGGCTCGGTGGGTGGTTCGCGGATTTCGGCAACATGCGGGCGTGGACTTCACCGACACCTTCGCCCCGGTTGTTAAACCGGGCACGATCCACGCCGTTCTCCAGTTAGCGGTCTCGCACGCCTGGCCTGTGCACCAGTTGGATGTCTCCAATGCCTTCTTGCACGGCCAGCTTGCTGAGCAGGTGTACTGTGAGCAGCCCACTGGCTTCGTCGACGTCGAGCACCCAGACTTTCTGGGCTTGCTCTCCCATTCTCTTTACGGGTTGAAGCAGGCGCCTCGGGCCTGGTACCAGCGTATCGCAGCCTTCCTGCAGTCTCTGGGATTCGGTCCACTCACTCCTATGCCTCACTCTTCGTGTATCATCAGGGAGCCGACACTGCATATCTGCTGCTCTACATCGACGACATCATCCTCACGGCGTCTGCCCCCGATCTCCTTCAGCGGCTGACTGCTCGTCTTCATGATGAGTTCGCCCTCAAGGACTTGGAGCCTCTGCACTACTTCCTCGGCATCAAGGTGGTCCGACGGATTGGCGGCTTCTTTCTGCATCAGCAGAAGTACGCACACGAGATTCTGGAGCGTGCCGGTATGCTTAACTGCAAGCCGGCGCCCACCCATGTCGACAAGAAGACGAAGGTCTCTACTCTGGAGGGGTCTCTCGCGTCCGATGCAGCGTTCTATCGCTCCATCGTCGGTGCTTTACAGTACCTGACGCTGACTCGACCCGACCTGCAGTACGCTGTCCAGCAGGTGTGCCTCCACATGCACGCTCCGCGTGACTCTCACTGGACTTTCGTGAAGCGTACTCTCCGTTATATACGCAACACCATGTCTTTGGGACTCATCCTAACGGCCTCCGTCTCCACCGACCTCGTGGCCTACTCTGATGCCGACTGGGCTGGTTGCCCCAACACTCGACGCTCCACGTCAGGCTACTTCGTCTACCTTGGGCCCACGTTGATCTCTTGGTCATCGAAGCGGCAACCCACGGTCTTCGCTCCAGCGCCGATGCAGAGTATCACGCCGTGGCTAATGCCGTGGTCGAGTGCTCTTGGCTCCGTCAGCTGCTCCAGGAGTTGCTTTGTGATGTTCATAAGGCCACTCTTGTCTACTGCGATAAGTCAGCGCGGTCTACCTTTCCCGCCTACCCGGTGCACCATCGACGTACGAAGCATATTGCGACGATATTCACATCGTGCGCGAGCAGGTTGCCCTTGGCCGTGTTTGGGGTCTTCACGTGCCGACGTCGCAACAGTTTGCTGATGTGATGACTAAGGGATTGCCTAATTCCGTCTTGAAGGTAAAATTTCCTAGGGCGCCGGCGGCGGCGGGGACTAGGTGCCCTCCCGCTCGTGAGGAGCTGGCATGGGCCGGCGCCCCCGGGATGGAGTGTGGCATGTGGCCGGACGTCACGGCGTGGGCTCGTGGCGCTCCGGCGATCCCATACCCCATGGCAGGCGGCTTCAAGATCTAGGGCGCCACGATCGCCAGGGACGGCGGCGGCGTGACCAGATCGGCGGCGGCGCGGCCGGATCTGGGCCCATGCATGAGCTTGGTCTTCAGGTCACGGTCGGCACGATGGCGAGTGCAACACGTCGGCTGCTGGACGGATCTGCGGGATTCCATCCTTGTCTGGTCCTTGACAACTCAGGCAACTCCGGGAAAACACTAGATCTCCATGGGATCGAGCGATGGCGGTGCTTTTGTGTCGTAGTCCCTCTTCAGGGCATCGTTTTGGAGTTTGCTACGGTTGAAGAGACCAGCGAGGCCGGCGGCGTACGCCCGGTGGCGCAACTGCCGATGAAAATCGCGCCGACTACGGTCATGGCGGACGATAGCGGTGTCTTTGATGTCGTTTCCTTGTCGAGACATCGTCGTTGCAGTTGGCGTCATCAGGCTCGGGATGCTCTGGGGAAAACTCTAGATCTGGGTCTCCCGGATCAGACGATGATGGCGTTCTTAGTATCGCTTTCCCTCATGGGGGCATCATTTTGGAGCAAGTGATGGCTGGAGGTGACAAGAGGAGGAGCGGTGCTTCATCATACACATTGATGGTTCGGATCTCGATGGCATGGCGCCCTGGAGATTAGGCGTCTGATGTGCGATGATGGACTCGCGCAGGAGGTTGACGCTGTCTGACGTCATGGTGGCGTCGGCGGCAGCTAGACCGGACAAGGTACATGCAACAGTACAACTCTGAATATGGATTCGTGGTAGGTGGCTGCGGCGGCCTCATGCCCGGCAGGTGTCCTGGTTGAGGAGCACGCCAGAATGATGGGTGCCCATACCCGACAGGCATCTTGATTAGGACCTCAGGTCTTAGATGTTAGGTTTGGCTACGAGGTCTGTTTGGTATTAGGTCCAGACTATCAGCGCCCCTTCATTAACTGAATAGGAGTAGCGATAGATGTTGCTTAGACAGTGGCTTTAGTCTTATTATTGTATGATTTTGTAAGGTCTTGTGTTAATAATTAATAAAATGGATGTATGCATCGCCCAGATGCAGAGGCGGGGGTCTTCCTCATTTTCTAGAAAAAAAAAGAAAGCAAACTCTTGTCCTTTATCAAAGTGGAGACCGGCGAGAGAGACGGTGAGATGAACACACAGATGGGTGGTAGGTGGGGCGGTCGCCGTTGAAGGGCTAGAAGGTGGCCGCCGCGGCCACGATAGCCGGCGGCCAGGGGCTAGGAGCGGGAGGCCAACTCGTGCTTTTGACTAGTACGTGGAATTTCAGTGTTCATAGCTAGCTTTGGTTAATCTTAACGACGGCAGGGATACCTTCCGATGGGATATTTATCAATCAATAAATTTATTAATTCTTGAAGAGCCATAACTTATGCCACGCTTAATATCGACAATATGAGTTTAACAGAAAAAGGATAAGAAAAGTTGCATACACAGAACTGAGAACAGAATACTAAACACTAACCCGGCAGCCTGCAGGAACGCGATGGTGGTCAGGTACCAAAAATCGACCCTTTTCAGCGACGAGACGAAGCCGCCGAGGAGGACGACGGTGGCCCACAAAAGCAACAGGGCCCCGATAGATTTCAGGGCAAATCTAATGTACGCTACAGTGAGCGCATACTTGTTGATGATCCTTACTTCTGGCCGCCGTCGAAGCTCCTCCTCTGAGAAAGCCTCAAGTTCATCGCCCATGCCTGGATCGGAGTTGCCACTTCTCGTTCCGGTTTCCTCCAGATAATGTCAACTGAAGTATTGTTTTCATCCCACTGATTTCTCAGAAAATAAGCCGCGTGTTGCGTCCTCCATGTGTCTCTATCAGACCCACCCATCGCTCGCGCAACCTTATCTCCCCAACAGCCACTCGTTTTTCCTTTCGTCTCCTTCGTCTCCTACCTATGTCGCCTCTGTTATCCCCAACCTCTTCCTCTCGGCTCTCTCTCCCATAAGGCCGGCCACCACAAAGAGGTCGGCATCGTTCGGAGCTCTCTCCACCTTATCTCCCCAACAGCCGCTCTCTCTTTTGTATCCCCCACTTTCTCCCCCGGTGACGAAACATCGAGACCGCATCGGCCACCGACGATGCAAGGAGGACGAAGCACGGCTTCTTCCCATCCCGGCCACCGGCGCTGCAAAGTCGATGTTGCGGCGCAGCATAAGCCGTCGCAGTTCTGCAAGGCGGGCTCGGCGCTGTGAGGCAGGAGCGCGGGCTGCTCCTTCGGTGGGCGGTGGAGCTACAACTCAACGGGCGTGCCGCTGCACGGCGACGGCGGAGCTGCAACGTGGGTGGTGAGCGGAGGAGCTGCAACGCAACGGCCATGGTGTTGCGCGTCGGCGGCGGAGACGCAGGGCAACGACCATGGTGTTGTGTGCCGTCGGCGGAGCTACAGTGCATGTTGGCGTGCTGTTTGGAACGCCCGTCGTGCTGCGACCCGGGTCTCACCGCCGGTGGAGCTGCATAGCAACACGCATGGTGCTGCGAGTCTGCGACACAGGTTCGTCATAGGATTTCGCTGGTGGCATCGAGGACCGTTGCACCGAAACTCCGGCGGCGTCGAGGACCGCTGCATCGCAGCTTCGACGGTAGCTGCATTGCAGCTCCGGCGGCGTCGAGGAACGCTGCATCGCAGCTCCGGCGGCGGCGGCGGCTGCTGCATCGTAGCTCCGGCGGCCTCGCAGCTCCGGCGGCGACGCGTCCGCTGCGTCGCAGCTCCGGCGGCGGCTGCTGCTGCATCGCAACTCCGGCGGCCTTGCTGCATCGCAGCTCCGGCGGCCTTGCTATATCGCAGCTCGGGCGGTGACGTCCATTTACAACGCAGCTCCGACGAACTTGTTGTACCGCAGCTCGAGTGGCGTCGTGGCCGTTGCATGGCAACCGCTGCCTCCATGCTGATGGGCGTGCTTGGAGCGTCACTCTTGGGCGCTGCATGGCGAGACAAAATGAACGGCTATTATATGCACAATCGGACGGTTATTAAGGCGGCTTATATTTGGATGCTATGGGCCGGCTTACGCCTAGCATCGGTCCTGATTTTTCTTTGGCTTCGTCCGTGGAACGGTAGTGATGGTGGGACGGCGGATTTGTGGTTTCTCTTCAGTTTGCTAGTCAAACCGTCAACTGGTTTCTGCTCGGTTTGCTAGACTATGTTTGCTTGCTTGCCGACGATAATAGTTTAAGAGGGAACGGTGAGGGCAGAGGGTCGGAACGCCATGGGAAACCGCGTGCTCACATGCAAACAACCAGAAGTTCTCCTAAAAAGGCACTCCAGCCTCGGATAAGAAGTTGGCACGACATTTCGTGTTGGACTGGTTGTGGTTGCTCTGCAGCTGGGTCATCCGTTCATCTTGCACGCTTATAGAGCATCTACAGCCAGGCACCCAAACCTGCCTCAAACACTCGGACCGAGATCGGTTATAAAAATGCAACCCATACGGGCTTCTCAAACGGGTCACAAACGTGAGGGCTGACCGACACCCTTCGTATACAACCTAAATATGATGTGGATATAGAGCGCCCGGGTGCGCCTGCCACGTTGGACTAACGATAAGGTCCCACACGGAATCGCCAAAAATCCGATGGTTCGACGGGCATCTCCTCCGGTGGGGGTGTAAACGCCGCGTGGCGCCGCTCAGGCTTGCTGCCCGATGCCAAATTCGGCTATTTAAGTCGGTCGGCGTCCCCCAACGGCCTAACCCATCCACCTTCTCCCTCTCCGCGTCGCCAGCCCGAACACATCCACCTCGTCCCTCCCGCTCCGCCACTCTTCCCACGCTCTCCGACAGGAATGGGCGGCGACCGACGCGCTCTTCAATGAGGTCAAAGCGGAGATGAATGCGAAGGACGACGCGGAGGAGCCGGAGCTACGGCTACCACCCATGTATCCAAAGCCGGACACAGAGATAGTGGACATCTCTGATGAGGATTAGGATAGTTGATCTACGTAATACGTGGATTATAATCCTTTGCATACTTTTGTATAGATTTAAGATTTCTAGTATGAAGTATCTGGATGCAGATAAGTAAATTTGAGGACTGACCGGTCATTGCCAGTGGGCGCGTCAAACATCCACGGTGTTGTTCAGGTGTATGAAATGCCACAAACTACAAGCAAAGCTGGAGAGGTTTGCAGACATCCAGCCATTTATCACATGTCCGATACTCCGGACCTAGCCAAAACCGCATCCGGAGCCCCGATTTTCTCACTCCACCCCCCTTGCTTTGTTTCCACCTAATATGAGATTGATGCCACCACCGTATCAACCACTTCTTCCAGGCCTTGCCGAACCTCCGCCGCTCCACACGGGCATCAAGCCTGCTTTGCCTATGATTCCCTTTCACCCCTAGTCGGCTAGTCCAGTCGCCACCCACATACCCTTGTCCCCTACACATTGTCGTCCATGGCGAAAACCACATTCGGCTTGTGTTTGAGGAAATTCCATAGCCAAATGTTTTGACCAAACGCGATGGATTCAGACGATCTAACTTTCCCCAAAGACAAGGAGGTAGAAATGTTGTCCAGAGGGCATTCAGACAGCTCCAAACACGTTTTATAGTTGTTTGAGGATCTGCAAAACTACGAGATGCAAAGACATTGTGGGAGGTGATGATAGATTATGTGATCATGGACAATATGATTGTGGAGGATGAGGGTGTCAGAGTTCGCCAATCTCGATTTTGAGCACATGGTGATCCTATCCAACTTTCAGAGCATAATCCGGCGATGTTTGAGGATTTCATACAAATGCATAAACAGATTCGCCGTCGATCAACTCGTGAGCAACTTCAGAATGATCCGGCTGTGGGCACTTCGAGAATTGAACTAAAAATGTGTCTGAATAAGTTAAATTCAGATATGAACTATTTTATTGAAAAACTTTATAGTTGAATTTGCAATATTTTTATTGAAATTATTGTTGCACCGACATATTTGAACAACAAGATTATAGATGAAAGATGATGTTTATTTTCAATTATTTTGAGTGCTCCGGTTATACATATATAAATTAGGACGGACATTTGCTGCATCAGATTGGATGTAGTTTTTTAACACGGTATAGACATAGGCGCTCATACACACGCCGCATACGCCTACATATAGACGAAAACGTCTTCTCCCACTGACATCGTCAAAAGGCCTGAAATAAATTTAGAATAATCCGGGCACAAGTGTCAAATTTAGAACTTAAACTCTGATGAGGCAGGGATACCACTATCCCCTAACCATCCAACTGATGGATTGGATGTAGTTTGATGTGTATGTTTTGATTGCTCTTGCATCTTGCCAGCGTGGTGCTGGCGTATCTCACGCTGGAGGATGAGAAAGTAGACGATGTTTTCTACGAGCAAGAGGGCCTAGCATTTCTTGCCCTAAGAGCATCTACAGCCGGGCGTCCTAAATCCGCCTTAAACGCTTGGACAGATGACTCGGTCGGTTATGAAAATTTGACCTAGACGGGCTTTTCAAACGGGCTCAAACGTCCGGGCTGACCTGCACCCTTCATATCCAGCCCAAATATGGAGCGGATAAGGGTCGCCCGGGCGCGTCCGCCACGTTGGACTGATGACGGATGTCGGTGTCAAAACCGGCGGATCTCGGGTAGGGGGTCCCGAACTGTGCGTTCAAGGCTGATGGTAACAGGAGGCGGGGGACACAATGTTTACCCAGGTTCGGGCCCTCTCGATGGAGGTAATACCCTACTTCCTGCTTGATTGATCTTGATGATATGAGTATTACAAGAGTTGATCTACCACCAGATCGTAGAGCCTAAACCCTAGAAGCTAGCCTATGGTTGTGATTGTTGTTGTCCTACGGACTAAACCCTCCGGTTTATATAGACACCGGAGGGGGCTAGGGTTACACAGAGTCGGTTACAGAGAAAGGAATCTTCACATCCGAATCGCTAAGCTTGCCTTCCACGCAAAGGAGAGTCCCAACCGGACACATGACGAAGTCTTCTATCTTGTATCTTCATAGCCCAACAGTCCGGCATACGCATATAGTTCGGCTGTCCGAGGACCCCTTAATACAGCACTCCCTCAGTAGCCCCTGAACCAGGCTTCATTGACGATGAGTCCGGCGCGCAGATTGTCTTCGGCATTGCAAGGCGGGTTCCTTCTCCGAATACTCCAAAGTAGATCTTGAACATAAGAATCGTGTCCGGCTCTGCAAAACTAATTCCACATACCGCGGTAGAGAGTATAATATCCCACGAGTCCAATCTGCTGACAAATCATAGCGTGACCTCACGCCACGACCCGGTCTTTATTCGAACCGTTTTTATCCTGCCTCTCCGTATTTCGAGGCGCGGTTTCATTGGCACGTCTTGTCGAATCAGAGATCGTGTCCCCTTATCATGGGATTCTCATCAATGCGGGCATGGGTAACCTAACCGTGCCATCAGCATGGCGCTTGGGAAACAAGCGAGTTTTAGGGCGAGCGGGGAGGCGCGCGATTTTTACTGCCTTTATAAAGGGATAAGGATTCCCCTCTTTCACCCACACCCTCTTCTTCCTCTGCCCATTCATTCTCGAGCTCCAACGCCCAAGCACCCATCTCTTCCGCCCAAAAAGCACTCCAATCATGTCCGGATCTGGAGCTGGAGGCAAGTGGATGGCCTCCTCCGTCAAGAAGGAGGACATCAAGAAGCTCCGGGAGGCCGGATACTTGTCCAAAGACATCGCTCATCGGCTTTCGGCCAAGGGGCAGATCATCCATACCCCGGAGCCCCAAGAAAGGGTGGTGTTTCTTCCCCACTTCATCCGCGGGCTGGGGTTCCCCCTCCACCCGTTTGTCCGCGGACTGATGTTCTATTACGAGCTGGACTTCCACGACTTGGCCCCCAACTCCATCCTCAAAATCTCGGCATTCATTGTCGTGTGTGAGGCCTTCCTCCGCATCCCTCCTCACTTCGGCCTATGGCTGAAGACCTTCAATGTGAAGCCAAAGGTGGTGAGTGGCCAACAAGCGGAGTGCGGAGGCGCCATGGTGGGCAAGATGCCCAATGTCACCTGGCCCGAAGGCTCCTTTGTAGAGATCGTAAAGGGGTGGCAATCAGGGTGGTTTTACATCACCGAACCGCGCGGCGCCAACTGGGCAGCGACCCCTGAATTTCGATTCGGAGTCCCCATGCGGCTCACCTCCTGGCAAGAGAAGGGTTTAGCCTGGGGGGCAGCGGAAGAAGTGACTGGGCTCCAGACATGTGTCCAGAACATGATTGACAAGAAAATCAAGCTTGTCAACGTGATCCAGGTCAAGCTCTTCCGCCGGATTCTTCCGTGCGAGAGCCGGACTTGTAATTTGTGGGAGTTTGACCCGGACAAGCAGCAGACGCTGCTGGAGCTCTTCGATACGACACACGAAGACATCTGGAAGGTGCTTTTTAAGGCCGGCGAGGTACCACCGCCCACGTCCGAAGACCACGGGCTTAGCGCAAAACGCCGGGCTAATCCGGTAAGTTCTTTTATGTTTGCAAGATATACCTTTTGCCGGCATATCCGTGGGAGGAACCTAAGCCTCCATGCCAATTTCTCAGGCCTGGGTAACGATAGCGGAGCAGATCGAATGTCCGGCTCCGCTGCCCGAAGATCCAGAAATGCCTCTTCTGACGAAGATGCTATTTCCGGCGCCTTATGAGGTGCCGGAGAAGAAAACCAAGAAGGGGGCCAAGGGGACCAAAGGTGGTCTCCGACGCAAGGACGTTTCGGACGTGACATCCGAAGACGCCGAGGCGCACTCCTCCGCCGAAGATGACGGGGAGGAGGAGGAGGCCTGTCCCCCCCCCCCCCCCCCCGGGAAAAAGAAGAGGAAGGCCTCCACACATGGGGAGGCCGAGGCGCCCAAGAAGGGAAAAATATCTCTTCCGGACTACTCCGCCGCAGCCACCAATAGCAGCAAGGAGTGGGGGCCCAGGGTCAAGCTCCTGGCCAAATCGTAAGTATCCGGACACGATAATATTTCCGGTTTTTTCACTTTATCGTTTTTTAATGTGTTAGACCATGCATCTACAGTCCGGCCCAATCCAACATCGAGCTCTCCTCCTCTTCGAAGGGGTCGTTGGATCCGTCGGTGATGAACAACGGGTCCCTTCCAACGGCCACCTCCCATAAGGCCGCGGACAACACCGAGGTGTTGTCCCGAAGGATACCGGGCCAAGGGGAGGCCGTTCTAGTGATGCCGGAGGAAAGAAGTCCGGTTGCCGAGCACATGGGGGGAAAGACCCCTAGAGACCCAGACGATGAGGGACGAGTCCAGTTCGGCCCTCAGCCGGATACAACTCCGGAGACCCAAGTGGCTCCGGATTCGGGCATGCAGCCTTTCCCGAACGAGGGGGGCAAGCCGCCTCCGCCGGTGACCTCTGTCCATCTAGAGGCACCGGATTGATGACTGGAAGCGCTACACAGCGCTTCCCAATCCGCCAAAAACGGACTGACCGAAACCTGCCTTAGCCTTCTAACAGGCTTTGAGGTAAGTAATATAGTTGTAAAAGAATATCACCTTGTAGACAGTAGCCCCTGATGCTCTATTCGGTGTTCGGAAAGAAAAACCAAACAGAGGATCAAAATAAATTTCGCAGGAGTCTAACATAACATGTCTATGTGAATAAGCAGGCGTCGCTTCTAGCCGCTGCCGCTCATACTGCAGAGGTCTCCGGCTTGACGCGCAATCTGGAGCGGGCCAAGGAAGAACTCGGCCTCGTGAAGAAACAACTGGAGGACAGCCAAGGTATGCACTAATCGACGCTTTATATTTAGGAAGGATGAAAGGTTCGCACTGACTGAAGTGTCATGCACTTTATTAGGGGCCACGACCGAAGTAGCGGCCCTCAAGAAGGCGTTGGCCGAGGCCGAGGACAAAGCGGCTAAGGAACGCGCCGCGCGCGAGAAGCAGGAGGCCCGGGTCAGCGAGGTCCAGCAAGTGCTCCAGGACGCCGTCAAAAAGTACGAGTCCTTGGAGCGTAATTCGAAGACTCAAGAGTCCGAACTTGCCAAGGCCCGCCAGAGCGTGCAAGATGCCCGAGCCGAAGCCCAGAGCGCCCTCCAGGAAATCCAGGCGGCCCAGAAGATCGCGGTGGGTAAGGCCTTTATTATGCAAAGCAAGTGTGTGAAGGAAGCGTTCCTTTTACTTACCCGAATTTGGATTTTTCCAGGAGCGTTTGCGGATCTGCCGCGCAGCATATCAGATGCTGCAGAGTTCTTTCGAGCCGAAGAAGGGAGCTCTACGGAGAAGCTGTTCTGGTCTCAATACCTTGGATCAGAACATCCGTCGCCCCTTAGCGACCAGCTAAAGCAGTTGGTCGAGCTGCACAAGGCAGCTGAACTGGCCATGAAGGACCTAATAGTCCAACTATGGCATGCCGAGCTCATGCCCAGTAGCTACTTCGGACTCGTGAAGCGGCTGGTCAGTGCGTGCCCTCGGCTTGATGTCGTCAAGCGATCGGTCTACATTGAAGGTGCACGGATGGCTTTTGCCCGCGCCAAGACGCACTGGGCGAAGATGGATGCCATGAAGTTGATGACTGAGGGTCCGCCCGAGGGCAAGGAGCATCGCAAGCCCGAGAAGTACTATGACAGTGTCACGGAGGGATCCCGGCTTGTAGCGGAGCAATGTGCCAATGATATCATTTTCCCATGAAAGCATTATTTTATCCTGTCTTGTAATATGGAACGAGGTCTTTATGTAATATAATGCTTGTTATTTAAAATTTTACCTCCTGTGCGGCCGTTTATGAAATCTGAGAGTTGGCCAGTCGTCGGCTTCTACCCCCACGTAGCTAGTACAGGGGTGTTCGGGATAAATCTAAACACTCTTTATCCAAATTTTTGGTTCTTTAAGGAGGTGTTTAACGCAACGAACAAGGCAATCGGACTATACAGCTTTATCACCCTCACTTAGCCATAGGAGTTCTATAATTTTAAATTTTGGCGTAGCCCCTGGTATTCGGAAGGCCGAAGTTGGGGCGCTATACACGCCTAATCGGACAAAAACCGATTCCTCACATAAAGCAGAAAAAATCTCTAGCGATTTGAAAACCTCTCGAACAGCTGACCAGCTCTCGCCGCATCATGACAGTCAGTTTTCGGTTTTCTCTACTGAGGCGCTCGTCCAGAAGAACCGGGACACAATCGCAGTAGTTCTCCCTTTACTACCCTAGCCGATATAGCGGAACGTAGGGTAGCAAGCACAGGAGCCGGGCAACCCAACTATTGACCAAAGACATGATTCGGAGCCGATGCATATAATGCTATAAGTTCGGGGTGCCGAACTATACTGTAAAAGTGTTCGGACTTTCTTGCCGTGTTATGGGGTACAATGAAGCCCCTGGCGAATTAAGGCGTACCAGGATGTACGGGTGCAATTGAAAATAAAATAGACAAGGAAAAGTTTAAGTAATGAGCAGACGCTGCAGATTATTTTTCATTGTAAGTTGATTGATACGTCAAGGCGTATCTGTACAAAGTAGTGCAATAAGCAAATAAGGTTATTTAACATGCCAGGACCAAGAGCGAGCTGCGTGCGGGTATATAAAACAAGTATGGCGATCGTTTAGCAAAGACCACCTGGGTATTCCTTTGTACGTCCGAGCCCCTAGCTTTCTTGGTGTATACGTCCCACGATGGGTCCGGCCGGTGATCAGGTTTATCAGAAAAAGCCTTGAGAGGTGAAAAAACCTGAAAGAAAAAGAAACGGTGAAGGTCTAGCAATGCCTCCGTCCATGCCCATGGTATTTTAAGTGCATAGTTGTGTACGCGCGGCACGAATTTCACCGCTTTATTGGGGCTAGGACGAAGGCCGAATTGCTAGCTGAGCTCTGGACGAGCCGGACGGTTCTGTTGCAGAGTAGCTCGGACTTGCTTGATGGAGTCAGGGGGCTTTATTGCCGAATTAAGGTTTTGCCTAAAAAGGCTATTCTATACCTCTGCTGCAAGGGCCGCAGTGTGCTCCTCAGTATGGAGGAGCGCTCCATATTTCCATTGACTGTTATAACACCGCGAGGTCCGGGCATTTTGAGCTTAAGGTAAGCATAGTGCGTCACCGCATTGAAACGAGCGAATGCGGTTTGTCCGAGCAGTGCGTGATAACCACTGCGGAAGGGGACGATGTCGAAGAGTAATTCTTCGCTTCGGAAATTATCCGGGGAACCGAAGACCACTTCCAGTGTGATTGAGCCCGTACAGCAGGCCTCTACACCTGGTGTGACACCTTTAAAGGTGGATTTTGTGGGCTTGATCCTTGAGGGATCAATACCCAGTTTGCGCACTGTATCCTGATAGAGCAAGTTCAGGCTACTACCGCCGTCCATGAGGACGCGTGTGAGGTGGAATCCGTCAATGATAGGGTCTAGTACCAGCGCGGCTGAACCACCATGACGGATACTAGTCGGGTGGTCCCTTCGATCAAAAGTGATCGAACAGGAGGACCACGGGTTGTATTTTGGGGCGACTGGCTCCATGGCGTAGACGTCCCTTAGTGCGCGTTTCCGTTCCCTTTTGGGGATATGGGTAGAATATATCATATTCACCGCTTTAACTTGGGGAGGAAACTTCTTCTGTCCCACTGTGTTTGGCGGCCGGGGTTCCTCGTCGTCGTCACTTTGCGATCCCTTTTCCTTGTTTTCAGCATTTAACTTGTCGGCCTGTTTGAAGACCCAACATTCTCTGTTGGTATGATTGGCTGGTTTATCGGGGTGCCGTGGATTTGGCATGGACGATCGAGTATGCGGTCCAGACTGGACGGGCCCGGCTTGTTTTGTTTAAATCGATTTTTCCGCTGACCGGACTTGGAGCCACTGAATCCGGCATTGACGGTCGTGTCTTCGATGTTATCGCCATTATTTCGACGCTTGTGTCTGTTGCGTCGGGGCTTGCCGTTGCTATCTCTGGCTTCAGAAGTGCCAGGTTTGCTTGAGGTGCTGTTGCTACGAGCTAGCCAGCTATCCTCGCCCACACAAAAGCGAGTCATGAGCGTCGTAAGGGCTGCCGTGGACTTCGGCTTCTCTTGCCGAGGTGTCGGGCGAGCCACTCGTCGCGGATGTTATGCTTAAAGGCCGCTAGGGCTTCGGCATCCGGACAGTCGACGATTTGGTTCTTTTTAGATAAGAACCGAGTCCAGAATTTCTTGGCTGACTCTCCGGGCTGTTGGATTATATGACTTAGGTCATCGGCATCCGGAGGTCGGACATAAGTGCCTTGGAAGTTGTCAAGGAATGCATCTTCCAGGTTCTCCCAACTGCCAATACTGTTTTTGGGCAGACTGTTCAACCAGTGCCTAGCTGGTCCCTTGAGTTTTAGCGGGAGGTACTTGATGGCATGGAGGTCATCGCCGTGGGCCATATGTATATGGATAAGGAAGTCCTCGATCCATACCGCGGGATCTGTTGTTCCATCATCTGATTCAATGTTTACGGGTTTAAACCCTTCTGGGAATTCATGCTCCATTACTTCATCAGTGAAGCAGAGGGGGTGTGCGGCACGTCTGTGTCGGGCTATGTCGGGACGTAGGTCGGATGGAGCCGGTCTGCGGTATTCAGCCCGGACAGTTTTGTGCTTGTTATATCCGGCTTGGTGGCCGTCGTTGCATGTTGGGGCGCACCCCCGTAATCCGTAGATCGATCTGGTTTGTCCTGCTCTATTTTCCAAATCGTACCGCAGGTCATGTGTGTATCCCCGAGCTGTTGTGTTTATATTTGTTCGGCGAGGCAGTGCCGGCTGGTGCTCGGGCTGAATTGCCGTTTTATCTCGGCCACGCGATGGTCGATCAGCCGCATTATGCGCTAGTAGTGCTGGCTCCAACGCCTCGTCATCGAATTGAGGTAGCAATTTGCGCTTCGGGTAACTTTTGGTTGGGCGTTCGAGTCCGTATTCCTCGGCTGCCAGGACTTCGGTCCATCTATCAGTGAGCAGATCTTGATCAGCTCGAAGCTGCTGCTGCTTCTTCTTCAGGCTTTTTGTAGTGGCTATAAGCCGGCGCTTGAAACGCTCCTGCTCAAGGGGATCCTCAGGCACGATAAATTCTTCGTCGCCGAGGCTCACCTCGTCCTCGGAGAGGGGCATGTAATTGCTATCTTCCGAGTCGTCGTTCACGGCCTGTTCATCGGGGCTGGCTCACCCATCTTCCCGTCCAGCCTGTTCGAAACTTGGCCTGGCGGGGTCTTCGTTGTCTTCGGCATCGTCCGGAGTGCTATTCTCTCTTGTGCCGGTATCGCTGTTTTTACCATGGCGTGATTTAGAGCGGCGTCGCTGACATCGGCGCTTAGACTGCTTCTCAGGAAGTTTATCCTCCACTGGATCTTTTATGTCATCGCCATTGTCTTCTTTGGGTATATCCACCATGTATATATCGTATGAGGAGGTGGTTGTCCAGCGCCCTGTGGGCGGTGGTTCCTGTTCTTCTCCGGCATCGTCGTCCATACCGTAGATGTCTTCGGAGTCGAAGTCAAGCATGTCGGTCAAATCATCGACAGTGGCTATCAAGTGGGTGGTGGGTGGGTAACGAAGTTCTTCGTCGTCCGCTTCCCACTCAAGCCGAACATAGTTCGACCAAGGATCTCCTGACAAGGAGAGAGACTTTAATGAGTTTAACACATCGCCTAAGGGTGAGTGTTGGAAGATGTCTGCGGAGCTGAACTCTAAGATCGGCGCCCCGTCAGATTCGATGGGTGCGGATACACGCGGTCCGAAGCCTATGGCCGGAGATGAGTCCGAGGTTCCGATGACACATGCCTCGTTGGAGGTCAGATCTGTGTTCGGCTCTAGCGCCGTTGAGTCCACGGCTTCTGTGGTGAGGTTGAGCCTCCCTCCCTCGGATGGCGCGCTCTGCTCTGGATCTAGGGCCAGTGCGGTTACAGGCGCGATCTCCCGCACATAGTCCGATGACAGATTTAGGTCATGTTCACCGTGGCGGCGGGGCGCGGCTGTCATAGGCTCGAATCCGTCGAAGATCAAGTCTCCGCGGATGTCGGCGGTGTAGTTCAAGCTTCCAAACCTGACCTGATGGTCAGGGGCGTAGCTGTCGGTCTGCTCCAGATGGCCAAGCGAGTTGGCCCGCAGTGCGAAGCTGCCGAATACGAAGATCTGTCCGGGGAGAAAACCTCCACCTTGGATGGCGTTGTTGTAGATGATTGAAGGAGCCATCAAGCCTTATGGTGGCGACACAGTGGAACTCTCAATGAAAGCACCAATGTCGGTGTCAAAACCGACGGATCTCGGGTAGGGGGTCCCGAACTGTGCGTCTAAGGCTGATGGTAACAGGAGGCGGGGGACACAATGTTTACCCAGGTTCGGGCCCTCTAGATGGAGGTAATACCCTACTTCCTGCTTGATTGATCTTGATGATATGAGTATTACAAGAGTTGATCTACCACGAGATCGTAGAGGCTAAACCCTAGAAGCTAGCCTATGGTTGTGATTGTTGTTGTCCTACGGACTAAACCCTCCGGTTTATATAGACACCGGAGGGGGCTAGGGTTACACAGAGTCGGTTACAGAGAAAGGAATCTTCACATCCGAATCGTCAAGCTTGCCTTCCACGCAAAGGAGAGTCCCAACCGGACACGGGACGAAGTCTTTTATCTTGTATCTTCATAGCCCAACAGTATGGCATACGCATATAGTCCAGCTGTCCGAGGTCCCCTTAATCCAGGACTCCCTCAACGGAGTCCCACGCCGGATCGCCTAGAAACCAGCGGTCCGACGGACGTCTCCTCTGGTGCGGGTGTGAACGCCGCGTGGCACTGTTCTAGCTCACCGCCCGAGGCCAAATTTGGCTATTTAACCCTGTTGGCGTCCCCCAGCCCTAGCCCATCCACCTCCTCTCTCCCGTTCAAGGGCTCTTCCCACGCTCTCCAGCTTCGCCATGGTCCGGAAGAAGATAACCGCCTACGCTATGCTCATGCCGGGCGCCGGTACCAGATCGAGCGGGAGGTCCGTGCGAGGCACGCCGTGCGTGCCGTGCTCATAACTGTCGTGCTGCCTCCGGACTCGCCGGAGCCGGAGGAGGAGGAGAAGAAGTAGCAGGAGGAGGAGGAGGAGGAGGAAGCAGCAGCCGGCTCCGATGGAGGTGGCGGATCCGGAGGAGGCCGAGGCGGAGCAGCCGGAGCAGGAGATCTCGTCGGCTCTTGTCTTCAACATGGAGGACGCGGAGGCGGAGTTTGCCATCCCCCAAGTGGACAAGATGGTGGATTAGCATGCCATTTTGGAGTCTATCCAGGATGAGGCATATGTGGGGGCCAACCAGCGCTTCATCCGGCAGGAATGGGCGGCGACCAACGCCCTCTTCGACGAGGTCGAAGCAGAGATGGATACAGAGGCCGACGCAGAGGAGCCAGGGCGGCGGCCGCCTCCCATGTATCCGGAGCCGGGCACAAAGATAGTGGACATATGTGACGATGACTAGGCTAGTTGACCTACGTAACGTGGATTTTTTTTTCTTTTCATACTTTTGTATGAATTTAAGATTTTTAGTATGAGATATCCAGATGCAGATGAACACATTTGAGGACGGACCTGCCCGCGCACGTGTCCGGTCATTTAAGGGTCCGGATTTGCCTAGCCCGACCCTAAATGTTGTAATTAGGGTTAGTACTGAAGACACATTTATCCACTCATCTCTCTTTGAGAATCTACGTTTAGGCTTCCTTTGGTTTGTGGGATAGGAATTTTATGGAAATAAGAAAATCATAGAAAGTAAGATGACATGCATCTCAATTTCAATAGAGAAAGAAATGTCGTTTAATGAAAAGGATAGGAATTTTTTCATTAAGCCTAGGCTAATGTTTTTTTCCTTTAAAATGTGAAGGATTGATTCCTATCCTACAGGAATATGAATCCATTCTATAAACCAAAGGGCTTCAAAGGAATTTTTCCTTTGCAAATCCTATCCTATAAAATTCTTGCGAAATTCCTACAAACTAAAGAAGGTCTTAACGTTTTGCTTCCAACATGGCATGTGAACCAAGGATCCGTGTAACGGGCGCGGTTAGTGCGTGGTCTCCCGCGTGGGAATCCATTTGTTTTTGAGGGAATCCTGACACTGTTATTTTTCTAGAGTACCTTTTCCCTGTATACCGTGTCACACGCATGACCAGGCAAGCCGTGTCGCCTAAACCCGGTGCAAAAGTTAGTCCCCCGACATGTAGATATCTCACTTTGTCTGCTTCCCTGGCTTCGAATTTTTTAAGCCCCCCTACTTTCTAACTTTTGAATGCCGACTTTATTTTTTTCTCGACTTCAATAATAGTACATATTGAGAATTAAAAAAATTAAAATTTGATATTTCAAGTTTTTTAGAAGTTAAACTTTCAGAATTTTAGTTTTTTAGGGATTCCAAACTTTTGGGAAAAAAATCAACTCTCTCAATATTGACACTTTCAAATACAAATTCATATAAGAGAGACACAGATGGTGGCATCCGCTAGATTGTAACCATTTGCATGCTTGTAAAGAGAGTGCAGGAGGGATAAGAGCATCTACAGCCATATTGGGCAAATTCGACCACACAAACGCCCGCGGACGCGTTCGGGAGTGTCCATGGTTACTGACCGGCCACGCTTTATATTTCGTCTTTCACACTCGCGTCCCTCGTATTCTAAACCTCAAAGCTATGCAGTTCATGCAACACTACGTAAAACGCATGACCATAGCGCAGTTCATCGGATTTGCCGGACAAAAGAAACATGATTCATCGGAGTTTAATGGCGGACAGTGCAAATCCAAACTACAAACTTGTGAAACATAGATAAAATATAAACAGAACGAGGAAGGGCGGAGGAAATCACCATTTTCACGCTGGCCCCTTCCCCTTCCGGCCGTCTGCGCGGTTGTGCCCCTCCTCCATGTAGGCGTCGGCGTGCGGAGGCGCGTCGTCGTAGGAGCTGGAGGTGGAGCCGTCCGTCATATCCAATTTGGAGCTGCACCTCGTGCTCGACAGCCTGCGGAGCAAGCGGTGCTACTCCTTCGCATGGCGGGCTGCCGCCTCCTTTGTTGCCTTGCGCTTTGACATCTTGATAGCGAGTCGGAGCGCCTTGGAACCATGCATCTGTCTCAACGGTCATGAGCGACCGGCGGAGGACAGAAGCGAGGAGCGTTGCCTCAGGACCGACCGGCGCTCACACGCGGACGGTGCGCGGACATCGAGTCGGACGCCACTGCCCTCTCCCTCGCCCGCTGCCACTCGGGTCGGGCTGCTCGTGCCTCTGACTCGGGCGTCCGAGTGCGCGCCGACCCCACCGCGGGCACGAGGACCCAGCGGTGGCCGGGCACCACCTCCGGAGTAGAGGGTGCTGGTGGTGGGCGGCGTACCTAGAGGAGCGGAGCGGAGTTGCTAGAGCTGCGCGCCGGGCAGAAAGGGCCGGCGACGTCGCCGATGCTGCGTTGACGGGTGTCGGGTGCTAACGAAGTGGATCCGCCGCTGTCGTATCCTCCTTGGTCGACGACCGAACGCCTCAATGCGATGCGGAGGGCGATCTCCTCCACATCGTTGGGGTCTGCTTCGCGCAGCAGGCTAGACCAGTCGTCGTCGGAGCCGGACTCCCCACCGGAGACAGCGCTGCTTCGGACAACGGCCATCGGATGCGTTTGGAGGGGATCGGAAGTGGAGTGGACGGAGAGGGGAGTGAAGTGGAGTCCAGATTGACTGCGGTCTAGGGTTTTCCGGACGGCGATATTAGTGGGGCAGCCGTGGGCCAGGCCGGGCCAAGTCGACGTGGCGGGCGCGCCCGGACCTTCTCATATTCGCCCCATATTTGGGTTGGATATGAGGGGTGCCAGTCAGCCCGGGCGTTTGAGGGCGGTTTGAGAGACCCGGTTGGGTCGAAATGTACCGCGGGCGACCTGCCCGGGCGTTTGGGACGAGTTTGAGGGGTCCGGTTGTAGATGCTCTAAGGGCAACTCCAAAGCGACGACCCGTTTCGTCCGCTCACGTCTGTTTGGCTTGCTGCAAACAAAAATGCTGGCCCAACACGCCGATCCATTCCCAAAACGCGTCCGCGCAGACCCATTTCTGGCATGCGTCCGCTCGGTGTCTGCCGCGTCCCCACATGGCGGCCGGTCAACTACCTCCCGCGTCTTTATTAATGACGACCATCGACCGCAGGCCCACGCGTCAACGACGACAGGCATCTTTTTTTTATCCGAGCGTGCGGGGGGGGGGGGGGGGGGGGGCGGCCTCATCCTCTTCCACCCTCCCGTCCCCATCTAGCCACCCTGCTGCTCCCCCGCCGATGACAACCCTGGCCTAGCGTGCACCACCATGGGCTTCTTCGGCGGCAAGAACAAGGGCAAGGCCCCCACCGGCTCTTTGCGCGCGCACGCGCTTCCCCCGCCTCCGCCGGCGTCTGCCCGCCCGGCGAGGCGGAGGCTCAACGTCCCAATGCACCAGGCGAGGTGGCACTGGGAGAACCGTGTCCCCCTCCCGTACCCCGACGTGACCCTGCCACATGGTTGGCATTTGGATCCAGAGAGGATCCAAGTGCCGCGGTTGGCGCGGGTGCACACGGAGGAGGTGCAGTGCCGGCGGGAGCTACTCACCCTGGAGCAGCGCCTCAACCCCGTCTACACACCAGACTCTCCTGATTGGGAGGTCTGGTTCGCCCTCGAGCACGAGGAGCAGCACCGGCGCAACGTCCAGCACGTGCGAGCTGGCACCCTGCCGCCCCCTCCCGTCGTGCGCGATGAGGACCTGGAGGAGGGCGCCGCCTACCAGGCGACGCTGGTAGCTTCCCTACAGGAAAGCGCTGAGGAGGAGCGGTGCAAAGCGGAGGAGGAGGAGGCTACGTACCAGGCGCGCCTGTCGGAGGCCATCATACTCTCCGATTCTGGGGACTGCATCCTGCCGCTGTCCCCTGCAAGCATGAGCCGGCGCCGTTCCTTGTGTCGGCGCCCCAGTGGTTCAGCTAGGATGGAGTGGTGTGCCAGTGGGTCAGCGCGCCACTGATCTAGCTTGGGGCGATGCCGACGCGGGAGAAGCTCCGGCTCCGGTGAGGGCAGGGCTCCGGCGGCGCTCGAGTCTTGGGCGCGGCAAGGGCAGAGGCTCCGGCGGCGACGAGGGGGAAGAAGAGAGTGGGGAATTGGGGAGGAATAGGAAGAGAAAGGGAGCCCGGGCTGTGGCCAAGGGCAACAAGGCATTGGGTGGCAGGGGCTTGCCTTGGATGTGCTAGCAGCTGGCTAATGGAAAAATTGAGCAAGGATTTCCTTTTTTGGGGGTGAGGCTCTTGCCTCTTTTCTACCTCTTGATCTTTTTGTACAGTTGTTTTTGTTGTGTTGATATTTTTGGCTTGTGCCTTCTTGATTGCTGATTGCGAGTGATGCGGGTTATACTTTCTTTTGCCTAAAATAATGTACATGCGATTAAAAAGTTGAAATGAATAAGATCATTTCGGAAAATACCCCCGATTCATAATAATTGTCGCTGTTTTGAACTAAACCGAGTTCAAAACTGCGACACTTATTTTGGATTGGAGGGAGTAATACATATGAGTATGACAGTATAGATAACCCGGTACTCCCTCCGTTTCTAAATAGAAGTCTTTTTAGAGATTTCAATATGGATTACAATACGGATGTATATTACTACATACGGAGTAAAATGAGTGAAATCTCTAAAAAGACTTATATTTAGGGACGGTGGGAGTAGTTCATAAGTTAGTGCAACCAGGTTGCTCATAACTCAATACAAACGACCGTCATGACAGTAGATAATGATGAAGGTGGGGAGGTTAGTTGACGAGTACCACGCGGAGATCTTGCTCCTATGCATATACGAGTGTAAAGCACAACATATGCAGAGATCGAACCATCATCATACAGAGCGCCATACGACTTTGTGTACCCGGGCAAGTAATTTTTCTCCAAAACTTCAAATGTTCAACTGAACTTAGAGAAAATTTTGATTTTGATTTGAAGAATTGGCAGTTGAATTTGAAATCGAATTCCTAAGCAACGATGTTTCGGATCACACGTAGACATAGTCATGCTGATTTAGGATGGGAGGTTAAGGAGGTAACTGAAGCATCGTGTGCTGTTCGATTGCGTTTTCAGAAAAAGAAAAGATAATCGATTCAGAAACAAGCAGGCAGTACTGTGTTGATAATTGAAATCGATTTCTCAATAGAACAGAAAAAAGGTCCAGTCGTGATGATTGGAGGGATTAAGGACAGTAGGCAGAGTGTAGTCCAGCCAGGAATATTCTCTGGGACTATGATGGCCGTATGATGGTGGCCAAGATGACTGATCAAACAAAGACTTTTGCAAAGCAACAACTGAATGGAGTTTGATAGTACTATGATGAGTTGCTAATGATGGTTAGAGGGATTGTCTAGTACAGTATAACACTTTTTGTGTCATGGAGTGTGGAGCAATTTGTTTGCTATGCCTTTTGTCCCTTTGGCACTCTGCAATTCTGCATTGTGCGCTTGCTTTTGGTCCATCGGCTCAGATCTGAAAGAAAAACTTGGCCCTAGGCCACACCACACTCGCCTGCTTTATCCCCCGTCAGGATTAGCATGAAGGAATCTCTTTCCATAGTCACCGACTCAATCGACTCAACATGCTGAATTTTGCTATGCGTCTGGATCCATGTACCTGGTTCTCTCAGAGAACTAGTGCTTGAACAGAGGTATCTTCAGCAGTAGTTAAACTAAAATCTGAATCGAGTTTAGTGTTCTTCTCTTCTGCATGTGCACAACCAAGTTACGGCCGTGTTTTCCTCTCTCACGTCTGTGCACAACCAAACTTTTTTTTGGCAATTGCATGCATGCAGATGTTTTCTTTTTCATGCAGGGACGTAACTTTGACATTGCTTTGGCCCCGTTTGCACGCAGTGCACTTTTTGCCTCATGTTGTCATTGGTCTATCAAATTGGTTTCACTTTTGTATTGGCTCATCATTTTCGCAAGTGGGATCTCGATTTTGTTTCCCACTCCCTCCGTTCCATAATGTACTAGTGATTGGCTAGTAGCCTTTGCTTGAGTTTACCTTCTGCCGGATCGCCTGGTGGTTTCCATGTTTTCCCCCCTTTAATCACCTTCCTCCGCTTTCTTGTGCGTCCTTTTCGCTTTGATTTTCACGGCATCCACGTTATTCCTTTTGAGCATGCTAACCGACAAAACAGGGCACTAAACAATTTCTAACTATATGATGATTTGGCTAGGATCATCAACAGAACTTTTTAAAAAGTTTAATTACTGAACCTCGTTAAATTCTTTTTTTAGGGTTTGATATAACTCTGCTCTGCCTCATAGTCCCTCTGTAAACAAAAGATCTTATATGTGTTTATAGAGGGAGTACTTTTATCTATGTGATGGACAGAGTATACCGTATCCTTCCGTTTGCGTGCAGTCTCACGCGTCCCTGATGGTGGAGGAGCGGGGCACGTTGTGCCGGTGGTTAAAATACGAGAAGCTGACTCTGAAGGCGTGCAAGGACCCGGCAAAAAACCGACGGATCCTGATAAGAACGGCCGTGCAGGTGCTATCCTCGCAGCAGCCGCCCAAGTTTGGGACTCGGGAGCTCGCTGTCAGCACTGAACGAGGAGATGGAGACGCTAAGGCTGAGGGTGTGTTTGGATTGCAACCAATAGCAACCATACAAAAAATTTGCAAGCCCATAAAAATTGGTTACTGTGCTACTAGAAAATCTTTTTCTTTCCCTTAGCCCATGTGCTGCTCCTGTAGGCGGCCCGGGTGCCAACCTAACCGCCACCATCCCTCAAAAAGAAAAAAAACCTAACCGCTGCAGTGCCGGGCTCCACTCCTGCACCGGCTCTCCTTCCCTCGACGACAACATAGTGGCATGGATTTGGGTTAAGTGTTATCTCAGTTATCTGCATAAGGTTTCAAGAAGAGAGGTCGAGCTGCCAACAACGGTGATAAGTGCTCATCTAGTTTCAAAAATGGCTCAGACACTTTAAAATGTTTGCGAATTAAAAAATGTGCTTTAATGTTTAAAAAAATCTAGTTTTTAACATGTTCCCATGGTTAAAAAAGGAAAAAGGAAAAATAAAAGATTAGAAACCAGAAACAAAAGAAATCCTGAAGAAAACACAAAAAACTGATAAGAGAACCAGTGGAAACCAAACACAATAAAAATCATTAAATTGGCCGGCTAATATGAGACCGGCTATGTCTCGTTTATAATGAGCCACAAGCTCGACTTGCATCAGGCATCTTTACCAGCTGACCCAAGTAGCTTGCTGTAGGTTTGTTTATTTTTCTTCTCATTTTTTTTCATTTTTTTCTTTCTTCATATTTTTGTAAACATTATGAGTGTATATATTCAAGAACTTAAAATTTACATAAATATATATAAACCATGAATTTAATAAATGTTAGCAGAGTGTAAAAAAGTTATTAGCGTTATTTTAAAAATGTTGTGGCATTTAAAAAATGTTCATGCGTTTCAAAAGAAATGTGTGTGACATATCTAAAAAAGCTATACAATGTAAAACAATGTTCATGTAATTCGAAAAAATGTTTTGTACTATTGGAAATGTACATTGCATTCACTAAAAATGTTATGAATTTCAGAAATATGTTCATGGCATTATTAAGATATGTTTATAAATGGTAAACAAACGTTCAAATAGTAAAAATGTGTTTTTATCATTAAAAATAAATTTTAACTTGTTTTTTACTTTTTAACATGTATTCAAAATAGTAAAACATGTATTTGGAAAAATTATGTATTTAAAACTATTAAGGATATGTAAAAAATGTTTTAGTTGTATACGAAAAAATGTACAAGTGTATATGATAAAAAATAGATATCAAAACATATGTTTGAGAAAATAATATAATCATGTATTTGATAATACTAAACGGGTGTAAAAAAATTCCTAATGCATCCAAAAAATATGGAATGGGTTGAAAAAATATGAAAAATAAAATAAAATGAACTTTTTTAAAAATCTAAAAAAACACAGAAGAAATGAAGAAAAGGAAGAAAAAAAATGAGAAAAACGATAAAACGAGCAAGAAAGATAAGCTGTGAAAAAATGATTAAACAACCACAGGGAAAAGAAAACTAGTGGGCATCTACAGTACTGGGTTGGTCCAGTAGCGACGCGCCAAAGGTGTGCCAGAACTACATTTCGTAACGAAAGAGAAATCGCCCTGGCGAGACAATACGAGAGATGCTAGACCTACGTAAATATTGCTACGTAATTAATGTAATGAACCAGGTGGACGAATACGATTGGAGATTAGAGGAGGACGGGCGATCCCTGAAATTGGGGCCTCCTAGGATCGCAATTCCTGACGCTTCAGGCGCTAAAAGGTAATCTTTATGTCTCGCTTATAACGAGACGTAGGGAAGGCTCAGTACAAGAGCTGCTGTCCGAATGGGCCCTCCCAGTAGAGGCCCGGCCTCTACTGCATTTTTCTTCTTCTTCTTCCTTTTTTCGCTTTTCTGCTTTTTTCACTTTTACATGGATTTCAAAATATACTAAATATATCATTATAAAAATTACTTTACATACATAATTGAAAAATGTTAATCATCTATGTATAAAAATACATTCCTAATGTATACAAAAAATATAGAATATGTATGAAAAATTCAACATCAAAACATATATGTTTGAGAAACCTTAATCTTGTATTTGAAAAATTGTTCAACGTGTAAAGCTTTCTTGTATTTAAATAAAGGATTGTGATAACTGTCAACCATGTGGCAGATTGCAAAAAGTACCGCACCTCCCAAACGAACCCCCTCCTTCAATCCGATTTTCTCCTCCCCGCACACGAGGTTGCGTGCTCTCCCCGGTTTTCTGGGTCGCTGCACCCGCACTATCAGTAGTTTAAAAAAGGCAAAACACAGGCCTTACAAGGAAATTGGGGCCTCCTAGGATCGCAATTCCTGACGCTTCAGGCGCTAAAAGGTAATCTTTATGTCTCGCTTATAACGAGACGTAGGGAAGGCTCAGTACAAGAGCTGCTGTCCGAATGGGCCCTCCCAGTAGAGGCCCGGCCTCTACTGCATTTTTCTTCTTCTTCTTCTTCTTCCTTTTTTCGCTTTTCTGCTTTTTTCACTTTTACATGGATTTCAAAATATACTAAATATATCATTATAAAAATTACTTTACATACATAATTGAAAAATGTTAATCATCTATGTATAAAAATACATTCCTAATGTATACAAAAAATATAGAATATGTATGAAAAAATTCGACATCAAAACATATATGTTTGAGAAACCTTAATCTTGTATTTGAAAAATTGTTCAACGTGTAAAGCTTTCTTGTATTTAAATAAAGGATTGTGATAACTGTCAACCATGTGGCAGATTGCAAAAAGTACCGCACCTCCCAAACGAACCCCCTCCTTCGATCCGATTTTCTCCTCCCCGCACACGAGGTTGCGTGCTCTCCCCGGTTTTCTGGGTCGCTGCACCCGCACTATCAGTAGTTTAAAAAAAGGCAAAACACAGGCCTTACAAGGAAATTGGGGCCTCCTAGGATCGCAATTCCTGACGCTTCAGGCGCTAAAGGTAATCTTTATGTCTCGCTTATAACGAGACGTAGGGAAGGCTCAGTACAAGAGCTGCTGTCCGAATGGGCCCTCCCAGTAGAGGCCCGGCCTCTACTGCATTTTTCTTCTTCTTCTTCTTCTTCCTTTTTTCGCTTTTCTGCTTTTTTCACTTTTACATGGATTTCAAAATATACTAAATATATCATTATAAAAATTACTTTACATACATAATTGAAAAATGTTAATCATCTATGTATAAAAATACATTCCTAATGTATACAAAAAATATAGAATATGTATGAAAAAATTCGACATCAAAACATATATGTTTGAGAAACCTTAATCTTGTATTTGAAAAATTGTTCAACGTGTAAAGCTTTCTTGTATTTAAATAAAGGATTGTGATAACTGTCAACCATGTGGCAGATTGCAAAAAGTACCGCACCTCCCAAACGAACCCCCTCCTTCGATCCGATTTTCTCCTCCCCGCACACGAGGTTGCGTGCTCTCCCCGGTTTTCTGGGTCGCTGCACCCGCACTATCAGTAGTTTAAAAAAAGGCAAAACACAGGCCTTACAAGGAAATTGGGGCCTCCTAGGATCGCAATTCCTGACGCTTCAGGCGCTAAAAGGTAATCTTTATGTCTCGCTTATAACGAGACGTAGGGAAGGCTCAGTACAAGAGCTGCTGTCCGAATGGGCCCTCCCAGTAGAGGCCCGGCCTCTACTGCATTTTTCTTCTTCTTCTTCCTTTTTTCGCTTTTCTGCTTTTTTCACTTTTACATGGATTTCAAAATATACTAAATATATCATTATAAAAATTACTTTACATACATAATTGAAAAATGTTAATCATCTATGTATAAAAATACATTCCTAATGTATACAAAAAATATAGAATATGTATGAAAAAATTCAACATCAAAACATATATGTTTGAGAAACCTTAATCTTGTATTTGAAAAATTGTTCAACGTGTAAAGCTTTCTTGTATTTAAATAAAGGATTGTGATAACTGTCAACCATGTGGCAGATTGCAAAAAGTACCGCACCTCCCAAACGAACCCCCTCCTTCAATCCGATTTTCTCCTCCCCGCACACGAGGTTGCGTGCTCTCCCCGGTTTTCTGGGTCGCTGCACCCGCACTATCAGTAGTTTAAAAAAAGGCAAAACACAGGCCTTACAAGGAAATTGGGGCCTCCTAGGATCGCAATTCCTGACGCTTCAGGCGCTAAAAGGTAATCTTTATGTCTCGCTTATAACGAGACGTAGGGAAGGCTCAGTACAAGAGCTGCTGTCCGAATGGGCCCTCCCAGTAGAGGCCCGGCCTCTACTGCATTTTTCTTCTTCTTCTTCTTCTTCCTTTTTTCGCTTTTCTGCTTTTTTCACTTTTACATGGATTTCAAAATATACTAAATATATCATTATAAAAATTACTTTACATACATAATTGAAAAATGTTAATCATCTATGTATAAAAATACATTCCTAATGTATACAAAAAATATAGAATATGTATGAAAAAATTCGACATCAAAACATATATGTTTGAGAAACCTTAATCTTGTATTTGAAAAATTGTTCAACGTGTAAAGCTTTCTTGTATTTAAATAAAGGATTGTGATAACTGTCAACCATGTGGCAGATTGCAAAAAGTACCGCACCTCCCAAACGAACCCCCTCCTTCGATCCGATTTTCTCCTCCCCGCACACGAGGTTGCGTGCTCTCCCCGGTTTTCTGGGTCGCTGCACCCGCACTATCAGTAGTTTAAAAAAAGGCAAAACACAGGCCTTGCAAGGAAATTGGGGCCTCCTAGGATCGCAATTCCTGACGCTTCAGGCGCTAAAAGGTAATCTTTATGTCTCGCTTATAACGAGACGTAGGGAAGGCTCAGTACAAGAGCTGCTGTCCGAATGGGCCCTCCCAGTAGAGGCCCGGCCTCTACTGCATTTTTCTTCTTCTTCTTCTTCTTCCTTTTTTCGCTTTTCTGCTTTTTTCACTTTTACATGGATTTCAAAATATACTAAATATATCATTATAAAAATTACTTTACATACATAATTGAAAAATGTTAATCATCTATGTATAAAAATACATTCCTAATGTATACAAAAAATATAGAATATGTATGAAAAAATTCGACATCAAAACATATATGTTTGAGAAACCTTAATCTTGTATTTGAAAAATTGTTCAACGTGTAAAGCTTTCTTGTATTTAAATAAAGGATTGTGATAACTGTCAACCATGTGGCAGATTGCAAAAAGTACCGCACCTCCCAAACGAACCCCCTCCTTCGATCCGATTTTCTCCTCCCCGCACACGAGGTTGCGTGCTCTCCCCGGTTTTCTGGGTCGCTGCACCCGCACTATCAGTAGTTTAAAAAAAGGCAAAACACAGGCCTTACAAGGGAATCGAACCCACAACCTACCATACTAAATGTAACAACAACACCCAGCTGCTCTAGCTCCCTTTGCTGATTCCACAGGAGTTACATATCTTCTTGAGACGAGATTGAAAAAAAAGACAGCGCTCAATAACTGAAAATCGAAACCAGTGGCCTCATTTGTCCGGGTTTTAGGACTATACGCCCTAGTTCCATCATTTTTTCTGCACGTTTCACGCCGGTTCACAAACCTGATCATCCCCTTCCCTCCTTTTCAGATGCAAATTACCACAATATTTTCACCTAAGTTATCAACTTTGTTGGTCGTATATTACCATGTTATTTACATAGGAGTCAATGAGGGGTATTTTTCAACAACTTTTTCACCCTTGGTTAAATTTAACGTGGTGTCTTATGTAAGTTATCAGGTATGTGGTTCGTATATTACCGTGCTATTTTCACATAAGTAACCGGGATATGTTTTTTAAATATTTTCCCCTTTGATCAAATTTACCATGGTGTTTGTAAGTAACTTATAGGGTATGCAGCTCATGTATTACCGTGCTATTTTCACATAATTTACTGGGGGTATATTTTTCAATAACTTTTCCCCCTCCTTGCTCGAAGTTCTCACGGTGTTTATACATACTTATCGGGTATGCGGTTCGTACATTACCGTGTTATTTTCACATAAGTTATTAGGAGTATGTTTTTCAAGAACTTTTTCCCCTTCTTGGTCAAATTTACCATGGTATTTGTACCTAAGTTATCAGGTATATGGTTCATATATTATCATGTTATTTTCACAAAAGCTACCAAGGGTATATTTTCAATAACATTTTTCCACTGTTCAAAGTTACCTCGGTGTTTTTATGTATGTTATCGGGTATCGGTTCATAAATTACTGTGCTATTTTCACATAAGTTACTGGGACTATGTTTTTCAACAACTTGTTCCCCTCCTTGGACAGAGTTACCGTGGTGTTTGACCTAAGTTATCAAGTATGTTGCTCATATATTACCATGCTATTTTTATATAAGTTATCCAGAGTATGTTTTTCAACAACCACATGCTATTTTATATAATCTATGGGTCGATTCCATGAGTTTTGGGTCTTCTATGATTTTGTTTTTTGATTCACTAGTTCCATGAATGAACAACCACATGGATTGGTCAATCTTAGCACAAGCATGATGTACTTGACCTGGTTAGCGTGGTCAGAATTTCCCACTGACCAGGCTAGGTCATGGGTCGATGCACCATGTCAGCATCACGAAGGAATGCATCATCACGAAGGACATGCCAGATGCGACCACAACCCGACTTCAGGTAAAATCAATCAAAGTCAATCAGTGGCAAGCCATGTTGTGCATAATGTAGCAAGCAATTCAAAAGCATGATGGTTGGTTGGTTTCTTACGGAGTACATGAAAGTGATGATCTGGAACTTGCTGGAGATGGTCTAGCCGGTGAGGTTGCGCTGCACGGTGACCTGGATGAAGCTGAAGACCACGCCTATGTAGAAGGTGATCACCATGGCGCCGTCTAGCGAGACGAGCGTGCTGGCGAGCTTGGTGGCACCGATGGCCGCCCTGAGGTTGAGCGACTCGGAGCGGGTGACTACAATGAGCACGAAGGAATGCTGGGGGGTGGCCATCCGACGGCTGGAGAAGCCCGTGTTAATGAGGCTCTCCGCCATCTGATAAGATAAAGAGAAATGTGGTTTATCAGGTCGAAACAATACAAAGTTATCGGCCAAAACAAATACAAGTTATTGTGCTGACACATCATAAATTATCATGCTAAAATGAAGTTACCATGCCAAAAAATAGAATGAGTTCAACATGTTGACAAAGTGTGAGTTAAATGTGGTGACACTTCAAAGTTATCAAGCTGACATATTGCTATCATGCTCAGTTTGCATAATTATCGGGTTGAAAGTAAAAAAACTGTTCAAAGCAGATCGGATTAAAAATGCTGACACTGTATAAATTATTAGGCTAAAACAATATGAATTATCAATCAAAAAAATTTCAAGTTACCATGTTGAAAAAAATAGAATGAGTTAAATAGGCTAACAAAGTGATTCTTACCATGTTGACACACTAGAATTTATTCAGGCCGACATACTATAAATTATCAGGTTCAAGCCGCATAAGTCATCAAGTTGAAGTAAAACATGAGTGTTCAAACCAGTTAGAGTTAACATTTTGATACATCACAAGTTATTAGGCTGAAGTTTCATAAGTTATCTGGTTAAAATAAAAAAGAATAAGTATTCAAAGCGGTTCGAGTTAAACTGTTGGCACGATATAATTTATCAAGCTAAATCAATATGAATTATTAGGTGGAAGTAATTGAATTACTATGCTGAAAAATAAAATGAGTTAGACAGGTTAGCAAAGTGATCGTTATCATGCTGATCCACTAGAAGTGACCAAGCTGACACTGTAAGTTATAAGGTTCAGACTTTATACTTCCTCGGAACAAAATACTCATCATGTCAACTGGTCTCAAGGCCAAGAACAGAAGGAAACGCAAGTACCTGAATGGTCAGCCCCAAGATCGATGGCGCCATGTTTGTGCAGCTTTCGGAAGGTCTTGAGGCCCTTTCACAATATGTAGCTGAAACGGTGCACGTCGATGTCAATCTCAGGCCATTGGTGATGTACAATTGATTACCACATATCACACAATTTAAGAATAGCAACCAAATGGGTTGATCGAGCAACGCACTTCAGTTCTGATGGACCCCATAGAGGATGAGCGCAATTACAGCACCATGATCAGGAACCTGTTACATACACATACAATTGAAAATAATTTATTCAGTCTCATAGGTATAATTACAAACAAGTTGAGGGCACTCATACCACGACAAAAATAGATGACAATTTGGAATTTTTGAAGACTTCTGTCCATTAAAAGTAGGACTTCAGAGAAGGAATTTTTCAATTTCCATAGTAACTGATTCCATGCTATATTGTTTGAACAAAATTGAGAGAGAAAAGAGGATGATTGCGCTAGTGGAAACTTTCCTCGGAATGGTCAAAGGAGGCACTCACCATAAGCTCACCTGTCGACGTAGTAGGCGGCGACGGTGGATCTTCCATTTGATGAGCGGCGGCGGTGGTCAGAGGTGGCGGATGGGGTGGCGAAGGCACACGACGCGCGGGGTTGGCCCGACGATGACTTGTGGACTCGGGGAGATGGTGGGAGGTTGGGGATAGAGAGCAGCGGCGGTGGGCATGGACGCTGCGGTCGTGCGACAGGAGGCTGACGGCGGTTGTGCACCGGATCGGCCGTCGCGGCACGGCAGAAGCCCGGGGGGAGATGGGGGCGGGACGGCGCCGGCTGGGAGCAGGGGAGGAGATGGGTGCGTGGCGATGGCGGAGCTGGGTAGGAGAGGAAATGGGTGCGAGCGAGGAGATAAGGCTCCTGTCAGCTTTCCTTCTCCTGTGCAGATCGTCAGCAGCCGCGTGATCACGATCGAAGCGTTCTCAATTCGTGTGGTCGTTTTTGCAATCTGCCACACAGTTGCCACATACATATTTTGTTAAATAAAAGTTCGAATGTGTATAAAAAACATCTCTGTTTCTATACAAAAGGAGAAATAAAAAAACCGATAGAAACCAAGGAGAGAAGCAAAGTAAACAAAGAAAACCAAAGTAAATGGAACAAAGGAAACGAAATAAAAAATTAAATCAAAAGACAACCAAAAACAGTACAAAAGGAATGTAAAAATAGTGGAAATTTAGAAAGAAACAAAGAAAAACGAAGAATAGCGATGAAAACCAAAAAATAAACAAAGGAAAATGAAGAATACTGATGAAAGACAAAAAAATAAACAAAGAAAAAAAGAGAGAAAGAAAGAAAATTAAAACCTAGTGAAAACCGAGAAAGAAATAAAGAAAAATGAAGAAGCACAAATAGAAAAAAGAAACTAGTGAAAACAGAAAAGAAACAAAAAAAGTGATGGAAAAGCAAAGAACAAAAACTGGAAAACCAGTGAAGAAACAATAAAAGAAAGCAGAAATAAAAAACCAAAGAACCTAGAAGAAATGAGTGAGCGAACATCGAGCGAGCGTCTCGTTCGATCAAACTGCGAAAAACCCGACAAATTGGCTGGCCCAGTAGTTGTAGAGAGAGGAAACCCCTTCACAACAAGCGTACGATCCATCTCACCATAAGCGAGGTATAGTTCTCCCGTTGACTGGAGCTGCCAGCATTCACACGCTTCTTCCTCGTTTTTTCGAGTTGCTCGGTGTTCCCTTTGCTCAGTTCACTTGTTGAATGGTTCCGTTGACCGCCTGACTGTTGACTGGGAGATATGTGTTTCGGGCCGGCCCAGTTCGCTAGCAAAGGATAGAGCGTGAAGTTCACTTAGATGCCCTGCGTGCATGGGGAATCCTATACGGCGCGTAGATCACCCTCGAGCGACTGTGTTCACACTTTGTTCATCAGATTTAAAAAA
Source organism: Triticum aestivum (assembly GCF_018294505.1). Classification (NCBI taxonomy): domain Eukaryota; kingdom Viridiplantae; phylum Streptophyta; class Magnoliopsida; order Poales; family Poaceae; genus Triticum; species Triticum aestivum. Next base: position 632,429,801 of record NC_057799.1, read on the forward strand.
TGTTCACCAAAATTCAAAATTTGTTCAGTGAATTTTTTTTCATCAAATTCGAAATTTATTAATCGGTTTGAAAGGTCTCCATCAAATTCAAAATTTGTTCCTCCAATTTTCGAAAAAGTTCTTCAATACAATTTTTTTCATCAAGTTTAAAAAATGTTCATCGAATACAAAACAGATGTTCATCATTATTAAGAAACTTTCGTAATTTTGTTTCATAGAAATATCAAAATTTAATTAAAATTAATTTTTTTTTCATTCTTTTGAATCATGAACAGTTTTTAATTCAAAATCTTTTTTTGAAAATTTACATTTTTAGAAATTTTAGAACCTTTTTGTAGTCACGAATTATTTTAATATAGAATAAAAATAAAAACGAAAAAAGGACCGTCGAATCCGGCAAATGGGCTGGCCCTAACTGTTCGCTCGACCCCGTTTTCTATCTAGGCCGTGAAGTTCTCTCAACAGGACGTGAAGAAGTCCAGGAGAAGATTCTCAAAGCCTTTCAAAGAAAAGGAAGATTCTCAAACAGGTGGCGACTCCAGGGTGGCGGCGGATCTTGTGTCCGCCCTCGCCGCGCATTGGTGGACGGCGGCGGGCGGCGCGCCCGTCAGTGCCCGTGCGCCCCAAGCCGGTGCGGACCGCGACTGCGCGTAGGCATGCGGACTACCTGGTAAGCTTCGATCAATCCACTCTGAATCTGCTCTGTCCAGTTTGCAGTTCGTTACTCTAGGTCGCGTCCAAACCCCAACTTGATTGACTGATTGCCAGTGACTTTTACTCTTGTGAAGTTATTGATGCGCTGCAGCGATAGGCTGCCCCCTCCTCCGCCTGTTAGGTTGCCGTGGCGTCGAAGTGTAGTGTCTACAGACCACAGGGATAAAAAGTTCAGTTGTTCCAAGTGTTACCTGACGTTTTGCTGAAGGAAAAACATCGGATAGTTACAACTTAAGCTAGTATGCTGAGATTTACTGTCGGTAGATGAGTTCTGCCAGTTTATATGCCCACATTAACATCGGATAGTAACAAATCAAATTAAGCAAGTCTGAGTAGAAGTAGCTGCATACGAGTTAGACATAAATACTCAGCAGGACATTAGTTGGCAACTCCAAGCTGAATTGATACACCAGCAAGCACAATGTGGATGCCCACTGCGCCAGTTATTATTACAAATCCGCAAAGGAAACAAAGGAAGAAAAAACAACAAGCAAACAACACATCGAGAATTCAACACCCGTTCCAGTATTTTTAACATGCAAAGATACTCTGTGATGCAGCAATCACGGTATTGGTGCACTGGCAGGCACAATGTTGATAGTGATACCCAGAGCCTGTTTCCTCTGTGCCAAAAGATCTTCAGCATTTTTAGCAAGAACAGAAGAAAGAGGCTTCAGAGGAACCCCGTAGCAGTCACGATCAACACCAGCGAAAAGCATGTTGCTCTCAACACAGTCCATCACCTCTGAAGCCTCCAGTAATGTGGCAATGATATTGTGTCTGTCTATCATTTCGACATTTCGATCATGCTTGATGAATTCTATAACCAGCTCACAAGTAAGCTTTTGTATCGCCAGGCATGCAGGGGTGGCATACATGTTGTCCTCCACCATCTTCTTCAGCCTCATCACAAAGTCTTCCAGGGTATCCGGCGGCGTCTGCGAAAGTAAGATTCCTGCAAGATTAAGATTGTTGTTTGCACGAATTGCTGCGACGAGTGATAACAGCTCCGTTTGCAGAATCCTATCCCCACACTGCTTGTTGTGGTTCCCTGAAGTGAAAGGCTCGTCTTGTTCTACTCGAATCAATTCTCCAAATACCTGCAATGGAATACACATATTATTTAGCTTAGGAAAAGTTCAATAAGAGGATTTTAGAAATGCAAAGATGAGTGAGTAAGTTTCTACTTACCTAATTACCTATCTTAAAACATTCTCAGAAAGTTATATGCATCATGTTCTAACATGAGCATCTAGAAAAATCATACGAACATATTGTCAAATATACCTTGTAAAAAAAGTTGTAGGGTAACAGCAACCACTTGTCTTTCTTGTAGAGAGCAAGTATGATCATATTTTTGCATGAAATTTCTTTGGTGCTAATGTTATAACATCATGCATACTTATATGTGATAAAAACTCAAGCACCCACCCTTCCATGTACATTTATTTTTGCAAAAGTTTATTGCCGAAAACTTTTGGCGTGTAGGAGTAGGTGTGGTCAGCCATACCTTCCGTAAGGTTGGTGCCTTGACGTAGTTGCTCAAATTCTTCAAGATGACTCCTGCGCTAATACGACAATCCGTGTTGATATCTATTTCCACAGTATCAGCTGTACTTATTTTGCATTTGATGCTCTTGATATTGCAGTCGAGCAATTCAGTAAGACGATGGATATCATCATCGCATCCTGTGAAGCTCTTGATAGCCTCTGAATCACTGGACAGCATGGCCAATGCTTCACCTGCCTTTTCTTTAAGACGGCTTGCAGTTTTCTGAACTTCTTTCATCTTCTTTTCCACACGCGTTTCTCTTGCTTGTTTGGCCCTCTTCTCTTTGACCTTTTTAATGAGATTATCAATACATCTTCCCATTGACGGTATTGGCGAAGTGTTTTTTTGGCTTAGAGTTGGTTTCTCAATCTTCTTTTTTTCATCTTTCAAATAATCTTCCATCCAATCTGCAGCAAGGAAGATGTGTAACGCCCTCTCAATAAGTTTTTCTCTTCGCATCATAAAAGAAGCACTTGCTGGATGATGCAAGGCTAGTTGTGTAAGAACCTCTATAGCTCGCATCTGTAGCTCTATGATACCACTGTTGCTCTTAATATCCATTTCCAGAACAACCTCCAAGTTTTTGACTGCATTACGATTGTTTGCAATTAGTCTGCACATGTTTTTGCCGGTGCGTCCTGAAGAACCCATGAGGCGGCTAACCACTTTCAGTGACCCATCTGCTACCTTGTTCCATGCAGCGCTGCTCTTGATATCTTCTACAAATTCGTTGGAGCTGACAGGTGCAACAATTTTTGAAAGAAGGCCCTTGGAGTTGTATATCAGTGTGCAGTTAGTTGTGTCATGCGCCAGATTCTCTAGAATTCTCAAGCCTGGCAAAAGAAGATCCTTATCAATTCCTTCACCATCCTCCCTTTGCCCAGGTACAAATGGTAAATGGAGAATTTTGTGGTTGAGGAGGGAGGATATGCATTCCAATGCTCCTGGAAAGTGAGCAAGGTTGAGGTCGCTAGCGAGATGCTCCACAATTCTCGCTGCAAGCCATATCATCTCTTGGTCGGCTGGGCTTCTCCAAGCAAGGGTGCCGATCAGCTTCTGAATTCTTTGTCTGGGTGACCTGATCAGCAGCCGTCTTACCTGTAATGGTACATCCTTATCAATCAGCATTGTTAGTACCCTCCCTCCAGCCGCATATTCTTCTGGTAAGCTGGAATCCAGCAAGCCGGCACCATATGTGATCAAATTCCAGCTTGTTGCAGACGTTTTGTTCTTTAGACACATGTCTTTAGTTTTGCGCAAATATGCACGAATTACCTTGGGGCTGAAACCATGTTGGTCGCTGACAATAACCTCGATCCACGTATTAGCCCCCGCTTGAGCCGTCATCCACAATGCGGATATGGCGCCGTGAGCAAATGCTGCGCCGTAGAATAAGTTTAGCGCCCGCTTCATATTTGCTTTAAATGCCTCCCCGTCCGCGATGCCATGGTCTTGCCTTATTGCACGACTCGACAGTTTCATGGAAACCAATGGTGCACTAACAGCGAGGACCGCCACTAGGTCAGATCGCACGGACAGAGTGATAAATATTAGAAATGACACGACATTTTGTATTTGTTTCTTCGACCATTGTCTCATAGGCAACTGGTTAAGTTCACACCGACACTTTTGTAACCAATATTTAATGTCCGGTCCATTGTAAACAAGCCAATCCAAATATAAATCCATACCAGCAAATCCGATTGCTTCGAATACCCTGTGTTGTTCGAGTTAAAAACAGGACATGATGTCAACAAGAAAATTAAAAATTGGTAAACAAAAGGAACGGGACTACATTTCGCATCTCCAACACTGACCCTCAAATTTCCTCCCGCATCCGACAAGTCCGCGGACACGGATGCAGGAGCCGACCATCCAAAGCTAGCCGCATATGTTTGGATATATTTCAAATGAAATTCAACGAAAATGAACAAATTTGATTCGGACTCAAACAAATCGGATGATATTCATTCACACTTGCATGATTTTTACATAAAACCAGATGATAGTACGTCTGGTGAACTAAAAACCTTAAACAAATACAACCTTATAGTACCGTATACTTGACGGTGGCCTTGTAGGCCATGTCGGCCTGCCTGGCTGGCTCCTCTATCATCGTTGCCGGGGCCGTTGTTGTAGTTGTCGGAGTTGGGCTTGGGGCGGCGAAAGGGCACGGCGTGGCTTCCCGGTAGCCGCCTGCCGCTCGCGGATGATCCTCTCCGCTTCCTCCCGTGCCTTACATGGTGTGGCTGCAACCACCGACGACGTGGGCGGGAGAGAGGGCGGTGGGCCTTGGAGGAGGTGGCGGTGGCGGCGGTCTCACTGAGAGACCACTACTCAGCGAAGACGACACTTGCTCCGGGTCTAGGCGTACGCCAGTTCCGGGTCCGCCACGATGTGTGGCGGCCGGATGTCTGAGTCCATGAACTCCGACCGGCGCGCCGCGTTGCACCGGTCCCGCCGTCACCGCTCCCTATTGGCGTACTCTACCGCCGTTCGGGTGCTCTGGAAGGACGAGTTGTTGCCACTGTCGAGGTAGTGGCGAAGGCAACCACACGCCTTCGCGGCGATCGCGTGGGGCAGGGGCGGCGGCAAGCGCCACTCCTCCTTGACGCGGTGCGGCGGCGGAGGGCATCACTCCTTCTTCACGCGATGGGGCGGCGACGAGAGCCACTCCTCCTTGACACGCAGGGGAGGTGACGAGAGGGGCTCCACTTAGACGTGGCATCCGATTTGGATGTCATGATTGCGCCGGGGAGAGTGGGGAGGGGACGCAAGCTCCAGCTTGACATCGAGGTGTTGGGTAATGTTGCATGGGAAACAAAAAAATTCCTACGCTCGCCATGATCAATCTAGGAGATGAACATCTATGAGAGGAGAGATTGGATCTACATACCCTTGTAAATCGCTAAGCGAAAGCGTTAAGAAACATGGTTGATGTAGTCATACTCTTCACGATCCAATCGTGATCCAATCCGATCTAGCGCCGAACGAATGGCACCTTCGCGTTCAGCACACATGCGGCTCGATGACGTCTCCTCCTTCTTGATCCAACAAGAGAGGGAGGAGAAGTAGATGGGATCTCAACCAGCACGGCGGCATGGTGGAGATGATGGTGGAGCAATCCCAGCAGGGCTTCACCAAGCGCCTCCGGAACTACGAATGAGGAAGAACGGGAGAGATGGGAGGCCACATGGGCATGGGAATTGTTGTCTCCAGCCCTTGCGCCTCCTTCCTACTATATATAGGGGTGTTGGAGGGCTGGCGGTGCAGCGCTAGCCCCTCCCCCAAGGAGGGGAGGCGGCTAAAGGGGGAGGAGTGCCCTCCAAGCCAAGTGGAGGGCCCTCTCCCTTAGGGTTTCCCTTCCCCTAGGCGGATGGGCCTTAGGGGGCTGGTGCGCCTGGCCCAATAAGGCTAGGACACCCCCTATAGCCCATGCACGCCCTAGGTGCTGGAGGGATCCTTCCGGGCTCCTCAGGAACCTTCTAGAACCTTTGGGAACCTTCCGGAAGCTTCCCGGTATAGTACGAGTAAAACCAGAAACTTTTCCGGTAGCCAAAATATGACTTCCCATATATAAAAATTTACCTCTGGACCATTCCGGAGCTCCTCGTGACATTCGAGATCTCATCCGGGACTCCGAACGACATTCGGTCACCAACACGAATATCCCAATACTATTCTAGCTTCACCGAACGTTAAGCATGCGAACCCTATGGGTTCGAGAATCATGTGGACATGACCGAGACACCTCTCCAGTCAACAACCAATAGCGGGACCTGGATGCCCATATTAGTTCCCACATATTAGACGAAGATCTTTATCGGTCGAACCACGATGCCAAGGATTCAATCAATCCCGTATGCGGTTCCCTTTGTCTAGAGGTATGTTACTTGTCCGAGATTCAATTGTCAGTATCTCCATACCTAGTTCAATCTCGTTACAGGCAAGTCTCTTTACTCGTTACATAATACAAGATCCCGCGACTAACTCCTTAGTCACATTGCTTGCAAGCTTCTTGTGATGTTGTATTACCAAGAGGGCCTAGAGATACCTCTCCGTCATACGGAGTGACAAAACCCAGTCTCGATCCATGCCAACCCAACAGACACCCTCGGAGATACTTGTAGATTACCTTTATGATCACCCAGTTACGAAGTAAAGTTTGATACACACAAGGCATCCCTCCGGTGCCAGGGAGTTGCATGATCTCATGGTCTTAGGAACAGCTACTTGACATGAAGAAAGCAATAGCAATAAACTAATACGATCAAATGCTATGCTTATGGTTGGGTCTTGTCCATCACATCATTCTCCTATTGATGTGATCCCGTTATCAAATGACAACTCATGTCTATGGTTAGGAAACCTTAACCATCTTTGATCAACGAGCTAGTCTAGTAGAGGCTCACTAGGGACACGTTGTTGTCTATGTATCCACACATGTATCTGAGTTTCCGATCAATACAATTCTAGCATGGATAATAAATAATTATCATGAACAGGGAAATATGATAATAACCAATTTATTATTGCCTCTAGGGCATATTTCCAACAGGAGGAGCGTCTTCGGTGGCGCCGCCGGGCCGTTGAGGTGGAGTACGGACAAACGGAGCATGACCTCCATCTGCTAATCGTACTCCTCGTTCATCACACGTAGACCGTGCCCTGCGTTACTGGTTGTTGCTGCGCCGCCGACTGCTACTGTGGCGGTTGGTACTCCTCGTTGCCAGGGGAAATGACGATCTCCGCCATCGCCGAGGAGCCGGCCACCGGTGAGGGGGGCGCCCTCGGAGTTTGAGGGCGGGCTTCGGAGCCGCCACTGAGGCCCATGAATTTCCCCTCGCCAGAGTTGTGGAGAAAGAGTGGAGGTGAGGACGATGACGTGCAGAGCGATGCGGTGAATATGATGTGGACGCCGCCGGAGCACGGCTTATATAGCCTCGGTTAGGCCATGCGAACAGACGGTCAGGCGCTTCAATGTGGCACAACGGCCAGAGTTGGTTCCTCCGCTGCATCGAAGCAGCGGCTCCCGAGATGTCGCGTCAGTTAGCGCTGCACTCCCGGCCGGTCACATCACGCGGCATCAATGTCGGCCATTGCATGCTCTGGGCCACGCTACATCGAACGAAAAGCGCGGGAGAGGTGGGTGGGAGATTTTGGTGGGCCACACTATTCAGGAATCAGGAGCGGGCGTGGTAGTGGTCCGGACGCCCGTAAAGCCCCCTTAGTTTTCTTTGATTTGCGGGGAAAAACACGTCCGGACCGCCGAGCGGACTGATAGAGGACTGAGCTGGATAGCAAAACACTTCCGCACCGCACGGTTTGAATGGTTGCAGACGGTTTGAGGGTCGGAGTATGCCCTTAAAACCTCTTTTTCTCTATTTTGTGTCAATTTTTTTAGATTATAAAATATGCCATTATAGTAGACTTTTTTTATTTACAGAATGTCAAGAAGTTCACCGGGTACTTTTTATTAGAATTGAAAAACATGTACCTTTACCATGTGTAGCGGAAAAACACTTCACTAGGTTAAGAATGGACACTCGGTATATTAATAGTTTATACTTATTTTTTTCTTGAAAAACACCTGGCAAAGAATTGGGCATGTGTTCATTCTAAGCGCGATTGGCAGCAGACGGTAAACTGATGTTTGCTGGCTGCGTTATGCTATAGCATTGAATAAATTGGCTGGATAGAGAAATTAATATAAATGCCATGGTTTTGAACGGGAGTAGTATGCATTTATAAACAGTGTTTTTATAAAAGTGTTATTCTCATGTTAGGGTAGTAGTGTAAATATTTATTTGGGATAGGTCTCGTAAAAGTAACACTTGTTTCTTTTATCTTTTGGAGAACTTCTAGTCTCACTTATGGATAGAAGTGCACTTTGTTTATTTATATGGTCTCACATGTAAACTCATTATCAACTCCAACCTTTATAAGTAGGAAAGATACATTAACTAGTTCATCATATCCAAAATCACACGCAACATGTGATGTAGCAAGTTTAGCAATAAACAGTGCACGACCAAACAAAACAAAACATGATCAAATGACCATCGGTCATGAAGAAATCAAGCAACATCCTCATTGTGGTGAAGATCGTCGCCACCACCACCGGCCTTGGCACCTCAATCGCCATCCACATTTACCGGAGAATAAGCAGTCCCATCTTCATCCACATTGACTGGAGAATGAGCACCACCGTCATCAGAACACCGTTTGTCGAAGCACCACCACCACCTCCACCACCATTGTTAAAAGCTTCACCACCACCACCACCCCCAATGTCGAAGCCAACGCCACCTCTAAACCCTCCTCTACCACCATTGCTGAAGCCACCACCACTTCCAAACCCTCCACCACCACCACCGTCAAAGCCATCACCACCTCCAAACCCTCCACCACCACCATTGCCGAAGCCACCACCACCATCAAAATTGCCGAAAGCAAAACTCCTTCCAAACCCAACACCACCACCATTGCCCAGCCCACTGGTCACGAGGTTTTGAAGCTCCATCTTTCTCTGGCACATGATCTTCATTCTTCTCAATTCCCAAAATACTTTTTTCGTTGCATCCATGCCCTCCAGATTCATCAACATGAAACAGTCTTCCTCGAGGTGGTCTTCTCATCCGTCCACTTTTGCTCTTCTAGGGCAATCTTGCGCTCTTCGAAGGCACACCTTTCTCCCACTTCTCCTTGTGTTTCTCTTTCTTCTCGGCCATGGCCACCTTAGCATCCCAATGCTTGCTTAACATGGTCTCTTTTATCTTCGCCATATCAGCAATTTGTTCTCTCAAAGTGGTTGCCTCGGTTGTCCTCTTCACTCTCGCTTTCTTCTTGTTTCCTTCTGATTGGTGATGTGATCCTACACATGGACATTGAGGCAAATATTACCTCAAACTTTAATCAACTCGACCAAACTCAACAAAATGAAGAAACACTCACATAATCATCAATAGTGACGCCAATTGAGGGTGCATTCCACACTTGCTGGAAGCACCCACTCCAATGGCCACAAGTTTTCTTGATCACGTCCCTGCGGCCTTTGAGTGACTTCAAAGACCGGCCGGAGGGGAATGACAAGATCCAGTGATACTTGTCCTCGATCCTTCGCCAATAATTCCCAAAGGTTTGATCCTTGCCGATCACCGCATAAAGTTATACACTCTCCCATGCTTGTATCAAGCACACATCCTCCGTCTCCGTGTAGTTGTCGGTCCTCCCCACCCTAGCATCATACACGGCCTCCTCAATCACTTCCACTTTGTCACCACCATCATCAGCTTGATCCACCTCCGCCTCGACCTCCACGTGTGGTGTATCAAAATCGTCAAGGGGAGCACTCAAATTCACCGCATTCTCCTCCAACATTTCGGTATATGTTGTGTGCATGTTTTGGCTACAAAATTCAATGGGCAAGCGTAAACAAGTGCTTCAAAGTTGAACCAAAGATCACCGAAGCGTTTTAAGCAAAAGAATTGTTTTTATCTCCCGAACGTTTTTCATCAAACATGTGGTAGGCGTGACCGGTCAAGTGGCCATGATTGGGGAGAATGTGGCCAACCGGAGGCCGAGGAGGAGCCTGGCCTCTTGCCGCGACAACCTTCTTCCTTGGGGGCTCCGCCCGAATGCCGTCCAGTCCGGTGGAGGCAGTCTCCTTCCTTGCACCGGCGACCGCGACGGGAGGAACCGGAGCAGGGGTAGAAGGAGGTGGTGTCGTGCTGCCTACGCCCCCTTGAACGAGGTGATTCCCTTGCCGCTTCCTCTTGCTGTTGGCAACAGAAGGTGTTGGGGCGGCGCTGGCATGCACGGCTGAGGGAGGCGCGGGAGGACGAAGCGGCGGCATACTTGGTGGGGGCAGCACATGAAATGCTGCACCCGAAGGCTGCGGGTACTCCATAGGGTCGGTTGGCAACGCGGTGAGGGACAGCGATATCCGAGGTGGCGGCGGCGCGTGAGGCGGGAACAAAAAGCGGCGAAAGTTTTCTTCGTGCCAAGGATAGGGGAACCAGAAAAAAGAGGGAGGGATCCCGCAGATATGGCGGAACCGGCCCGGACTTTGCAGGTTCCCATAAAAAAATTATGAGACGGCCGGAAAAAATGTGCTCGTCCGCTAAATCGGCAGTGATATTACCGAATGACCTCTTTTGCAGGATCTGTTAGAGATGCTCTTATAGAAGTGCTAGCTCCGTCACTGCGCACGAACTCTCCCATCTCCAGACATGTCGCAACTGCTCCGGCGCGGCGGGGGGGGGGGGGGGGGGGGGGGCTGAGGCAGTGGCTCCTAGGTCGTCCGCGGGAGCGACATGGGAGAGAACCTACAGATTTTATCGTTTCAAAATCATGGAGAACTTCACGTCACACTTAACATCGACAATACAAATTTAACAGAAAATATTTAGGGGCCGCCTAAGATAGGTAGTGGTGCTACTTCTTCTTCGGCGATCACAGGATGAACTAAGAAAAAGTGAACGACACTTTGAATAATTCCAGGGACCTAAAAAATAGCAAAACCGGAAAAAGATTGCATTCAGGAAGAGCTGAATACTAAGCACTAACCCGGCAGCCTGCACGAATGCTATGATGGTCACAGACCAAAAATCGCCCTTCTTCATCGACGAGACGAAGCCGCCGAGTAGGACCACGGTGGCCCACAAAAGCAGCAAGGCCCCGATGGATTTCAGGGTAATTCTGACGTACGCCGCAAGGACGGCATACTTGTTGATGATCCTTACTTCTGGCCGCCGTCGAAGCTCCTCCGAGAAAGCGTCAACCTCATCTCCCATGCTCCGGAGCTGCCGCTTCTCGTGCTGGTTTCCTCCGTGGAATGCTAATGGTGGTGGAGCGGGGGATTTGTGGTTTCTCTTCAGTTTGCTAGTCAAACAGTCTACTGGTTTCTCCTCCATTTGCTAGTTTTCATTTGGCTGGCTCGACTGCCGGGCTTGGTAGTTTAAGAGAGTGCAGTGAGGGGGGAGAGGGTATGCATGCGCGCGCCATGGGAAATCGCGAGCTCACGTGCAGGCAACCAAAAAGTTTTACTGATAAAAGAATCCGATTTAGATGTGTTAACCCGATGAGAAGCTAGCGCGATATTTCGTGTTGGACTGGGTGCAGTTGCCCGTTACTCTTGCCCGGCCGATCGCATGGTGCAGCCCCGCAACGATTTCCTTCAAGTTCCGCATATCACCGAGCTAGTGTGTGAAGATTGATCAGAGACTGGCATGCGCGTATGTACTAGTACTATACTTATATTACTCCCTTCGTTCCTAAATATAAGTCTTTCTAAAGATTTTAATATGGACTATATATATAGATGTTGTTTAGAGTGTAGATTCACTCATTTTGCTTCATATGTAGTTTATATTGAAATCACTAAAAAGACTCATATTTAGGAACGATGAGAGTATGAAATAATGAATTCCACTTTCCTAACAACCATCTGAAGCAAATTTCTCAGGAAATATTACTGATTATTGCTACCTTTAATTCGCATAGTATATTATTCAACAATTGGTTGAAATACACTGTGTTGCTTTAAAAAAAAATGGACTCACTATTGGTTGTGTTGTTTATGCATAATTTAAGGTTGGCACGTACGTATGATTGATCTTGCAGTTGTGACGTGTACAATTATAGAAGATCTAAAAAGCTTAATCGGTCTGAGTAGTCATAAAGATCTAACGACCATGGTCAATTTTTAGTACAATTACGAAAACGAAAATGCGGCGATAAGTTTGGTACAATTTATGGATATTTGCCAGCTTAGATAAATCTATTAATTCCTCTAAAAAAGATGGACCTATTAATTATAAAAGGATTCAATCAACGACGGGGTGTTTTGTTTTTGCCAACAATTTCTAATGATGTCTCTATTTATCTGTTGTGGTGTATTGTTCTTACATAAAGAATAATTGATAGACAGTAAAAGCACGAGTCACGAGTTATGTCAAAGTCAAACTACTAGGCTTTCTCCTAGAAAGTCACTTTGGAGGATGAGCTCCAGTGAACCCTATATTTTAAATAGCGGCGAATAGATATTTTGAAGTTCCCAAAATTTCTAAAATAAGCGACATGTTAATTTGGATGTATATTACACACATGCAAATTTTTGATGCTGAAATAAGTAACCATGTGAGTCACACAAACATGACAAAGTAATGATTTTTGAAAGATGAACAGTGCATTTATTATTCACTATTTAGAAATCATCATTTTTCTGGAATACGCACGAGTGTGCGTATCATCTATTAGAAATCATCATTTTGTCATTTTTGTATAGCTCATATGTTTACTTATTTCATCACCAAACTTTACACATGTGTATATACATCCATATGATCATGTAAAAAAAAGTTTAGCATTCTTTTTGAAAATTTAAATGTGATTTTTGAACTATTTAAAATAAAATCCTCCAACGCACCCGGGCTCAAAAATCCCCCCTCTCTCTCTCTCCTCGATTTTTATACTCAGGGCGGCTATGAGGCAGACTCCAGTTGTTGCTACTGGCGTTTGTCTCCGAGTATTTGTTTCAGCGCAGGGCGGGAAGACGGGAATGATTCCTGCGTGCTACTTTTGGCGGCAGCGTGGTCGCGCACCTCGCTGGGCAGTGCCGTTCACAAAGGACGCGACATGCCTGACAGCCATTCGGTGAATCAGGTGAGTGGATCTCGATCCAAACAAGCCTAGGGACATTGACGACATGCTCGGGAGACCGAATCTTAGGTGAAACAATAGATGATGTTTTCTATGCCCAAGAGGAAGAAGAGGGGCAAGAGGGTTAGCCACTATGAGACTCCACGTTTTGCTTGGAAAAACCTTTGGTACGTGAACCAAGGCTCCATGCAATAGCTTAATTAAGAGGGAACAGTCAGGTGAGCTGGAAAAGGTACGCATGCATGCATGTCATGGGAAACCGCGTGCTCACGTGCAAGCAACCTGCGGGAGTATTATCCCATAAAAGATTCCAGTTTAGGTAGGAGTACGTATGAAACCCGTTGAGAATCTACCAAGATATTTCGTGGTGGACCGGGTGCAGTCGCTCTCACTGCTAGGTCTTCGCCCGGTCGTCTTGCCCGATTGCATCTTCAACTTAAAGCTACCCGCCTGCAGCTCAACGTCGATATGTTGCAAGCTCACCGGTCCTCTGATCAAAGACCGAGCTACTGCCTACGATCGATCGGAGACTGGCTGTGCATACGTACTAGAGTACGGGAGTACGGTTGTAGATTGTGAGAGAGTGAATACCCCGACGTCCTTGGAGATGGAAGGAAATTTATGGGACACGATTAAAATCTACTCTCTTTGTCCGAAAATACTTGTCATTAAAATGAATAAAAAAGAATGTATCTAGAACTAAAATACGTCTAGATACATCCTCTTTTGTTTATTTTGATGACAACTATTTCCGGAGGGAGGGAGTAGAATATGAAGTTGATAAAAGCAAATGGGCGGTAACCACATTTGCCACCCCCCTCCGCCCCCCCCCCCCCCCCCCCGAGCCGCTCCTGCGAGCGTCCTCGGGGAACCCTAGTGCGCCGCCACTCATCTCCCCCGTCGGCCTCTCCCCCTCCCGCCGCCACCGGGAGGCGCCGGCCGGGCTTTGGCGGCGGGGATCTCACCCTCTTCCTCGCGGTCAGCTGCTGGCGCGGGATGGCGCAGCCGCGGGAGGGCGTTGGGCTGTGCGGGGCCCGGCGGCGCGGTGGCGGGCGTGCTGGGTGGCGGCGGTGCAGCAGCGACCTGGGGCCCTCTCGGCGTGCGGCGGCAGCGGTGTGTCTTCCTCTGGTGGTGACACGCAGGACGGCCCCGGCCAGATCTGGCCGATTTGGCTCTGGCGGCCCTGCTGCGGGGGCAGCGGGCTGCCTGGGCCACTGGCGTCTGGTTCTGCCATGGCCACGGCTGGCGGAGCAGGAGGCGTGGCGGCGGCGGTGGATGGTGCGCATCCAGGCGGGCGGGTGGCGGCTCAGTTGCTTGCTCTGCCCTGTGATGGCGCGGGCCGTGTGTGGCTTGGGTCGCGGGCTGCTGGCGTTGCGTGCTTAGGGGTGGCGATGCTGGTGGCGTGGTTGCGGTGGTGGCGGTGCGTACGTGTCCTGGGGTCCGGCCGGGCCTTCGTCCCGGACGGGGTGACGGCGTGTGGCGCGGGCGGACAGTCCATGGGCCCTTCCTTGGCTGCGGTAGCGGCGATCCTTTCCCCTATCTTCGTCGGATGGGCAGCCGTCGGTGGCCTCTCGCCGGTCTGTGCCAGGGGTAGTGGTGAGGCGAAACCGGGTGCTTCGGGTGGGAAGGCCAGTAGGAGGGATGGGGGCTTGAAGTGGTGCCCCCGTCTTCGGCACAAGCGTGTGCCGCTCCTCCCTTCCCGCTTCCTCACCCCAGTGCTTGCTGGTCGCTGACTCGACGTTGCCTGAGGCGGGATGGTTTGTTGCTTCCGGCGGTGGTTGGGGTTTGTGTTGTCCAAAGCTTGCTCCTTTGATGTTCTCGAGGCTGTCTGGATGCAGCGCGGCGGCCCTAGCGGTGGGAGGCGCGCTGATCTTGGGCAGATTGCGCGGCTCGGGTGCGGGTGGGCAGTCATGGCCTCTCGGGCGGCATGGTTGCGGAAGGTTGGCGGAGCTGGGATGCGTCGGAGGGATCGGTGCACCAGGGTACATCACCTGCCTAATCCCGGCCAACGGTGGCGGCGTCCGGGGACGTCGTTTCCTCCTTGCAGGCTCCGTCGTGGTGCTCCCACTCCCTTCGGATTACTCCGGGTGAAAACTTGATCTACGTGATCGGACGGTGGCGGCTATGGTCGTGCCCTTCTTGAAGGCACCGTTTTGGAGTCCTCGCTCCGCCGTCGGCCTCTCACCTCTCCTAGGTATCGCTCTCGGTGATCTCCGTCGGCTCAAGGCGGTGCTCCTTTGCTTATCCTTTGTGTGCTTTGTAGTCGTTGGAGTGGTGTGTTGGTGCCCAGCATCCTTGTATCTTGCCCTGGGTGTGTGTTGTGTGCGGTGTTGGGTGGTGTGTGTTTGTATCGTTCTCTCGGGTGTACTGCGATATTGCTTTATATATAAAATGGGGGACCCTTTTTCGTAATATGAAGTTGATAGGTATACTCACATGACCACGCTCCCATACGGCGCCATATTAAGTCCCATGAACCCAGTAGCATGTAGTATGCGAAATGAAACTGGAAGTATCAAGAAACAACGTACAAATTCATGAATGTGGAAAACAATCAATCTGGCACATGATAAAAGGCACAATCCTTAATCCAGGATGCGACCAGAGATAAATCGTTCAACTTAGTCTCCCTGGATCCCTCCTAGGTATTACCGAAAAGCCTAACACACCTAGAAAAAAGGGAAAGAAGAAAGTCGGGCAGAGGGAAAGGTGAGTATGGAAAGGTACAAAAGACACGTGCTCACGTGCAAGCAAAGATGAAGTTCTCGTAAAACAAGATGACTCCGACCTCGATTTGTGAGACCTGTTTAGATTGTGTCTCGCCGAGTCTGAATAGATGTGGGAAGAGGAGGCTGCAAGCAGAGCTCATAACCCATTCAACAGGACATTGACCGGCTCCAAGCTGAACTTGTTACTGGCAGGCTCAATTGTGATGCATACTATAGAGACTTGTAGCTTGCCATGATGCAGAAGTTGGATTTAAATCTTAATGCACAAACGAGTTCAGTTCTGTAGATAATGAAAGGATTACACTCCCTGTCTCTACACCCGAAGGTGAACACAATTCACTATTACAGTTTACAAAGGCCCACAAGTTCGCAAAAGTTAACAAAGGAAGAAAAAAACAGCAAGCATAGACCGAGAATTCAGTACTGCAATGGAACGTTCATGGTGGTGGTGCACCAGCAGGGCAAGAGAGGACAGGCCCGCTGATGTGTAACGCCATCCTTCTGCAAAGCGCTCCCTAGTGCATGCAAGAGAGGACATAATATTGCTGATGTGTATGCAGCAGCTTCCTAGTGCGAAGTGCTCCCTGCGAATGTGTGCACGAACTGCAGTTGGCGAACTGCGAATGTGTACAAAAGGAACGGCGATTTTTCCTCTGTATAAAAGAACATATTGCGATGGAAAAAGCATCTGAATAGTAGAAGAACTGAACTTCTGAAAGCTAAGTTTTCCTTCATTAACAAAAGTAAAACGATGGAAACGGGGGAAATTTTTTCTTCTGCGTGCAGTTCCACGCTGTGCCTTGCCTTGGCTACAAGAAGCGGACCCTGGAAAGCAGGGGGGCTGGACTCTGTAACCTTGGTATACTTGTGATCAAGAATCGAGACAGAAACCGCTTGGCAAGACCAAAAATGGCACGGTTGTTTGTAAGCACACAAATTCGACGGTATCATTGCAATATATTTCAATTCCAAGTGTCGCCTTACCTTTGTCGCTTCGTTTGTTCCCAATGATTAAAAACCTCCAAATCACTTCCTGGAACGTGCGAGGGCTAGGTAGGGCCAAAAAATGTACAGATGTTAAGGCAGCTATTTCTGCTTCAAACTGTTCGGTCTTCTGCTGTCAAGAAACTAAGCTTCAGGACCTCTCTTCCTTCAAAGCGATCTCCTTTCTCCCTCCAAATCTCAGAAACTACCACTGCATCCCGTCTAATGGTGCCTCGGGTGGGATTCTTACCGCCTGGGATTGCAATCTTTGGAGTTGCTCTATCGTTTCCAAAGGGCAGTTCACTTTATCCTGCTGGCTTGAATCTACGTCCGATGATCTAGCTTTCGTGATTTCAAACGTTTATGGTCCCTGTGATTCGGCCTCTAAACCGGTCTTTTTGCAAGAACTTATGGACCTCTCTGTATCCATGTCTTGCCCTTGGGTCATCGTCGGTGATTTTAACTTGACACTTCGCCCAGCCGACAAATCCTCGGATAACTCCAACATGCACGAAGCACTTCTCTTTTCTTCGGCTATCCAATCCATGCAACTGCAGGATCTCCCCCTTCTGGACAGGAGATTTACTTGGTCCAATAGCCGGACGTGCCGATTTTAGTTCGTCTAGACAGGGCGTTGGTTAATGTGGCTTGGACTCAAATGTTCCCAGACAGCTCTCTCTCGTCCTCTACTAGGTCGACCTCTGACCACGTTCCAATCTGCCTATCGGCTGCTACTCAAATCCCGAAGCCCTCTGTCTTTCGTTTTAACAACTCTCTTCTGAGCAACAATTTATTTAAGCTTCGGGTTTCGTCCAATTGGGCAAGTGTTGGGCCGCGACATTGCCACTTGGGTTTGGTGGGCAAGCTTTCTCTTCGGATCAAGAGAACCAGAGACATGGCGAAAAAATGGGCGGCTACCTCCAGATCTCCTACTGTTCTGGCAAAAACTGCAATACTACCATCAATCTCCTTGACAAGTTGGAGGAATTTCGACCTCTATCCACTATTGAACTGAACCTTACGACTGCGGTTAAACTTGCCCTTTTTTTTTTAGAACGAAGACGCTAGGAGCGTCCGGCTTTAAATTAATAAAGCCCACATCATAGGCAGCGTAACAGACAGTGTTAGGACCTCGAACACGAGCACGTAGGCTCAGACATAAGTTTCGAACCAGAGCACGGAGGCTCAGACCTCGACGGCACGAAGGCGCACAAGTCTAGACCAGGCCAGCAGTAGCACGCAGAAAATACAGGCCCGGAGGCAGAGCATAGAGCACGCAGGCTCGCTCGCAAGACAAAAGGGTCACTTCACGGCGCAGAGGTGGCAGATGGCTCCCTAGCCAAAACATAGATCTGACGAAGGCGATCTTGGGCGAGATTCAGTTTTTCAGCATCCTTGCGCTTCGCCAACGGACTCCACTGCTGCAGAAGAAGGTTGCATTTGTAGATTATGTTAGCAGGGTGAGATGGGAAGATACCCTCGATAGCTAGTTTGTTCCTAGTGAGCCAGACTGCCCAGGTCAAGGCGCCGAAACAGCTCCAGAGCACTCGGTTGTTGCCACCGTGAAACGAGCCTACTATGGTTGCGAGGTCAAACGCTGACCGGGGATCCCAGGAGGAGTTGGCCGCTGCACGAACGGCGCTCCAAGCAAAACGTGCCAGAGGACATTGGAAAAAAACATGGGTCGCGTCCTCCAGGACGTTACATATCGCACACAGGCCTGTCGACGGCCCATTGCGTTTGGCGACGTTAGCCGAAGTGGGCAGTCTATTGCGGAACAGTTGCCAGAAAAACACCTTAATCCTAAGCGGAAGGCGCGCGTTCCACAAGCCCTTTGGCATCTGTAAGGATGGGCCCTGGCACAGCTTACGGTAAAGATACTTGATCGAAAACTTGCCAGACGGGGTGAGGGCCCAGGTGACTGTGTCCGCCGTCGACGACAGCGAGACCGGCGCAATGGTATCAAGCAATTCCGTTAGGTGTGCTTGTTCTACTTGCGATAATTCTCTCCGAAAATGCAATGCCGGAGGGGAAGAGGCAAGCGCCGTGGCAACTGAGATCTCCGGGTTGACAGCCAGGGTATAGAGGTTCTGGAAGTCGACCCAGAGGGGTTGGGCTCCCACCCAGTGATCTAGCCAGAAGCGAGCCGAGCGTCCATTACCAATGGAGAACTTGGCTCCCTGAGCAAAAGCTGGCCGGACCGCTTGGAGATCGTTCCAGAAAGGAGATCCCCTCGCCACGCCCTCGAAAAAATTCCCGTTCGGGAAGTACTTGGCCCGCAGCAGATCAACCCATAGACCCGTCGCTCCCTGCGAGAGTTTCCAAATCCATTTGCACAAGAGTGCAATGTTCTGGATTCTGGTGTTTGTGATCCCAAGCCCTCCCAGATCCTTGGGGCGGCACACCGCAGCCCACTTAACCATGTGGTACTTGCGTTTTGGTCCCGAGCCTTCCCAAAAGAAACGGGACCGCGGTGTGTCCATCTTGGCGTGTACCCCTTCCGCCAGGAGGAACAGACCCATTGCGAATTGCGGCAGCGAGGAGAGGCTCGCATTCGTGAGCACCAGCCTAGCTGCAGAGGAGAGGAACTTCCCCCTCCACGGACTGACCCGCTCTCCCACCTTGGTCCAGAGCGGAGCCCACCCGTCGATCTTGATGCGTTTGGCATCCAACGGGAGACCTAGGTAGGTAAACGGCATATTGCCAAGTTTGCAATTGAGCAGGTCCGCGATGCGTCTACTTTCATCCGCCACCAATCCCATGGGCATCACTTCACACTTGTGAAAGTTGATCTTAAGCCCTGACATAAGCTCGAAGCTAATCAGTAAGGCTTTGACCGTAGCCACACTATGGAGGTCGGGCTGGAACAGCAGTAGCGTATCGTCTGCATATTGCAGGTGCGAAATCCCCCTGGGATGAGGTGTCCCAACACCCCTTTTATGTGGCCTGCCTCCGTTGCTTTCCGCAGCATAGCTGCCAACGCATCAGCGACGAAGTTGAACAAGAGCGGCGACATGGGGTCGCCTTGGCGTAAGCCACGCTTGTTCCTGAAGAAGTGCCCTACTTCTCCATTCACCGAGACCGCAGTTTGGCCCCCCGAGACCAATTGCATGACTCGGTGCACCCATAACGGCGAGAATCCTCGACTGGTGAGGATCTGCCTGAGGAAGTCCCAATTAACTCGGTCGTAGGCCTTCTCAAAGTCTAGTTTAAGGAGAATCGCAGGTTCGTGTGTGCGCTTAAGCTCATGAAGGGTCTCTTGCAGCGCTAGTGGTCCCTCCAGAATGTTCCTACCCCTAATGAACGCCGACTGGGCACGACTAATGGTGCGATGGGCGATCGGCGAGAGCCGGGTGGCACAACTTTTGGCGCAGATTTTAAACGGAACGTTAATCAGCGCGATAGGTCTGTACTGGCGTATGTTGTCCGCCCCTGGCACTTTTGGGATAAGCGATAGGACGCCGTAGTTTAACCTAGCAATATCCACGAAGCCACGCATGAAGACATTACACACCGCGTAGATGGGATCGCGCAGCAATGGCCAAAAGTGCTTAAACATCGCCACCGGCCACCCGTCCGGCACCGGAGCCGTGTCGGTTCTCATGCTTAGGAGAGCGTCGTCAATCTCCTTAGGGAGAAACGCGAGCCCCAACTCTTCGTTCTCGCTGTGTAGTACCTTTTGGCACGGGAGCCACACCTCCGTGCTGAGACGCGCTTGTTGTGCCTCGTCGGTCCCCATCAGACTTATGTAGAAGTCGTAGATATGATGGGTGATTTCCGAGTGTTGTAGAAGAAGCCCCTGCTCCGACTGCAACCTAAGAATTGAGCATTTCCTACGTCTGCCATTCGCGTATGCGTGGAAATACTGAGTGTTCGCGTCTCCTTTGAGCGTCCACTTGAGGCCACCCCTGCGCCTCCAATATTCCTCCTCTGACCGCAGCAGAGCTTCGACTTGCCCTTCCAAGGCGTATCGATGCGCCCATTCTTGCTCTGAGAAAGGACGAGTGTCCGCTTGATTGTCAAGGACGGTTATTTCAGCAAGAAGCCTCTCCCTGAGGATCTTGTCAGCACACCCCTGGTTCGCGCCCCATCCCTTTAGGCTTGCGCCGAGGCGGCCCCCGACAGCGATCCAAAACTCCATTGGGCCGCGTTGCTGGCCTGCGAGTTGGACGCTTCGCAACCATCTCTCCCTAAAGATGGAGTCGAAATTTGGGACCTCAAACCACGCGGTTTCGAAGAAGAACCGCGGGCTGCGGCGAATCCTGTCCTCCCCTGAGGATAAGATGAGGGTCACATGGTCCGAACCAATCCTGGTTTCTGCAAGGAGCGAGCAGAGTGGAAACACTACTTCCCAGTCTGGAGACATGAAAACCCGATCCAAGACGGATCG
This sequence comes from Triticum aestivum, assembly GCF_018294505.1. Taxonomy (NCBI): domain Eukaryota; kingdom Viridiplantae; phylum Streptophyta; class Magnoliopsida; order Poales; family Poaceae; genus Triticum; species Triticum aestivum. The sequence goes on from NC_057799.1 coordinate 632,450,832, forward strand.
CACCGGGGCTAGTTGCTTGTTAGTCCAAGTATACCTTGCCCCAGTTCTGGCCACTTCCCTAAGTGCCATAGATGCAACAGCATTGTTGAACATAGCCACCCTTGGCCAATTGATATTATCGTTGTTTTTGTCTGCTCCTGACCGAATCAGGTTAAAATCACCTCCCACCATTAACGGGAGTTGGGCTACCGAAACCTCCCTCACCTTGGCTTCAAGTTCTCCCAAGAACTCGGCCGATCGTGAGTGATCTGCTGGTCCATAGACTTGCACGATCACAAGCTCGCGAAGCGACGCTCGCACGCGGATGTTGGCAGCAATGAAAAAGATGCCGACCTCCCAGGTCAGCACCTCGAATGTGGCGCTGCAGAACCCAAGCAGCATACCACCCGAATGGCCCGTTGCCGGCTTATGGTGCCAGACAAAGCGCTCAAGGGGATCTATGGCTAGGATATCATGATGTCTAAACTCTGATCTAATCGTTTCTTGGAGACCAACGATATCAATGGCTTCTTTCCTAATGTAATCTTTAAGTTGGGTGCGCCGACCTGCGTGACCGAAGCCACGGATGTTCCAAAGAAGCGCACGCATCTAGATGACGCGATTGCGCAGGCGCACCCCCCTTGAGGTGATCGCCTTGGCCACACGCCTCACCTTGCCGCAGCGAGGCGAGGAAGGAGCAGCAACCCCTGTTGCTGTCTCCCCTTCGGGCCGGATCGCTAGCGAAGTCGAGGGCTCAGCCTCAAGTGCCAGACGATCCGCGTGTTGAGCAGCCGCCGCTGCTAGCGCCGCCTGCGCCATCTCCTTCGCATGCACCAGTGAGATGAGTTCGCTCATCCCTCCCTCACCCATCGGTTCAACCCCACTCTCTCCCAAGACCTCGCTCAAGTGATCATCCGAAAAGGAGTCGAGAATCGTAAAACGAGGCAAGGGATTACCTGAGGTTTCGAGGTTCTTCTGTGCTTGTAGGAGTTGGGCACGTTGGAGAGACGGAAGATTCCCTTTGGCACCCTTGGCCCGAGCGTTGACCCGCACAGGGGCCGGCTGCACCTCCACCACGGCCTTGGAACGCTTGGCCTTCGGGAAGGACGCCGTCTTGGTCGCCTCCGGAGCGGGCGGGCCGGGGACAGGCACCGCCTGGCGCGGCGTCGCCGGCGCTCCTAAGAGCTCCGCTGCACGCCCGGCCTTCGCGGTGACCTTGCGCACCGCCACCTTCTTGAGCTGCTTCACCGTGCCAAGCTTGTTGCTGCTGCGGCCGCCTTGGGTCGGGGAACGCGAGGAGAGAGGCAGCGAGTCTACCGACGCCACACCCGGGGTGCGGGCATCGGCCTGCGTCTCCACCATCATGTCCGAAACCACCCCAGCCGCCATCCTCGCCGGAGGGGACGTGACGGACCCCAGGTTGGAGCCGTACTGGTTTGGGATCGAGAGCTCCAGCTCCACGGACCCCCCCCACCAGGGGCTGCTCCATCATAGGCATCTGCACTTGGTCCGCCGCCCCTCCTTTGTCGGTGATGCCCAACTTCTCCCACGCCGCCGTATCGATGGAGTCATCCTCCATACTAGCATCAAGGTCCTTGTCGCCGTCACGCCCCGGCCCATCCGGGTCCTGGCCACGGTTGGGGGGAGGGGGGTTGGGGGAAGGGAGGGCTGGTGCCGCGAGTTGCTCCGGGGGAAGCTCGGGCTCGATGGAGATGTTGAAGCCTTCGCCGTTGAACCAAATCTGGACCTGACCACGGAGCTTGCTTGGATTGCGGCAGGCGAAGCGCATGCGGACCGGCCCCGGACGGGTCAAGGACTCCTCCTCGACCAACAGGGGACGGCCGAGCATAGTGGTAGCCGCCATGAGCCGGTCGGAGCGGCGGTGCTTGGGTGGGACGCCACCCAGCTTGACCCACACCTCCGGCATGGCCAGACCCTTGGGCGCGTCGAGGACCACATTGCGGATGTCCACCATGAGGTTGTTGAGGGAGAGGAAGAGCTTGCCGCTCCGCGTAGCCATCCTGAGCATTATGGGATCTGGGAACACCACCAGGAACGCGCCGCCGTTGATAGGAGAGATCTGCCAGTCCCAGGCTCCCTCAAAGAGGTGTGGCAGCTCCACTTCTAGGATCTCTTGCGTGAGCGCACCCGAAGGCATGGAGAGCACCGCCGAGTTGGCCCCCTCAGAATCTGCGGCTCCTCCGACGTCTCTTCCGGGAACTGGAGGCAGAAGAAGCCCTCTCCAGATATGGCGTGGCCCATGGTTTGGAGGAGCAGGGGCTTGCCGCGGGTCGGGCACTGCGCCGAAGTGTGCCCCTCCTTGGTGCACACCACGCACAGCGGCTTGAAAGTGCAGAGGTTCTGGAAGTGGCCCGTGCGACCACATTTGAAGCACTCCGGGCCGTCGGCTTCCTCGACGGGGATCGGCTCCTCCTCCGTGCCCTTGGACGAGCCAGGTGCCGCAGATCTGAGCGGGAGGGGCGGTTTGGGAGCCGCCGCCCCCGCAGGCTTGAACTTCTGCTTCTTCACAGAGGGGTCGCCGACGCGGTCGCCACCCGCAGCGGACTGCTGCCCCTTGCGCTTGAGCTCGAGGCCGTGCTTCTTGTACTCTTCCTTCTTCTTCTTCTTACGCTCCTGCTCCTTGATCCACCAGGCGGGAGGCGGACCCCATCCGCGCTCTTCGTCGGCCCGCCCGATGTTGCGATCCCGCGGCGGCTCCATGGGCGGCTTCTCCCCCCGGCGGTCTTGCTTGGATCCCATCGCCACCACCTCCGCGAAAGATCTCACCAGAGGAGGTGGGGAAGGAGAGGGTGAGGGAGTGGGGGAGAGAAAGCGGGCGGAGTGGCCGAAGCGCCGCACTTCCGAAATGGAGGCCGGAAACCCTAACGCAGTGTTTAGGGTTCCACGGGGAAGCCAGAGCCATTTATATGGCTGCGCGGATCGGGCGGGCCTGGGCTAGGCCTCCACCAGTGGGCCAGGCTGTGACCTGAGGGCCGGCGAGGCTCCCTGCGCCACAGACTCGACCCGAGGCTGGGCCGCCGCACGCGCGAGTCCCGCACTTGGGCCGCAATCACCCCGTTGGATCTGGCCCACCAGCGCCCCGGGCGTGTCGTCCCCAACCCTAGCCTGCGCTCCGCCCGAATCCGCCGCCGCCGCCGCCGTGGCCGCGGGGGCCGCCCACACCGAGCAGCGCAGCGACTGCGCAGGCTGCAGGAGCAGCCCCGCTGCGGACGCTTCAGGGCTACCTCGACCCTCGCCCCGCGGAGATGCGCGCGGCGCCCTGCCCCCTGGCAGCGCGGTCCGCCTTGGGCCATGGCCTCCGGGCACAAAAGCGCGCCGGCGTCCGGCCTTGAAGGAGCCCCCGAGCTCCTCCGCGCGCGACACGAAGTCGCCAAAGGAGCAGGGCGCACGGCCGCCCGCCCCTGACCGCGCCTCGCCACTCGACTCCACCTCCTCTTCGTCGTCAGAAACCTCATCTGCCAGGGCCCAGAAACGACTCCCCGACCGCTTGGTCGCTCCCTGAGCAGGCGCGACCGCCCGCCTGACCGTCGGCGAGGCAGCCGCCGACCAGCCTCCCTCCAAGGCCTGAGAACCTGAGCCGTCGGGAGCAAGGCCAGGCGCGAGATCGCCACCGTCGGCGCCCGGGACGCCCGCAGTCGCCTCCGCAGTCGCCTTGGGCATCTTCCCCCTTCGCGACCGTCCACACCTCTCCAAAACTTGCCCTTCATCGCCTGAATGCTACCATTGCTGGGTACTGGAGGCAACGGGCCAAGATTAGGGACTGTGTTCTCGGCCATGAAAACTCGGCCTACCTTCATGTTTGTGCCTCTGTTAGGTATCGCAAAAACCAAATCAAATCTCTGACGGTTGCCGACTCTTCTTTTTCCGCTCATGCCGATAAAGAGCTGATCCTTCTCAATTTCTTCAAAGGCTTGGTTGGTACGCCATCACCTTGCAACTTCACCTTTGACCTTACCAACCTACTCCCTCCGTTCGGAATTACTTGTCACAGAAATGGATGCATCTAGACGTATTTTAGTTGTAGATACATCCATTTTTATCCACTTTTGAGACAAGTAATTTGGAACGGAGGGAGTATTAGCGAACTCTTCCCTCCCTCCGAGCCTTGCTTCGGACCTGATTAAGCTTTTCTCCCTTGACGAGATTAAGGGTGCCCTCTGGGCTATGGACGACAACGCTAGTCCGGGACGTGACGGGTTTGGTCCCGCTTTCTTCAAATCTAACTGGGATTTAGTTAAAACGGATCTGTACAACCTCATGTCGGATTTTCACTCTGGTTCCGCTGACCTGAGGCGCATCAATAGGGCGTTCATCGTGCTGCTTCCCAAAAAATGGGAGCCAACCATCCAGAGGATTACCGTCCAATCTCCCTCCAGAACTGTGCGGTCAAAATTGCTTCCAAATGTCTTGCTAACAGGATCCAACCCCTTATGCCTTTTTTAATCCACTGCGGCCAGTCGGGCTTTATCCATGGCCACGGCATTGCAGACAATTTCCTTCTCGCTGCGGATATCGTTCAAACTTGTCATAAGCGAAAAATCCCGGCTATCGTTCTTAAATTAGACTTCAAAAAGGCCTTTGACTTGGTTTCATGGGAAGCCTTATCTCTCATTGTGCACGCCAAAGGGCTCCCTTCTATTTGGGAACGTTGGATCCATAATCTTAATTCCACTAGGAATTCTGCCGTCCTCCTAAATGGGAAGTCGGGGCCTTGGTTTCAGTGCCGGCATGGCCTTCGCCAAGGGGATTCAATGTCTCCCTATCTATTCATTATTATAGCCACTGTTCAAGAAACCTTCGCGATTAATCTTCCGATTTATCTCTACTCATGGGGTGACCGATAAGATTATGCCTTATCTTCACCGTTTATCTTTTAGACCGATTTATCACTCTGACAAGCGATTTATCGGGAATCTACACATAAATCGGACCTATTCATAGCAGTATGTTTGTAAAACCTATGTTTATTTGTGTTTTGTGGACCTTGTTACGCAATATGTATTGTTGTCCAATTCTGTTTGTCATTATACGAAGATTCAAAGGCTAGGAATCAAGGTAACACTTCTATCAAATATTGTTTTGGTGTTGAATATACGTATTTTAGTGTTGATGACCTAGGATTTGCAAAAAAAAATGTCCGATTAATAGTTGACCGATAAAATCGATTAATCGATTGATTTCCAATTAATCTCTAATCCTTAGTTGACCGAGACGCTAACGATAAGCGATATCCTCAACATTGATTATAGCCGATGTCCTCCAACGCCTTATTATCAAAGCTTCTGATGTCGGCTTCCTGTCTCACCCTATTGATCACACGTTGCCTTGCCCGGTGCTTCAGTACGCTGACGACACCCTGATTGTCCTTCCGGCCGAGGCTTCTCAGCTTCTACACCTTAAGAACCTGCCGTCGCAGTTCTCTGAGGCCACGGGCCTTTTGATAAACTTCCACAAAAGTACGTTCGCCCCAATCCATGTTAGTCAGGAGGTTTCTGCTGGATTGGGGCAATCCTGGGGTGTCCGGTGGCTTCCTTCCCTCAATCTTACCTAGGTCTGCCCTTATCTACGACTAAGCTTAATCTCTCGGCTTTTTTCTTCATCATCGACAAGATTGACCGGCGGCTGGCTGGGTGGCGGGGGCTGCTTCTCTCCTTTGTTGGCAGGGCCATTTTGGTTAGGGCTACCTTACACGCCCTTCCGATTTATGCTATGAGTACGTTGTTGCTTCCAATTGGAACTCTGCAGGAGATTGACAAACGATGTCGGGCGTTTTTCTGGTCTGGGGTAGATGAGACTACGGGCGGTCAGTGCAAAGTGGCTTGGGATCTCGTGTGCACCCCTTTCTCTCATGGGGGTTTAGGTTTCTCCTCTCTTAAACACATGAACCTCTGTTTGCTCCTTAAACATCTATCCAAACTTCATGACTCGGGTATTTCTCCCGCACATTCATACCTCATAAATAATTATGGCTGGTCCCCGGTTCGGGACTTAGGGTCGCCATCTTTGTCCTCCACCCCAGTCTCGCAGGATATCTTCAAAGGTCTGGATTTCTTTCGATCCATTACCAAGGTCATTATTGGCAATGGTTCCAGTACCTCCTTTTGGGCGGATCTTTGGATTCCTAACTCCGAGCAAACTCTGGCTCAAAAATTCTCGGCCCTCTTCTCACACTCTCTTAGTCAGTCGGCCTCTGTTGCTAGGGTTTTGGCTTCCCCTCACCTAACCCTCACCCTAGCCCCCAGATTATCTCATGCGGCGGAAAGCGAACTTGCTCAATTACGTGCTATTATGGCTTTGATTAACTTGAATTCACAGGTCACCGACAGGCGAATTGGCAGGCACGATGGCAAGCCACTAACTGCTAAATCGGCTTATCAGGCGCTATGGGCAGCAAGGCCAACCAACCCACTTGCCATGGCTATATGGAAGAATTATGCACCCAACAAATGACGAATCTTCATCTGGCTAGCACACAAGGACAGGGTTTTCACAAATGATAGGCGTTTCCGACACTCTATCGCCACCTCGGATGCCTGCCCTTTCTGCGGATTTCGCGTATCCATCGATCATCTTCTCTTCCAGTGCTGCCATCTACAACCCCTTTGGGATGAGTTGCAATCACTATATGCTGGGAGGCCTCCAGATTTGCTCTCTATCTGGCTTGGGGCTACATCTAATAAGGTTCGCTTAACTGTGATCATTGCTCTTCTTTGGAACATATGGAAACGCCGAAATGACAAGGTCTTTCGGAACAGATCCCAAGGTTTACATCACACTACTCGGGCAGCTGCTGAGGACCTGTCGCTCTGGTCCAATCGATGTAATGGGGCAGAGAAGAAGCTTTTACTCCAGGACTGGGGCACCATGTTGTTACACCTTGCTGGGAGAATGCAGTCCTATTGTAATTTCTTTTGCTCTCCTGTTCCTTCTCTCAAAACCCCCTTATATCTCTCACATGCATCTCGCATGCTGTAATTGCTTCTGCTTTGGTAATATACGGTTCAGGCCGGCGTAAGCCCGCCGTTGACGCGTGAAAAAAAAGCACACAAATTCGAGTCGCCGAACAGCTGCGAGTATATCGACATGGACCAGTTCCGACGGCGAGCCTGAGCTAGCAAGAGGCGAAGAAGTGAATTAATCAGTAATATACGATGATTGACAACGTTTTTCTTTTTCCTTTTTCATTTTTTTACTTTTACTGTTTCCTTTTTCTCTTTTCAGAGTTGTGTTTTCTTCTGTTTTTGTCTTTTGGCACATTTTCTTTTCCAGTTCTTGCAATATACAGTAAACATTTTTCTCAAATACACACTGAACTTTTGTTAGCATACTGTGAACACTTTTCATACATGAACATTTACAATATATGATGAATATTTTCGTAATATAAACTGATTTTTTATACGCATTGACCATTTTTTTAATATACACTGAACTTATTTATAAAACTTATAGTAAACAATTTTCTAGATTATTAAACATTTAGGACCAGAAAAACAACAGCCGTTTTGTGTGTGTGAAAAACTGACTAAAAAACCTACCCTCGTCATAATTAAACAAGACAGCGACGGCATGGGTGGATATAGATTTGGGTCTCCTGTGCTCGTGTTTCCAGCTGCACGACATTTTCATGTCGGAAACATATACGATGTGCGGTTGCATGTCCTTTCGTCCAATCAACCAGCTCCATCGGGAAAAGAAAACCAATGCAGCATGTTGTCTAGTGAAGACACGTCAGATCGTATGTACAAAGATCGTGTGCAAAGCAATTTCGATCTTCATACTAGGCTTTTCTCAGTTTTGTGTCATTTTTCTGAACTGCCCTGCCTGAATCTGAATCTGAATGGATCTCTCTGTTCTGCCGTGAAGCGGTGGCGACTATAGCGTGGGCGTGGTGAAGCGGCGAGCGCGCGTCAGTGCCCGTGCGCCCCGGCCGGTGCGGACTGCGACTGCGCGTAGGGTGCCAGCAGCAGCTTGCCGGGCGGCCTGCCTGCCTGCCTGGTAAGCTTCCATCGAGCCACCGTGAATCTGCTTGTTCTTGCAATCTTTCCCTTTCCAGTTTGGGGGTCATTAGACTCTTCCGAAACTGATTGACCGATTGACCGCTAGTGAATTTACTCTTCCGAAACTGATTGAGCTTAGTTTCAGAGATACCTATTTCACGTCATTCCTGGTTTTTCCAAAGACTCCCTCCTCTCCAAAAACACCACTGTCAATCAGATTCATCAGAATGGAATAGTTAAGAATGAATATCACATCCTCATTTCTCACAAGATAGGGAGAGCCATATATATATATATCATGCTACACACTGGTACAGAAATACATCATTGCCACAAATGCAGAACATAGACCAGAATGTTTAATGAACACAAGGGTTCAGTTCTTTTTCGATAACTTGAGTACTATACTCCTGGTCTCTCCACCCAAAAGGTGCACACGCTCCATTATTACAGTGTCTCACGTACAAATTCGCACAGAAACAAAAGAAAAAGCAGCAGTCATACAACAAACTTAGAATTCAATACCCGTTTCAGTATTTTTAACATAAAAAGATACTCCGTAATGCAGCAATCATGGTGTTGATACACCGGCAGGCGCATTGTTGATGCCCTGAACCAGAGCCTGTTTCCTCTGCGTCAAAACATCTTCTGCATTTTTAGCGAGAACGGACAAGAGAGGCTTCAGAGGAACCCCGTGGCAGTCCTGACGGACGCCAGCGAAAAGCATGCTGCTCTCAAGCCCGGCCATCGCCTTTGAAGCCTCCAGTAATGTGTCAATGATCTTGTGCTTGTCTATCACTTTGAAGAGTTCATCATGTTGGAGGACATCCGTAATCATCTTGCAGGTAAGCTTCTGTATCGCCAGGCACGCAGGGGTGGCGTACATGTTCTCTTCCACAATCTTCTTGAGCCTCACCCCCAATTTCTCCGGGGCATCTGGATCCGGCCGCAACTGTGAAATTAAGACTTCTGCAAAGACAAGATTGTTGGTTGGACGAATCGCTGCGAGGAGTGATAACAGCTCTGCTTGCAGCCTCCTCTTCCCACACTGCTGGATTTGGTGGCTCGGTGAATCGGAAGTCTCATCTTTTCGACCATCACTTGGGTTTTCTATGTTGATTATGGTTGCTGTAATGCAACCGGTGACACACTCCCAGCACCTGGGTGTGGTTGTACTATTCGCTTCTGCTTGTATAGGAAGCAATTCTTCGAGTACCTGCAATGATATGCACACATATTATTTTAGCTCAAGAAAGTTAATGGTCGAAAACTTAAGGAGTGCAGTTAGTGCCATAAGGAATTTGATTACTTTAATTAATTATTAGAGAAAAGGAATTACTTAAGGCATACCTTTTGTAAGGTTGTTTCCTGGTCGTAGTTGCCCAAATGCTTCAAGATGACTGCTGCACTAATACGGCAGCCCATATTAATTTTTATTTCCACATCAGGTATATTGCATTGGATGGTCTTGATCTTGGAATCGAGCAATGCAGTGAGAGAACCGACAACATCATCACATCCTGTGAATCTCATAATAACATTTGAGTCATCGGACTGCAATAGCATGGCTAATGCTTCACCGGCCTTTTCATTAAGTCGGCTTATAGATTCCTGAACTTCTTTCATCTTTTTGTCCATTTGTGCTTTTGCAGCTTGTTCGATCATCTCCTCTTTTGCCTGTTCTCCACTGAGTTTCTTAACGAGATTATCCATCCATGTTCCCATTGACAGTCTTGGTAAAGTAGTTTGTTGCCTTGCAGTTTGGTGCTCGATCTTCATTTTCTCATCTTCTAAATATTTCCCCATCCATTTTGTATTAAGGAACATCTCTAGCGCCTTCGTGATAATATTTTCTCTTCTCTTCATAACAGAAGTATTTGCTCGATCATGCTCATGAAGGGCTAAAAATGTAAGAACCTCTATAGCTCGCATCTGTAGCTCTATGATACTGCTGCTTCTTTCCTCTATGATGCCCAGAACGGCCTCCAAGCTTTCGACTGCAATATTATGTTTTGCAACTAGGTTGCACATATTCTTGCCAGTGGTTCCTGAAGAACCCATGAGCCGGCTAACCACATTTAGTGATGCGCCTACTACCTTGGTCCATGCAGTGTTGCTCTTGATATCTTCGATTAATTCGTTGGAGCTGACTGGTGTAACTATTTTTGAAATAAGATCATTGGTGTTGTATATCAGTGCGCAGTTATGCTGGTCGTGAGCCAGGTTCTCTAGGATTCTCAAACCTGGCAAAACCAGATCCTCATCAATTATTTCACTATTCTCCATCTGCTTCCTGTCTTGCTCAAGTACACCAACATTCTCCGGAACACTGTATCTCTTGCGAATCTTTTCTAGGATCGTGAGTAGGCCTCCCCCATTGTTCAGGTTAATATCATTATCTTCACGTGGGTCACCAACAACTTTTTTGTGTAGGTGTCCTGTTCTTTTCCTCTGCTTGCTAATAAGTTCAAGTACAACTCTCAAATAGGGAGCTTCTTGATCACCATAATTATGATATGAGGTGTCAAAGAGTGAGGATATGCATTCCAATGCTCCTGGAAAGTGAGCAAGGTTGAGGTGACTAGCGAGATGCTCCACAATCCTCGCTGCAAACCATCTCATCTCTCTTTCGGCTGGGCTTCTCCAGGCAAGGGTTCCAATCAGCTTCTGAATTCTTTGTGGTGACCTAATCAGCAGCCTTGTTATCGGAACTGGTATATCTTGATCGATCAGCATAGTTAGTACCCTTCCTCCAGATGCATTGTCCTGTGGTAACTGGGAATCCAGCAAGTCAGCACCATATGTGATCAAATTCCAGTTCATTGTGGAAGCTGGGTTGTCTACACACATCTGCTTGGTTTTGCGCAAGTATGCTTTAACTACTTGGGGGCTGAAGCCATATTGTTGGCTAACAGTAACCACAAACTTTTCATCAGCAGCGATTTCAACGCCCGTACACACTGTGCATATTACGGCGTGAGCAATAGATAGATAGTAGAATAGGTTCATTGCCCGCTTCAAATTTGCTTTACTTGCATCTCCATCGGCTATCCCATAGTCTTGCTTGACTACACGAAACAACGATATCCAAAGGCAGACCATTTGTCCATTAGTAGCGAAGAACACCACTGGGGTAAATGTCGCGATCAGACTGATATTTATTATTCGTCTCTTCAGAGATTGTCTCATAGGCAGCTGGGTACCATCATGCCTTTCTCCCAAAGAATTAATGTTCCGTAAAAGAGATCCTATCCACTGCTGAAAGTACAGAAAGCCATCATTTCCCATCGCGTCCAATAACCTGTATTTGTTCGATCAGAGCAGGACATAAGAACCACATGATAATCCCATTTACACCCAAGGCCATCTGTTTTTTACCAGTATTTTTCTTGTCTAAGGGCATCTCTAGCTGATCCCCTAAAACCGGTTAGTGGAGTAAAATTCCTGTTCTTCTCGTCTGCTGTTTTTTTTTAGTGTTTTTGGTGCAACAAAAACAGATATTTTCCACGAACAAAAAAATAAGATAAAAACAGTATATTTTGGGACCAGAAGAGAGACTACGCCAGATGCAGGCTGCCAGGAGCCCACACACCCCCTTGGCACAGGAAAGGCCTAGGGCACGTCATTGGCCCGTGTGAGGCCTGCAGGAGGCTTCTCATCCGCATCTTAGAGCATCTCCAGCCGTTCGGCCTCCAGGGCGGCGAAAAAAAGCCGCCTGGGGGCGAACTGGCGCAAGTTTGGTGCTTGGGGGCGACTCGGTCCCCAGTCGTCCCCCACCAGGTCGCCCTGAGTTCGGTGAAACTATGTAGAAACTTGTGCAAACTCGGCGATCTGGTACGAACTTGGCGAAATTTCATTGAAATTTGTACAAAAAAAGTAAAAACATGCAAACTACGGCAAACTACGCCAGCCACTACGCCGCGTCCACCGCCCGCCATCTACATGCCGAGAAACCTGTAGAAGCGGGTGTAGTCGTTGCCGTCGTTGTCGTCGTCGTCACGCGCCCCGCCGGAGCCACCCCCGTCCCTGCTACAACCCTGCCCAGGGTCGCCGACGCGCGACCGAGCACTGGACGGCCCGGCCTCGTCCTCCTGTCGCTGTCGCTGTCGAGAACGATGACGCCGCCCTCCTCGCGGCCGCGTCGCCGAGCCTGGAGCTCCGCGTACGCCTGGCGCTGGCGGCGCACCTGCTCGCGGACGTAGTCCTCCTTCGCCCATTTTAGGGCGGCCTCGTCATCGGGGGCCACCATGTCGGTGTGATCCCGCTTCACGGGGAGCAGGCCCGGCTCGGGCTTCGGCCGGACCATGCGAAGGGAGAGCGGGGAGGGCGGGCACCCTCGTTGATGACGAGGGCGCCGCTGCGGGTGCGGCGCCGCTGCGGTGTCTCCTCCGGCTATGGCTTGACAGGACGGAGAGCCGGCGAGCCGGAGGAGAGCGAGCCGGAGCCCGACACCGAGGACGTCGGCTCCATTCGCCGCGGCGTCCAGAACTGCCGCGGCGGCGAGAGAAGGACGGCCGCGTCGGGCACTCGAGGCGCGGCACGTTGCCGGTCTCGATGTGGTGGAGGACGGCCTTGAGGGTGCGCCGGGGACGCCCCACCACTCGCGCCGTCCTTCAGCGTTGAGGCGGTCGCGGGGAATGATGCCATTGAGGGAGGCGATCTGCTCCTCGCGGCGGCGCTCGAAGCACATCGTCCACAGAGTTTCGTTGTCGGGCGCATACCTCGGCTCGTTCCACTGTTCCTCCGTCAAGGAGGAGCGGATGCGGGCGATCTCCGCCCGCCATGCCGCCCCTTCGGGCACCGGCGGCACCAGGACGCCGCCGGCGCTCAGCCTCCACGCCCCCGGCACGCGCATGTCAGGGGGCGCCGGGTACTCGTCCTCGTAGAGGAGGCGCGCCTCCGGCTCTTGGAGGTGGCGGCGGCCGAAGCCGTTCGCCGCCGCGCCATCGCCTGGAAACCTCTCGGCCATCTCCTCTTTGCTCGTCGGTAGGAAGGAGGGAGAGGGCTGCTTTTGCGAGAGCGGATGCAGGGGGAGGTTATGGCGTTCACCGGCGGGGAGGGGTCACCTTTTATAGCCCCAGCGGGGCGGTGGGGAGGCTGCATGCCGGGCGATGCGTGGCAGGAGTGGGCGGGACGCGCGTCGGCGGCGCCTTCACTGCGCCGCCCGTGAGGCATCAATGGAGCATCAATGGAGGCTGACCGGCGCGACAGCGTGGCAGCCTTGGCATTGATTTCCGCGGGAACCGAGGCGATGAGGGCGACAAGCGGTGTCTCGCTGACTGGGCGGGCCCGCCCCGTTCGCGCCAAAACCACTCGCCCCGGCGCCCCCGGGTGCCCCCCAGGGCGCCGGGTTCAGCATGGGTCCGCCGGCGCGAAATTCGGCCCAAACCGGCGAAAAACGGGCTCTTGGGGGCGCGACTGGGCCGTTTTTTCAGTGCCGGCGCGAAGAAATCGCCTTGGGGGGCCGTGTTGGGGGCGCGGCTGGAGATGCTCTTAGTTCCATACTGAACTTATGATGTTCGCTGACCTTTACGATTAGGGAAGACCGCGCTGTCCGGATCGCGGAAGCCATCCAACGCCGATCTGAATCGGTCTGCGGCGTAGTCCGGACACGATTTCTCCTGCAAACTGGAGACAAATGTGGGGTAGGTTTATGGGAGTCCGGACCGATCCCAGGCATGCTTCTGACTACCCTAGCCCAGCAAAAACCCGTCACCTGCCCCTCGCGCGCTTTCCTTCCGATGCACGCCCGCTTACTGTCGGTGTCAAAACCGGCAGATCTCGGGTAGTGGGGTCCAATCTGTATGTCTGAGGACCAGTGGTAACTATGGACAAAGGACACCGTATTTACCCAGGTTCGAGCCCTCTTAATGGAGGTAAAACACTACTCCTGCTTGATTATATTCGAAGGGTATAGGGGTCAAGAGTTGATCTACCTCAAGATCGATTCGGCTAACCCTAGATCAGCTAGCCTAGCAATGTTGTGATTCTGCCTCCGATCTATCCTCTGGTTTATATAGACACCGGAGGGGCTTAGGGCTGTACAAAGTCGGTTTTATAGAAAGGAATAAAATATCTAGACACCTATACTTACCATCCACGCATACGGGAGTCCCCACCGGACACGAGAGGTGATCTTCTGCATTCTATCTCGAGGGTCCATCAGTCCGACCCACATCCAATAGACCGGACGCCCGAGGACCCCCTAGTCCAGGACTCCCACAGTAGCCCTGGAACCTGTGTTCAATGATGATATACTCGGCGTTCAGATTGTCTTCGGCATTGCAAGCACTACAGGAATCAGCTATTTTGCCGTCTGCCATGGCGGACGGCAAAGGCATGAACGGCGGACGGCAAAGGCCTTTGCCGTCAGCCGCGGACGGCAAAAGGCTCCGGCAAAGTAGGCTACGGTAAACACCTTCTTTGCCGTCTGCTTTTTGCAGCGGACGGCAAAGAGGCCTTTGCCGTCAGTGGCGGACGGCAAAGAAAATGGATGGCAAATAGTGGGTGTTAGCCACGGTAGGTGCTAACGGAGGCTTTGCCGTCCGCCAAACTAATGTTTTGCCGTCTGCCGACTAATAACAGACGGCAAAAATGTCCATCTACACGTTTATTACAATCAGAGACATCAAAGGATTTTGTTTATTAAAATATAGTGAACCAGCAGCCCAAGTGCACCACAGTATCCATCTACGCTTTGTTCCAACAATCGACGACGAATGAACAAATTTCACAATATCAAATTAGTCTATTTACACAGAATAGATTTTCATCTGCTCCATCTACACAAAATTACTCTTTTTCATGAACACCACATTATCCATGTACACAAAGTCAGCACAAAAACCACAGTATCCACCGCCACCATGGACGCCCGAGGACCTACCGCTGCTGCTTGAGGCAGAATATGGTGCGGCGTCGAGGGAGGGTGACGGCGCCGGGGCCGACAGAGGCCTGGGGGGACGGGGACGACAGAGGCCTGGGGGGACGGGGCCGAGGCCTGCGTGGGCGATAGGCGACGGGGCGCGGAGGCCGCCGGTGGCGACAGGCGACGGGGCGCGGAGGTCACCCGGGCGAAAGGCGACGGGGCGAGGAGGCCGACGGGGGCGAGAGGCGACGGGGCGCAGAGGTATCAGCCGTGGGCGACGGGGCCGAGGCCTGCGGGCGCGATAGGCGACAGGGCGCGGAGGCCGCCGGTGGCGACAGGCGACGGGACGGGGCGCGGAGGTCACCCGGGCGAAAGGCGACGGGGCGAGGAGGCCGACGGGGCGCAGAGGAATCAGCCGGGGGCGACGGGCGACGGGGCCGGGCCATGGCCGGCGGGCGCGATGGCGGCCAGCGAGGCCGGGGACTGCCGGCGAGGTGGTGGCGAGCGCTTGCGGGGGAAGTGGATCGAGAGCAGGGAGAGAGATGAGAGAGAGATGTGGTGGGGTGGGGGTGAGAAGTGGATAAGGCAGACTGTGGGGTGGGGTGAGACGTGGGGCGCGTGGGTGGGGATGCCATGTCATCGATCCGCATGATCGATCCAGGTGTTGTGCTTCTTCTTTGCCGTCCGCCCCGGCTTTGCCGTCTGCTATTTGATGTTTGCCGTCTGCTAGCAGACGGCAAAGGTTGGGCATTGCCGTCCGCTAGCAGACGGCAAAAAAGTTAACCTCTTTGCCGTCTGCTGGCGGACGGCAAAGAAGTTGACCTAGCCACGCCGTGCCCCATGGGGCCCACTAGGCTCTTTGCCGTCTGCCTTTTTCCTCTTTGTCGTCAGCCAGCAGACGGCAAAGAGCCAGCTGATGGCAAACAGTCTCTTTGCCATCCGCCAGCTCTTTGCCGTCCGCTATCCCAAGGCAGACGGCAAAGAGCCTCTTTGCCATCAGCTAGCAGACGGCAAATAGCTGGCAGATGGCAAAGTAGCAGATTCCAGTAGTGAAGGCGGGTTCCTTGAAGAATACACATCGGCGTACCTTTGTAAAAAAATTGTATCCGGCTTTTCATAATGAACACAACCCTTAGCCGCGAAGCCAGGATATATAAAAAATGAGAACAATGTCTTTTACTGACAATTTTTTCGGCGAAGCGTCAGACTTGACCATTCAGCATTTTGAACCGTTTTCCCACCCCGCGTTCCGTGTTTCGAGGCCACGCCTCATTGGCACGTCCTGTCAAAACAGAGATCATGCCCACTTAATACGAGATTGCACATCAATGATATTTGGGTAATCCAACCATTTGTGGCGCACGCTTTCATTGGGAATAGGCGAGATTCAAGGCACAAGTGGGGGGCGGTTGGCATTTTTACTGCCTATAAGAGGGCAATGATTCTTTACTTTCTCCCCCACGCCTTCACATCTCCTTAGCCTTCCAATCTCCCAAGCTCTCTGCGCCCACAAAGTTTTCGTCTTTCTCACCACCACCACCACCATCACCACCTCCTATGACCATGGCCGGATCTGGCTCCAAAGGCAAGTGGGAGGCCTCCTCCGTCACAGAGAAGGAGATAAAAGATCTCAGGAGTGCGGGGTACCTCGCCGCCAACATCAAGCATAGGCTTCCCGCCGAAGGTCAAGTCATTCCCACTCCGTCTTTCTTACCCACTTCCTTAGAGGATTAGGTTTTCCACTCCACCCATTCGTCCGTGGGCTCATGTACTACTACGGTCTAGATTTCCACGATCTAGCCCCGAACTCTTTCCTCCTCATCTCGGCGTTCATCATCGTGTGTGAGGCTCTCCTCCACGTCCACCCACACTTCGGCCTATGGCTCAAGGTCTTCAACGTGAAGCCGAAGGTGGTCGACGAGCAGCACGCGGACTATGGAGGAGCTATGATCAGCAAGCTACCGAACACCACATGGCCCAAGGGGGCCTTCGTGGAGACCGTGAAGATCTGGCAACAGGAGTGGTTCTACATCACTGAGCCGCGCCACACTAAGTGGGCGGCGATTCCGGAGTTCAGATTCGGACCCCCCATGAGGCTCACCTCCCGGAACGCAAAGGGCCACGACTAGGGGGTCCCAGACGGAGGTGCAGGCACTGCAAATGCGCATCACCAACGTGCCGGGGAAGAACATTGGTCTAACCCACGTGGTTCAAATTATGCTCTTCCGCTGCATTCTCCCCTGCTAGCGCCGGGCTTCCCCCATGTGGGAATTCAAGCCGGAGGAGCCATAGACTCTACAACATTTCCTCGACACCACGCACGAGGGAATGTGGAAGCTGCTCTTGAAGGCGCAGAAGAGCTGGCCCATGGAGACCAAAGACGTAGGCCTCAATGCCACGAATCCGGCCTCTCCGATAAGTATTTGATATCTCCGAAGACATACCTAGTTTATATATATATATATATATATATATATCTGTGTGTGTGTGTGTGTGTGTGTGTGTGTGTGTGTGTGTTTTCGATCTATGCCGAATTCATCAACCCATCCTTTTGTTACAGGGCTGGACCAAGAAGTCGAAGCGGATCAAGAGTCCGGCTCCGTTGCCTGAAGACCCAGTCACTCCTGAGCTGGAGGAGATGCTGGTCCCGGCGCCTTATAAGGCGCCGGAGAAGAAGGCCAAGAAGAAGAGCAAGGGGCCCAAGGATGGGCCCCGCCGCAAAGGTCCTCCGGAAGCTGTGTCCGGAGAGACCGAGCCTGTCTCCTCCCACGAGGAAGACGAGGACGAAGAGGAGGAGGAGGAGGAGGAGGAGGAAGAGGAAGTGGAGAGCGACTACCACCTCAAGACGAGGAGGGGAAAGAGGATAGCCTTCGAGAACCTGGAGGGGGCGACGCCGAAGAAGGGGAGGGTGGTCCTCTCGGATAGTTCGGACTCACAGTCCGAACACAGCTCGGAGAGGGTCCAAAGGGAGAAGCCCCTGGCCGAAACGTAAGTGTCAGAAACTTACTCGTTTAATTATCGCTTTAATCTGTCTCTGTCATGCCCAATCTTTTTATGCTTTTCAGCCCTCCGCGCGAGATCCCGATTCCCTCCTCTTTGGAGGGGAACTCTTTTGCCCCTAGAGAGGCGGAGAGTAACGGGCCATCTCGCGCCCTCTCTCCCCTGCCATGGAGGACACCGAGGTGTCGTCCCAAAGGCCATCTCCTGGCCGGGGAGGAGCAGACGAGACCGTCTAGAAGGCGCCCGAGGACAACACCTCGGACGCAGTAGAGCGGGGCATGGCGACCCCCATGACCACCGAGGGTGGGGGGGCCTCAACCATCCGGGCCCTCGCCGAACACCGTCCCGGAGACCAGTACGGCTCCGGGTTTGGACCAACAACCCCCTTCGAAAGAGGGGGGAGGAGCAGGAGTTCCATCGGTGGCCTCTGTCAATCCGGAGGCCGCTGACACTCTGCAGGAGGCACTGCAATGTGTCTCCATCATGGAGGAACACTGCACCCTGATGGGTGCGGTCATGGAAAAGGTTCGGTCCGCGAAGAACGGACTGACCAAAGCCTTCAACAGCCTACTGATGGGCTTTGAGGTATGCGATGTAATACTCTTTACAAGTTTTTTTGTGTGTGTATATATATGTGTGTGTGTGTGTGTGTGTGTGTGTGTGTGTGTGTGAGGCGAAGCCCATGTGCAGACAATAGCCCCTGAGACTCTGTCCGGATTAGAATAATCCAAACAGAGGATCTCAAACAAGTATATAATGCATTGTATATGTTATTTGACAGGTTTCTATGCTGGCGGCTACTGCTCAGGCCGCATAGATTGCCAAGCTCAATCGTAAGCTTCGGCTATCCGATGAGGAACTTGACCGCATCAACAAGCGGTTCAACGAAACCCAAGGTATGCGGCATTACGACATATCCAAAAATTATATGCGTGTTAGTCCTTTTAAACTGACTAAAAATGTTATAAATATACTCACAGTTTGCGCAACCGAGGTCGAGTCCCTCAAGAGCGCCGTCGCCGAAGCCAAGAAAGAGGCGGAGGCGAGCAAGGCGGCCGCGGACAAAGCGGCCAAGGAGTTAGAGGTGGAGCAAACCGTCCGCCGCAGACACGAGGCGCGGGTGGAGGAGGTCGAACAGGAGCTCAAGGATACCATCGCCAAGTGCGAGTCCTTGGAGCAAAAGAGTTCGGAACAGGCCTCCGAGCTCACTAAAGCTCTTGAGAGCATGAAGAAAGCCCGGGTTGATGCCTAGGGCGCTTGCCAGGAGGTCCAAGAGGCGAGGCAGATTGCGGCTTGGTAAGGCCTTTATCATGTAGAGTAGATTTACTAGCAAGACATATATATTTTACTGACCCGAGTTTGGAGTTCTCCAGGCGCCTTTGCGGATCTGCTGAGGAGTATTGAGGATGCCGCCGCATTCTTCTGAGCTGAAGAGGGGAGCTCGATGGAGAAGTTGTTCTGGTCGCAGTACCTTGCGCTAGAACTTCTAGTGCCCCTGAGTGACCAGCTGAAGCAGTTGTCCGAGCTGCACAGGGTGGCCAGACTAGCCATGAAGGACATAATAGTCCGTCTATGGCCGACCGAGGCCATACCTAGCAGTCACTTCGGCCTCGTGAAGCGGCCGGTGGATGCGCTTCCTCGGATCAATACCCTCAAGCGGTCGTCCTGCATAGAAGGTGCCCGGATGGCCTTCGCCCGTGTCAAGGTGTAGTGGGCGAAGATGAAGGCCACTGAGATTGCCACCGCAGGGCCACCTGAAGGCAAAGAGCACCGGCGGCTGGAGAAGTACTTTGATGAGGTCCTCGAGGGAGCCCGGATTGTAGAGGGCCAGTGCTCAAAGGACGTCATATTTGAATAGTTGAGTCCGGTTTGTAAGAGTCGTGTAATGAACTCGTGATTTATAATAGCTATGCTTTATGATTAGTTTATCCTCCTATTTGGCCGTTTATATGTCTGAAAGTTTACCAGTCGTCGGCTTCAGCCCCCATGTAAATATTACCGGGGTGTTCGGGAACGCATGACCGGACTTTATCCAACGTCTTGGTCCGATATAGGAGGCATCTTGCAAGGTGAACTAGGCAATCAGACTAGCGGCTTTAGTGCTTTCACTTAGCCATAAGAGTCCATTGGTGGCGCTAAGTACTAGCCCCTTGTTGCATGAACGGCAATCTAGAGTATGGCACCTTTGCAACGTGGCTGGTCGAAAGCCCAGCCCCTCGTATAACACAGCATAAATCCTGAACGATTTGTAGTATAACACTAAGTCACCGGATTGCTGACCCGCTCTCACCTATCATGACAGTCAGTTTTCGGCTTTCTCTACTGAGGTACTTAACCTGACGAACTAGACAATCGCAGTAGTTCTCCCTTTACTACCTTAGCCGAACTTGCGGAACGTAAGGTGGCAAACGCAGGAGCCGGGCAACCCAACTATAAACCAAAGACATGATTCAGAGCCGATGCATATAATGCAATGTCCGGGACGCCGAAGAGTTCCCTATAGGTGTTCGGACTTAAGAGTTTTACAGGCTAAATACAACCCCTGGTATGAAGGCCATGTCGAACCACACATGTCAGTCGAACGTGGGGGGGGGGGGGGACACAGATGACAAGGTAATACCAGGACCCAACCAAAGAAGGTGATGATCATCTGCTTCCTTTTTATCTTTATTGATATGCCATTCAATATTAAGGTTATATTACATGCCCAAAGAAAAAAAAGAAAAGGTTTTACATAAGGGAAAGTCTAACACAGGGCCTAACGATCATAGTTCGAAAAAATAAACTCTAGTGATGCCCTGCCGCACGTCTGCGCCATTTCTCCTTAGTAATAAGTCCTTTGAGAGGAGTATTTGATGGTTGGGAAACGCTAGCCTTAAGAGTATCTCCTGCAACAACCATCTAGCAAGTAGGGCTCTTGATGAACCTGTAGTAAGAGGAAAAGGATGTATGCGGTCCAGATAGGGTCAAGCCGTACAATGGACCTCTTCTGCAGTGTGCCTCTGGCGCCGCCCAAGGTATTTTTAGTGCATAATTATGTACGCGCGGTACACAAGCCGCAACCTAGTGGGGCGATCGGCGGAGGCCGAACTGCTAATCAAGGTCCGGATTCGTTGATTTATCGCTATTGTGCGCGGACCGGACTCGTTTGGGCGCATCGTTGGCTTTATTGTCCGGTGAACTATTCGGCTTGATAAGGCCGCCATATACTTCGGCTGCAAGGGCCACTGTGTGCTCTTCAATACGGACGGAGCGCTCCATGTTACTATTGAATGTAATAACGCCACGAGGTCTAGACATTTTAAGCTTCAAGTAAGCGTGTGCGGGACTGCATTGAAGCGGGCGAAAGCAGTTCGTCCGAGCAGTGCTTGGTAGCCACGCGGAAAGGGACGATGTCAAAGATTAACTCTTCGCCGCAAAAGTTATCTGGGGAGCCGAATACTACCTCCAGTGTAAGCGATCCCGTGCAACATGCCTCCACGCCTGGTATCACACCTTTAAAGGTAGTGTTACTAGGCTTGATTCTTGATGGGCCAATGCTAATCTTACGGATAGTGTCTTGATAAATCAAGTTGAGACTGCTACCTCCGTCCATAAGGAATCTAGTGAGGTGGTATCCGTCAATAATTGGATCAAGTACTAGGGCGGCCAAACACCCGTGGCAGATACTGGTCGAGTGATCCCTGCGATCGAAGGTGATCGGACCGGCTGACCATGGGTTGAACTTGGGCCCGACAGGCTCTACAGCGTAGACGTCCCGAAGTGCGCGCTTGCGCTCCCTTTTGGGAATGTGAGTGACATAGATCATGTTCACTATCTTTACTTCAGGGGGAGACTACTTCTGACCCCTGGTGTTCGGCTGACGGGGCTCATCATCATCTTCGCTTGGAGGTCCCTTTCCCTTGTGTTCGGTGTTTATCTTACCGGCCTGTTTCAAAACCCAACAATTCCTGTTGGTGTGGTTCGCAGGCTTATCGGGTGTGCCATGAATCTGACAGGGCCTCTCAGGGATTTTATCCAAGGTGGATTGCCCGTCTTTGTTGCCTTTGAAAGGTTTCTTCCGCTGACCGGACTTAGGGCCGCTGAATCATGCATTGATTGCCGTATCATCTACGTCGTCGTTGTTATTCCAACGTTTGTTTTTATTGCGGCGAGGTTTACCATTGCCGTCCCGCACCTCGGAAGTGCCGGGGTCACCCAAGTTGTTTCTTCTACGAGCCAACCAACTGTCTTCGCCCACACAGAAGCGGGTCATAAGTGCAGTTAAGGCTGCCATGGTCTTCGGCTTTTCCTGCCCAAGGTGTCGGGCGAGCCATTCGTCGCGGACGCTGTGTTTGAAGGCCGCTAAGGCTTCGGCGTCCGGACAGTCCGCGATCTAGTTCTTTTTAGTTAAGAACCGATTCCAAAGCTTGCGAGCTGATTCGCCTGGCTGCTGAATTATGTGACTCAAGTCGTCAGCATCCGGTGGCCAGAATAAGTGCCCTGAAAGTTGGCTCGAAAAGCATCTTACAAGTCTTCCCAGGTTCCAATGGAGTTTTCTGGGAGGCTGTTTAGCCAGTGCCGTGCTGGTCCTTTCAGCTTTAGAGGAAGATATTTGATGGCGTGAAGGTCATCTTCTCAAGCCATGTCATGTGGAGAAGAAAATCTTCAATCCAGACAGCCGGATCCGTCGTTGCATCGTACTGTTCGATGTTTATGGGTTTAAATCCTTCTAGAAATTGGTGTTCCATGACTTCATCGGTAAATCATAAAGGTTGTGCGGCCCCTCTATATCGTGCAATATCGCGGCGGAGATCTGCTGACATCTAAGTTCGGTTCTGATCCTGATTATAGTAATGGTCGTCACGCCGGGCTTCATAGCCATTGTCTCGCGCCGGGGCACGACCCCTAGATCCGTAGATTGATCTAGTCTGACCAGCTTTATTGGCTAGGTCATGTTGTAAGTCATATGTGTATCCCGCAGCTGATGTCTCCCTGCCTCTTCGGCGAGGAGGTGCGGGTTGGTGTTCGGCTTGATATGCCGCTTTATCCCGTCCACATGGTGGTCGGTCTGGTTGTTCTGCCTGATTGTATTTCGACGGTATTAGCTCAAGGGCTTTGTCGTCGAACTATGGCAGCAACTTGTTGGGAATCGTAGCATAATTTAAAATTTTCCTACGCTCACCAAGATGCATCTATGGAGTCTACTAGCAACGAGGGGAAAGGAGTGGATCTACATACCCTTGTAGATCGCGAGCGGAAGCGTTCCAATGAACGTGGATGACGGAGTCGTACTCGCCGTGATCCAAATCACCGATGACCGAGTGCCGAACGGACGGCACCTCCGCGTTCAACACACGTACGGTGCAGCGACGTCTCCTCCTTCTTGATCCAGCAAGGGGGAAGGAGAGGTTGATGGAGATCCAACAGCACGACGGCGTGGTGGTGGATGTAGCGGGTCTCCGGCAGGGCTTCGCCGAGCTTCTGCGAGAGAGAGAGAGGTGTTGCAGGGGAGGAGGGAGGCGCCCAAGGCTTAGATGTTGCTGCCCTCCCTTCCCCCCACTATATATAGGGCCAAGGGAGAGGGGGGGGCGCAGCCTTGCCCCTTCCTTCAAGGAAGGGTGCGGCCAGGGGGGAGTCCTTCCCCCCCAAGGCACCTCGGAGGTGCCTTCCCCCTTTAGGACTCTCCCTTCTTTCTTATCTCTTGCGCATGGGCCTCTTGGGGCTGGTGCCCTTGGCCCATATAGGCCAAGGCGCACCCCTTACAGCCCATGTGGCCCCCCGGGGCTGGTGGACCCCCTTGGTGGACCCCCGGACCCCTTTCGGCACTCCCGGTACAATACCGATAAAGCGCGAAACTTTTCCGGCGACCAAAATAAGACTTCCCATATATAAATCTTTACCTCCGGACCATTCCGGAACCTCTCGTGACGTCCGGGATCTCATCCGGGACTCCGAACAACTTTCGGGTTTCCGCATACATATATCTCTACAACCCTAGCGTCACCGGACCTTAAGTGTGTAGACCCTACGGGTTCGGGAGACATGCAGACATGACCGAGACGCCTCTCCGGTCAATAACCAACAGCGGGATCTGGATACCCATGTTGGCTCCCACATGTTCCACGATGATATCATCGGATGAACCACGGTGTCGAGGATTCAATCAATCCGTATGCAATTCCCTTTGTCAATCGGTATGTTACTTGCCCGAGATTCGATCGTCGGTATCCCAATACCTTGTTCAATCTCGTTACCGGCAAGTCTCTTTACTCGTACCGCAATGCATGATCCCGTGACTAACGCCTTAGTCATATTGAGCTCATTATGATGATGCATTACCGAGTGGGCCCAGAGATACCTCTCCGTCACACGGAGTGACAAATCCCAGTCTCGATCCGTGCCAACCCAACAGACACTTTCGGAGATACCCGTAATGCACCTTTATAGTCACCCAGTTACGTTGTGACGTTTGGCACACCCAAAGCACTCCTACGGTATCCGGGAGTTGCACGATCTCATGGTCCAAGGAAAAGATACTTGACATTGGAAAAGCTCTAGCAAACGAAACTACACGATCTTTTATGCTATGCTTAGGATTGGGTCTTGTCCATCACATCATTCTCCTAATGATGTGATCCCGTTATCAATGACATCCAATGTCCATAGTCAGGAAACCATGACTATCTGTTGATCAACGAGCTAGTCAACTAGAGGCTTACTAGGGACAGGTTGTGGTCTATGTATTCACACATGTATCACGATTTCCGGACAATACAATTATAGCATGAATAATAGACAATTACCATGAACAAAGAAATATAATAATAACCATTTATTATTGCCTCTAGGGCATATTTCCAACAGTCTCCCACTTGCACTAGAGTCAATAATCTAGTTACATTGTGATGAATCGAACACCCATTGCGTCCTGGTGTTGATCATGTTTTGCCCTAGGGAGAGGTTTAGTCAACGGATCTGCTACATTCAGGTCCGTGTGCACTTTACAAATATCTATGTCTCCATTTTGAACACTTTCACGAATGGAGTTGAAGCGACGCTTGATATGTCTGGTCTTCCTGTGAAACCTGGGCTCCTTCGCAAGGGCAATAGCTCCAGTGTTGTCACAAAAGAGAGTCATTGGGCCCGACGCATTGGGAATCACCCCTAGGTCGGTAATGAACTCCTTCATCCAGACTGCTTCCTGTGCTGCCTCCGAGGCTGCCATGTACTCCGCTTCACATGTAGATCCCGCCACGACGCTTTGCTTGCAACTGCACCAGCTTACTGCTCCTCTATTCAATATATACACGTATCCGGTCTGTGACTTCGAGTCATCCAGATCTGTGTCGAAGCTAGCGTCGACGTAACCCTTTACGACGAGCTCTTCGTCACCTCCATAAACGAGAAACATATCCTTAGTCCTCTTCAGGTACTTCAGGATATTCTTGACCGCTGTCCAGTGTTCCTTGCCGGGATTACTTTGGTACCTTCCTACCAAACTTACGGCAAGGTTTACATCAGGTCTGGTACACAGCATGGCATACATAATAGACCCTATGGCCGAGGCATAGGGGATGACACTCATCTGTTCTATATCTTCTGCCGTGGTCGGGCATTGAGCCGTGCTCAATTGCACACCTTGCAATACAGGCAAGAACCCCTTCTTGGACTGATCCATACTGAACTTCTTCAATATCTTGTCAAGGTATGTACTCTGTGAAAGACCAATGAGGCGTCTTGATCTATCTCTATAGATTTTGATGCCTAATATATAAGCAGCTTCTCCAAGGTCCTTCATTGAAAAACACTTATTCAAATAGGCCTTTATACTTTCCAATAATTCTACATCATTTCCCATCAATAATATGTCATCCACATATAATATGAGAAATGCTACAGAGCTCCCACTCACTTTCTTGTAAACACAGGCTTCTCCATAAGTCTGTGTAAACCCAAACGCTTTGATCATCTCATCAAAGCGAATGTTCCAACTCCGAGATGCTTGCACCAGCCCATAGATTGAGCGTTGGAGCTTGCATACTTTGTTAGCATTCTTAGGATCGACAAAACCTTCCGGCTGCATCATATACAACTCTTCCTTAAGGAAGCCGTTAAGGAATGCCGTTTTGACGTCCATCTGCCATATCTCATAATCATAGTATGCGGCAATTGCTAACATGATTCGGACGGACTTCAGCTTCGCTACGGGTGAGAAAGTCTCATCGTAGTCAACCCCTTGAACTTGTCGATAACCCTTAGCGACAAGTCGAGCTTTGTAGATGGTCACATTACCATCTGCGTCCGTCTTCTTCTTAAAGATCCATTTGTTTTCTATGGCTCGCCGCTCATCGGGCAAGTCAGTCAAAGTCCATACTTTGTTTTCATACATGGATTCTATCTCGGATTTCATGGCTTCTAGCCATTTGTCGGAATCCGGGCCCGCCATCGCTTCTTCATAGTTCGAAGGTTCACCGTTGTCTAACAACATGATTTCAAGGACAGGGTTGCCGTACCACTCTGGTGCGGAACGTGTCCTTGTGGACCTACGAAGTTCAGTGGCAACTTGATCCGAAGCTTCATGATCATCATCATTAACTTCCTCCCCCGTCGGTGTAGGCACCACAGGAACATTTTCCCGCGCTGCGCTATTTTCCGACTCGGAAGGGGTGACTATCACCTCATCAAGTTCCACTTTCCTCCCACTCAATTCTTTCGAGAGAAACTCCTTCTCTAGAAAGGACCCGTTCTTGGCAACGAAGATCTTGCCTTCGGATCTGAGGTAGAAGGTGTACCCAATAGTTTCCTTAGGGTATCCTATGAAGACGCATTTTTCCGATTTGGGTTCGAGCTTTTCAGGTTGAAGTTTCTTGACATAAGCATCGCATCCCCAAACTTTTAGAAACGACAGCTTAGGTTTCTTCCCAAACCATAATTCATACGGTGTCGTCTCAACGGATTTAGACGGTGCCCTATTTAAAGTGAATGCGGCAGTCTCTAAAGCATAACCCCAAAATGAGAGCGGTAAATCGGTAAGAGACATCATAGATCGCACCATATCCAATAGAGTGCGATTACGACGTTCGGACACACCATTTCTCTGAGGTGTTCCAGGCGGCGTGAGTTGTGAAACTATTCCACATTTCCTTAAGTGTGTACCAAATTCGTGACTTAAATATTCTCCACCACGATCTGATCGTAAGAATTTTATTTTCCTGTCACGTTGATTCTCAACCTCACTCTGAAATTCCTTGAACTTTTCAAAGGTTTCAGACTTGTGTTTTATTAGGTAGACATACCCATATCTACTTAAATCATCAGTGAGAGTGAGAACATAACGATATCCTCCGCGAGCCTCAACACTCATTGGACCACACACATCGGTATGTATGATTTCCAATAAGTTGGTTGCTCGCTCCATTGTTCCGGAGAACGGAGTCTTGGTCATCTTACCCATGAGGCATGGTTCGCACGTGTCAAATGATTCGTAATCAAGAGACTCCAAAAGTCCATCTGCATGGAGCTTCTTCATGCGCTTGACACCAATGTGACCAAGGCGGCAGTGCCACAAGTATGTGGGACTATCGTTATCAACTTTACATCTTTTGGTATTCACACTATGAACATGTGTAACATCACGTTCGAGATTTATCAAAAATAAACCATTGACCAGCGGGGCATGACCATAAAACATATCTCTCAAATAAATAGAACAACCATTATTCTCAGATTTAAATGAGTAGCCATCTCGAATTAAACGAGATCCAGATACAATGTTCATGCTCAAAGCTGGCACTAAATAACAATTATTGAGGTTTAAAACTAATCCCGTGGGTAGATGCAGAGGTAGCGTGCCGACGGCGATCACATCGACCTTGGAACCATTCCCGACGCGCATCGTCACCTCGTCCTTTGCCAGTCTCCGTTTATTCCGTAGTTCCTGTTTTGAGTTACAAATATGAGCAACCGCACCGGTATCAAATACCCAGGAGCTACTACGAGTACTGGTAAGGTACACATCAATTACTTGTATATCACATATACCTTGGGTGTTGCCGGCCTTCTTCTTGTCCGCTAAATATTTGGGGCAGTTCCGCTTCCAGTGACCACTTCCCTTGCAGTAAAAGCACTCAGTCTCGGGCTTGGGTCCATTCTTTGACTTCTTCCCGGTAACTGGCTTACCGGGCGCGGCAACTCCCTTGCCGTCCTTCTTGAAGTTCTTCTTACCCTTGCCCTTCTTGAACTTAGTGGTTTTATTCACCATCAACACTTGATGTTCTTTTCTGATCTCTACCTCAGCTGATTTCAGCATTGAATATACCTCGGGAATGGTCTTTTCCATCCCCTGCATATTGTAGTTCATCACAAAGCTCTTGTAGCTTGGTGGAAGCGACTGGAGGATTCTGTCAATGACCGCGTCATCCGGGAGATTAACTCCCAGCTGAGACAAGCGGTTGTGCAACCCAGACATTCTGAGTATGTGCTCACTAACAGAACTGTTCTCCTCCATTTTACAGCTGAAGAACTTGTCGGAGACATCATATCTCTCGACCCGGGCATGAGCTTGAAAAACCAGTTTCAGCTCCTCGAACATCTCATATGCTCCATGTTTCTCAAAACGCTTTTGGAGACCCGGTTCTAAGCTGTAAAGCATGCCGCACTGAACGAGGGAGTAATCATCAGCACGCTGCTGCCAAGCGTTCATAACGTCTTGGTTCTCAGGGATTGGTGCTTCACCTAGCGGTGCTTCTAAGACATAATCTTTCTTGGCTGCTATGAGGATGATCCTCAGGTTCCGGACCCAGTCCGTATAGTTGCTGCCATCATCTTTCAGCTTGGTTTTCTCTAGGAACGCGTTGAAATTGAGGACAACGTGGGCCATTTGATCTACAATACATAGTGTAAAGATTTTAGACTAAGTTCATGATAATTAAGTTCATATAATCAAATTATTTAATGAACTCCCACTCAGATAGACATCCCTCTCGTCATCTAAGTGAAACATGATCCGAGTTCAACTAGGCCGTGTCCGATCATCACGTGAGACGGACTAGTCAAGATCGGTGAACATCTCCATGTTGATCGTATCTTCTATACGACTCATGCTCGACCTTTCGGTCCTCCGTGTTCCGAGGCCATGTCTGTACATGCTAGGCTCGTCAAGTCAACCTAAGTGTATTGCGTGTGTTCCGAGGCCATGTCTGTACATGCTAGGCTCGTCAACACCCGTTGTATTCGAACGTTAGGATCTATCACACCCGATCATCACGTGGTGCTTCGAAACAACGAACCTTCGCAACGGTGCACAGTTAGGGTGAACACTTTCTTGAAATTATTATAAGGGATCATCTTACTTACTACCGTCGTTCTAAGCAAATAAGATGCAAAAACATGATAAACATCACATGCAATCATATAGTGACATGATATGGCCAATATCATCATGCTCCTTTGATCTCCATCTTCGGGGCACCATGATCATCTTCTTCACCGGCATGACACCATGATCTCCATCATCATGATCTCCATCATTGTGTCTTCATGAAGTCGTCACGCCAATGATTACTTCTACTTGTATGGCTAACGCGTTTAGCAACAAAGTAAAGTAAATTACATGGCGTTATTCAATGACACGCAGGTCATGCAAAATAATAAAGACAACTCCTATGGCTCCTGCCGGTTGTCATACTCATCGACATGCAAGTCGTGATTCCTATTACAAGAATATGATCAATCTCATACATCACATATATCATTCATCACATCTTCTGGCCATATCATATCACATATATCACTTGCTGCAAAAACAAGTTAGACGTCCTCTAATTGTTGTTGCAAGTTTTACGTGGTTTGTAGGTTTCTAACAAGAACGTTTTCTTACCTACGTATGACCACAACGTGATTTGCCAATTTCTATTTACCCTTCATAAGGACCCTTTTCATCGAATCCGTTCCGACTAAAGTAGGAGAGACAGACACCCGCTAGCCACCTTATGCAACTAGTGCATGTCAATCGGTGGAACCTGTCTCACGTAAGCGTACGTGTAAGGTCGGTCCGGGCCGCTTCATCCTACAATGCCGCCGAAACAAGAAACGACTAGTAGCGGCAAGAAGAATTGGCAACATCAACGCCCACAACTTCTTTGTGTTCTACTCGTGCATAGTAACTACGCATAGGCCTGGCTCATGATGCCACTGTTGGGAATCGTAGCATAATTTAAAATTTTCCTACGCTCACCAAGATGCATCTATGGAGTCTACTAGCAACGAGGGGAAAGGAGTGGATCTACATACCCTTGTAGATCGCGAGCGGAAGCGTTCCAATGAACGTGGATGACGGAGTCGTACTCGCCGTGATCCAAATCACCGATGACCGAGTGCCGAACGGACGGCACCTCCGCGTTCAACACACGTACGGTGCAGCGACGTCTCCTCCTTCTTGATCCAGCAAGGGGGAAGGAGAGGTTGATGGAGATCCAACAGCACGACGGCGTGGTGGTGGATGTAGCGGGTCTCCGGCAGGGCTTCGCCGAGCTTCTGCGAGAGAGAGAGAGGTGTTGCAGGGGAGGAGGGAGGCGCCCAAGGCTTAGATGTTGCTGCCCTCCCTTCCCCCCACTATATATAGGGCCAAGGGAGAGGGGGGGGGCGCAGCCTTGCCCCTTCCTTCAAGGAAGGGTGCGGCCAGGGGGGAGTCCTTCCCCCCCAAGGCACCTCGGAGGTGCCTTCCCCCTTTAGGACTCTCCCTTCTTTCTTATCTCTTGCGCATGGGCCTCTTGGGGCTGGTGCCCTTGGCCCATATAGGCCAAGGCGCACCCCTTACAGCCCATGTGGCCCCCCGGGGCTGGTGGACCCCCTTGGTGGACCCCCGGACCCCTTTCGGCACTCCCGGTACAATACCGATAAAGCGCGAAACTTTCCGGCGACCAAAATAAGACTTCCCATATATAAATCTTTACCTCCGGACCATTCCGGAACCTCTCGTGACGTCCGGGATCTCATCCGGGACTCCGAACAACTTTCGGGTTTCCGCATACATATATCTCTACAACCCTAGCGTCACCGGACCTTAAGTGTGTAGACCCTACGGGTTCGGGAGACATGCAGACATGACCGAGACGCCTCTCCGGTCAATAACCAACAGCGGGATCTGGATACCCATGTTGGCTCCCACATGTTCCACGATGATATCATCGGATGAACCACGGTGTCGAGGATTCAATCAATCCGTATGCAATTCCCTTTGTCAATCGGTATGTTACTTGCCCGAGATTCGATCGTCGGTATCCCAATACCTTGTTCAATCTCGTTACCGGCAAGTCTCTTTACTCGTACCGCAATGCATGATCCCGTGACTAACGCCTTAGTCATATTGAGCTCATTATGATGATGCATTACCGAGTGGGCCCAGAGATACCTCTCCGTCACACGGAGTGACAAATCCCAGTCTCGATCCGTGCCAACCCAACAGACACTTTCGGAGATACCCGTAATGCACCTTTATAGTCACCCAGTTACGTTGTGACGTTTGGCACACCCAAAGCACTCCTACGGTATCCGGGAGTTGCACGATCTCATGGTCCAAGGAAAAGATACTTGACATTGGAAAAGCTCTAGCAAACGAAACTACACGATCTTTTATGCTATGCTTAGGATTGGGTCTTGTCCATCACATCATTCTCCTAATGATGTGATCCCGTTATCAATGACATCCAATGTCCATAGTCAGGAAACCATGACTATCTGTTGATCAACGAGCTAGTCAACTAGAGGCTTACTAGGGACAGGTTGTGGTCTATGTATTCACACATGTATCACGATTTCCGGACAATACAATTATAGCATGAATAATAGACAATTACCATGAACAAAGAAATATAATAATAACCATTTATTATTGCCTCTAGGGCATATTTCCAACACAACTTGCCCTTGGTGTAACTTTTAACAGGTCGCTCGTGGCCATATTCCTCAGCGGCCAGGACCTTAGTTCACCTTTCATTAAGCGTATCTTGTTCGGCTTTGAGCTGCTGCTGCTTCTTTTTCAGGCTCCGTGCTGTAGCAATGAGCTGTCGCTTGAAGTGTTCTTGATCGAGGGGTTCCTCTGGGACGATAAAATCTTCGTCGCTGAGGCTGACCTCCTCTTCGGATAGTTGTTGTCCTACGAATCTTCGTGATCAGCGTGTTCGGGACAACGCTCACCCTCTTCCCTCTCGTCTTGTTCAGACATGGGCTTGACGGGGTATTCATGATCTTCGGCATCATCTGGACTCTCATTGTCTCCGGTGCCAGTGTTACTGTCCTTCGGCCGACGCGATCATGAGCGGCGCCACTGACGTCGGCGCTTTGGTGGTTTATTGACGGGTTTGTCCTCATCGGGGTTCTGATCGTCCTCATCGTCCTTTTTATCCGGAGTGTCCACCATGTACACATCATAGGTTGAGGTGGCCGTCCAACGCCCCGTGACGGGTGGGACTTGGCTTGGTTTGGCGTGGGCATCATCGTCCATGTTGTCGATGTCCTCGGACGCATAGTCTAGCTTGTCGGTTAATTCCTCGACGATGGCTATTAAGTGGGTGGTGGGTGGGGCGTAAAATTCCTCGCTCTCAGCCCCAGCCCAAGCTGGGTATAGTTCGGAGGCAAAGCCTCCGTGATGGCGAGAGACTGCATTAACTCCAATGCTTCATCTAGGAGCGAAAGTGGGACCGGAAACTGTGGATCTGCTGGGCTGAGTTCGGCATGGGACACCTAATCGGACCCACTGAGTGGCAGACCTCGGCAGTTCGAGATGGTTGCCCAGAGCCAAATCTAGGATTGCATCTGGGTCTTCGGTCGGCAGTTCCACAAGGGGAAGAAGTCCGGCGGGGCTCACGCTCCCATCTTCGGACAATGAGACCTACCCCGGATCTAAGGCCGAGGTGGGTATGGGTGTTGACCCCTGGACGGGATCTAACAGGGGATCCGAAGAGCCTTCTTGGAGGGGACACAGAGTGGCGGCCGAGGCCGCGAACCCGTCGAAGACTAGGTCTCCTCAAACTTGATCTGGTGGCCGGGGGCATAACTATCGACCTGCTCGAGGCGGCCGATCGAGTTGGCACGAAGCACAAAGCCACCGAACACAAAGGACTGCCCAGGGAGAAAGGTTTCCCTGGACGCAACATCATTGTTGATGAAGAGGTGGGCCATCGATCCTTCTATTATCGATATAGCGGAGCTCTCAATGAAAGCACCAATATCGGTGTCAAAATCGGCAGATCTCGGGTAGGGGGGCCTAAGCTGTATGTCTGACGACCAATGGTAACTATGGACAAAGGACACAATATTTACCCAGGTTCGGTCCATCTTAATGGAGGTAAAACCCTACTCCTGCTTTATTATATTCGAAGGGTATAGGGGTTACAAGAGTTGATCTACCTCGAGATCGATTCGGCTAACCCTAGATTAGCTAGCCTAGCAATGTTGTGATCCTGACTCCGATCTACCCTCTGGTTTATATAGACACCGGAGGGCTTAGGGTTGTACAAAGTCGGTTTTACAGAAAGGAATAACATATCCGAACACCTATACTTGCCATCCACGCATACGGGAGTCCCCACCGGACACGAGAGGTGATCTTCTGTGTTGTATCTCGACAGCCCATCAGTCCGGCCCACATCCAATATACCGGACGCTCGAGGACCCCCTAATCCAGGACTCCCACACTTACCGCACCGTATTCATGCCGGCCCAGACCACGCGGAGGCAAGAATTGATGCCGCGAAGTGACCGGAGGGAGGGAGAGAGGGCAGCGCTGACTGACGCGACCTCTCGGCAGCCATCGCTTCAATATGGACGTAGTTTTCCGAGGAATGAACTCCGGCTGCTGCGCCACATTGAAGCTGTGGACCGGCCCTTCTCCTGGGCCTCGACGCGGCTACTTAATTAAGCTGTGCCCCGGAATTGAGCAGAGATGCACCACGCCCTTACCGAGCACCAGCCCCCTCCCCTTCCCCGTCTCCGTGCCCGAGCACCTCCCTCCCTCTCTTCGACCCAAGCTCCGGCGATGCCGAAGTCGTGGTGATCTGCGTTGG
Organism: Triticum aestivum; assembly: GCF_018294505.1. NCBI lineage: Eukaryota > Viridiplantae > Streptophyta > Magnoliopsida > Poales > Poaceae > Triticum > Triticum aestivum. The sequence continues at coordinate 632,484,746 of NC_057799.1, forward strand.
TAGGCGGAGTAGACGGAAGCTCGTCCTCCGACGGTTCTCGGCAGACGCTCTCCAGGCGCGCCAGTGTCCACAGCGGCTGGCTCTTCCGCCAAGGAGGAGATCGTCATCTCCTTCGATGACGAGGAGGACCAGGCGCCGCTGAAGTAGCCGTCCCGACTCCTCAAGGAGGCCGCTCTGGTGGACGAAGATTTCGGCTGTCAGATCTAGTTAATGACGGAGTGGTCGCTCCGTGACATGGGACCATCACCACCATTGCCGACACGCGTGAAGGAGGAGCCGACCTCCCCGCTGCGCCACCGCGTCAAGACCAAGCCTGTATCCACGCTCTTGGCGGTGAAGCAGAAGTCAGCCTCACCCGGCACAACCGTGGCATCCAGATCGGACGCCACATGAAGCAGGAACCGACCTCGCCCTTGCACCTCCGCGGCGTCCAGATCGGCCGCCGCATAAAGGAGGAGCCTGCGTCCCCGCCATGCAGCCGCTACGGCTGCATCCATGCGTCATTGTAGCGGCCACGCCGCCACCACCTCGCCGTCAAGGAGGAGCTGCCGCTCACGATCAAGAAGGCACGGGCCGCCTACTTCACTATCTCCGCAGTCCGTCGGGCTTGAGGGCCGTCGTGTCTGAGGTGGAGCGCGCGGCTCGGCAGCAGGAGGGTACGATCGGCGCTATGCCAATCGCTGCTCCGCGTTCACCAAGAGCGACGTGAGGCTGGACTGGGTCTGCAATGACCCAGACCTCACCGCCGCGTGGGCGCTCGACTGCTTCGTGATCACTGCGGGGACGGCCACCAGGCGTCGACGCCGCCTTCATGGCGAGCTCGTCAAGATCAGCGAGGAGGAGTCGCTTAGCGACGGCTCCACCAATGCTGGCTACGGCGAGGCTGCCGCCAGGGCTCCGAAGGCCACCTCGGCAGTCACCGTGGCGGCACTCCACATGATGCAGTAGGAGGTGGAACAGCTCCTCCGCGAGCCGCAGGCAGCTTCCGGACAAGGTTGTCGTGGCCCTCCGGCGCCGTACAGTCGTTGGAGGGACCATGACGACGACGATGACTACCGCAGCGACGGAGACAGCGGTGCAGCAGGGCAGTGCGGCCACGCATACGAGGTGGTCGTCCGGTATAGGGTTTAGTTTTTTTCCTAGTTTCTAGTTAAAATGGTCGAAATATCGACCTTTTTACGTAAATTATACCCGAGCTTGAATGAAATCCGTTTGATGTGCTCGAATTTCGTGAGGTTGGTTTAAATTGTTGGCCGGATGTATGTAGCTAGCATTGGATGGCGTCCTGCCGCATCCGTATCCGTGGACTGATCCCCTGTCCATGGACGGATGCGGGAGAAAATTTACAGGTTGCCATTGGAGATGCCCTTAGCTATGGTACGGAACTAAATCAATCAGACTGCAAATGATTTTCTCCCACATATTCTCTCTCGTACGGTTAGCGAGCTAACCGACTACTTGGGCACGGGAAGGAATTAGCGAGGGCTCGCAAAGGGTAAATTTTGTTTGAGCTGAAAATTGGATCGGTCAACAACATAATTAGATCGATCATGCAGGAACCACCTCACGTTAATTTTTGTGAGAACAGCTTAGGCGCCTAACATAATGAAAGGAGTGGGTATGTAATAAGAACAAGTATAGCAATTGTTTTATAGCTTGCTTGTATGGCACTTTCGTGAAGAGAGAAAAAGTGGGCTCCTAGGTAAAAAGATTAAGCGAGAGGAAAGAAAGTGAAAGTGAGAAAGCAGACTAACCTAATAGCCAACCCTCTTACTCTTAATGATATGGTAGTTTTATATAGTTAGTTTTTTTTAATCATTATATAGCCGGTTGTTGGCTATATTATTAGCCTTAGTTACTTTAACAAGTACTAAACCGGGTTAATTCTATAACCTTAGAATAAATACACTATGATTCTCGCAAAAAAAAAGTACTAAGCCGGGTCACTGGTTCTTAGGGGCACATGCACGAACACTTCCCGACAAGGTCTCGCCGATAGGGACCTCGATGTAAATTTTATTGTGCCTGGGATGTTTCGTACTTCTAATGAACCTTTATAATAATCTGGACCCTTTTCACAAAGTTAAAATGCCAATTCGGTAAGTGCAAGGGACTGGTGCCCGGGGAGGGGTAATCTTAATGACAATACATGGACATCTTCCAATGGGAATATGGGATAACCTCGTTTTCAAAAAAAAAATCTTCCAATGGGAATATGGGATATTTATTGAAAGAGCCTTTTGTTTACACTATTAGAGGACGTTTTCCTATTCCTATTTAGCTCGATGTGTAAATCCTTAAACACGACAATTTTATGCGATAAATAAGGAATTACTGTAGAGACAAATTTTATTATGTCACGCTTAATGTTGGCCATGAGAATTTACAAGAAAAAAAATGTGCATACAAGACTGAGAGAGTTGAATTCTGTAAGCACTAACCCGGCAGCGTGCACGAATGCGATCATGGTCAGACACCAAAAATCGATCTTCCTCAGCGACGAGACGAAGCCGCCGAGGAGGACCATGGTGACCCACAAAAGCGTTAGGGCCCCCAGGGCTCTCACGCCAAATCGGACGTACGCCATGACGAGTGCATACTTGATCATCCTTACTTCCGGCCGCCGTTGAAGCTCCTCCCCCGAGAATGCGTCAGGGTCATTCTCCCAGTCCTGCTGGAGCTTCCACTTCTCGTCCCGGTTCCGAGATGCTCCGCCTCTCCGCCGTACACCCGTAAACATTTCGGTGGTATGATGCGTAGTGGGCCGGCGGATTCGTGGTTTCACTTCGGTTGCTATACTCCAAACCCTCTACTGGTTTCTCTTGGGTTTGCTAGATTTTGTTTGGCTCGCACGGCGGTGATGATATAGCTCTTCTCAAGAGGGAACGATGCGGGGAAAGGGTATTGTCATGGAAACGCGCGTGCTCACTAAAGTTCTCCCTACAAAACAACTCTGGCCTAGAATGTCACGGAAACCGCGTGGCGCTCACCACAAGTTCTCCTTAAAAAGTGGTTCAGGGGAAGCTACCACGATTTTTCGCGTTGGAGTGGGCGCGATTGTGCTGACCGCTGGATCGCTTGTTCGTCTTGCCCGCGATTACATGTTGCAGTCACCTCCTGCAGCTTAACAACGATTTGCTGCATGTTCCGGACATCACTATCTTCTGATTGAAGATCGAACGACGCCCTACTGATCTTTCGGGGACTGGCATGTCGATAAACTTTACGTGGGAAGCACACATTATTAGGATGGTAACTGTTCAATACTACGTGGTGAGCATCGTATATCGTGGTAGCTGGTGGGAGTAATGGCTGCCTAGGACCCCACTTTATAACATTGTTCAATACTACGTGATGGGGGTAATGGCTGCCATCGTATATTATAACATGGTAGCTGGTGGCAGAGAACATAATTTCATCATGTTGCCCAACATAGTTACAAAATATCTCTGTCTAAGAAGTGTTTTGTAAAGTGTTGCCAAAATATTACAATTGTGAGGGACATGGAGTATCTGCTCCCGAGCTCAAATGATCCATTATGAACAGTAAAATCCAAAAAAATAAAAAATCTGAATTTTTTTCTTTGGTGATAAACTTTGACAAAATTTGTGTATGCTTGCAAAATTTCAGCATGAAATGACATTCATGGAAGTCATGGCAAAAAAAGAAAAATCAATGTTCCAAAAATGCTAGTTTTGAAAACATTTGGAGTGCTGATTTTGTTTCTTTTTTGCCACACCTTCCACGAATGTCATTTTCGTGCTAAATTTTTGCAAGCGTACAAAACATTTGTCAAACTGTTCAACAACAAAAAATCAGAATGTTTTGAATTTGTTTACTATTTTTTCGATTTTACTATTCATCAGATAGCGTTTGAGCTCGGGATCAGAATAGGACTTTCGAACTATGACAATGTTCTGTTTTAGGGACTAAAGATCTCTAATCGCTCCCTTATAATTTAGAGGAGCAAACAACATCCTATCCTTTAGAGGAGTATATATTTCCTCCTCTAAAAAAGTCTGGTAGTTGATCCCCTAAACTTAACTGCTTATAACTTATATTTGGCTCATGCATTTCATCAAACACTTGCAATGCATCACACACAATACACATACAAGCTACAATAATGCTACACCTATGTATGGGTTTATGAAACCTTATGTAAATCCACTTCACGCTAACTAACCCCCCCCCCCCCCCCCCTTGATTTTCCGGGTTGGCCTGCGTCCCCAAATTCGGTCCAATATAAAAATCACCATGTCAGATCGTACGTAAAGGTACGTAGGAATCAATATGTAAGTGTAGCATCACTCTACAAGCTAGAAGGTGGCTCTTGATCATGTGGCCTCGCGTCGCTGAGCTTAGGGTTGGGCATAAAAACCAACCAACCGAAACTGAATAAAAACCGAATAAACCGAATTTTTGATTCTTTTTTACTGTGAACAGAAAAATTCGGCTAGATGGGCTACCAACCTAACCTAATTCGGTCGGTTCGGTATATTTCTCGGTTAACCGAAATGACTGAATTCCAGCCCACCCAGGCACCCACCCGTCCACCACTCCACTCCCGGCCCCGGCCCAGTGCAGCCCACCCACACGGCCACATCCCACGACCCCCTGCAGCTAACACCTAACACCGCATCCCAGTCGACCAGTCCCCCACGCCCCGCCCCCTGCCCTACTCAGCCGCCGCTGCTTCTCATCTGAGTGGCAGGGATGCCGCCACTGGCGCCACCGGCCACCGCATCTTCTCCCCCACTCGGCCACCCCCAACGCCGTGAACTCCACCGCATCTGCACGAAGGGAGGAAAGGAGCATGGAGACAACTTAGACAAGGACCCGCCGTCACGGCCTCGCACATCGGTCGGTCCTCGGCAGCATCAGGGCGGCGTATTCTGCAGTTCGTTATCACATCTTCCACGGCAGAAACTGGGCATGCAGTCAATGTTATAAGCCCAATCTCCCATCCTTTGTCTCCATCTTTTCTTCATTCTTTGTGAGTAGATGGTAAACGTGGATCAGGATGCTCTTGTTGTTTAATTTTTCTCATTCTGCCTCCATAATCATCCACATCTAGTGTCTTTTAGTCTTTTAGATTCATGCCAGGTTATGAATTCTAGTGTGTGCTTTTAATATTCAACATGGGAATGAACTGGTATAAATATTGTGTATTAGTAGTCTCTTACTACTGCAGTTTTTGCAACAAACACATTGTTTTGCTATAAACATTCCTCCCACCTTAGTGTGTGATTTATCTTGGTTGGTGTCGTAAGCGGTCTAGTTTTGTCTTGTGGTTACTTCTGCTGCAAATTTACATTGGTTACATTGTTTTGTCTTATGGTTATAATGTAAGATGCTCATCTCAGCCATCTACTTAGTGCACTCACACTGTATGTACTGATTTTAGCAGATGCATTGTTGGTAATTTGTATTTTTGACATGTTATTTAATTCTGCTTACAAGTAATTAGTATAGAAGAATGATCACATGAATTCTAATTATGCACTATTTTTCAGATGGTTGAACCTGGTGGACTTGGTGATGATGACATGACTGAAGGGGAGATGCGAGTTTATGAGGAAGAAGAAACAAAGATTGAGGAGTATGAAAAGAAAAGGAAGGAGATGGAGGAATGACCTACAAGAAGGCATATGAAGAAAATATCACGGATGTGGGATCACTTTTTTGAGGTACTAGTTGGTGGTCTTCTCAAGTTTGGAAAGTGCAACTATTGCAATCGTGATATCAAGGCTGCTCCAGAGACTAACGGTACATTGGCCTTAAACAGTCGTTTTAATATGTGCAAGTATAATCCTCATAATGATAAGAATAACAATCAATGTACTTTGTAAGTAATCCAAGGGAAAAGTCCTTCAGTGCATACATTTGATCCCGAAGCACTAAGAAAAGCTATTGCTAAGATGATTATAGTAGATGAGCTTCCCTTTGCATTTATATCTTATCATGAAGGGGTGTAAGTGGTTACTTGTATATATTCTTTCATGTTGAAGAAGAACAAGTCATCCACAGAGAAGGTCTAATTAAATTAGTATTCTGATCTAACGATTGATTACACTGATGCAGTTTTAGGAACAACGGTGAAGGTGAGCTGTCGAAACTCGAAAGCTCGGAACCTTTTTTGACACGTAACCGTTGTCCTCAAGTTAGATCACACAAAACTTACATGTTGTCTTATAATTGAAGTATATCCTTTGTTAATTCCACAATGTTGCAATCATTCTCATTTTGTGCCACAAAGACTCCCAGTTAAGCTTAATCGAGAAATCAATCTTGTTGTTTTAGGCTGAGGCAATGGAGGATTGAATGATCTTTATTACTATTTTACATACAAACTTACATGTTGAGGTGCTTCCTATGTGTCCTTCCCTGGCTCGTGCATTTATATTAGTGATGGACAACCACAAAGACTAAGTGCTAATAGGGCTCTATTTATTACTTTGATCTTGTCGTTTTAAAATGGTTTATGTGTAAGCCACACTTTCAAGATTCAAGATATCCATGCTACTTTTTTTCATCATGACTGATTCTCATTGGAGCTGCACATGACAAGGTTGTGTTGATGCGTAAAATGGACGCATAGGACGAGCCGAGGCACTCAAACAATATAAGTGCGACCGACAAAAACATAAGTTTCAAAAACTAACACTTAGAACTTATGGTTCCCTCATGTGGGATCGAATGGCTTTGTGGATCATGAGGCAATCAGACTACCGACGAGGCTGGGCAAGTGCAGGCCCATGCGAATTTCGCCCCTCACCCCCTCAACAATGGGGCGTGTGGGAGGGCATCAACTATTTGTGTCCATGCATAGGTATCTATCCCGTTGAAGGGTGGTTATTGCACAATTACCATGGTATCTATCCCATTGCAGGGTGGTTATTGCACAATTCACGTCACTCCCCTTATTAACGCATTATTTGTGTCCATGCATGTATGGTGAGTTGGTGACACCATGACTACCGGCAAGTTCGCCGTCCAAGCCGAGATCTAGCCCTACATGAACGTCCATCATGAAACATTCCTAAGGATTCATGGAATACCACCTCGCCACCTCCCTAATCATGTCCACATCCACGTCTCATCCTTCAGCAAGATCCAAAAATAACATTTCGGTGGCACCCCGTGCCACGCTCAGGTGGCACCCCGTGGCACAGCCCCACCGTCCTCTTGAGGTGACAGTCTCATTCAGCAGCCTGACTTCCTCATCTTCGTACACTTAATTATCCGACGGCTATGGGATTGCTCGGACTTAGACCAAGGAAAAATCCCTGCTTGGCTTGCCGATGGTGGGAGCCGCATCACTCATGGGTGTCGTTTCCCTTCTTTGAGGCACTGCCATGGACTTTATTTGCACCCCTCTTTGATCACCAGGGGAAGCCCTTGGTCCATCTTCGGATCGGATGTCGGCGGCGTCATGGCGGCGTTCCCCTTCTTGAAGGCGCTATCTTGCTTGCTCGCGATGCCCCCGGTGTTGGCTTTGGAGATGTTGGACGTCATGCTCTTCGGCCTGCCCCTCTAGTTCTTAATATGCAACCTTTGCGTATTCTTGAAAAAAGAGAGTGTTTGATAGTAGATGAAAAAGAGAGAAGTTCAACCAAGAGGTTTTAGTGTTCTCCAAAAAAGACTTAGTTGAATCATAAGAAGAAATTTTTGAAGGATTCCAATCATGCGAATCAAACAAACAACATATGGAAACAAACTAGGATTAAACCCCTCTAGAAATCTTAAAAAATTCCGTTGAATCAAATGCGCCCATCATAGTTTAAGTCAGTGAATGGGCCGTTGTAGTTGTAGATTTCATCCGATTTTATCGCACTATTGGGTATCGGTCATTTGAGAGGTAGAAGAGAAGAGTGAATGAGGGAGAAAAGAAGTGATGTACACACGATTAATAATGTGAGTCAACCTTGGAGAAAAATTCCGAAGCTAACTTGTATAATTTACAGAGATTACCGCCTATCATATTCCCTCCAACTTACTGAAAAAATTCACAAGTGTAGGCCTCTTTGATTCATAGGACAAGTAGAGGAAAACAATAGGAATAGGACATTCACACTATTCACCCGTTTGATTGAAAGATATTGTTAGGAAGATGGAGGATCAAAGAAATTTTACAATCCACTCCAACCTTCTTTTCACATTCATATGCACGAAGAACGAGGCAGACCATAAGTAGCGTAATATGAACTCCACCTAATCTTTTCATACGGTTTAGCCTTAATATGACCATATATTTTAGAGTTCATGTGTTTTTCCTATTTCCGCGAATCAAACAATCAATTTTGAAGACTGTGTTTTTGCAATCTTCTATTTTGCATATGCAATCCTACCATGTTCCTTCGTTTCTCCTATTCCTGTGTTTTTGACATATTGCTAATCAAAGAGGCTTTTGGCCAATTCATGGATTGGGGCTAGGGCTGGAATTCGAGCCGAGTCGAGCCAGCTCGGCTCGACTCGCTAGAGCTCGTTTCGTTAGCGAGCTAGCTCGACTCGACTCGTTACTATAACGAGCTTAAACCCAAGATTGGCTCGACTCGTATAACTCGCGAGCTGGCTCGTTTAGCTTGTTAAGCTCGTTAAAGATATGAACATAAAACCCTCAAAACGATAAAAATTATTATGTATATATTAAACATATATATCACTAAACAATTGTAATTTCCTTGTAACGCATGAGTCTCCTAGGCGGTTGGGCCTTGTGTTGTGCGCCTAGAACCTAGGGTGCTGAGTGGCTTATCTTTTTTGTATTGGAGTGGTTGATCTTTTGTACCGACTACCGAGCCTAACGAGTTACACGAGTACTCGTAAGATTGGCTCGTTTAACTTGGTCTATAAACGATCTTAAATTAAAGCTTGGCTCGACTCGTTATTCTTCGAGTTCGAGTCGATTCGAGCTGAGTCACGAGCTACTCGTTTAGCTTGCGAGCTTCGAGCTTTTTTTCCAGCCCTAATTGGGGCCTTGTCCGTCTACTGGCCATGCATGGTTCATGCAACAATGCGGGTCAGACTGCCGCGGCTAGATGCTGGAGGGATTTCGAACCACGTGTGCGGGGCCTAAGTTTACGAGCATGATTTTCAATTTTGAAAACAAAACAATTTCATACCACATCCAAATATGTAGAATTTCAGAAATTTCACATGTTTCAGAAATTATTTTGGATATTGAGATTTCAAATTTCACTTAGTTTAATGAAATTTAACCTTTTTGAAATTTCATTTGAATCTGGATCAGAATCTCGGGGTTAAAAACATTTCGGAACACACTAAAATATGCGAAATTTCGTTGAAATTTTAAACCCTTGTTACGGGGAGCTAACGTCGCAATCGATGTTGGACGAGCAACTAAACAGCCGCCAAGCATAACTGCCCTAATTCACACTGTAATCAGGGGCAAAATACTAAAATAGTCCAAAATGGCCTTCCTAGATCCCTTCGTGGTAGTGCTAGCAACAAAACTAAGTACACCAGCCAAAAGAGAGAAAGGTTAGCTTTTTTAGGTACAAATGGCATGTGAAACCACGAGCTCGCGTGCGAGCAACCACAAGTTCGCAGGACTCCGACCTAGGTTTATGAGACCCAAAAAAGCTGTTCAGATGGTGCCTCGATACAGGCAGCATTGGAGACGAAACCTTGATCGTCATAAACAACAATTGTTTCCATGCATTTGGTGCTCGAACATGGCACCTGGATCGTCTTGCTCACCTTGACAAGCATCGCTACCAAGGCGCGGTCTCTGCCGTGTTGATCAATCACACACTTTACACTCACTTTACCGGCTAGCCGCCTACCGTTGTCAAGGTTAACTTTTTCCCTCCCTTTCTCTTCCACCACCCGTTGCTCACATTCTCCGCATCGGACTGCAATCCCGTAAGCTTACCTAACAGGCATTTGATATGACGCCAATTTGTTTACAGATTGTGCAGCATAGTTTTGACTCCCATGCGTCTAACTACTAATCCACCGGCTATGGTGCATTTTTCGATAAAGAGCTTTTCATTGAATTGAAATATCGAGTTGATACAGACGCATCAAAGATCACCCGGCCTCTGCATAGCTAGATGCACACAGCCAAAAGTTTGAAGAACTCTAGATCAAAAAAATATGGCTAAACAGCCACAAGAAAAAAATAAAACAAGCCTATAGCGGGGCCAATCCAATTCGAAGATCACACCGCCATCCATGGGGTAGAAAATCTCCCTGGCCGAGCGCTCCAGCCGTGTAGACGCCATCATAAAAAGGTCTCTGTCTTCCGGCCGCTGTAGGATAGACCACATACGGAGCCATCGCGAGCATATATGAATAACCTGCATAGGAGAAGAAACGCGTTTACGGTTAAAAACAGTATCATTCCTAGTGAGCCAGAGTGCCCAACATAAGGCAACAGCCCCCACAAGAATGTGTTTAGAAAATTGTTTATCTATTCCCCTCAACCAGTTGCCGAACATATTACGTGCACTACGTGGAGGGTATAGATTCGAGGCTATTTGGACAATGGCCCATACCGATCGAGCAAACTTGCATTCAAAAAATAAGTGCTTAATCGACTCATCATGGTGGCAGAAAATACATTTTTTGCAACCTAGCCAGTTTCGTCGTGCCAAATTGTCCCTAGTTAAGATAACTCCTTTAGTGAAAAACCATAGGAATATTTTCACTTTTAGGGGAATCTTAAGCTTCCACAATTTCCTATTATCTAATGGCACAGTGCATCATACATGGATTTAACCGAAAACTTACCACTCTGATGCAATTTCCATTTAAAGATATCCGGTTCCACTGACAACTGGATGGCTCCCAGTCGGGTTAGCAGATCATCCGATGCTGCCAATCGAGGACCAATGAGGGTTCGACGAAAAGAAATATCAGGGTTGACCGAAATCAGTTAGCAACGGAGCATGATCAGATAAAGCCTCAATTCTCTCCAGTGCTCTCACCGAAGCTAGGGGGTACTTAAATTCCCAGTCGGTGGTAACGAGCACCCGGTCTAATTTTTCGAAAGTTGGGATAGATTTGTTGTTGGCCCATGTATATTGGCGCCCAGATAAGGTAAGTTCCCGCAAATCAAGACTATCAATAACAGCATTAAAAAGGAATGGCCATCTAGTGTCAAACCTAACGTTGTTTTTCTCCTGCTGATATCGGAGAATATTGAAATCCCCCCTAGTATCATTGGGTGTGGGTTTTCTCGGCAGGTATTGACAAGTTCCTTGAGGAAGGCTGATTTAAACTCATCTTGAGCGGCGCCATAAACAGCAACCAAACTCCAAATGAAGTTATCAGATTTATTTCGAAGGTTGAATTTAATATGATACTCCCCCTTCGAAGTCGAAAGAAGTTCCAAGTAAGTGGAGTGTATGCCTAACAGAATACCCCCAGACCTCCCAGAAGGCGGTAACACATGCCACTCGTAATCTTTACCACATGAAAAATGGTCGAGAACACGAGTTGGAAAGTCACGCTTGCCACACTCAGAGATTGCCACAAAATCGAGAGCATAATCCCTAACACAATCGGAAATATGTTTATGTTTAGCCAAGTCACCAAGACCTCTGCTATTCCAAAACATTCCTTTGATGATGAACCTTTCTTGTGTTTGTAAACTTTTGCCTTCTTTTTTGGCCGACCCTTTTTACTACCTGAATTAGACTTGTTCTTGCGTACCGACGCAACGAGCTCACAAAGCATAGTGTCATGCGTGGTGTCATCCAAGTCTACCTCAGTTGCATCTTTGACCAAATGAGAGAGGAGTCTGCCTTCATGATTGGCATCCGACTCCTCATCGTCCTCATCTGATACTAAGGGATCCAAAATACGTGATTTAGGATCAACCGTAAGCCGGTCGAACTCCATATGCTTAAGAGCCTTAACGGAAAAGTCTACTGCTGTTTTATTCCTTCCTAATGAGATACCAAGACTAGTAATATTTGAAAAAACTTTGGCATTATCAAAAGAGAGAAAAGATTTACTAGTAGACGTACCATCAAAGTCGAGGTTCCGCGATGCCGTTCTACGCATGGCCTTCCGCATGGAGTCCTCGTCAGAAGCTGAAGCCCTGTCAGCGTTAACTGAATGGCAGCCACTGCGTCTGAGAGATGCAGTCGTAGGCACAGTGGGAGCTAGCGTCTCGGAGACCCTGCAAGGTGGTGTAGATGGCTCCAGCGTAGCCGAAGCAGACTGAGTAGGCGGTAGCCTACCCTCCTCCTCCTTGGTCGCCGAAGAGGCTGCCACGCTGCCCGGCGAAGGAGGCGCGGACGACAGCGCTCGAAGCTCCGCCATCGCAAGGTCGTGATTCGTCCTCACTGCCGGGGAAAAAATCACTCCCCGACGGCTAGACAGCCGCGACGAAGCCGAGTTCGGAGTCACCACCTCATCCATAGCATCCACCGTCGGAGTCCCTGTCTCCAGAGACGCCGACGACTCGTCGCCCCGAAGTCGAACGCCGGGAGCAGCTGGTGATGATGCCGACAGAGAAGGCAGCGCAGGTATACAAGACGGCGAGGAAGCACACCCTGGCGCCAAGTGGTCCACATCCGACCGATCACCTGGCAGTGTCGTACTCCGCATAGGCTGTAGCACAAGATTAGGTGACGATCTCCGGAGAGGATTTGGTTGCGTGACGGCAATTAATTTTCCCGCCGCCACCGGCCGTGAGGGTGCACCAGAAGGAACGATCGTGGCTGAAGTTATCTGCATCGGAACAGCACCTCCCATGGTTGTAGTGGCCGCCGTGTGAGTGGTAGAGGAGGATCCTTTCGGCCTCTTGCTCATGTCATCAGGCCTTGATGTATCCTCTCTGTCATGTCCCTTGTCACCCTCAAAATTGTCGTCTTGCTCCCAAACTCGTGGCACAAAATCAGCATCCACTCGGAAGTCATCATCCTCCAAAGTATACCGGAACTCATATCCCTTTCTCTGAACAACCACGTCCGACGAGAGGGAGTTGAGAGTACTCAACTTAAAAGTGTCCAGATTAAGCACGCCCACCTGTATCCGAACAATTCCTCGGCGGCACAAACAAAGGAGATCGACATCCAAGGTGGCGCCAATAACGGAACCAACAGCCCAAAGGCCTAAGAAATGCCGAAGTGCGTGAGGTACTCCATGAACATGCACCCAAATCGGAATCAGCTCAAAACGATATGGGATATCCTCGGACTGCCATGCCTTGAACTCCAGTGTTACGTTATGTGATTTGATGAAGACCGTAAACCCGGTTACTCAGAAGCACCTCTTCACTAGGAAACGACATGAGAAAAGCATTCTGGCCGTGAGGAATAGCCTCCCACGTCCACTGTTGCTGATACTGCGCAATCTTGGCTACCTCTGACTCCACAATGCTGGAAGTGATAGAACCTCCCGAGATCGTGACAAGAGCTGTTGTAGAACTCTGTGGCGCTAAATCTGCTCTGCACACATTATCTGGCATCTGAAAGAAGGCCATATTCTCAGTACCATATCCACAAAGCATTGCCGCCGGCTTCGGCAGCTTCAGAGCCGGGCACCGCCGCAGTGTCATCGGGTGGTTCGATTTGTTACAAATGAAACAGTATTGCTGGGTCTCACAATCCTCAGCCAGGTGTCCCGCCGACTGATACTTGGTGCACCACATCTTTTTGGTTGCAGTACCCACGCCTGAAACTGTAGCGGGTTGCATCTGAACATGTTGCTGAACCGGTGCCATATGAGATTGAACTGTAGTCGCAACAGCCACCGGGACGAGAGATGGCACTCCCTGCGCACCATGAGCAGCCGTAGCCGTTGAGGCGACATTGGTGGGAGCGACCCCCGGTTGGTACTTGGGACGACCACCCTTGCCCCCCTTCGGCTTCCGCGGGCGCATGTTTCCCGCCTGCCCGCCGGCCGCGGAGATCGCCGGACCTGCATTAAAAGCAATGTGCTGAACGCCAACAGGGAGTCCCAAGCTCTGCTGCGGGAGAGGACCAGCCGGCTGATACATGTACGCCGGTGACTGGTTCTGCATGTAGCCGACCGGAGCATGAAATACCGGCTGTTGTTGAAAGTACTGCTGCGGATGGTTGGCCTGATAAAACTGCTGCTGAGGTTGCACAGGCACATGACAAGCAGATTGCGATGGAGGAGGCACCATATTGGCCAAGTTGGTGTTGTGAGCTGGCTGCTGAGACGGAATAACCGGAGCAAACACACCGGGCGCGAAGCCCGGCACGCCACCTGAAGACGAGCCGTCCGCCGGCAGCGTAGCGGCGGAGGTTGGCCGGACAGAGCCGGAGCCAGGCAGCGCAGACGCCTCACGGGACATCGCAGAGGAACGCACGACAGCCGCGAAAGAAAGAGGAAGATTAGGGTTTCTCCGATGACAAGACCTGTTCCACATATGAAACAACCAACGGTTGAGATTAACCATGCGTAATGGACGTCTAGGATCAGACAGACCTGGGCTTGGTTGTGGGCCCATCGACAGAGCCGGATCAGGTGATCTGGGATGCACAACGGACGGAGTGATCGGTGACCTTGTCGGCGTTGACACCACCGCCGTCGCAAGGCCGGCAGGCATGACAGCGTCGCCCAAAGAGCGGGGGGGGGGGGGGGGAGAAATCCTTGGAGGCGGAATGGGTCCGATCCATGGCCTGACCAGAACCCTAGATGAAACCCCCGCCCCAGCAGGTCCTCGTCGAGTCGGCGCCGCCACCTTGGTAGAGATCGCCGGCATTACCGGAGCCATCTCCCCCTCCTTTTGAGCAGAACCTACCGGATTAGAAACCCGCCGCAAAGAGGGTCTCTCCCACACTCTAGAGGCAGGTGTAGGGTACCCGATGTCAGCCCAAAATTCCGCTGCGAGCTCTTCGTCCGATTTGCGCCGGCGCGATGCCGTAGCATTCTTACCCGACGAACAGTCCTCTTCCTCATCCGAGTGAAGACACGAAAAGCGCGATCCAGATCCCGTCGCCGTAGATGCCGACCACCCCGGCGCCAAGGTTAGACGCCGACGAGAGGAGAGCCGCATGTCCCGCATTCTCTACTACGCGTACTGTAGAACGGTAGACTGGTGCGCAAGACATTGTTTGAAACGCATCTTTGCCAAAAAAAAAAGGAAAAAAATATCAAAGCAAACTTTGAAAAATGGAGAGATTTCCACCTTTATTATTTCCTCCAACTTCCAAAAAATTTGCAGCTTTCAAATGCTTGTTTGCAAACTGGAGCGTGTTGCGCGGGACTTGCTAAGGCTTGTGCTGATCGTTTGAACTGTAGTCAGTGCACATATCCGGCCCCTTCCGTCTATGGAATTGGACAAGCATGAGTCATGCAGCAACGTGTGAGAGCATGGGGCCAAGGTGCGCAAGAGTGGGACTTGCATTCGATTGTTAAACGGCCGTCAAACAGTACCGGCCTGCGCTAGTCCACACTGTAATTAGGTGCAGAACACTCCAAATAGTCTTCTTGATCCCTCTTTTTTTGGGGGGGGGGGGGGGGGGCTCCCTCCTTGGTGCAAGGACAAAACTAACACAACTACCAGAAGGAAAGGAGCGAGGGGAGTAGTGTTGGGCAGATGGAAAGGTGACACTGGTAGAAAAAGAGGCTTCCATACGCCCCATTAGTCCCCAAAACAATCGAACCGCGACCAAAGGGGTCTTTAGTCGCGGTTCGGGAGAAGACCCGCGACCAACTATCTGGGCCCAGCGCGCCCGGTCGACAGCTGGCGGACGGGAGGGGCTTTAGTCCCGGTTGGCCTGGCCAACCGGGACTAAAGGCCCATCCCTATATATAGGACTCAGCTCACTTCACTTCACTCAGCTCACTTCACAATTTTCAGAAGGGGGTGGTGGGTTTGCTTTTGGTTTCTCCTATGCACACAAGGTGTTTGATGAAATGCCCGAGAGCCTGAAACAAACATGATATGAAGTGTCCGAGCCACACTTGAGCTTTCTCATTTATTTTTCCTCCGCGATCACGGTTAGCAACTTGAACCTTTCATGTGTCATTGATAAAATATGCATGTGTGTAGTTCATTGTTTAATTTGTATTATTTCTAGCTAGTTAGTTTAACAAATGCATGATGGTTAATTATATACTTTATATAATAATAATGCAGATGAATCGACAATGGATGTACGGTCCCCGACTCTCCGGCGAGTTCACTACGGGTTTGAAAGATTTCCTCGTAGTGGCAAATGCGAACAAGCAGCAAGGTTTTATTATCTGTCCATGTGCTGTCTGTAAGAATCAGAAGGGTTACTCCTCCTCAAGAGACGTTCACATGCACCTGCTTCAGCACGGTTTCATGCGAAGCTATAATTGTTGGACCAAGCATGGAGAAAGAGGGGTTAGAATGAAAGAAGATGAAGAAGGGGATGATATCGATGACAACTATCATGATCATTTCGGTGATACTTTCATGGAGGATGATGCTGAAGGTGGGGAAGGGTTAGGTGAAGGTGAAGAAGAGGCACATGATGAGCCCGCTGATGATCTTGGTCGGACCATTGCTGACGCACGGAGACGCTGCGAAACTGACAAGGATAGGGAGAATTTGGATCGCATGTTAGAGGATCACAAAAAGTCGTTGTATCCAGGATGCGATAATAGTCTGAAAAAGCTGGGCTGCACACTGGATTTGCTAAAATGGAAGGCACAGGAAGGTGTAGGTGACTCATCATTTGAAAATTTCCTGAAAATGTTGAAGAATATGTTCCCGAAGAATAACGAGTTGCCCGCCAGTACGTACGAAGCAAAGAAGGCTGTCTGCCCTCTAGGTTTAGAGGTTCTGAAGATACATGCATGCATTAACGACTGCATCCTCTACCGCGGTGAATACGAGAATTTGAATGAATGCCCTGTATGCACTGCATTGCGTTATAAGATCAGAGGCGATGACCCTGGTGACGATGTTGAGGGCGAGAAACCCAGGAAGAGGGTTCCCGCCAAGGTGATGTGGTATGCTCCTATAATACCACGGTTGAAACGTCTGTTCATGAACAAAAGGCATGCCAAGTCGTTGCGATGGCACAAAGAGGACCGTAAGTCCGACGGGGAGTTGAGACACACCGCTGATGGAACGCAATGGAGAAAGATCGACAGAGTGTTCAAAGATTTTGCAGCTGACGCAAGGAACATAAGATTTGGTCTAAATACTGATGGCATTAATCCTTTTGGCGAGCAGAGCTCCAGCCATAGCACCTGGCCCGTGACTCTATGCATCTACAACCTTCCTCCTTGGTTGTGCATGAAGCGGAAGTTCATTATGATGCCAATTCTCATCCAAGGCCCTAAGCAACCCGGCAACGACATCGATGTGTACCTAAGGCCATTAGTTGAAGAACTTTTACAGTTGTGGGCCAGACCTGGTGTACGTGTCTGGGAAGAGCACAAAGGAGAGGAATTTGACCTACGAGCGTTGCTTTTTGTAACCATCAACGATTGGCCTGCTCTCAGTAACCTTTCGGGACAGACAAATAAGGGATACAATGCATGCACGCACTGCTTACATGAGACTGAAAGTGTACGTTTGGTTAATTGTAAGAAGAACGTGTACCTGGGTCATCGTCGATTTCTTCCCCGAAATCATAACGTAAGAAAGAAAGGCAAGCATTTCAACGGCAAGGCAGATCACCGGCCGAAGCCTGCGGAACGTACTGGTGCTGAGATATTTGATATGGTCAAGGATTTGAAAGTCATCTTTGGAAAGGGTCCTAGCGGACAATCAGTTCCGCGGGGAGTTGACGGGCACGCACCCATGTGGAAGAAGAAATCTATATTTTGGGAGCTAGAATATTGGAAAGTCCTAGATGTCCGCTCTGCAATCGACGTGATGCATGTTACGAAGAATATTTGCGTGAACCTGCTAAGCTTCTTGGGCGTGTATGGGAAGACAAATGATACAAAGGAAGCACGGCAGGACCAGCAACTTTTGAAAGACCCAGATGACCGGCATCCGGAATGGTTTCAAGGTCGTGCCAGCTACGCTCTTACCAAAGAAGAGAAGGTCATTTTTTTTGAATGCCTGAGCAGTATGAACGTCCCGTCTGGCTTCTCGTCGAATATAAAGGGAATAATAAACATGGCGGAGAAAAAGTTCCAAAACCTGAAGTCTCACGACTGCCACGTGATTATGACGCAATTGCTTCCGATTGCTTTGAGGGGGCTCCTACCGGAAAATGTTGGAGTAGCCATTGTGAAGCTATGTGCATTCCTCAATGCAATCTCTCAGAAGGTAATCAATCCAGAAGATCTACCACGGTTACAGAACGATGTGGTCCAATGCCTTGTCAGTTTCGAGTTGGTGTTCCCACCATCCTTCTTCGATATTATGACGCACCTCCTGGTCCACCTAGTCGAAGAGATTTCCATTCTCGGTCCTGTATTTCTACACAATATGTTCCCCTTTGAGAGGTTCATGGGAGTATTAAAGAAATATGTTCGTAACCGTGCTAGGCCAGAAGGAAGCATCGTCAAGGGCTATGGAAATGAGGAGGTAATTGAGTTCTGTATTGACTATGTTCCTGACCTTAAGCCGATTGGTATTCCTCAAACGCGGCACGAGGGGAGACTAAGTGGAAAAGGCAAGATCGGAAGGGAATCCACGATATGTATGGATGGTCATTCTATGACTGAAGCACACCACACAGTTCTGCAAAATTCCAGCTTGGTGGCTCCGTACTTCGAGCAACACAAGAATATTTTACGCTCGGACAACCCGGGGAAGCCTGAATCCTGGATTAGAAAGGCCCACATGGAGACTTTCGGCAGTTGGTTGCGAAAACATTTAATGAATGACAATGATGTTGGAGATCAGCTGTACATGTTGGCCAAGAAACCATCTTCGACTATAACGACTTTCCAAGGGTACGAGATAAATGGGAATACATTTTACACCATCGCCCAAGATAAAAAGAGCACCAACCAAAACAGTGGTGTCCGCTTTGATGCAGCAACCGAGAATGGGCAAAAGGTCACATATTATGGTTACATAGAGGAGATATGGGAACTTGACTATGGACCCTCCTTTAAGGTCCCTTTGTTCCTGTGCAAATAGTTCAAGCTAACAGGAGGTGGGGTAAAGGTGGACGAGCAATACGGAATGACAATGGTGGATTTCAACAATCTTGGTTACCTTGACGAACCATTCGTCCTTGCCAAAGATGTCGCTCAGGTTTTTTATTTGAAGGACATGAGTAGCAAACCGAGGAAACGGAAAGATAAGAAAACGATCAGTACATCATGCGATGATCCAAAGCGCCACATTGTTCTTTCAGGGAAAAGAAACATCGTGGGAGTGGAGGACAAGACAGACATGTCAGAAGATTATAATATGTTTGGTGAAATTCCGCCCTTCAAAGTGAACACTGACCCAAGCATTAAGTTAAATGATGAGGATGCTCCATGGATACGGCACAATCGTAAGCAAGCAGGGACACAAGGGAAGAATTGATGTGTAATAATTTATTGTACCAAACTTTGTATTTGGTCGATGAACTGAATGATGTATCAAACCTTTTGTCAAACCTTCAAGGGATGTTAAAATGAATTAGTTTTATTTTTCTGATATATAATTGTATTTTTAAGATTTTAAAATGAATTATTTCTGATTTTAAAAGGAAAAAGGAAGAAGAAGAAAGAAGGAAAAAGGAAGAAAAAACAGAAGAAAAAAAAGAAGAAAAAAACAAACAGAAGAAAAACAGAAGAAAAAAACAGAAGAAAAAACAAACAGAAGAAAAAAACAGAAGAAAAACAGAAGAAAAAGGAAAAAGGAAAAATGGAAGAAAAAAAAGAAGAAAAACAAAACAAAATAAATAAAGCAAAAAAGAAAGAAGGAAAAAGGAAGAAAAAACAGAAGAAAAACATAAGAAAAAACAGAAGAAAAAAACAGAAGAAAAAAACAAACAGAAGAAAAAACAGAAGAAAAAAGGAAAAAGGAAAAAAGGAAGAAAAAAAGAAGAAAACAAAACAAAATAAATAAAACAAAAACAGGCAAAAAATAAAAATATGCCACCTACTGGGCCACCACGGCCTGAATACGACTAGAAACCCATTAATGGGCCAGGATTCAGGCCCGCAGAAGGCCCAGTAGGCCCACAGGCACACAGTGACAGAATAGGCCCGTAAGCCTGCATTTGAGAGGAGCTCGAAGTGGTGAGCGCAGCCGCGCTTATAAACCACTGTCGAAGCCTCTCGGCTAGCGAGGTGGGACTAAACATCCCACCGCACCGCGCCAGTTCCAGCACAGACCCTTTAGTCCCGGTTGGGGAGGCGGACCGCGACTAAAGGGTACCATTTAGTCGCGGTTGTTGTCCCCAACCGCGACTAAAGGGTCTTTCTGCGCGGGAGCGAAAGTGGCGCCAAAACCCTTTAGTCCCGGTTGGGGAGGCGGACCGCGACTAAAGGGACCGCGACTAAAGGTGCGTCTATAAATACTGCACTTAGCAGTTTCGCCACTTCCCATTCTCCTCTCTCTCGACGCTGAAGCGCTCCCCCGACGCCGATCGACGCCGAAGCCCTGCCCCGACGCCGACGCCAACGCCGAAGCCCTGCGCGCCGCCGTCCCCGTCCCCAGTGAGCGCCGCCTCCGCCCGTGCCCTGCGCCCTTGCCGGCCCGCCGCCCGACGCCCTGCCGCCCGCCGCCCGCTGGCCCTGCCTGCCGTCCTCCGCGCGCCGGCAGAAGAAGAAGAAGGAAGAAGAAAAAGGAAGAAGAAGAAGAAAGAAAAAGGAAAAAGGAAGAAGAAGAAAGAAGGAAGAAGAAAACAAAAGAAAAACAGAAGAAAAACAAGAAAAAGGAAGAAAAAAGGAAAAAGGAAGAAAAAAAGAAAAAGGAAGAAAACAACAGAAGAAAAGCAAAGGAAGAAGAAAAAAAGGAAAACACAAGAAAAACAAACAGAAGAAAAAAACAAAAGAAAACAAAAAAACAGAAGAAAAACAAAGGAAGAAGAAAAAAACAAAAGAAAAGAAAAAAACAAAAAAAAGGAGGAAGAAAAACAAAGGAAGAAGAAAAAAAGAAAGAAGAAAAACAAAGGAGGAAGAAAAACAAAGGAAGAAGAAAAACAAAGGAAGAAGAAAAAAAGAAAGAAGAAAAAAAAAGGAAGAAGAAAAAAAGAAAGAAGAAAGGAGAAAAAAAGGAAGAAGAAAAAAGAAAGAAGAAAGAAAGAAGAAAGAAAAGGAAGAAGAAAAACAAGAAAGAAAAAGGAAGAAGAAAAAGAAAGGAAGAAGAAAAACAAAGGAAGAAGAAAAAAGAAAGAAGAAAAGAAAGAAGAAAAAAGAAAGAAGAAAGAAAAAGGAAGAAGAAAAAACAAGAAAGAAAAAGGAAGAAGAAAAAAATGAAAACCAAATGAAAACCAAAAGAAAGAAGAAAGAAAAAGGAAGAAGAAAAGAAGAAGAAGAAAGGAAGAAGAAAGGAAGAAGAAGAAAGAAAGAAAAAAGAAGAAGGAAGAAGAAGAAAGAAAGAAGAAAGGAAGAAGAAGAAAGGAAGAAGAAGAAAGAAAGAAGAAGAAAGGAAAAAGGAAGAAGAAGAAAGGAAGAAGAAGAAAGAGGAAGAAGAAAGGAAGAAGAAGAAAGAAAGAAGAAAGAGGAAGAAGAAAGGAAGAAGAAGAAAAAAAGAATTTTTACTTAAAGAATCTTATTTTTTAATTCCTCCTCCTCTATGTCCCCTTAATCTTATTTTTTAATTCCTTTATACTTAAAGAATTTTTACTACATGCAGGAGTGACATATGGTGGACGATAGAACCGAGCCGCTTAGGGATCCGGAGGCTGAACGTTATTTAATGGGCATCATCAACAACGAGATTCCTTATGTACCGGGCTCAGAATATGAGCAACAAGAGGATGTAGTTTCTTCTTATCTGAACCTTGACGGTGGAACAGAGATTGTCGATGATCAAGAAGGTGAAGGAACGGACATTGTCGACGGAGGTCAACCGTCAACAACCGACGATCTCGAATTGCAAGTAGCGACCACCTCCGGCGAGGTATATATATACATTGAGAGCCTCTCGTGATACAAACTTACTGAAATGTGAATACATATGTATTAACGCGCGCGACTCTCTTTCTTTTTTTAGCCCTCCGGATCGAGTACGACAAAGCGTGGCAAATCCAAGGCGATGAAAACAGGAGAAACATATGCCATTGAGTTTGTCAGTGAAACCGGCAAGCCCCTACAGCACACCTCAAAGTTTATCAACCAATGCGGAGTCGTTGTTAGAGACAACGTCCCGATCACCGTCCAGGAATGGAAGGAGCCAAAGAAGGCACGTCTTGGTTTCAGTTTTGTCGACAAGAGAACGAAAAAGGATTGCTGGAGAAAGCTTATGGAACATTTCATTCTACCTCCGGAATACAACAAAGTCGATGAATTCGGTAACGAGGTTCCGGGTGGACGTCAGAGGAGGAGGCTAGTTAAAGAGTTCGCTCTTCAGAAGATGGGCGAAGCATTCCGGAACTTCAAGAAAAATTAACCCGTGACTATGTCAACAAGGGCAAGACTCCGGATTTCAATGGACAACATGAGAAACTGAAAGATGATTGGCCAGAATTTGTGAGGCAAAAGCAATCGGAGCATTTCAAGGAAATATCGAAAAAAAATAAGGATAATGCGAGTAAGAAAAAGTTCCATCATATTATGGGGCCAGGAGGATACCGCCTTTCGGAGCCTAGGTGGCAGAAGATGGAGGAGGACCTGAGGGTGCGAGGAATCCCTCTAGGTACAGAGGGATGGGACCCAAGGGCCAAAAGCTGGTGGTACGGGCATGGGGGATCGCTAGACCCGGAGACAGGGGTGTGTGTTCACCGGCAGAGACAGTTTGCTCCCACCCAAGCCCTTATTGACGCAATGACCCAAGCTCAAGAGGGCTTGATCAAGTTCAACAGAGAGAAAGACGCACTGACAACAGCCCTCGGGAATGATGAACACGGAGGACGTGTACGAGGCAAAGGCAAAGTTCCGTGGAAAGTAGGGTTTTCCCAGGACAATGACCCGTACTGTTACAGAAGCCGTAAGAGAAAGACGGACCGGGATGCAGATCTTATGACGAAGTTTGCATCGGAACTCCATGAGTTGAAGCAGACCGTGCATGAACTAGTGAAAGAAAAATCGGCTGCAGGGCCGCATGAAGATCATGAAGCGGATCGCGGAAGCCAGCAGCGGAGAAGCAGCGTGGCTTCCACGGATGCCCCGCCTGGTGCTAGTGCACCGATGATCGAGATTCGTGCACCGGAGCCTCACTACCCCGTGGATGATGTAAAGGAGATGAAAGAATGTGATCTGCATTATCCCGTGGGGAACGTTTCCACGAAGGTAGCTAGCGGCAGTGCTTTACCCTGTACACCTGGAGCACTCCACCACAACAACCCCATTGCATATGGCTATGCTCGTGTCACGGTGGAATTCATAGTCCAAGGGTTTGAGGACCTGGAGATTGACAAACCTACACCCGAAGGGGAGAGAAGACTTGGAGATGTCAAGCGCCAGTTCATTCTATGGAAAAAGAAGTACATAGTGTTTCCAGGCGAGGCCCCAAGGCTAGCAAGTCCACCCCCCTCCGATGGTGGTGGTGGTGGCGGCGGTGGTGGCGGTGGCGGTGGTCGTGGTGGTTCACCTACACCTCCTTCACGCCATTCGATGCCGTCCCCCGATCCAGAACCTCCGGCGGGTACGACGCCCCCCAATCCTCCTCCGGCGGGTACGACGCCCCCCAATCCACCTCCGGCGAAGAAGCAGAAGCAGGCGGACAGCAAGGAAACCCGCTCCTGGACTATTAACCCGGACCCTTATGTACCTAAGACCACAAGGGTACCGGAGCCATCACTGAAGCCTCTCCTCCCAAGGCTTGGGGAACTTAGTGAAGCTGAAACCAAATTGGCCGCATCTGCTGATTATGAGAAATGGAAGGCGGATATGAAGGCGAAAAAAGAGCCTGAGCCCAAGCAAGTATTCACTGAGAAGCAAAAGAAGTGGGCTAAGGATTTTTTGACGACACCGTCCCAAGCCGAGCTGAATATGCCTGACGACTATGGACATGAACTTCGTAGGCAAGCAAAAATATTGAAGGAGGAGAAAGAAGAAAGTAAAAAAAGCGGGAAACAAGTTGACCAGCTCG
Source organism: Triticum aestivum (assembly GCF_018294505.1). NCBI lineage: Eukaryota > Viridiplantae > Streptophyta > Magnoliopsida > Poales > Poaceae > Triticum > Triticum aestivum. Next base: position 632,508,831 of record NC_057799.1, read on the forward strand.
GGATGCAGAAGAAACAATCGATCCCCCCGCTCATAGTGAAAGCCGGTCCGGAAGAGGACCCCGAGATCATAGCAGCTGCGGCAGCACTTGGATTGACTGTAGCGGGTGCCATGAAACAAGCGTCCGAGATGGGTTTGACTCTTCGTGCCTTCTTAGGCCTTGAGGATGCGCCAGTATGTGAGATAGCATTACAATATGTGCGGAATGGGCCTCTCGTCGAGCCTGCGCGGGAAAAGAGTCTACCACCACAAATGCGAAATCTGCTACGTTGGTACAAGCAATTCATAACATGGGCCGACAAAGAATATGTTTATGCGGATGTTACAGATGAGCATCACACCAAACGGTACTCTGTAGAAGTTCATATGAGTGAATTGTTCCAGCTGTTCAATCTGCGCGACCTCGACAAATCTATGCTGAGTTGCTACGTTCTGTAAGTGATTTATTTCTACCTCATCTCGTTCTTCATTGCCTGCACTATATATATATATATATATTGTCCTAACTATATTGTTGCGTACGCTATTATGCAGATTGAAGATTTGGGAATGCAAAATAAGAAACATCCATGATGTTGGGTTCATTGACCCACATATCGTTAATGGACATGTGTTACAACATCACCCCGAAGACGTGGAGAAAGACCTGTACAAGTTTCTTAGAAAGCATCAACTCAAAAGTCATATTCTATTTCCTTACCATTTTGGGTGAGTGTTTCTCTCTTGTGCCCATTCTCTTTTGTTTACTCCATGCATGGTATGTCTAATCGATGAGTTATGCATGACTGTGCATGTAACGTGTCCGCAGGTTCCACTGGATTCTGCTAAATATTGAACTTCACACCTCCAGAGTTCTAATCATGGACTCTATGGATTCGGATCCAAAGCGTTGGGCCGACATGAGAAAAATGCTGCAAAAGTAATTATTTTCAATCATTTGAGCTCTATATCGATCGGTCTCTTTCGTTCATTTCCTAATATCAAGTAACTAATAACTCCCTTATTCATTTAATTTTCTTTGCCCTGTAGGGTTTGGAGACGGTTCTCAGAAGAAATTGTCGGTGAATTCAAACATGAGCTAGATTTCAGAAGGTTAGTTAATGTGGATAAGCAGCCACCGGGGACCAATCTATGTGGATACTATGTTTGTGAGAACATCCGGAGACACACCACTGAGCGGAAGGCATCAGATAGCGTGCGGAACGCGACGGATAACTTGCGGAGGAGGCTTAGTCCAGAAGCTCGCTTCCGACCAATTCAAGAAGAATTAGCAGGATTTTTCATGAGGGAAGTCATCAATCCTAAAGGAGAACACTATACCGAGGACGAAGAAATTTATATGCATACCCGAGATTGAAACTTGTACGAAGTTGTATATGGTCATCCATCCTAATTGTGTATGGAAACTTGTTCGAAGTTGTATATGGTCACCCGAGATTGAATATATATTATATATTCCTCTTGAATTCTTCTTGTTTGAAATTTCATATGCATGTATATAGTAGCGTAAAATATGTGTACTGAAACTTTATCAAAATTAAAATAAAACACAAAATATAATATAAAAGAAATAAAACACTCCAAACTAAAAAGAAACCAGGTTTAGGGGGGCTAAAACCCTAAACCTGCGGAGGAGCCCTTTAGTCCCGGTTGGCCACGAGAACCGGGACTAAAGGTCCTCCGCCCCGACGGACCACGGGCGCCCACGTGGACGGGCCTTTAGTCCCGGTCAGCCACAAGAACCGGGACTAAAGCCTTTAGTCGCGGTCCGTAAGAGGCGCGACTAAAGGGGGGTCTTTAGTCGCACATATTTAGTCCCGGTTGCACAGCCGGGACTAAAGGCTGTTGCGAACCGGGACTAAAGGGCTTTTTTCTACCAGTGTGACCCTGAAAAGATAGTAGTACAAATTATTGGCATTCAAAACCGCGGGCTAGGTGCAAGCAAAGCTGAAGCACTCACAAAAGCAAGACTCTGACCGAGATTTGTGTTTCAGATTCTGACTCAAAAACAGCCGTTTCAATCATTTCCCACGTGATTGCTCGAATAATATTTCCGTTCACTCCTGATATCAGGGCGCGGTCTCTGCCTTGTTGATCAAGCACACACTTTACACCCATTTTGCCGGCTAGCTAGTCGCCTACTGTCCTATAGGTTAGATTTTCCCGTCCCCTTTCTCTTCCGCCTCCCGTAGCTCAGATCCTCCACATCGGACTGCAATTCTGTAAGCCTACCTAACGGTCATTTGATATGAAGCAATCTCATTTGCACAATGTGCAGCATATATTATTTGACGCCCATTTGTCTACGTAACCCCACCAAATATAGTCCTGCAACGGCAGCACTGGGAGTGCGCAGTGCGTCACTTGCATCATCCTTCAATCCTTCCCTATGTTTCACATGGGATCATCTGGTACGCGACTTGATTACTTGATTAAGCTTTGTTCTAATGAACCATGCATGGTGCTTAGTTCTGTTTTATAATGCGGTTGTTGACCTGTAACGCAGCAACTACGCGGCACACATGCCCCACCCCCCCCCCCCCCCCCCCCCCCCTATATATTTTGAGCTGAATACCAAGTTGGCTGCTCATTCTCCCCCACATCGTTCCTCTCTCCAGGCCTTCTCAAGGTTAGTCCTTTTGCCATTGCTCTGCTTCCCTTAATTTCGGTCCAACATTGCTTGCTTTAGTAATGTGCTGATGGATGAGCGGCAACGATTTTCAGTAATTAATTGCTAATGCATATGTTTACCTTTTTGGAACTTTGTCAGTTATATCTTCTACGTTCTACTCGATCGATTGCTGTTGCCGTGGCTGATATGAGGAGGCTTGGTACTGTTCAGACCATGCTTGGTGCTACTATAAATCTCGGTATGCTTAAAATCTTGTTACTGTATATAATGTGTTGTTGCCGTGCCACATGTTTTTTTTAGGGGAATGCGCCATATGTTTTTGTATTCTGGTTTATGTTGTCGACCGCTTTGAGTATGATCTCTCTGATGCGAGAGTGTTACTGATTTCTGAGTTGAACTTCGTAATTTTTTTTATGTCTTTCTGTCAATGTAATGGAAGTTCGTCATCTTTTTTTTAGAAGCATCAAGTTTATATTAATCAAACAATATGATCACAATCATGCTGCAAGCATGGAGCAAAGAATGACATCAAGTTACATTTAGGGTCATTTCAAAAACATTTTTTTGCCGTTAAGTGGGCTGTCACATTAGCTTCCGTTTTTACATGAATAATCTTAAAACACACGAAGTGCCTGCCCAGCTCGACCAAGTGACTGAAGAGTGGACATATATGATGCCTCTATTTTCTTGCCTTTATTCCCAAAGTGAGGCCAGAACTTGAGAGTCAGTTTCAACAATTACCTTTGAGAGACTCAGACTACTATAGCCAACTCGACACCATCTCTAGCATACAATATATCTCTTGCATTTTAGCTAGGTTGGTGGCTACAGAGCTACTCCCTCCGTCCCGCAATATAAAAACGTTTTTGACACTACACTAGTGTCAAAAACGTTCTTATATTGTGGGACGGAGGGAGTACCATTTTAGCATCTCTAGTACATCCCTACAAACAGATTCTCTAACTGTTGATTTAGAAGCCTCCTCATTTAGTCTCTTTATTAGTAGAGCATTTTTTATGCGAAAATCCAACTCGGTTCCCAGGCTCATCTGCTCCCACTCAGAAAAAAAACAAATACTAGAAAAATTCAAAAAAACCCAATTTTTTTGGTAGATAATTTGATGCTTGAGGTCCGCTTCAAATTTCAACTCATTTGGACATCTGAGCAGCTCTCGGCAAAAAAGACAAATCTGGTCAAAACAATGCTTGAACAGTAAACTTTTTTACAGACCCTGAATTTGTCTCTTTTGCTGAGAGCTGCTCAAATGTTCAAATGAGTTGAAATTTAGAGCGGACCTCACGCATCAAGTTATCAACCACACAAAAAATATTTGATTTTTTTTTTGAATTTTTGTAGTATTTGTTTTGAATTGTTTTCTGAGCGCGGGTGCAGATAAGCCCGGGAGAAGAAACTTATGTATATATATAAAATTTTATGTTTCCACCACATACAATCCAATAACATTTCAATCAGTAATTTTTAAATTCAAATTAAAACATAAAATATGGTCCAACTAAACCAAATAATGTAAATAGACACGAAGATCGGCCAAATAACTTATTTAAATTATGACTAGTAAAAACCAATACTCCATAAGAGAGCTCATTTGCTGAAAATACAACACACATGCCAATTTGTGGTTCGCAGTGTGCACCAGAATCGCAGAGAAAAAAAGGTAAAAAAATACATGTCGACAATTTCATCGAACACTTCAATGTAACAACTACGAAGCTTGCTGGGTATGAGCAGGCAGTGCCACGATGATTGGAATGGGCGACGAGCGGAGGAGAATGGGCAGGAGGAGGCAGTGGCATGTGGCAGGGGTGGATTAGCTCGAGTCTGGACGCATCGACCGAACTCTGTCCAACATATATAGTACTTAGTAAAGATTACAACCAACACAATAAAATCCAAGTTAACGATCAAGCGGTTGCATAATTTTGTAGGAGAGAACAATGCGTATGGATTTCATACCATTTTGTTGAAAACTCCAGTTAAATTGTGCTAACTCATCTAGTAAAAACATTAGAACTCTCCTGAGAATGCATGGTATGGATTAATATTTCGGCGTCCTAGGAGTATATTATAACTGGAACTTAATTGCACAGGAACCAATGCTACAGAATCATCTGAAACGCCATTGTGGACAAGAATATGGAATGAGCGGGATGTGCAGATAATGGTACTCACCAGCCTTGCGCTGCAACTCTTTCTGCTATTCGCCGGCAACATCCGTCGTTGGCGTAGAGTCATTGGGTTGAGGTTCTTGGTGTGGTTGGCTTATTTGGGGTCTTACGCTGTTGCCGCCTCTGCCATTGGCCTCTTCTCCCAGTATGAGGACAAGTACAAACTAAGAAGCCTCGAGTCATCTGAGGATCGTCACACGCTGACGCTGCCCTTCCTCTGGGCACCTTTTCTCCTTCTACACCTCGGAGGCCAGGACACCATCACTGCATTCTCCATCGAGGACAATGATCTATGGATGAGGCAAGTGATCAACCTCTTGGTCCAGCTCAGTCTAGCCTTGTACGTATTTTGGAAGTCGTTCGACTTACTCAACTCGAAGTTGCTAGCCATTGCGGTACCCCTATTTATTGCCGGGATAATCAAGTATGGGGAGAGGATACGGGCACTCGAGAGAGGCAGCCGGGACAGCCTCGACTGCCGCACAAAGATGGACGATCCAACCAAGCCCATGGAGGGGCCTAGCCACCGGCCCACCATCAGACAGTTGTCTCCACCTAGAGATGATGATGTGGCATCTCGTGCTCTTAGCTCTGCTCTTTGCTGTAGAGGATTGCTTGTTGGACGGACACTGGTACAGCTGGGATCTGGGGCTGCCATTAAAGTTTTGGATGCTTTTGCAGAGACTGAGCAAACAGAAGCAAAGGTCAAGTTCGTTCTGACGGAGCTTGGCATGATTTACGATATGCTATACACCAAGGTCACGGTGCTGCAAAAATGGAAAGGCAGTATGTTCCGGTGTTTTGCCCTTGTAGCCATGATGGTCGCATTTGTGCTCTTCTGGGTAAACCAGCAACTGCATGCCCACAAAACAACAAATGCTGCCATCACCTACGCGTTGTTTGTTGCAGCCATCTTTATGGAAGTTTATTCTATTTTCATGGTGATAGCATCGCCCTGGACAAGGGCACGCTCCAACTTTCTTGGTTGGCTGTCCGGCAAATTAGCCTGTTGTTTTCCTAGTCAAAGGTTGTCAAGTCCATCCATGAGGCAATTTAACCTTACAGACTATTGCTTGAACAAGAAATCCAGGCCGAAGTTCCTCTCCAAGGTGACTGGATCACTGGGTCTCGAGAAGCACTGGAGAAACATTTGGCACGTCAAGGACGTGGAAGGAGACAAGGGGGTCATCATCAGCTATATCGCGGGATTACTCAACACCGACCATAATCCTTATAGGGAGCGACCCCAGCAGCTGAATCTTGGCTGGGAACTAAAGGATTTGCTAACTCTGCCCTTCGAGCATGCCCTTTTCCGTCTACATGTATTCACAGAGATGTATTTAAGCAGACTAGATGGCAGTGGCAGTGGTGAGATGAAAGTACTTGCGGCAGTGGCAGTGGCAGTGGCAGTGGCAGTGGGAGGGAGTGTCAGTGATGAGATGAGAAAACTTGCGGCAGAATGCAGGAAGCTATCAAACTACCTCATGTACCTCATGGTAGTTTACCCTTCAATGCTGCGGGTCGGGAGTGCTGCGCAGGATCTCGAGTCCATATTCACGGAATGGGTGAGGGGCAATCATGACAACTTGGAGAAGGCAGAGATTCTAGAGAAGTATACAAATGCAAAATTCAACGCCAATATTCGAATGAGAACTCCCTTCAAAGAACCGCCTTCCATGGGATCGCTGGAGGAGATAAAGGAGGTGTGGGCGAGGCTGCTCATCTATGCTGCTGGTAAGTGCCCCATGGAGCTGCACGCGCGACAGCTCGGCAATGAAGTCGAGCTTCTCACCGTGGTTGGGTACCTCATGATGCATCACTGTCTTGGAGATGTTGGAAGGGAGCTCAAACTCTTGGCACCTCTTCTTGGAGACACGCGAGAAAGGTTGGTTTCAGTTCATGAGAATGAGTCGATGAATATGATACCGCCAGAAGAGCCTCTCTACGCCTTTGAATTCCTTCGGGATTACAATGAGCAGATGTATGTACGAGCCTGGGGACCATTAGCGAAGAGCCGGTAAGTACTTTGACCATTATATATTGAACTTTCCTTGTGCATAATGCTGAGTTGCTGACATGTGCGGTTCATGTGCAGACTACGTCTCACGGACCAAGTGTGCGGTCACGATCTGTAGGGCAACAGGTAACTACTTTACAATATACTGTAGTAGTATATGAGTAACATTGTACTTCCAAATAGGAATCTCCGATTATACAGTATACTTTTCCTTGTGCATAATGCTCACATGGTTTGCAGAGTACCTCTCACGGGATTGAAGTGGCACTAGACATAGAGCAAGCTGGTGGACCACCGTAGAAGGATGGTCAGTCGATCTCTTTCCGCGCGTGGGATTGCCCAACCGGCACAAAGGGCGTCGTCCATCTCATGATTTGAGCAGCACCTGTTTCTTCATCCTCTCGGGCGGGCGTGTATGCAATGCAAAAATGTTTCTGCTTAATTACTTCAGTTAACTTATTATATTCGCCCGTTATGCTTTTGTAATGTTGGTCGATGAACTTTGTGTAAGCTGCAGCTGTGTCAGCTCAGCTAGCGTGGTTTGTATCTTTTTTCTTTTCAAAAACGAATTGTGGTTGTATTTTATTCTGTCACATCACTATGTGTGCATTAATTGGCTTGTTTGGACTTCAATATGCATTCTTTCCTGTTACTAACGAGTACTTTTAACATACTCCCTCTTACCCTCTTTTTCCACATCGAAAGGTAAGAAGATAAGAGTTAATCAAACCCACTAGTTAATTGAATCAACAGTTCAGATCTATTTTATACACTTATCTCTCATGGGAAAATGGGAGGTAGAAGGGAGCATGTTAAAAAACCTTGTTACGATAACTGCCTTGTCGGACAGAAGCTCGTCGCGAACATACAGCTTCCAAATCCCATGCCTTTTACATAAGCGGTGTACGTCAGAGCTAGATCTCTGGCACAAGGCAGAAAGTAAAGAGAGAGAGAGGACAGATTGCCGATGTGTATTTAACAGTTTTGGAGCAGTTTTAGCAGCATGCCGCCTGTCGATTTGGGCCTCCTGGGTTCATTCTCTGGCCCGTATCTCTCCCAGGCTTTCTCCAGTTTTGTGTCATTTTCTGAGCTGCATCTGTAGGTTGTGAAGCTTCTCAAAGCGGTTGCGAAGGATCCGCAAGCGGCGCGCAATGGAGGACGGCGCCGGGCGGCGCGCCTGTCGGTGCCCGTGCACCCGGGCCGGTGTGGACTGCGACCGTGTGTACGGTAGCAGCAGCAGCTTTTCTCGAGCCGGCGCGCGGACTTCCCTCCCAGTAACGGTAAGCTTCATCAACCCGCTGTGAATCTGCCTGTTTCTAGCAATCTCGCTCTGTCCCGTTTGGGGTTTGTTATTCAGGGTCGCGCCCAAACCAGAACTTGATTGACCACTGAGTGCGAGTGCATTTTACTCTATGAACTTATTTACCGGCTGTAGTGTCCAATTTTTTTTTTTTTGAAAGAAAGGGATCCTTTACCCCGATTTCATTAATGAAACCTGATAGTATTTGATACAACCAAAACACACCCTTCTCTCACCACCACTTTACGCGCTACAGGAACGCATAACTTCCTCTGGCCCTATGCACCATTGAACATAGTACATAGGCAAAAGGAACATAACAGACCACTGCCCCTTCCCCCCTCCTTATTACATGAAACATAAAGAACCACCACTTTTTCCTGAAGTTACTTTTTTTTAAAAAGGGGGGATTCCCCTGCCTCTGCATCAGAACGATGCATACGGTCACCTTTATAAGCAAATAGATTCAACAAGGTCTTAAAGTCTGAAACCAAAGTAATGGCTAGCTCACAAAGAGCCACAGTGCCAAAAACACAAAAGCCAAAAGGCCACAACCGGCTAGCAAAATAAAGATAGGAAAACTAATTGGCTATCCTATTACATGACCGCCATCCAAACCGGTTGGAGATATCCCGCGCTACCATCTCCCACCGGATAGATCCAGTAACCAAACGCACCCTGACCTCCGTCGGAGTGAGTAACGACCACATACGGATCAACGCTGTGACTCGGAAGATAACCTGCAAAAAATGAATATTTGTTGTTCTGTTAAAAACCAAATCATTTCTACAGTTTCAAATTGCCCACAATAAAGCACATACTCCTACGCGAATGTGTCTAGCTGTTTCGGACTCTATCCCAGAAAGCCACGTTTCAAATAACGCGCTGACAGAATTCGGAGGAATAATGTTAAAGGCAATGTGCACCGTCTGCCACAACACTTTGGCCAACGGGCAATCAAGAAAAAGGTGTTTGATAGTTTCATCCCGATCACAAAAACTACACCTAGCAGATCCTGTCCAGTTGCGCTTTACCAAGTTATATTTTGTTAATATGACTTGTTTATGTACGAACCACCTAAACACCTTAATTTTTAAAGGAACTTTGACTTTCCAAACATTTTCGGAACTAGGAATGGCGCTAGAGTTGATAACATCGATATACATCGATTTAACTGTGAACTCTCCAGACCTAGTGAGCTTCCAGCGCAACTGATCGGGCTGATGAGATAGCTGCACCTCCATCAGTCTACTCACTAAATGGAGCCACGCTTCCCAACGATTGCCGGCAAGCGTTCTCCTAAAATGAATATTAAGGGGAATGGACTGAAGTATCGTTGCAACATAAGCATCACGTCGTTGAACAATACTATATAGGGACGGGTACTGAAGTGCCAGTGGTGTCTCCCCAAGCCAGGTATCCTTCCAGAAACGCGTGGTAGTACCATTGTCGATAATAAACTTTGTCCTATTGAAAAAGGCTGATTTGACTCTCATGAGCCCCTTCCAGGAAGGCGAGTCCGTCGGTCTCACTGTCACCTGGGACAAAGTTTTGGACTGCAGATACTTACTACGGAGAATCTGCGCCCACGTGGCATCAGTCTCAACTGATAACTTATATAGCCACTTGCTGAGAAGGCATCTGTTCTTGACTTCAAGATTTTCAATGCCAAGACCCCCTTGGTCTTTTGGTCGACAAATGATATCCCATTTGGCGAGTCTGTATTTTCTTTTTAGTTCATCGCTTTGCCAGAAGAATCGAGATCGATAGAAGTCCAGTCTCTTCCTAACACCAACTGGGACTTCGAAGAAAGACAAGAGAAACATAGGCATACTCGTGAGCACCGAATTAATAAGAATCAAACGTCCTCCGTATGACATGAGCTTGCCCTTCCAGCAACTCAGTTTCGTCTCAAACCGATCCTCGATACACTTCCATTCTCTGTTTGTGAGCTTACGGTGGTGAATGGGTATACCTAGGTACGTGAAAGGTAAAGACCCCAATTCGCATCCAAACAATTGCCTATAAGACTCTTGTTCCTCGTTGGCTCTACCAAAACAGAACAAGTCGCTTTTATGAAAGTTAATCTTCAACCCGGTCAATTGTACAAATAAGCATAACACCAGCTTCATATTTCTCGCTTTTGCCAAGTCGTGCTCCATAAAGATGAACGTATCATCAGTGTACTATAGGATAGACACACCTCCATCAACTAGATGAGGCACCAAGCCATCCACCTGACCAGCCTCCTTAGCCCTTCCTATCAGAATTGCCAACATATCAACCACAATGTTGAACAAAATAGGAGACATCGGATCACCCTGTCTCAGGTCCTTATGTGTCTGGAAATAATGACCTATGTCGTCATTCACTTTAATTCCAACACTCCCTTTTTGCGTGAAAGATTCTACCTGGCGTCGCCAGGCTTCATCAAAACCCTTCATACGTAAGGCCTGTTGAAAGAAAGGCCATTTGACTTTATCGTACGCTTTCTCGAAGTCCACCTTAAAAACAACTCCATCTAGTTTCACTACTACGGAAAACCCTAGTAGTAGCGCGGGTTTTGAGGCTAGCAGCAGCGCGGGTGGCCGCGCTACTAATCAGGCGCTACAGCTAACTTGTAGTAGTAGCGCGGTCCGCACCTGCACTACTACTATTGACGATATCAGCAGCGCTTTTGCGGAACGCGCTACTATTAGTTAGTTGTAGCAATTTCGTTGTCCCTCGCTACTGCTATATCTTTCATCATTTTCCCATTGTACCCCTTTCCCTTTCGGTTTCAATAAACTGCAATTTTCAGATACTAGGTACTACTAGATATCAAATTCATAAACCATTATAAGTACTAGGTAGTACTCCCTTCGTTCCAAATTACTCGTCGTGGTTACGGCGAGTAATTTGGAACGAAGGGAGTACTAGATAACAATTTCATGCATAGTCAACATGCATCCTCAAGCAGTACAAGGTCATATCAACGACGATCATCATATGTAGTTCTAGATGATATCGACGACGATCATCATATGTAGTTCTAGATGATATAGCCACACACATATATGTAGTTCTAGATGATATCGAAGACAATCATCATCCTCAAGCCTGGGTGGTTGGTGTTCCTGATAGTAATTAGGATGGCCTGTCCAACACGAAGATTCTTGCCATCGAGGAATTTCTTCCACCCAACCGAGTTTAAGTGTGTGCGACCGTCCGTGTCCACGCGGCAAGTACAGGTTGTGACGGAGCCCCTTGCAGTAAGGCGTAGTCCAGCTGAGCCTTCTTCATCAGGATCGATACCATAACTCACAGATAGGCTCTTTGCCAATTTCTGAATAAGAAAAACATATCAATTAATAAATAGCCTCGCACATACTCTTGCAGATAAGTATATATGGATTATCTGCACTATTAATAGTTCCTTAGATTCTACACTAATAAGCATGTGATCGAACTCTACACTAAAACATATCATCGACTAGATTCCACACAACATACCATATCATTGGACTCTACACTAAGTATTTCATCGGATAATTTGCATTTGTAAGAATAACATTGATGGGGAACGTAGTAATTTCAAAAAAAATTCCTACGCACACGCAAGATCATGGTGATGCATAGCAACGAGAGGGGAGAGTGTTGTCCACGTACCCTCGTAGACCGAAAGCGGAAGCGTTATCACAACGCGGTTGATGTAGTCGTACGTCTTCACGATCCGACCGATCAAGTACCGAACGCACGGCACCTCCGAGTTCTACACACGTTCAGCTCGATGACGTCCCTCGAACTCCGATCCAGCCGAGTGTTGAGGGAGAGTTTCGTCAGCACGACGGCGTGGTGACGATGATGATGTTCCACCGACGCAGGGCTTCGCCTAAGCTCCGCAACGGTATTATCGAGGTGTAATATGGTGGAGGGGGGCACCGCACACGGCTAAGAGATCTCAAGGATCAATTGTTGTGTCTCTGGGGTGCCCCCCTGCCCCCGTATATAAAGGAGCAAGGGGGAGGCAGCCGGCCAAGGGGAGAGGCGCGCCATAGGGGGGAGTCCTACTCCCACCGGGAGTAGGACTCCTCCTTTCCTTGTGGGAGTAGGAGAAGGGAAGGGAGAAGGAGAAAGAAGGAAGGGTGCGCCCCCCTTCCCTAGTCCAATTGGGAACAGACCATGGGGAGGGGTGCGGCCACCTTTTGAGGCCTTTCTCTCCTTTCCCGTATGGCCCATTAAGGCCCAATATGAATTCCCGTAACTCTCCGGTACTCCGAAAAATACTCGAATCACTCGGAACCTTTCCGAAGTCCGAATATAGTTGTCCAATATATCGATTTTTACGTCTCGACCATTCCGAGACTCCTCGTCATATCCCCGATCTCATCCGGGACTCCGAACTACTTCGGTACATCAAAACTCAATAAAACTGTCATCGTAACGTTAAGCGTGCGGACCCTACGGGTTCGAGAACTATGTAGACATGACCGAGACATGTCTCCGGTCAATAACCAATAGCGGGACCTGGATGCCCATATTGGCTCCCACATATTCTACGAAGATCTTTATCGGTCAGACCGCATAACAACATACGTTATTCCCTTTGTCACCGGTATGTTACTTGCCCGAGATTTGATCGTCGGTATCTCGATACCTAGTTCAATCTCGTTACTGGCAAGTCTCTTTACTCGTTCCGTAACACATCATCCCGCAACTAACTCATTAGTCACAATGCTTGCAAGGCTTATAGTGATGTGCATTACCGAGTGGGCCCAGAGATACCTCTCCGACAATCGGAGTGACAAATCCTAATCTCGAAATACGCCAACCCAACAAGTACCTTTGGAGACACCTGTAGAGCACCTTTATAATCACCCATTTACGTTGTGACGTTTGGTAGCACACAAAGTGTTCCTCCGGTAAACGGGAGTTGCATAATCTCATAGTCATAGGAACATGTATAAGTCATGAAGAAAGCAATAGCAACATACTAAACGATCGGGTGCTAAGCTAACGGAATGGGTCAAGTCAATCACGTCATTCTCCTAATGAGGTGATCCCGTTAATCAAATGACAACTCATGTCTATGGCTAGGAAACATAACCATCTTTGATTAACGAGCTAGTCAAGTAGAGGCATACTAGTGACACTCTGTTTGTCTATGTATTCACACATGTATTATGTTTCCGGTTAATACAATTCTAGCATGAATAATAAACATTTATCATGATATAAGGAAATAATAATACTTTATAATTGCCTCTAGGGCATATTTCCTTCAGTCTCCCACTTGCACTAGAGTCAATAATCTAGTTCACATCGCCATGTGATTTAACATCAAAAATTCACATTACCATGTGATTAACCACCCATAGTTCACATCTCTATGTGACCAACACTCAAAGGGTTTACTAGAGTCAATAATCTAGTTCACATCGCTATGTGATTAACACCCAAAGAGTACTAAGGTGTGATCATGTTTTGATTGTGAGATAATTTTAGTCAACGGGTCTGTCACATTCAGATCGGTAAGTATTTTGCAAATTTCTATGTCTACAATGCTCCGCACAGAGCTACTCTAGCTAATTGCTCCCACTTTCAATATGTATCTAGACCGAGACTTAGAGTCATCTAGATTTAGTGTCAAAACTTGCATCGACGTAACCCTTTACGACGAACCTTTTGTCACTTCCATAATCGAGAAACATATCCTTATTCCACTAAGGATAATTTTGACCGCTGTCCAGTGATCTACTCCTAGATCACTATTGTACTCCCTTGCCAAAATCAGTGTAGGGTATACAATAGATCTGGTATACAGCATGGCATACTTTATAGAACCTATGGCCAAGGCATAGGGAATGACTTTCATTCTCTTTCTATCTTCTGCCGTGGTCGGGCTTTGAGTCTTACTCAATTTCACACCATGTAACACAGGCAAGAACTCTTTTCTTTGACTGTTCTATTTTGAACTACTTCAAAATCTTTGTTAAGGTATGTACTCATTGAAAAAACTTATCAAGCGTCTTGATCTATCTCTATAGATCTTGATGCTCAATATGTAAGCAGCTTCACCGAGGTCTTTCTTTGAAAAACTCCTTTCAAACACTCCTTTATGCTTTGCAGAATAATTCTACATTATTTCCGATCAACAATATGTCATTCACATATACTTATCAGAAATGTTCTAGTGCTCCCACTGACTTTCTTGTAAATACAGGCTTCACCGCAAGTCTGTATAAAACTATATCCTTTGATCAACTTATCAAAGCGTATATTCCAACTCCGAGATACTTGCACCAGTCCATAGATGGATCGCTGGAGCTTGCATATTTTGTTAGCACCTTTAGGATTGGCAAAACCTTCTGGTTGCATCATATACAACTCTTTTTTAATAAATCCATTAAGGAATGTAGTTTTGTTTATCCATTTGCCAGATTTCATAAAATGCGGCAATTGCTAACATGATTCAGACAGACTTAAGCATCGCTGCGAGTGAGAAAATCTCATCGTATTCAACACTTTGAACTTTGTCAAAAACCTTTTTCCGACAAGTGTAGCTTTGTAGATAGTAACACTACTATCAGCGTCCGTCTTTCTCTTGAAGATCCATTTAATCTCAATGGCTCGCCGATCATTGGGCAAGTCAATCAAAGTCCATACTTTGTTCTCATACATGGATCTCATCTCAGATTTCATGGCCTCAAGCCATTTTGCGGAATCTGGGCTCACCATCGCTTCTTCATAGTTCGTAGGTTCGTCATGGTCTAGTAACATAACCTCCAGAACAGGATTACCGTACCACTCTGGTGCGGATCTTACTCTAGTTGACCTACGACGTTCAGTAATAACTTGATCTGAAGTTTCATGATCATCATCATTAACTTCCTCTCTAATTCGTATAGGCGTCACAGAAACTGGTTTCTGCGATGAACTACTTTCCAATAAGGGAGCAGGTACAGTTACCTCATCAAGTTCTACTTTCCTCCCACTCACTTCTTTCGAGAGAAACTCCTTCTCTAGAAAATTTCCGAATTTAGCAACAAAAGTTTTGCCTTCGGATCTGTGATAGAAGGTATACCCAACAGTCTCCTTTGGGTATCCTATGAAGACACATTTCTCCGATTTGGGTTCGAGCTTATCAGGTTGAAGTTTCTTCACATAAGCACCGCAGCCCCAAACTTTAAGAAATGACAACTTTGGTTTCTTGCCAAACCACAGTTCATAAGGCGTCGTCTCAACGGATTTTGATGGTGCCCTATTTAACGTGAATGCAGCTTTCTCTAATGCATAACCCCAAAACGATAGTGGTAGATCGGTAAAATACATCATATATCGCACCATATCTAATAAAGTACGATTACAACGTTCGGACACACCATTACACCGTGGTGTTCCAGGTGGCGTGAGTAGTGAAACTATTTCACATTGTTTTAACTGAAGGCCAAACTTGTAACTCAAATACTCTTCTCTACGATCAGATCGTAGAAACTTTATTTTTTTTGTTACGATGATTTTCCACTTCACTCTGAAATTATATAAACTTTTCAAATGTTTCAGACTTATGTTTCATTAAGTAGATATACCCATATCTGCTCAAATCATCTGTGAAGGTGAGAAAATAACGATATCCGCCACGAGCCTCAATATTCATTGGACCACATACATCTGTATGTATGACTTCCAACAAATCTGTTGCTCTCTCCATACTTCCGGAGAACGGCGTTTTAGTCATCTTGCCCATGAGGCACGGTTCACAAGTATCAAGTGATTCATAATCAAGTGATTCCAAAATCCCATCAGTATGGAGTTTCTTCATGCGCTTTACACCAATATGACCTAAACGGCAGTGCCACAAATAATTTGCACTATCATTATTAACTTTGCATCTTTTGGCTTCAATATTATGATTATGTGTATCACTACGATCGAGATCCAACAAACCATTTTCGTTGGTGTGTATGACCATAGAAGGTTTTTATTCATGTAAACAGAACAACAATTGTTCTCTAACTTAAATGAATAACCGTATTGCAATAAACATGATCAACTCATATTCATGCTCAACGCAAACACCAAATAACACTTATTTAGTTTCAACACTAATCCCGAAAGTATAGGGAGTGTGCGATGATGATCATATCAATCTTGAAACTACTTCCAACACACATCGTCACCTCTCCTTTTACTAGTCTTTGTTTATTCTGCAACTCCCGTTTCGAGTTACTACTCTTAGCAACTGAACCAGTATCAAATACCGAGGGGTTGCTATAAACACTAGTAAAGTACACATCAATAACATGTATATCCAATATACCTTTGTTCACTTTGCCATCCTTCTTATCCACCAAATAGTTGGGGTAGTTCCGCTTCCAGTGACCAGTCCCTTTGCAGTAGAAGCACTTAGTCTCAGGCTTAGGACCAGATTTAGGCTTCTTCACTTGAGCAGCAACTTGCTTGCCGTTCTTCTTGAAGTTCCCCTTCTATCCCTTTGCCCTTTTCTTGAAACTAGTGGTCTTGTTAACCATCAACACTTGATGCTCTTTCTTGATTTCTACCTTCGTCGATTTCAGTATCGCGAAGAGCTCGGGAATTACTTTCGTCATCCCTTACATACTATAGTTCATCACGAAGTTCTACTAACTTGGTGATGGTGACTAGAGAATTCTGTCAATCACTATTTTATCTGGAAGATTAACTCCCACTTGATTCAAGCGATTGTAGTACCCAGACAATCTGAGCACATGCTCACTAGTTGAGCGATTCTCCTCCATCTTTTAGCTATAGAACTTGTTGGAGACTTCATATCTCTCAACTCGGGTATTTGCTTGAAATATTAACTTCAACTCCTGGAACATCTCATATGGTCCATGACGTTCAAAACGTCTTTGAAGTCCCGATTCTAAGCCGTTAAGCATGGTGCACTAAACTATCAAGTAGTCATCATATTGAGCTAGCCAAACGTTCATAACGTCTGCATCTGCTCCTGCAATAGGTCTGTCACCTAGCGGTGCATCAAGGACATAATTTTTCTGTGCAGCAATGAGGATAATCCTCAGATCACGGATCCAATCCGCATCTTTGCTACTAACATCTTTCAACATAATTTTTTCTCTAGGAACATATCAAAAATAAACACAGGGAAGCAACAACGCGAGCTATTGATCTATTAACATAATTTGCAAAATACTATCAGGACTAAGTTCATGATAAATTTAAGTTCAATTAATCATATTACTTAAGAACTCCCACTTAGATAGACATCCCTCTAATCCTCTAAGTGATCACGTGATCCATATCAACTAAACCATGTCCGATCATCACGTGAGATGGAGTAGTTTCAATGGTGAACATCACTATGTTGATCATATCTACTATATGATTCACGCTCGACCTTTCGGTCTCCGTGTTCCGAGGCCGTATCTGTTATATGCTAGGATCGTCAAGTTTAACCTGAGTATTCCGCGTGCGCAACTGTTTTGCACCTGTTGTATTTGAACGTAGAGCCTATCACACCCGATCATCACGTGGTGTCTCAGCATGAAGAACTTTCGCAACGGTGCATACTCAGGGAGAACACTTTTATCTTGAAATTTTAGTGAGAGATCATCTTATAATGCTACCGTCAATCAAAGCAAGATAAGATGCATAAAGGATTAACATCACACGCAATCAATATAAGTGATATGATATGGCCATCATCATCTTGTGCTTGTGATCTCCATCTTCGAAGCACCGTGCTCGTGATCTCCATCTCCGAAGCACCGTTATGATCACCATCGTCACCTGCGCGACACCTTGATCTCCATCGTAGTATCGTTGTCGTCTCGCCAACTTATTGCTTTTACGACTATCGCTACCGCTTAGTGATAAAGTAAAACTATTACATGGCGATTGCAATTCATACAATAAAGCGACAACCATATGGCTCCTGCCAGTTGCCGATAACTCGGTTACAAAACATGATCATCTCATACAACAAATTATATCACATCATGTCTTGACCATATCACATCACAACATGCCCTGCAAAAACAAGTTAGACGTCCTCTACTTTGTTGTTGCAAGTTTTACGTGGCTGCTACGGGCTTAGCAAGAACCGTTCTTACCTACGCATCAAAACAACAACGATAGTTTGTCAAGTTTGTGCTGTTTTAACCTTCGCAAGGACCGGGCGTAGCCACACTCGGTTCAACTAAAGTGAGAGAGACAGACACCCGCCGGTCACCTTTAAGCAACGAGTGCTCGCAATGGTGAAACCAGTCTCGCGTAAGCGTACGCGTAATGTCGGTTCGGGCCGCTTCATCTCACAATACCGCTGAACCAAAGTATGACATGTTGGTAAGCAGTATGACTTATATCGCCCACAACTCACTTGTGTTCTACTCGTGCATAGCATCAACACATAAAACCTGGCTCGGATGCCACTAAAGGGGAACGTAGTAATTTCAAAAAAAATTCCTACGCACACGCAAGATCATGGTGATGCATAGCAACGAGAGGGGAGAGTGTTGTCCACGTACCCTCGTAGACCGAAAGCGGAAGCGTTATCACAACGCGGTTGATGTAGTCGTACGTCTTCACGATCCGACCGATCAAGTACCGAACGCACGGCACCTCCGAGTTCTACACACGTTCAGCTCGATGACGTCCCTCGAACTCCGATCCAGCCGAGTGTTGAGGGAGAGTTTCGTCAGCACGACAGCGTGGTGACGCTGATGATGTTCCACCGACGCAGGGCTTCGCCTAAGCTCCGCAACAGTATTATCGAGGTGTAATATGGTGGAGGGGGGCACCGCACACGGCTAAGAGATCTCAAGGATCAATTGTTGTGTCTCTGGGGTGCCCCCCTGCCCCCGTGTATAAAGGAGCAAGGGGGAGGCAGCCGGCCAAGGGGAGAGGCGCGCCATAGGGGGGAGTCCTACTCCCACCGGGAGTAGGACTCCTCCTTTCCTTGTGGGAGTAGGAGAAGGGAAGGGGGAAGGAGAAAGAAGGAAGGGTGCGCCCCCCCTTCCCTAGTCCAATTGGGACCAGACCATGGGGAGGGGTGCGGCCACCTTTTGAGGCCTTTCTCTCCTTTCCCGTATGGCCCATTAAGGCCCCATACGAATTCCCGTAACTCTCCGGTACTCCGAAAAATACTCGAATCACTCGGAACCTTTCCGAAGTCCGAATATAGTTGTCCAATATATCGATTTTTACGTCTCGACCATTCCGAGACTCCTCGTCATATCCCCGATCTCATCCGGGACTCCGAACTACTTCGGTACATCAAAACTCAATAAAACTGTCATCGTAACGTTAAGCGTGCGGACCCTACGGGTTCGAGAACTATGTAGACATGACCGAGACATGTCTCCGGTCAATAACCAATAGCGGGACCTGGATGCCCATATTGGCTCCCACATATTCTACGAAGATCTTTATCGGTCAGACCGCATAACAACATACGTTATTCCCTTTGTCACCGGTATGTTACTTGCCCGAGATTTGATCGTCGGTATCTCGGTACCTAGTTCAATCTCGTTACTGGCAAGTCTCTTTACTCGTTCCGTAACACATCATCCCGCAACTAACTCATTAGTCACAATGCTTGCAAGGCTTATAGTGATGTGCATTACCGAGTGGGCCCAGAGATACCTCTCCGACAATCGGAGTGACAAATCCTAATCTCGAAATACGCCAACCCAACAAGTACCTTTGGAGACACCTGTAGAGCACCTTTATAATCACCCATTTACGTTGTGACGTTTGGTAGCACACAAAGTGTTCCTGCGGTAAACGGGAGTTGCATAATCTCATAGTCATAGGAACATGTATAAGTCATGAAGAAAGCAATAGCAACATACTAAACGATCGGGTGCTAAGCTAACGGAATGGGTCAAGTCAATCACGTCATTCTCCTAATGAGGTGATCCCGTTAATCAAATGACAACTCATGTCTATGGCTAGGAAACATAACCATCTTTGATTAACGAGCTAGTCAAGTAGAGGCATACTAGTGACACTCTGTTTGTCTATGTATTCACACATGTATTATGTTTCCGGTTAATACAATTCTAGCATGAATAATAAACATTTATCATGATATAAGGAAATAAATAATACTTTATAATTGCCTCTAGGGCATATTTCCTTCAGTCTCCCACTTGCACTAGAGTCAATAATCTAGTTCACATCGCCATGTGATTTAACATCAAAAATTCACATTACCATGTGATTACCACCCATAGTTCACATCTCTATGTGACCAACAGTCAAAGGGTTTACTAGAGTCAATAATCTAGTTCACATCGCTATGTGATTAACACCAAAAGAGTACTAAGGTGTGATCATGTTTTGATTGTGAGATAATTTTAGTCAACGGGTCTGTCACATTCAGATCGGTAAGTATTTTGCAAATTTCTATGTCTACAATGCTCCGCACAGAGCTACTCTAGCTAATTGCTCCCACTTTCAATATGTATCTAGACCGAGACTTAGAGTCATCTAGATTTAGTGTCAAAACTTGCATCGACGTAACCCTTTACGACGAACCTTTTGTCACTTCCATAATCGAGAAACATATCCTTATTCCACTAAGGATAATTTTGACCGCTGTCCAGTGATCTACTCCTAGATCACTATTGTACTCCCTTGCCAAAATCAGTGTAGGGTATACAATAGATCTGGTATACAGCATGGCATACTTTATAGAACCTATGGCCAAGGCATAGGGAATGACTTTCATTCTCTTTCTATCTTCTGCCGTGGTCGGGCTTTGAGTCTTACTCAATTTCACACCATGTAACACAGGCAAGAAACTCTTTTCTTTGACTGTTCTATTTTGAACTACTTCAAAATCTTTGTTAAGGTATGTACTCATTGAAAAAACTTATCAAGCGTCTTGATCTATCTCTATAGATCTTGATGCTCAATATGTAAGCAGCTTCACCGAGGTCTTTCTTTGAAAAACTCCTTTCAAACACTCCTTTATGCTTTGCAGAATAATTCTACATTATTTCCGATCAACAATATGTCATTCACATATACTTATCAGAAATGTTCTAGTGCTCCCACTGACTTTCTTGTAAATACAGGCTTCACCGCAAGTCTGTATAAAACTATATCCTTTGATCAACTTATCAAAGCGTATATTCCAACTCCGAGATACTTGCACCAGTCCATAGATGGATCGCTGGAGCTTGCATATTTTGTTAGCACCTTTAGGATTGGCAAAACCTTCTGGTTGCATCATATACAACTCTTTTTTAATAAATCCATTAAGGAATGTAGTTTTGTTTATCCATTTGCCAGATTTCATAAAATGCGGCAATTGCTAACATGATTCAGACAGACTTAAGCATCGCTGCGAGTGAGAAAATCTCATCGTATTCAACACTTTGAACTTTGTCAAAAACCTTTTTCCGACAAGTGTAGCTTTGTAGATAGTAACACTACTATCCATGTACAGAAAAAATAACAATAAAATGGTGCATACTAAATCAACTAAATCAACTAGCCTACTAAATCAACTAAATCAAAATGTTGCATATGAACTAGCCTACTAAATCAAAATGTAGCAGGGAGGAGGGAGAAGGAGGGGCGACTCGAGGAGGGAGAAGGGAGTAGGACGGAGGAGGAAGGCGGAGCGAGGAGGGGCCGGCCGGCGGCGAGTGGAGGGAGGACAGAGGAGGAAGGCGGAGCGAGGAGGGGCCGGCCAGCGGCGAGTGGAGGGAGGACGGAGGAGGAGGCCGGTACCGAGTCCAGCAAGGAGGAGGAGGTGACGGCGGCGCAGAGGGAGGAGGAGCGACGGGGGAGGACCCCGGTGCGGGGGGTTGAGGGGGAGATCCAGTGAGTGTGTGAGTGTGAGTGGATCGGATAGAGGAGAGGGGGGGTGGGAGATGGAATGGCTTAGCAGTAGCGCGCTATAGAGAAAGGCGCTACTGCTAAACTACCTAGCAGTAGCGCCTTTCACAAAGAAAGCGCTACTGCTATGTGTCAACATGTAAAAATAGACTTCAAAAATACATTGACCATCAACGATCTTTTTGTGTACAATCTGTTTTGTCAATATGAGTGAACCGGTGAAGACTCATATTGCAGCCACAAATTCTATACATAGAGTTCAATGAAGACCAAGTGCTTGTCAAAGTTTGAGAAGTAACATATTTATGATGGTAGAAACTCTCTTCACGGAGCGAGGTGGGACTAAATTTTTGTAGTAAACTTAGCAGTAGCGCTTATTGATGAAATGCGCTGCTACTATGATCCGTAGCAGTAGCGCTCTTCGTGATAACGCGCTGCTGCTAGAACTAGCCTCGCGGCGGCCTCGTGGGAATTATAGCAGTAGCGCATCTTAGAGCGGGCGCGCTACTGTTATATTTATTTCAGCAGCGAGTTATGTTTGCGCGCGCTACTGCTACGTAGGAGCAGCACCTTATTTTAAAGCGCGTTGCTGGTAAGATTATGTGTATAGGCTTTTCCCTAGTAGTGTTTTTTCGTGTGAATCTCGTGGAGCGTTTCATGAAGGACCACAACCCCTTCTAGGATGTTTTTGTCCGGCATGAAAGCGGTTTGGGAGTGCTGCACGACAGAATGCGCAATCGGCGTGAGCCTATTAGTCCCAACCTTGGTAAAGATTTTGAAACTAACATTAAGAAGACAGATGGGCCTGAACTGCTCAATTCTCACAGACTCTGTTTTCTTAGGAAGCAGGGTTATCGTTCCAAAATTTAGGTGAAATAACTGAAGCTGTCCAGAGAAAAGATCATGGAACATTGGTAATAAATCCCCCTTAATAATATGCCAGCATTTTTTATAAAACTCCGCCGGAAATCCATCCGGGCCTGGAGCCTTATTATTTTTCATTTGCGAAATGGCCTCAAACACCTCTTTCTCGGAGAAAGGGGCTGTCAAAATATCATTCTCATCAGCAGCAAGTTGAGGAACATCCTCAATCCTAGACTCATCCAGAGATACACAGTTATCCTCTGGAGGCCCAAACAACTGCTTGTAGTATTCGGTAATGTATAGTTTTAGGTTCTCCTGTCCTAAGATCGTTCCTTCATCTTGTTCAAGCTGAAAGATACTCTTCTTTCTATGCTTGCCATTGGCGATCATGTGAAAGAATTGAATGTTTGCGTCCCCCTGGACAACTCGGCGAACCTTAGCCCGCAGCGCCCACTTTAATTCCTCTTCACGGAGAAGCTCTTTCAATCTCATCTCCACCTCAAGCTTAGCATGAAGCTCCGTGGCCGGCAGAACCATGGATTCAGCTTTTACATCTAGGGACTGAATAAGGGTAAGAAGCCTTTCCTTTTCGACCTTATAAATCCCACTAAGATGCTAAGCCCACCCACGTAGCAAACTTCTCAGGTGCCTTATCTTATTCTGCCAACGCTCAAGCGCAGTCCTGCCTCCTGCATCCTTAGCCCATTCCCTGGCTATGAGATCTAAGAAGCCTTCTCGTTCAAACCAAGCCAGTTCGAACAAAAACGAGTTTTTGTTTCCTAAGTGGGTTGCCTCATCAGAATCCACAAATAAAGGCGTGTGGTCTGAAATACCACGCGGAAGTGCCTGCACCGTTACGAAGGGGAACTTCTGCTCCCATTCGACGCTAGCTAGGACTCTATCCAACTTTTCAAACGTCGGATTTGGCAACGCATTGGCCCAGGTGAATTTTCTACCCGAAAGCTCTATCTCTCTCAGATCCAAGCTTTCAATAATGGTATTAAACATAAACGACCACCTCCCGTTGAAATTATCATTGTTCTTTTCCTCTCGCCTTCTAATAATGTTGAAATCACCCCCAACCAGGATTGGTAGCTGCTCAGAGCCGCAAATCGGAACAAGATCTGCCAAGAACTCAGGTTTGAGTTCGGGCTGCGCGGCACCATATACCGCCACCAGAGCCCAATTGAAGCCATCGGCCTTCGACCGCACCCGAAACTTGACAGCGAAGTCTCCCATCACCACACTTAGGACTTCGAGCGAATCGCATCTAACTCCGAGTAAGATCCCACCCGATCTTCCTCTCGGAGGCAGACAATGCCAATCAAAATCAATACCTCCCGAAAGTGTATTAAGAAACTATGGCGAAAAATTATCTCTACCAGTTTCTGACAATGCAATAAAATCTAGCCTATGCTCGATAGACGCCTCAGCAAGAAACCTTCTTTTAGCCAAGTCTTTCAGACCTCTGCTATTCCAAAAGATTCCCTTCATATTTCGTCATGAAATTTTTTAGTAGTACGGATCCTAGCACTCCTACGCACCGCCGAAGCCGCGTAAATCTTCCGCTTCCACTTGCCTTTAGGTTTGTTCTGATCCACCAGCTGGTCCTCACAACCGGGTTCTGTGGACCTAACTACTCTAGCCTCAAAGGGATCATCCTCCTCCTCAGACTCAGGAAGGGATAATGCAAGATCCACACAAAAATTATCGAGCACCCTGACCCCCAATGCATCAATATCGGATTCATTCATTGGTTTAACCGCCGCTAAGTTTCGAATCATTTCTAAAGCGCGCTCCGCCTCCAAATCCAGGATATCATTAATGGAATTTGAAATTTCACTATCAGTGCTACCTAGTGAAACTCCTAAAAGGTTTGCATTATTAATAATCTCATCATTTGAAAAATGCAGAATGGAATTAGAGGTATTGACCGACATACCAGTAGTGACCTCAACGTCACGAAGCTTGGCCGCCCTCATGGCGCACCGCTGCTGCATGTCATCAACCTCCGGATGATCCTGCAGATGGCAGCTCATCCGTCGCCCCGCAGAGACCGGATCCGGAATCCCTCCAAACGCAATAACCTTCTCCCGAGTGACCCTGCTTGGAGTGGGGCCTCCTGCCTCACCCCCAGCACCCAACAGGTCAACCACCGTGGACGAAACAGCAGGAGCGCCCAAAAGCGGCAGCGGGGAACTCCACGGCGCCACCGACATCGGCCGCACATCGCGGCACTGAGTCGTAGGCGAACCAGGGGAGGGAAGTGTATGGGCCGCCTGCCCGTACTCCCCTCCCACCCCGGCCCTCTGGCTAGAGGGACTCGCCGGCGCCACAAGAGGTGCAACCACCCTAGGCATCCCAAGGGAAGAGGGAGCCAAGGCCACCTGCCCCGAGCCCCCTCCTGAAATCGGAGCCGCCGGCTTCGGCCCCGTCGCCGCGATAGGAGAAGAAGGCGCTGAGGCCACTGCCCCGGACCCCCTCCTCCAGGTAATACCTCCAGCACCGGAACCGTAGCCTAAGGTGAGATGGCGTGCGGCGTGGGAGATAGAGTGGCCACCTGCCGAAGCTCCTCCCCCCCACCCTCAACCGAAAGAATGGGACTATCAGCATCCTCAAAATCCAGGGGAGGTAAAGTGTGCTCAATCACATCGTCGGACTCTATCCAGTCATTCCAGAGTCTGGGAGGCGCAAAAGCAGGCTCAAAAGACCCAAATCTCAGAGACGTCATAGGCACCGAAGAGGGTGGTGCCGTCCCACCCCCGGGCGCCTGAGAAACGGGCCCCGGTTTGTTGGACAACTCTCGTCCAACATCATCGACTGGTGCCTCCTTAGCGCTCGAGCTATCATCTCCCTCGTGCATGTCTACATCGGTCCCATTGACAGCCTCAGCAAACAGATCAACATCCTCAAACGCAATCTCGAGGTTATAAATCTGGCCTCTATAAGTCCACTTGACCACCTCAGGCACAAACTCAATATCCAGCACACTCACCAGCAGTCGGGCTATCCCGTGAGCTCGGGTAAAAGCTATATCCACTCTCTCAGTTTTCCCCACCATAATACCCAAGCTAGCCACGACCCTAGCATCCTGCATTGGCTTCGAGGGAGCCCCAGAAAAACGTAACCAAACCTGAGTAAGAGGCTTGCCCTGAGGCTCGACCTTCTTCCACTCGTGAAACTCGAGGATACATTCTATGTCAGGTACTATGCACAGCCCAAAACTCAACAGTCTCTGCAAATCCTCAACCGAAGGAAAGTCAACCTTAAACAAGTTGTCGTCAAGACTGACGAGCTCCCACTAGAAGTCTCCTGGAGCTAACTCCTTAAGCCTCTGCACAACCTGGGTCTCAAAAACAGCTCCTTTGGTAACTTTCACCACCCCAGTGGTCATATTCTGGGTCTCCTCAGGAATGTCCCTTGCACTGGGAGACTCAATAAACGTGAGCTCAGCACAATACACACCATACATAGTAAGAGACGGCGTCTGATCACGCAAAATCGGGCAGTCCCCGTATCATGTGCCGGCTTGCCACAAGTATCACATAGTTCAGCCACACATTCAGTAATAAAATGACCCTTCTCTCCACAACGATAGCACAACATTTTCTCCTTTTTGCGCGCCTACTTGGACGCTCTATCCGAATCAGCCCTGTCGGCCGCCTCCACTGAAGCAGCCACTGTGGTCTCATTCCCAGGTAGCTTCGCATTGGCGAGCGCCGTCACCACATCCATAGCCTGACCGGTTAGAACCGGTGCCTCGGCATCCCTGGCGGCATCCGTCTGCTGGACGACAACATGCGGAGAAGGCTGCCGTTGACGGAAATGACCAACTCGACCACCACGATGACCGCGGTATCCACCCCGCTGCCGGTAGATAGGGCCAGACACCCCCTCAACAAAATCATCCAGAGGACCGAGAAAAGGTCTCTCCACAGTACCATCACTCTGCCAAGCATATCCGCGGCCACCACCCGTTGACGACGAACCGGGGTTGGCCATCCCCATACGCGTTGTAGCCTTCGTCACCCCATTGACCCCGGGGCGGTCCAAAAGTCCCTCCAACACCCACGTTTTGAGGCGGCGGCGGTGCATGCGTCTGCACCGGCCAGACCGATTCTGCACCGGCCTCGTGACGTAATGAGGCGGTAGAGCCGGCCGAGGCAGATGACCGGGCGTCACGCCCTGGTTCCCCGGCGGAGGCGGCCTCGGTGCAAGCGCACCACCCCACCCCGCAGCAGCAACCACAGTCCCTAGCGCCGGCGGGAGAAAACCAGGAGCCGACCCGCCCCGACCCACAGTAGGCACCACCGCCGAACCCTGTGTTGGCTGCCGAGCCTCGGGAAGAGCACCTCCTCCTCGCCCCGTAGCCGCAAGCGCCATCCCAGGTACCACCGCAGCACCACGGCCAGTACCGGAGGCCGTCGGCGGCACAGCTCCGCGACCGGAGCCAGAGGACGGCACCGGCGCAGCACCACGGCCGGTGCCAGACGCCAGCGGCGGCGCACCCCCGGCGCGACCAGCCCCGGTCAGGACAGCGGGCCTCTTCCCCGGCGGCAGACCCGCCCCACGGCCAGCCATGGCCCCTAGGGGAAGGATCCGTTTAGCACGCCCAGTACCACAGGAACGAAGACGCGGCTTCCTTCGCTGGAAAACCCTAGCGCCCGGCGAGGAAGACGTCGATGGAGCGATCGACCTGATGCATGCGGCGTCGCGCTCAATATCGCTAGGTACCGGACAAGTCTGGGCCTCATACCCAACTGTCCCCGGCCCAACGAAAGTAAGCGGAGCTTCAGCCAAAACCGGCCCACTTCGGCCCACGAGCGAATTCAAACCCTCCTGACGAGCCGCGATCTGGATCGCCGGCTTCGCCGGCGTCGCAGCTGGCGCCGCTCGAGGCCTTGCCCGGCGTGCATTCTTCCTCCTCGTAACAGTGATCCACGAATCCGGCCGAATCATGTCAAAAAGTGTTAAGTTTGGGAGACTTACCTTAGGCAGGGGGCCCTTCCATGGCCGGAGCGCCGTCGCCGCCGTTCTCCGATGCACGACGCGATGGATCATCTCCTTCTTCTCTCCCGCATGAATTGGATGGTAACAAATTAACCAAGTCTCAACAGAAGTAGCACGTGAGTGACAATTGCATAGCTTTTCAGCAGGGCATTAGTTGGCTAGTCAAAGCTGAACTGATACACTGACAGGTGCGATATTGATGCATATAGACTTAGATCTTGCAATGATGCAGAAGATGGACTGAAATCTTATTGCAGAAACAATTTAAAAAAAAAAGATGGTGGAAGGATTACAATTTCAGTCTCTGCACCTGAAGGTGCACACAATCCATTATTACAAGGTCTCACAAGTTCGCAAAGGAATCAAAAGTAAAAACAGCAAGCATACAGCACACTGGGAAGGCGGGAATTCAATACCCATTTCAATGTTGTTTGGATACTAACATACTCTGTAATGCAAAAATCATGGCGATGGTACACCTGCAGGACCACTGTTGACGCCCTGAGACTGTTTCTTCTGTTCCAAAAGATCTTCTGCATTTTTAGCAAGAACAGACGAGAGAGGCTTCAGAGGAACCCCGTGACAGCCACGACTAACGCCAGCGAAAAGCATCCTGCTCTCAAGCCTTGTCATCACCTTTGAAGCATCCAGTAATGTGCCAACGATATTGTGTTTGTCGATCAATTCAACGTTTTGACCATGCTGGAGGAATCCTATAACCATCTTGCACGTGAGCTTCTGTATTGCCAGGCAAGCAGGGGTGGCGTACATGCTGTCTTCGACCATCTTCTTCAGCCTCACCAGAAATCTTCCAACAGGGAAACCGGCGGCGGTGGCGAAACTAAGATTGCTGCAAAATCAAAATTGCTATCTGCAAGAATAGCTACGATGAGTGATATCAGCTCTGCTTGCAGCCTCCTCTCCCCACACTGCTGGATGTGATTGCTTGGTGAAGCGATAGTCTCGTATTGCCCACCATCCACTGGATTTTCTATGTCGCTTTTGCAACAAATAGGCAGCAAGCGCTCCCAACACTGGGGTGTGCTGCTCTCTTCTACTTGTACAGGAAGTAGTTCTGCGAGTATCTGCAATGATATACACACACATATTAGTTTATCTCAAGTTAATTGCCGGAAACCTCTGGCATGCGGTGGGTTCTATAACCAACTTGATTACTTTAATTAATTAGAGAATAGTAATGTCATATGAGCATTCGGGCACACCTTCCGTAAGGTTGGTTCCTTGAGGTAGTTGCTCATATGCTTCAAGATGACAGTTGCGCTAATACGACTGCCAATGTTTATCTCTATTTCCACATTATCTATTGCACTTATTTTGCATTTTATGGTCTTGATTCTGGAGTTGAGCAATTCAGTAAGACGATGGGCATCAGCCTCTGTGCATGCTATGAAACTCTTGATAACATCTGAATCACTGGACAACATGGCTAATGCTTCACCAGCCTTTTCTTTACGCCGACTTGCAATTTCCTGAGCTGCTTTCATTTTCTTTTTCGCACGTGCTTCTGAAGCTTGTTCGGCCATCATTTTTGCCCATGCTATACTGGCCTTTTTAACGAGATTATCCATACATGTTCCTATTGATGGTCTTGGTGAAGTATTTCGTTGTCTTGCATTTGGGTTGTCGATCTTACTTTTCTCATATTTCAAATAATCTTCCATCCAATCTGTAGCAAGGAAGATGTGTAGCGCCTTCTCAATAAATTGTTCTCTTCCCTTTGTAGCAGAAGTACTTGCTGGATGATGCAAGGCTAGTTGTGTAAGAACCTCTATAGCTCGCACCTGTAGCTCTATGATACTGCAGTTACTCTTCATATCCATTTCCAGAATGGCCTCAAGGTTTTTGACTACATTACTATTGTTCGCAATTAGTCTGCGCATCTTTTGGCCGGTGCTTCCTGGAGAACCCATGAGCGGACTCACAACTTTCAGTGACCCGTCTACTACCTTGGTCCATGCAGCATTGCTCCTGATATCTTCTACTAATGTGTTGGGCCTTATAGGTGCAAGTACTCTTGAGAGGATATCCTTGGTGTTGTAGATCAATGTGCAATTATGTCTATCGTGTGCCAGGTTCTGTAGAATTCTCAAGCCTGGCAAAACCAGATCCTCATCAATTCCTTCACCATTCTCACTCTGCGTGCTTTCATGCCCTAGGTTACCAACATTCTCCAGGGTATCATATTTCTTGCTAATCAGTTTTAGGAAGAGGCTGACTATACTGCTGATGACGCCTTCCTTTATCTTCATGTTACCATATTTATCCTTTTTCGGGTTACCAGCTAAAATTTCGTCCAGGAGACTTCTCGTTTTCCTTGGCTTCCTACGCCCAAATACAGAAGGCAAATGGAGAGCTTCTTGATCACCATTGTTATGACCGGAGGTATCAGGGAGGGAGGATATGCATTCTAAGGCTCCTGGAAATTGAGCAAGTTTGAGGTGACCTGCAAGATGCTCCACTATCCTCGCTGCAAGTCATCTCATCTCTCGTTCGGCTGGCCTACTCCAAGCAAGGGTGCCTATCAGCTTCTCAATTATTTGTCTCGGTGACCTAATCAGCAGCCATGTTATCGGTACTGGTATATCTTTATCAATCAGCATAGCAAGCACCCTTCCTCCGGAGGCATAATCTTCCGGTAAATTGGAATCCAGCAAGCCGACACCATATGTGATCAAATTCCAGTTCATTGTGGACGCAGGGTTGTTTACACACATCTTCTTGGTTTGGTGCAAGTATCCATCAAGTAATTCAGGGCTGAAACCATGCCGTGTGCCAGTAAACTCTGGCAACAATTCATCAGCAAGGCATTCAATCATCATATAGAATACACATATTATGCTATGAACCGTAGATACCCAGTAGAATAAGTTCAGCGCCGGTTTCAAGTTTGCTTTACTTGCATCTCTGTCGGCTATGTCATAGTCTTGCTTTCCAACACGAGACGCTGATAGGGTAAGGCACACAGCTGGTCCACAAAGAGCGAACGACACCACTGGCAGAAATATCACGATCAGAGCAATATCTATTGTTTTGAATAAGAGTACATGTATTTGGCTACTCAGACATTGTCTCATAGGCAAATGGGTACTTGCACGATGATGCTCTGATCCCCAGGATATAATTTTGCTTGTAAGTGAACTGATCCACCGCTGAAAGAACAAAAAACGATCACCGCCCGTCGCATCAAACAGCCTGTACGTGTTCGTTCAGATTAGAGCAGGATACCATTTTCGCCTCCAGAAAAAGCAGGATACGAGATCATCAGGAAAATCAATAATGTCACACAAAAAACTGTCAAATACTCCCTCCGTCCCAAAATAAGTGTCTTGAGCTTAGTACAAATTTGTACTAGAGTTAGTACAAAGTTGAGATACTTATTTTGGGACGGAGGGAGTAGAAAATAATGTCACACACAAAGAATAAAATACTCAAGTTTGCAGAGGGCTTGTGAAAGTCAACATTTTACGGGAAAAATAATTTTCATCTCTTAATTTTTTCGATAGTTTAGAAATGATCCTTCAATTCTACTCAGTCCGTCCCATAATATAAGAGCGTTTTTCATACTAGTGTAGTGTAAAAAATACTCTTATATTATAAGACGGAGGAAGTAGAACAAACAAAATCTAGTCCTTTAATTGTTGAAACCCGATATTTTACATCCTTCGAATTGCTTCGGTGGTTTTGTGCTGACGTGGCATGGTTTTGACCGTTGACCTCGCCACCTCACCTTCATCTTCTTCCCCTCTCTCTCTCTATACCCACGGGAGCACCTCGCAGCGCGCATCTGCACCAGCCGCCGCCTCTTTGCACCTTGCGTGCTCGGATGCACGGGCGCTTCTGCATCGCCTTCGTGGACAGGGGCATGGACTGGGACAGGTGGCTACTCGCGTGGAGCGACTCCGACATGAAGAACGACGGCGGCTGCGGTGGAACGGCGGACATCGTCATCGAGGATGCACAACACGAGTATGAAGACGGGTGTGCCGGCCTCTTGGACGACGTGCTCATCCCAGGGTTGAACGGCCAATGCCGCCACGGCGGAGTCCATGCAAGGCCAGCGTCCGGGCAAGCATAAATTTGTAGGTCTCCGACCGTGACAGCTCGTCGGCGCCCAGGGCTCCTGCATGGCCCTACCTCCAGTAAGTGCATTTGCGTCATCCACGGGTAGCACCGCAGGGTGCTGGGCGGAGCTCGACGTTGGCGCATGGCATGGAAACGGTTCGACGAAATGCCCACTCGAAGGGGGAAAAAGACGAGAAAAAAGAAGATGGGGTGCCAAGGCAAACGGTGCCAGCGGCTGCGTGCACACGTTTGCATCGCCGACACAGCCGGCAACCACTGAGAGGAAATAGACGAAAGCTAATGGCGGATCCAATCTCGCACAAAGCTAGCTAGATGGAGAGACTTACTTAACAATGAACATGCAAAACGTGAACTGTTAACTGAGCCACTTACCACACGGCAGAGTAAAAATTTCACACCCCCCTCTCCCACCCGCGCGGCCACCTCTTCCCTTCCGGCCGCGGCCACTCGCCGCCGCCGTCACCAATGACCCCGATTTTGGCATGAATGCATAGCGAAAACCCTTCCGCCACCTCACCCGCCCACCGTTGCCTGTGCGCCGCCACCGAAAATGACCCGCGTGCGCTGCCGGCACCCAAAAAAAGGTTGGGCACAAAAACCTTGTTAGGAGCACCTCACCGGCATCCACCGCCAGTAGCAACGCCGGCAGGGTGGTCACTACGTCTTTGGTGACGGTAGGCCGCCCTCCCACTGCTCCTGCCATGCCGCCACCGTTAAGAGGGCAGGAAAGCTGACGACTGCTGAGTCAGCGCGCGCCGAAGCTGCAAAGAAGAAGACCAAGAAAGTAGCTCTGGTGCCTCGTCCTCGTCCGACGCCTCATTGTTGTTGGTGTTTGCTGCTGCCGCCGCATTCTTGTCGTCTTTGGAGACGTCATATATGCTTAGGCTTGAAGATCTCAACTACCACTCGGTGTTTGATCACCAATTGGGTGAAGAGGAGGCCGAGATCGAGCAGGTGGCCGAAGAGGAAGAGGTTAAAGATTCCATGGAGACCCAAATGAGCTCAAGGTCAATACGATCAAGGACTGATCACAACTACTTGCAAGATGACGATGTTGCTTTGTGCTATGCTTGGATAAACATCTTCATTGATGCAACGGTTGGAACGGACCAATCAAAAGATTGTTTTTGGGGGGAGAATTGCCGGCTACTACAACAACTCCGTGGATGTCACATCAAGCCACCCCAAGGCTCTCTTGGGCATCGTTGGGTACCATTGGGTACCATCCAAGACCAATGCAATTGATGATCCGGTTGTATTGGTCAAGTGAACCATGCACCACCGAGTGGTGTGTCAATCATGGAGTATGGCCCGATCATCCAAGATCTTTTCAAGCAACGAACTAATTAAGAAGTACGGCCACAAGCCCTTAACATTGTACCATTGATACAAAGAACTTTGCATCAATGAGAAGCGGATAAGGAGAAACGTCGAGACCACACCAAAGAGATCAAGGTTGAGCATACTCGTTTATGATAATGGCGAGGGGCATGAAGACGCCAACAAGAGACTAGATAGCAAGAAGATTGAAAAGGAGAGGAAGAGGAGAGGAGTATCCAGTAGCACATACAAAGAGGAGCTTGTGGCCACGATTAGGACCAAAAAAGTCTTTGCGGCCGAACAAAAGGAAGACAAGGCGGCGAGATGTAATGAGATCAGGTTGTTGGAGGACGAGAAATGGAAATTGAAGTTGGTGGCCGAAGAGAGTAAATTGAAGGCGGAGGAGCGTAGGCTTGCACTCAAGGAAGCAAGGCTTCATAATGTAAAGAAGCCGAAGACCGTGCTATCATGTTCATGAACCCAACCACAATGGATGATAAAACGTATTGGGTGCTTACTCGTGGGAAGATCTTACCCAAACGGAGGTGTCTCTTCGGAAATGGTGGTGATGGTGTTGGGGATCGTAGCAGAATTTTAAAATTTCCTACGCATCACCAAGATCCATCTATGGAGTATACTAGCAACGAGGGGAAAGGAGTGCATCTACATACCCTTGTAGATCGTGAGCGGAAGCGTTCTAATGAACGGGGTTGATGGAGTCGTACTCGCCGTGATCCAAATCACCGATGACCGAGTGCCGAACGGACGGCACCTCCGCGTTCAACACACGTACGGAGCAGCGACGTCTCCTCCTTCTTGATCCAGCAAGGGGAAGGAGAGGTTGATGGAGATCCAGCAGCACGACGGCGTGGTGGTGGAAGTAGCGGGGATCCCGGCAGGGCTTCGCCAAGCACAAGCGGGAGGGAGAGGTGTTGCAGAGGGAGAGGGAGGCGCCAAGGGCTGTTGTCCTACTGCCCTCCCTCCCCCCCACTATATATAGGCCCCCTGGGGGGGCGCCGGCCCTGGATCCCATCTACAGGGGGGGCGGCGGCCAGGGGGGAAACATGCCCCCCAAGGCAAGTGGGGCGCCCCCCACCCCTAGGGTTTCCAACCCTAGGCGCAGGGGGAGGCCCGAGGGGGTGCCCCAGCCCACTAAGGGCTGGTTCCCTTCCCACTTCAGCCCATGGGGCCCTCCGGGATAGGTGGCCCCACCCGGTGGAGCTCCGGGACCCTTCCGGTGGTCCCCGTACAATACCGATAACCCCCGAAACTTTCCCGGTGGCCAAAACTAGACTTCCTATATATAATTCTTCACCTCCGGACCATTCCGGAACTCCTCGTGACGTCCGGGATCTCATCCGGGACTCCGAACAACTTTCGAGTTTCCGCATACTAATATCTCTACAACCCTAGCGTCACCGAACCTTAAGTGTGTAGACCCTACGGGTTCGGGAGACATGCAGACATGACCGAGACGCCTCTCCGGTCAATAACCAACAGCGGGATCTGGATACCCATGTTGACTCCCACATGTTCCACGATGATCTCATCGGATGAACCACGATGTCGAGGATCAATCAATCCCGTATACAATTCCCTTTGTCAATCGGTATGTTACTTGCCCGAGATTCGATCGTCGGTATCCCAATACCTTGTTCAATCTCGTTACCGGCAAGTCACTTTACTCGTACCGTAATGCATGATCCCATGGCTAACTCCTTAGTCACATTGAGCTCATTATGATGATGCATTACCGTGTGGGCCCAGAGATACCTCTCCATCATACGGAGTGACAAATCCCAATCTCGATCCGTGCCAACTCAACAGACACTTTCGGAGATACCCGTAGTGTACCTTTATAGTCACCCAGTTACGTTGTGACGTTTGGCACACCCAAAGCACTCCTACGGTATCCGGGAGTTGCACGATCTCATGGTCTAAGGAAATGATACTTGACATTGGAAAAGCTCTAGCAAACGAACTACACGATCTTTTGTGCTATGCTTAGGATTGGGTCCTGTCCATCACATCATTCTCCTAATGATGTGATCCCGTTATCAATGACATCCAATGTCCATAGTCAGGAAACCATGACTATCTGTTGATCAACGAGCTAGTCAACTAGAGGCTTACTAGGGACACGTTGTGGTCTATGTATTCACACATGTATTACGATTTCCGGATAACACAATTATAGCATGAACAATAGACAATTATCATGAACAAAGAAATATAATAATAACCATTTATTATTGCCTCTAGGGCATATTTCCAACAGTCTCCCACTTGCACTAGAGTCAATAATCTAGTTACATTGTGATGAATCGAACACCCATAGCGTTCTGGTGTTGATCATGTTTTGCTCTAGGGAGAGGTTTAGTCAACGGATCTGCTACATTCAGGTCCGTATGTACTTTACAAATATCTATGTCTCCATTTTGAACACTTTCACGAATGGAGTTGAAGCGACGCTTGATATGCCTGGTCTTCCTGTGAAACCTGGGCTCCTTGGCAAGGGCAATAGCTCCAGTGTTGTCACAGAAGAGAGTCATCGGGCCCGACGCATTGGGAATCACCCCTAGGTCGGTAATGAACTCCTTCATCCAGATTGCTTCTTGCGCTGCCTCTGAGGCTGCCATGTACTCCGCTTCACATGTAGATCCCGCCACGACGCTTTGCTTGCAACTGCACCAGCTTACTGCCCCTCCATTCAAAATATACACGTATCCGGTTTGTGACTTCGAGTCATCCAGATCTGTGTCGAAGCTAGCGTCGACGTAACCCTTTACGACGAGCTCTTCGTCACCTCCATAAACGAGAAACATATCCTTAGTCCTCTTCAGGTACTTCAGGATATTCTTGACCGCTGTCCAGTGTTCCATGCCGGGATTACTTTGGTACCTTCCTACCAAACTTACGGCAAGGTTTACATCAGGTCTGGTACACAGCATGGCATACATAATAGACCCTATGGCCGAGGCATAGGGGATGACACTCATCTTTTCTCTATCTTCTGCCGTGGTCGGGCATTGAGCCGTGCTCAATTGCACACCTTGCAATACAGGCAAGAACCCCTTCTTGGACTGATCCATATTGAACTTCTTCAATATCTTGTCAAGGTACGTACTCTGTGAAAGACCAATGAGGCGTCTTGATCTATCTCTATAGATCTTGATGCCTAATATATAAGCAGCTTCTCCAAGGTCCTTCATTGAAAAACACTTATTCAAATAGGCCTTTATACTTTCCAAGAATTCTATATCATTTCCCATCAATAGTATGTCATCCACATATAATAAGAGAAATGCTACAGAGCTCCCACTCACTTTCTTGTAAACACAGGCTTCTCCATAAGTCTGTGTAAACCCAAACGCTTTGATCATCTCATCAAAACGAATGTTCCAACTCCGAGATGCTTGCACCAGTCCATAGATGGAGCGCTGGAGCTTGCATACCTTGTTAGCATTCTTAGGATCGACAAAACCTTCCGGCTGCATCATATACAATTCTTCCTTAAGAAAACCGTTAAGGAATGCCGTTTTGACGTCCATTTGCCATATCTCATAATCATAGAATGCGGCAATTGCTAACATGATTCGGACGGACTTCAGCTTCGCTACGGGTGAGAAAGTCTCATCGTAGTCAACCCCTTGAACTTGTCGATAACCCTTAGCGACAAGTCGAGCCTTATAGATGGTCACATTACCATCCGCGTCTGTCTTCTTCTTAAAGATCCATTTATTTTCTATGGCTCGCCGATCATCGGGCAAGTCAGTCAAAGTCCATACTTCGTTTTCATACATGGATCCTATCTCGGATTTCATGGCTTCTAGCCATTTGTCGGAATCCGGGCCCGCCATTGCTTCTTCATAGTTCGAAGGTTCACCGTTGTCTAACAACATGATTTCCAGGACAGGGTTGCCGTACCACTCTGGTGCGGAACGTGTCCTTGTGGACCTACGAAGTTCAGCAGTAACTTGATCCGAAGCTTCATGATCATCATCATTAACTTTCTCCCCAGTCGGTGTAGGCACCACAGGAACATCTTCCCGCGCTGCGCTACTTTCCGGTTCGGAAGGGGTGACTATCACCTCATCAAGTTCCACTTTCCTCCCACTTAATTCTTTCGAGAGAAACTCTTTCTCCAGAAAGGACCCATTCTTGGCAACAAAGATCTTGCCTTCGGATCTGAGGTAGAAGGTATACCCAATAGTTTCCTTAGGGTATCCTATGAAGACGCATTTTTCCGACTTGGGTTCGAGCTTTTCAGGTTGAAGTTTCTTGACATAAGCATCGCATCCCCAAACTTTTAGAAACGACAGCTTAGGTTTCTTCCCAAACCATAATTCATACGGTGTCGTCTCAACGGATTTCGACGGAGCCCTATTTAAAGTGAATGCGGCAGTCTCTAAAGCATAGCCCCAAAATGAGAGCGGTAGATCGGTAAGAGACATCATAGATCGCACCATATCCAATAGCGTGCGATTACGACGTTCGGACACACCGTTTCGCTGAGGTGTTCCAGGCGGCGTGAGTTGTGAAACGATTCCACATTTCCTTAAGTGCGTACCAAATTCATGACTTAAATATTCTCCACCACGATCTGATCGTAAGAACTTTATTTTCCTGTCACGTTGATTCTCAACCTCACTCTGAAATTCCTTGAACTTTTCAAAGGTTTCAGACTTGTGTTTCATTAGGTAGACATACCCATATCTACTTAAGTCATCAGTGAGAGTGAGAATATAACGATATCCTCCGCGAGCCTCAACACTCATTGGACCGCACACATCGGTATGTATGATTTCCAATAAGTTGGTTGCTCGCTCCATTGTTCTGGAGAACGGAGTCTTGGTCATCTTGCCCATGAGGCATGGTTCGCACGTGTCAAATGATTCGTAATCAAGAGACTCCAAAAGTCCATCTGCATGGAGCTTCTTCATGTGCTTGACACCAATGTGACCAAGGCGGCTGTGCCACAAGTATGTGGGACTATGGTTATCAACTTTACATCTTTTGGTATTCACACTATGAATATGTGTAACATCACGTTCGAGATTCATCAAGAATAAATCATTGACCAGCGGGGCATGACCATAAAACATATCTCTCATATAAATAGAACAGCCATTATTCTCGGATTTAAATGAGTAGCCATCTCGAATTAAACGAGATCCAGATACAATGTTCATGCTCAAAACTGGCACTAAATAACAATTATTGAGGTTTAAAACTAATCTCGTAGGTAAATGTAGAGGCAGCGTGCCGACGGCGATTACATCGACCTTGGAACCATTCCCGACGCGCATCGTCACCTCGTCCTTTGCCAATCTCCTCTTATTCCGCAGTTCCTGTTTTGAGTTACAAATATGAGCAACCGCACCGGTATCAAATACCCAGGAGCTACTACGAGTACTTGTAAGGTACACATCAATTACATGTATATCACATATACCTTTGGTGTTGCCGGCCTTCTTGTCCACTAAGTATTTGGGGCAGTTCCGCTTCCAGTGACCACTTCCCTTGCAATAAAAGCACTCAGTCTCAGGCTTGGGTCCATTCTTCGACTTCTTCCCGGCAACTGGCTTACCGGGCGCGGCAACTCCCTTGACGTCCTTCTTGAAGTTCTTCTTACCCTTGCCTTTCTTGAACTTAGTGGTTTTATTCACCATCAACACTTGATGTTCCTTTCTGATCTCCACCTCCACTGATTTCAGCATTGAATATACCTCAGGAATGGACTTTTCCATCCCCTGCATATTGAAGTTCATCACAAAGCTCTTGTAGCTCGGTGGAAGCGACTGAAGGATTCTGTCAATGACCGCGTCATCCGGGAGATTAACTCCCAGCTGAGACAAGCGGT
This sequence comes from Triticum aestivum, assembly GCF_018294505.1. Classification (NCBI taxonomy): domain Eukaryota; kingdom Viridiplantae; phylum Streptophyta; class Magnoliopsida; order Poales; family Poaceae; genus Triticum; species Triticum aestivum. The sequence continues at coordinate 632,547,956 of NC_057799.1, forward strand.
TGTGTAACCCAGACATTCTGAGTATGTGCTCACTAACAGAACTATTTTCCTCCATTTTACAGCTGAAGAACTTGTCGGAGACTTCATATCTCTCGACCCGGGCATGAGCTTGGAAAACCATTTTTAGCTCTTCGAACATCTCATATGCTCCATGCTTCTCAAAACGCTTTTGGAGCCCCGGTTCTAAGCTGTAAAGCATGCCGCACTGAACGAGGGAGTAATCATCAGCACGTGATTGCCAAGCGTTCATAACGTCTTGGTTCTCTGGGATGGCTGCTTCACCTAGCGGTGCTTCTAGGACATAATCTTTCTTGGCAGCTATGAGGATGATCCTCAGGTTCCGGACCCAGTCCGTATAGTTGCTGCCATCATCTTTCAGCTTGGTTTTCTCTAGGAATGCGTTGAAGTTGAGGACAACGTGGGCCATTTGATCTACAAGACATATTGTAAAGATTTTACACTAAGTTCATGATAATTAAGTTCATCTAATCAAATTACTCAATGAACTCCCACTCAGATAGACATCCCTCTAGTCATCTAAGTGAAACATGATCCGAGTTAACTAGGCCGTGTCCGATCATCACGTGAGACGGACTAGTCAAGATCGGTGAACATCTCCATGTTGATCGTATCTTCTATACGACTCATGCTCGACCTTTCGGTCTTCCGTGTTCCGAGGCCATGTCTGTACATGCTAGGCTCGTCAAGTCAACCTAAGTGTATTGCGTGTGTTCCGAGGCCATGTCTGTACATGCTAGGCTCGTCAACACCCGTTGTATGCGAACGTTAGAATCTATCACACCCGATCATCACGTGGTGCTTCGAAACAACGAACCTTCGCAACGGTGCACAGTTAGGGGCAACACTTTCTTGAAATTATTATAAGGGATCATCTTACTTACTACCGTCGTTCTAAGCAAATAAGATGCAAAACATGATAAACATCACATGCAATCAAATAGTGACATGATATGGCCAATATCATTCTGCTCCTTTGATCTCCATCTTCGGGGCGTCATGATCATCTTCGTCACCGGCATGACACCATGATCTCCATCATCATGATCTCCATCATTGTGTCTTCATGAAGTTGTCACGCCAACGATTACTTCTATTTCTATGGCTAACGCGTTTAGCAATAAAGTAAAGTAATTTACATGGCGTTCTTCAATGACACGCAGGTCATACAAAAAATAAAGACAACTCCTATGGCTCCTGCCGGTTGTCATACTCATCGACATGCAAGTTGTGATTCCTATTACAAGAATATGATCAATCTCATACATCACATATATCATTCATGACATCTTCTGGCCATATCACATCACAAGGCACATACTACAAAAACAAGTTAGACGTCCTCTAATTGTTGTTGCAAGTTTTTACGTGGCTTGTATAGGTTTCTAGCAAGAATGTTTCTTACCTACGTAAAACCACAACGTGATATGCCAATTTCTATTTACCCTTCATAAGGACCCTTTTCATCGAATCCGTTCCGACTAAAGTGGGAGAGACAGACACCCGCTAGCCACCTTATGCAACTAGTGCATGTCAGTCGGTGGAACCTGTCTCACGTAAGCGTACGTGTAAGGTCGGTCCGGGCCGCTTCATCCCACAATACCGCCAAAACAAGATAAGACTAGTAGCGGCAAGAAGAATTGGCAACATCTACGCCCACAACTGCTTTGTGTTCTACTCGTGCATAGTAACTACGCATAGGCCTGGCTCATGATGCCACTGTTGGGGATCGTAGCAGAATTTTAAAATTTCCTACGCATCACCAAGATCCATCATGAAAAAAAACAGAAAACGCGTTTTTTTCGTTTCCGAGAGGCACGGCCGTGCCTCTCGTGAAAGCACAACCGTGCCTCTCGCGGAAGCAAAACCGTGCCTCTCATGAAGAAAAAAAATAGAAAACGCGTTTTTCCGTTTCCGAGAGGCACCGTGCCTCTCGTGAAAGCACAACTGTACCTCTCGCGGAAGCAAAACCGTGCCTCTCGCGGAAGGAAAAAATAGAAAACGCGTTTTTTTAGTTTCCGAGAGGCACGGACGTGACTATCGCGAAAGCACAACCGGGCCTCTCTCGGAAGCAAAATAGTGCCTTTCGCGGAAGGAAAAAAATAGAAAACGCATTTTTTCCGTTTCCGAGAGGCAGGCCGTGACTCTCGCGAAAGCAAAACCATGCCTCTCGCAGAAGCAAAACTGTGACTCTCGCGAAAGGAAAAAACGCACTTTTTCGCAAAAAATATCTTTTTTTGAATTTTTTTGTCCAAAAGTTTAGGAAGACCGGTGGAAAACCGAAACATCAAAAAACAAAAAAAAACGTTTAAAAAGCTGAAAATGCGTGCGAAAAAATAAAAAAATCCAGAGTGAGCGTTAGAGTGCAACACGTGGCGGGTGGCTGGGAGCGCGCCAATTGGCGCTGATGGTTGCAAAGCTCCCGACGGAGAGAGCAACTAGTTAACGGGCGCTCCTTCGGGAGCCTCGCAACGATCGGCACCACTTGGCGCGCTCTCAGCCATTTGCCACGTGTCGCGCTCTGGGCGCTCCCTCCGGATTTTGTTTTTTTTTCGCAGGCGTTTTGGCTTTTTAAACGGGTTTTCTTCGACGTTCCACCGGTCTTCCTTAGCTTTTCGATAAAAAAAATTTGGGCGAAAAAACGCGTTTTCTTTTTCTTTTCTTTCGTGAGAGTCACGGTTTTGCTTTCGCGAGAGGCACGTTTTTGCTTTCACAAGAGTCACGGCCGTGCCTCTCGAAAACGGAAAAAAACGCGTTTCCTGGCTTTTTTTCCTTTCACGAGAGTCACGGTTTTGCTTCTGGGGAGAGGCACAGGTGTGCTTTCGCGAGAGTCACGGCCGTGCCTCTCAGAAACGAAAAAAAACATTTTTTTCCTTTCGCGAGAGTCACGGTTTTGCTTCCGCGAGAGGCACGGTTGTGCTTTAGTGAGAAGCACGGTCGTGCCTCTCGGAAACGAAAAAACGCGTTTTCTGGTTTTTTTTTTCACGAGAGTCACGGCCATGCCTCTAGAAAACGAAGAAAATGCGTTTTCTGTTTTTTTTTCTTTCGCGTGTGTCACAGTTTTGTTTGCGCGAGAGGCACGGTTGTGCTTTCGCGAGAGTCACGGATGTGCCTCCTCGGAAAAGGAAAAAAAGCGTTTTTTTCCTTTCGCGAGAGTCACGGTTTTGCTTCCGCGAGAGGCACGGTTGTGATTTTGTGAGAAGCGCGGACGTGCCTCTTTCGGAAAAGGAAAAAACATGTGCTCGGTTTATTCATCCGTTTTTTCATGAAAAAAAGTTCGTCAAAACAGGATCTAGTTTTGAATATCTCGACGCGAGTATTCCAACGGTAAAAGCGGTTCGAGATTTGGACGCACGGTTTGATAGATAAAACGTTTTGAATAAACGAATCTAAAAAAAAAGGAAAAACTCCTAGGTTGCGACAAATGGCGTGCTGAATGTGTGCCACTTGTCTCAACCAGGGGAGTTGGAGTGATATTTGCAACGAGTACTTCTCAAGTTAGAGTGATCTTTGCAACTGAGTACTTCTCAACTGGTGATTTCGCCCGAAGGTGGTTAATTAGTTACAGAGGCCACGAACGCACGGGTGGATGTAGATTTGGGCCTCCTGGGCTCCTACTTCCATGGCCCGTAATATCTCCTAGTCTTTTCTCCGTTTTGTGTCTACTAAGGCCGTTTTGATTCTCATCAAAACAGCTGTGGCGGCGACTAAAGTGTGGCGGAGGATCTGGTACTCGTGGGCGCCGCGCACTGGCTGACGGCGGCGAGCGGCGAGGACTTCGACCGCGCGTAGGGCAGCAGAAGCTGCTTGCTCGAGACGGCGTGCGGACTTCCCTCCCGGTAAGCTTCCACCAACCCACTTTGGATCTGTTTGTTCTTGCCATCTCGCTCTTTCCCGTTTGGGGTTCGTTATTATGGGTCACGTCCAAACCCCAGTAAACTTGATTTACCAATGACTGCCAGTGAATTTTACTTTTTTGAACGGCCGGTGCTAGGCATAGGTCGGATGATTCTCTCAATTTATAAACCGCCTCCATGACCGTTAGATGCAATTCATCACAGCCATCCTTTTCTCCTCCATAGATTCCGCATAGCACTTCCGCAGCCTCGCTCCATCATCGGTGGCCGGTGCTGCTACTGCCCGCTGTCTGTGAGCCTGTCTCCTATCGCTCCACTGCAGCGCCGGCAGCCCAGAGATGCTCCGTCGCAGCTCCAACGATCTCGGCGGTGCTCCAATGAAACCTCATCGCAGCATGGCCAGGCACGACGGTGCTCTGTCGCGGCTCCATTGCAGCGCCGACGACCTCGGTAGTGCTCCATTGAAACCTCATTGCAGCACGGACGGCACGACGGTGCTCCGTCGCGGCTCCATTGCAGCGCCGACGACCCCCGGCGTCCCGGCGAAGCTCCATTGCCGCCCCCGCCGTGCTCCATTGCAGCCGCGGCGGAGCTTCATTGCAGCCACCGGCGCGCGGCGTTCCGACGAAGCTCCATTGCAGCCAACGCGGAGCTCCATTGCAGCCACCGGCGCGCGGCGTTTCCGACGAAACTCCATTGCATCCCCGGCCGCGCCCCACTGCAGCCGCGGCGGAGCTCCATTGCATCCCCGGCCGCGCTCCACTGCAGCCGCGGCGGAGCTCCATTGCAGCTGGCGTGGTCCATTGCAGCCCCCTGGCACGCTCCATTGCAACCCGGTCGGCAGCAGCGGGAGCTGCGATGCAGCTCCGCTGGCACTTCAATGCAACCGCGGCGGAGCTTCAACAACCTCGCTCCCTTGCGGCGGCCATGGCGGGCGCTACGACGTAACGCACGGCGATGACGGCGGAAGCTGCGATGCAGCTCCGGTGGCGCTTCAACGCAGCCACGGCAGACCTTCGACAACCTCGCTCGTGCTCTACTATAGCCCCGGCGGGGTGAGGATGAATCAGGCTGCTCCTGTTGCCTCTCCTCTGCCATTGAACGAGAAAAGGGGGAAAAAGAAGGAAGAAGATGAGAAGTGGAATGAGCGGAGGAGAGAGCATCCGAGGGGATAAGGTGGGGATGGAAGCGGTGGCTGAGTGGGGCACGTGGCGCACGTACGAGGCGGCTTACGCGAGTGAGAAATCCATCAGTTGGAAGGAAGCGTTTTCCTTTTTAAACTCCATTGGTGTGCCTGACATATCTGTTAGGTTACTGGGGCGTCCAAGTGTAGTGCCGACAGATCACGGGGATAAAAAGTTCAGTTGTTCCAAGCGATACCTGACTTCTTGCTGAAGGAAAAACATCCGATACTTACAACTTAAGCTAGTATGCTGAGATTTACTGTCAGTAGACGAGTTCTGTCAGTTTATATGTCAACATTAACATCCCATAGTAACAAACTAAGAGCATCTCCAGCCCAGCCCTCAACTGCCCCCAGTCCTTTTTTTTGCGGCCGACGCCCAAAAAACGGCCCAGCCGCGTCCCCAGGAGCCCATTTTTCGCCAGCTAGGCCCGAAACAGACGCCGGCGGACACAGACCGAACCCGGCGCGCTGGGGCGCCCGGGGGCACCGGGGTAATCGTTATTGGCGCGAAAGAACAGCGGGCCCGCCGAGTCAGCGACCCTCAAGCGTCGTCGTCCTCATCACCTCGGTTTCCCGCGGGGAATCAGTGCCAAGGCTGCCGCCGGTCAGCCTTCCATTGATTCCTCACGGGGCGGCGCCGTGCGGCGACACGCCCCCTCCCGCCACGCATACACATGCATTGCCGCCCCCCCCCCCCCGGGCTGCTATAAAAGCCGCCCCCTCCCTCGCCGGTGGAATCACCCCGCCCGCAACCTCCCTTGTCTCGCCGCCGACGCCCTCTCTCCCCGTCTAGCCACTGCGTGCACGCACACCCCGATGGGTGAACAGTTCCCCGGCGACGCGGCGGCGGCCAACAGCTTCGGCCTTCGCTCTCTTCACGAGTGGGAAGCTCACCTCCTCCACGAGGCGAACTACCCGACGCCCCCACCATGCGCGTGCCAGGGCGGTGGAGGCTCAGCGCCGGGGCGTCCCAGTCCCTCCTCTGCCCGTCGAGCACCCCGGAGACTTCCACGCCGAGATCGAGCGTGTGCGGGCCTCCCTGACGAAGGAGGAGCACGCCCTCCCAGAGTATGACACCGGCAACCACGAGGCGTGGGCGGCGCACTTCGAACGCCGGCAGGCGGAGCGGCTCGCCTCCGTCAACAACGCGCCGATGGTCAGGGGTCGCAACAACACCGACGGCCGCCGCCTGTGGTGGGGCGCCCCCGGCCGCACGCTACACGCCGTCCTCGTGTACCTCGAGGGCAGCAACGATCCGCTACTACAGTACTCGGTGGCCCCAGCCTCCCGTCGGAGTGTCGGCCCGTGGCTGCCGCGGCGAATGCTGGGCGGGTCTTCCTCCTCCTTCTCCTCCTCCCGATCCTCCTCCCACTTCTCCGGGTCGTCGGCGCTCGTCAGTGTCAAGCCCGAGCCCGTGGAAACATCGCTCGACCGGCGCACCCGCAGCGCCGCCCTCGTCATCAATGAGGGCCGCCGTGCCTCCTCGTCGGCTCCTCCCCGCCTCGTCAAGCCGAAGACGGAGCCGGGGCTCGCTGCCGTAAAGAGCGAGCACGATGACGCCCTCGACGACGAGGCGCCATGAAGCGGGCACGGGAAGATTGGGCCCTGCTGGAGATGGAACGCCAGCGCCGCGCCCTGGAGGAGATCGCCGCGCGCCGCCGTGGGCGTGATGAGGGCGGCGTCATCGTGCTTGAGGACAACGACGACGATGCGCCGCCGCCGGCCAAACCAGTCCGCCAGGGCGACCCCGGGCAGGGGTCCAGCAGGGACGGCCGAATGAAGAAGGAGAAGGACGACGACGGTGACTACTCCGCGTTCAAGAAGTTCTTCGACCTGTAGGCGCGACCCTTTTGTTTTTTAGTAAATTTTATGTTCTTTATATAAAAAACTGTGGAACGCCTAATCTATGTCGTGTTTGCCGAATTTATGGCGTGTTTTCTAGTAGCATAGACAAAAGTTTAGTTACTGAACCTCCTTAAATTCTTTTTTTAGGGTTTGATATAACTCTGCTCTACCTCATAGTTCCTCGGTAAACAAAAGATCTTATATGTGTTTATAGAGGGAGTACTTTTATCTATGTGATGGACAAAGTATATTGTATCCTTCTGTTTACACGCAGTCTCACGCGACCCTCATGGTGAAGGAGCGGGGCACCTTGTGCCGGTGGTTTTAAAATACGAGAAGCTGACTCTAAAGGCGTGCAAGGACCCGGCAAAAAACCGGCGGATCCTGACAAGGACGGCCGTGCAGGTGCTATCCTCGCAGCAGCCGCCCAAGCTTGGGACTAGCACTGAACGAGGAGATGGAGGAGCTAAGGCTGAGGGTGTGTTCGGATTGCAACCAATAGCAATCATACAAATATTTTTTGCAAGCCCATAAAATTTGGTTACTGTGCTACAAGAAAATCTATTCCTTTTCCCTAGCCCATGTGCTGCTCCCGTAGGCGGCCCGGGTGCTAACCTAACCGGTGCCGGGCTCCACTCCTGCACCGGCTCTCCTTCCGTCGACGCCAACATAGTAGCATGGATTTGGGTTAAGTGTTATCTCAGTTATCTGTATAAGGTTCCAAAAAGAGAGGTCGAGCTGCCAACAACGGTGACAAGTGCTCATCTAGTTTCAAAAATGGCTCATGCACTTTAAAATATTTGTGAATTTCAAAAATGTGCTTTAACGTTAAAAAATGGACGCCGATAAGTATCACACATGTGGGCGTTAGGGGGTCTGCCCACACATTTTGTGTGGTGTATAAGAGGAACAGCCCACACACCTACGTGTGGGCAAAACAAGTAATGCTCACACACCTCTTTTTTCCCCTCCCGATCCCTCTCACACGCGTGCGTGTGGGCGAAATAGATAACGCCCACACGCCCCGTACGTCAGGCCTCGTACCTCGTGGTTCCGCACGCCCCGCGTGACAGTCGCCGCGCGTCCCGCAGTTGCCATGGTCCAGACCCTCGTCCATGTGTCGTTTAACTGCAGTTGCCATGTCGCTGAACTTCGATTGCCATGTCGGACAACTACAGTTGCCATGGTTGCTGAACTACAGTAGCCATGTATGGTCTGGTCTACTGCAGTTGCCATGATTTTAAAACTTTAGGAGTTGCCACCCACTAACACTAGGCAGTTGCCATGTAGTACTACAAAAAGGCATGGCAAAAAAATATGTTCGGCTAAAAGAGAGAGTTGCCATGTGCTCACAAGCACGCTAAGGCAGTTGCCATGTAAAAAAAAGAGTTACCATCTGCTTACGTGCACGCTAGGGCAGTTGCCATGTACCATGCAAAAAACACATGGCAATTCGGGTTAAAGAGAGTTGCCATCTGCTTACAAGCAAAGCTAGGGCAGTTGCCATGTACCCTGCAGAAACACATGGCAACTGCCAGCTTTGGGTGTGGGCGAGGAGACGGGCGTGTGGGCGAAGTGATAAACGCCCACACACCAGCCCCCTCTGCGTGCGTGAAAACTGATGTGTGGGCGAATTGCTAAATGCCCACACACCAGCCCCCCGTGTGGTGAAAAAGGACATGTGGGCGACCGGATGAATGCCCACACACCAGCTTAGTCCTACGTGGCACACAAAAACTACTAGAACGCGCCAAGATTCGTGCAGAATTGGTTGGACGAGGATCCATGCGTGTGGGCGAGTTGCCAGACGCCCACACGTGTGGGCGTTAGTGTTTTCGTAAAAAAATCAAGTTTTTTAACATGTTCCCACATTTAAAAAAGGAAAAAGGAAATAAAAGATTAAAAACCAGAAACAAAAGAAATGCTGAAGAAAACACAAAAACTAATAAGAGAACCAGTGGAAACCAAACACAATAAAAATCATTAAATTGGTCGGCTAATATGTGACTGGCTATGTCTCGTTTATAATGAGCCACAAGCTCGACTTGCATCAGGCATCTTTACCAGCTGACCCAAGTAGCTTGCTCTAGGTTTGTTTACTTTTCTTCTCATTTTTTTCTTCATATTTTTGTAAACATTATGAGTGCACATATTCAAGAACTTAAAATTTACATAAAAATATATAAACACGAATTTAATAAATGTTAGCACAGTGAAAAAAGTTATTAGCGTTATTTTAAAAATGTTGTGCCATTTAAAAAATGTTCACGCGTTTCAAAAGAAATATGTGTGACATATTTAAAAAAGCTATACAATGTAGAACAATGTTCATGTAATTCGAAAATATATTTTACTATTAGAAATGTACATTGCATTCATTAAAAATGTTATGAATTTCAGAAATATGTTTATGACATTATTAAGATATGTTTATAGATGGTAAACAAATGTTCAAATAGTTAAAAATGCGTTTTTATAATTAACAATAAATTTTAATGTGTTTTTGATTTTTTTAAATGTATTCAAAAAAGTAAACATGTATTTGGAAAAAATTATGTATTTAAAACTAGTAAAGATACGTAAAAAAATGTTTTAGTTGTATACAAAAAAGTTACAAGTGTATATGAAAAAAATAGATATCGAAACATATGTTTGAAAAAATAATGTAATCATGTATTTGATAATACTAAATGGTTGAAAAAAAATATTCCGAATGTTTTCGAAAAATATGGAATTTGCTGAAAAAAATATAAAAAAGAAAAGAAAATGATTTTTTTTACAATCTAAAAAAACACAGAAGAAAAGGAAAAAATGATAAAACCAGCAAGAAACGCAAACACTGGAAAGTGATTAAAAAACCACAGAGAAAAGAAAACTAGGGTGCATCTACAATACTGGGTTGGTCCAGTAGCAAGGCGCCAAAGGTGTGCCAAAACTACGTTTCTTAACGAAAGAGAAATTGCCCTGGCGAGACAATACGAGAGATGCTAGACCTACGCAAATATTGCTACGTAATTAACGTAATGAACCAGGTGGACGAATATGATTGGAGATTAGAGGAGGACGGGGCGACCCCCTAAAATTCAGGGGGAGGGGGGGAGAGTGGTTTTATTGTTAGGAAGTGTATGTACCTCTTCGTAGATATAAAATTTTCGAGCCAATACAGGTCGTACGAGCGCCAATGTGGGTCGTGGGCGGAATAAGAAACACAAATTGGGGCCTCCTAGGATTGCAATTCCTGACGCTTCAGGCGCTAAAAGGTAACCTCTATGTTTCGCTTATAACGAGACGTAGGGAAGGCTCAGTACCAACTGCTGTTGGAATGGGCCATCCCAGTAGAGGCCACAAGCCTCTACTGCATTTTTCTTCTTCTTCTTCTTCTTCTTTTTTCAGCTTTTCAGCTTCTGTTGTTTTTTCACTTTTACCTGGATTTCAAAATAGACTAAATATATCATTATAAAAATTACTTTACATACGTAATTGAAAACTTTTAATCATCTATTTATAAAAATACATTCCTAATGTATACAAAAAATGTAGAATATGCATGAAAAAATTCAACATCAAAACATATATTTTTGAGAAATGTTAATCTTGTATTTGAAAAATGGTTCAACGTGTAAAGGTTTCATGTATTTAAATAAAAGGTTAAATGTGTATAAAATATATCTCTGTTCTATACAACAGGAGAAAGAAAAAGCCGATAGAAACCAAGGAGAGAAGCAAAGTAAACAAAGAAAACCAAAGTAAATGGAACAAAGGAAACGAAATAAAAAAATAAATTAAAAGACAACCGAAAACAATACAAAGGAATGTAAAAAAAGTGAAAATCTAGAAAGAAACAAAGAAAAACGAAGAATAGCGATGAAAACCAAAAAAATAAACAAAGGAAAATGAAGAATACCGATGAAAGCCAAAAAAATTACAAAGGAAAAAAGAGAGAAAGAAAGAAAGATAAAACCTAGTGAAAACTGAGAAAGAAATAAAGAAAAATGAAGAAGCACAAATAGGAAAGAAAAAACTAGTGAAAACAGAAAAGAAACAAAAAAAGTGATGAAAAAGCAAAGAAAAAACTGGAAAACCAGTGAAGAAACAATAAAAGAAGCAGAAATAAAAAACCAAAGAACCTAGAAGAAATGAGTGAGCAAACATTGAGCGAGCGTCTCGATCGATCAAACTGCGAATAAAACCCGACAAATGGGCTGGCCCAGTAGTTGTAGAGAGAGGAAACCCCTTCACGACAAGCGTACGATTAGTTCTCCGGCTGACTGGAGCTGCCAGCGTTCACACGCTTCTCCCTCGCTTGTTCAAGCCGCTCGAGTTGCTCGGTCTTCCCTCGCCTTTTCGAGTTGCTCGGTGTTCCCTTTACTCAGTTCACTTGTTGAATGGTTCCATTGACCGCCTGACTGTTGACACTGGAAGATATGTGTTTCGGGTCGGCCCAGTTTGCTAGCAAAGGATAGAGTGTGAAGTTCACTTGGATGCCCTGCGTGCATGGGGAATCCTATATGGCGCGTAGGTCGCCCTCGAGTGACTGCGTTCACACCCCCTCTCGTGGCGGGCGTTTGTATGGGCCGGCCCATTTTTCGTTTCCCTTTGTTTTTTCTTTTTCTTTTTTCTTTTCCTTTTCCTTTTCTCTTTTTCTTATTTACCATTTCTATTTTTGGGGGAAATTTCTTTTCGGATTCACGAACATTTCTTTGTTCATCAATCATCTAATTCAATTTTTTGTTCATCAGATTTAAAAAATGTTCACCAAAATTAAAATTTTGTTCCCTGAATTAATTAATGTTCATCAAATTCGAAATTTGTTAATCAATTTGAAAGGTCTCCATCAAATTCAAAATTTGTTCCTGCATTTTTCGAAAAAAAGTTCTTCAATACAATATTTTTTCATCAAGTTAAAAAATGTCATGAAATAAAAAACAAATGTTCATCATTATTAAAAATCTCTCGTAATTTTGTTTCATGAAAATTCAAAAACTGTTCATTCTTTTGAAATCATGAACATTTTTAATTCAAGAACTGTTTTTGAAAATTTACATTTTTTGAAATTTTAGAACCTTTTTGTAGTCCCGGATTATTTTAATACGGAATAAAATAAAATAAAAAGAAAGTAAAAACGAAAAAATGACCGTCGAATCAGGCAAATGGGCTGGCCCTAACTGTTCGCTCGACCCCGTTTTCTAACTAGGCCGTGAAGTTCTCTCAACAGGCCGTGAAGAAGTCGAGCAGAAGATTCTCAAAGCCTTTCAAAGAAAAGGAAGATTCTCTCTTCTCAAAAAAAAAAAGGAAGATTCTCAAAGCTCGCCGCGCATTGGCTGACGGCGGCGGGCGGCGCGCCCCAGCCGGTAGCGGAACGCGACTGCGCGTAGGGAACCAGCAGCAGCTTGCTCGAGCCGGCATGCGGACTTCTTGGTAAGCTTCCATCAATCCACTCTGATTCTGCTCCGTCCAGTTTGCAGTTCGTTACTCTGGGTCGCGTCCAAACCCCAACTTGATGGACTGATTGCCTGTGATTTCTGAACTTATTGATGCGCTGCAGCGATCGGCTGCCCCCTCCTCTGCCTGACATATCTGTTAGGTGGTTGTGGGCTTGTGGCGTTGAAGGCTAGCGTCCACAAAATCTCTGTTGTTCCAACTGATACCTGACTTCTTGCTGAAGCCCCACTTAAGCTAGTACGCTAAGGGAAAGGTGTGGTAGCACCCGGGACTCCCGGCACCCCCTTATCTGCCCCGTTCAGTTACTTCGAGATTTGTGCTAGGTTCTGACTAGGAACAAGTCATTTGCAGCACCAGCCTGTCTGTCAGCCATTTGCCTCATCTGATACGTACTAGAGGTATAGAACCGAGGAGTAGGATCGACAGTATGTACTTGGTTCTGCCTAGACTATGCCCGACAGGTTTGACAGGAGGTGTACTGTTCTTGACAGTGATGTTTAACAGATGCAGGAGGCTTGCCCTTCATAAAGTTTACTTTGAATACTACTAGCACGCATGTGTTTGACCGCTATGGGTTCTGGTGAAACTGTAAACCAAAACTTTTTTACGTGGCACCCGTGACCCCAAACAGTGGATCAATTAAATACTAACTTGTCTCAAGCGAAGAGCAGAGTTGCTGTTAGTGCTTCATCGCTCAAGATTTATGTGATGGGTGCTCCATAAGGCTGGCGATGGTTTGATTTACTCCGGTAGAAGTTCATATCCAACATCTGATGGGATTGCATCGGGACCTATGACGAGACATTGGCTGACATATCAAGTGGGGCGACGACCAGGACATGACAGGTGCTGTGGAATCCGCCGATAATATATGGTGTCGTGCGATGCCTAAGCCCTGGTTTTACTGTTCAAGTAGACCTGCGATACAAAGCAACATTGCAGCGCATGTCACAGATCCCTGGGACTACTGCTATGCATGAGCGGTGGGATAGAAGGGAGTCTAGACACCCGGGTACTAAAAATCCGGTCTCCTTGGTGCTAATGTTATAACATAGTGCTAATTTATAACATAGTGCTAATGTTATAACATGATGCATACTTATATCTGAACTTTTTTATGTTGCATAATTAGATAAATCGTAAACTCAAGCGCCCACCCTTCCATGTACATTTATTTTTTGCAAAAGTTTATTGCTGAAAACTTGTGGCATGTAGGAATAGAGGTGTGTTCAGGCATACCTTGCGTAAGGTTGGTGCCTTGACGTAGTTGCTCAAATTCTTCAAGATGACTCCTGGGCTAATACGACAGCCCGTATTGATATCTATTTCCACAATATCCGTTGTACTTACTTTGCATTTGATAGTCTTGATATTGCAGTCAAGCAATTCAGTAAGACGGTGGATATCATCGTTGCATTCTGTGAAGCTCTTGATAACCTCTGAATCACTGGACAACATGGCCAATGCTTCACCAGCTTTTTCTTTAAGCCGGCTGGCAGTTTTCTGAGCTTCTTTCATCTTCTTTTCCACACGCGCTTCTCTTGCTTGTTTGGCCCTCTTCTCTCTGGCCTTTTTAATGCGATTATCGATACATGTTCCCATCGACGGTCTTGGTGAAGTATTTGTTTGGCTTGGAGTTGGTTTGTCAATCTTCTCTTTTTCATTTTTCAAATAATCTTCCATCCAATCTGCAGTAAGGAAGATGTGTAGCGCCCTCTCAACAAGTTTTTCTCTTCTCATCGTAGAACAATTACATGATGGATGATGCAAGGCTAGCTGTGTAAGAACCTCTAGAGCTCGTATCTGTAGCTCTATGATACCACTGTTGCTCTTCATATCCATGTCCCGAACAACCTCCAAGTTGTCTATTGCATTACTATTTTTTGCAATTAGTTTGCGCATCTTTACGCCGCTGCTTCCTGAAGAACTCATGAGGCGGCTCACCACTTTCAGTGATCCGTCTACTCTCTTGGTCCATGCAGTGCTGCTCTTGACATCTTCTACTAATTCTTTGGAGCTGACAGGAGCAACAATTTTTGAAAGAAGACCCTTCGAGCTGTATATCAGTGTGCAATTATGTGTGTCATGCGCCAGGTTCTCTAGAATTCTCAAGCCTGGCAAAAGCAGATCCTTACTAATTCCTTTACCATCCTCACTTTGCCCAGTTGCAAACGGTAAATGGAGAGCTTTGTGGTCGAGGAGGGAGGATATACATTCCAATGCTCCTGGAAAGTGAGCAAGGTTGAGGTCGGCAGCGAGATGCTCCACAATCCTTGCTGCAAGCCATCTCATCTCTTGGTCGGCTGGGCTTCTCCAAGCAAGGGTGCCGATCAGCTTCTGAATTCTTTGTCTTGGTGACCTGATCAGCAGCCGTCTTATCTGTGACGGTGTATCCTTATCAATCAGCATAGTTAGTACCCTCCCTCCAGCTGCATAGTCCTCTGGTAAGCTGGAATCCAGCAAGCCGGCACCATATGTAATCAAATTCCAGCTCGTTGCGGACGTGGGGCTATTTACACACATCTGCTTTGTTTTGTGCGAATATGCACGGAGTATCTCTAAGTTGAAACCATGTTGTCGGCTAACAATACGCGGGAGCAGAACATCAGCAGGCACTTTAATATATGCCCAACACAGGGATATTATGCAGTAATTATAAGTTATGGTGTAGAATAATAATACCGCTGCAAATTTGTTTTAGTTGCCTCTCCGTCCCAGATGTCGTAGCTATTACCTAGACGGCTCCTCAATAGTACTATAAGGCACGCACCTGGGGCAAACATAGCGGGGATATTCAATGGGAGAAATATCGCGGTCATACAGATATTTATTATTCTTGATACGATTTTTTGTAGTACTACTTGTTTCAACTGGGTATGTTCATGACGATGCTTTTGTCTCCGAGATTTCGTGTCTTGTACAACAGAATAAACCCAAAACTCAATTGCATCGTATCCAGAATCTTCCGTCGCATCGATTGTCCTGTATTGTTCCATTAGAGAAGACATTAGGTCAACATCAACACAAAGACGGGTAAACAAATAGAATAACAGTTTTGCTGAGTCCCAGTCGATGCTATATCCGCAAGATCATACATTAAGATTTGTGCAAAATTTTATTTTTGCGTGGAGCTAAGCACACACCCAGGGACACATATATGATTTTTCAACCCATTTCGGTGCACTGATACATGCTCTTCTAGTTCAAATTTGAATTATGCATATTAAATGCCAAAGAGTCAATTAATGTTCAAATTTGATTCATCTGTCTATATACGGTGAAAGATGTTACTTTTCAAAAAGTTTTAGATGTTGCATGTGAAACTTGGCCACATTGTGTAATTGGATCTCTGAACTAGCTGTATGGTGTAACCGAGTGCTGAACTAGCTACATGATGTTGTACTGTGATGTATGTCAATTATGAAATCCTGGTGGCCATTACACGAATATGAAATATATTGTGTGTTTAATATGAAATGTCAATTAACTTAGTAAAGGGATTTAAAATAACATGCTAATTACCTTGCTTATTGGGATTTTATATTGCAGATGGTTACTCACAAGACTTCGTGTGTGATGTCCATAGGCAACTCACACAGTTTCTGCAAAATTCGCGTGTGGGATCCATGAACAACCACACAGATGTTACCCTTACAACCGTTGGCGTTACGCAACGTTGCACAAACGTTTCCAACAGGGAAAGTGTGTATGATAGATAGCTCTATGTCAAACATTTTTCTGGTAAGCATTGTGTGTGATGTACTCGAATAATGCAAACGTTTAACTGGGGAAAATCATTTGTGATAGGGAAAATCATTTGTGATGGCGGTACCTATTACACACGAGTTTTTGCCGAACAACGTGTGTGATACAATGTACCAACACAAACATTTTCTTTAAAATATTGTTTGGGAAGCTGAGTACATCGCACACGGCTTGCCCGAATAATTGTTTGTGATAGGTCTCCCGATCGCACACAACATTTTTTCCTCCGCATGTGTGACCACCGTGAAGGAAACCATTAACTGGTAGCCACTCAGTTGACTGGCGAGTAGGGGATTAATAGGCTAATCGGGAAGTTAATAAACCATTTAATCAATTAATCGAACAATTTATCAGTTTATTGGTTACTCAGTGACCATATGAGTAGAGATTAATCGGCAAGTTAACTGGTTAATCCGAAGAATTCTTGAACAGAGTAAGTGACCGGCGAAACTATCATCGACGATTTTTCTGGGTCGTGTGGGATGGACCCCTCCCCCTATCACCACATTAGCAAAGCGACGGTTGGAAACTGCGTCACGGAAAGGGGTAAAAGCCGTTTGCATAGGATATCTCTATACTAGTGGATCTTTCTGTGTTCTCTTTCGTTAGCGTAGTCGCATGCGTTATGCCTGATCCGGTTATCTTGGGACCTACTTTGTTAGAGGGATACCTCATCACCTTGTACCGTTTAGCCATGTATTTTGGTATTTGGTTTATTTATAAAACAGGGTGAGAGCCTGCTTTGAGAGAACAAAGTCATATAAGACCAAACTATGCTTAGAGCAACTCCAACACGCAGATCCATTTTGTCCGCGCGTGTCCGTTTGGGTTGAAATCGGACATAAAAGTCAGCCCAACGCGCTGACCCAAACGGACGCGCTTCCGCTTCTGCCGGATGACCCATTTCAGGCCCAATTTTGGGCCTCGTTTGTGTCAGCGCGGACACAAACGGACGTGCGTGACGCCCGCCTACTCATTCCCTGGCCCGCCAGTCGGTGGCACATAGGTCATTCCCTTCCTCGAATCGACAGCCAGCACGCCCCGTTGCCCCACCCTCGTAGCTGCCGCCGCCAATTTCCGGTGCGCAGGCTAACCACCGGCACCCACGTCCCTCCCGCCGCAGCACGCCACCTTCCAACATCGCCGCCACCACCTCATCGCCGCACCGCTGCAGTTTCCCCGATGTCGCCGCCGGCACCACCTCATCCCCGCGCCTCCCGGCCATGCCTGAAGCGGACAAAGCGCGGTGGCCACGCACGCTGGACGTTGA
Source organism: Triticum aestivum (assembly GCF_018294505.1). NCBI lineage: Eukaryota > Viridiplantae > Streptophyta > Magnoliopsida > Poales > Poaceae > Triticum > Triticum aestivum. Next base: position 632,565,339 of record NC_057799.1, read on the forward strand.
CAGTGCCTGCTGCCAGCTCCAGGGGAGGCACGAGGCTCTTTGCTGGCGAGATTCTTCAACGACGTCCGCAAGTTGTTCGACCGTTTGCCCGCAAGGACAAATGGACTCCGGCAGTGAGTTCGTTTCCCACAATTTCCTTTGCGACTCGGATGATTCCTCGTCGGATGATGAGGAGCTTGTGGTTGCTCTGTTGGTCGTCGATGACCACCTTAGTAGGCAATGCCCGATGTTTTGGGGCTCGATCCCAGGACATACTCCGGTGTTGAATTGCAACTGAGAGCACGGCCATTTCCTTCTCTAGAAGGACTACTTCGAGACTCCCAACCCGCTGTTCAGACACCACATATTCCGGCGCCGTTTCCGTATGGCTAGACATGTGTTCAACCGTATCCGGGAGGGGTTGGTGGGGTACGATGATTATTTCGAGTGCAATAAGGATGCCCTGGGAAAGATTGGCTTCTACTCTTATAAAAAATGCATTGTGGCTATTCGGATGCTTGCATACGGCCCAGTGATCTCATTGATGAGTATGTCCATATGAGTGAGTCCACGTGCCTAGGGTCCATGTACAGGTTCTGTAAGGCTACGATAGTAGTGTTTGGCCCTGAGTACTTGAGAGAGCAGAATGCTGCAGATATAGCCCACTTGTTGGCGATGATGCCAGCAGGGGCTTTTCGGGGATGCTTGGGAGGATAGATTGTACGCACTGGGAGTGGAAGAACTGCCCTTCGGCTTAGGAGGGGCAATATAGGGGCCATGTCAAAGCTTGCACCATCATACTCGAGGCCGTGGCTTCACAAGATCTCTGGATTTGCCACTCTTTCTTCAGCATGGCCGGCTCTCACAATGACATCAACGTGCTTTAGCGCTCTCCGGTGTTCGCAAGGATGGCAGAAGGCAACTACCTGGAGGTCAGTGTTGACATCAATGGCCACAACTACAACAAAGGATACTACCTAGCTGACAGAATCTATCCCCAGTGGACTACTCTTGTGAAGACAATCCCCAAACCCTGTAGGAGAGAAGAGGAAGAGATTTGCCCAAGAGCAAAAGAGTGCTAGGAAGGATGTGAAGCGTACCTTTGGTGTTCTGCAATCTCGATAGGGCCTCGTTAAATATCCTACTAGAATTTGGAGCACCAAGAAGTTATGGAAGGTGATGAATGCTTGTGTGATCATGTGCAATATGATAACAGAGGAAGAGCGTCCGGAACATATCTATGACCAAGGGTTCCACTTTCAGGGTGAAAATGTTGTGCCTGAGCATGGAGGAGCGACAACGTTTGCACATTTCACTCAATTTCGCATCAAATGCGTGATTGGAAAATTCACATGCAACTGCAAAATGATTTGGTTGAGTATATGTGGGCTCAAGTTGGCAACCGATAAATGTATCTTTTTTAAAATGTATTTGAGGTAATTTAAATTTTATTTGGCTTTGTAAACTATGATATATTTGTTTGGCTGTGAAACTCTATAAGATGTTTGTATTTCATTTGAATTATTACGCAACCTATGGTTAAATTTCTATATGTTTGAAAACAAATCTGGCAGGCCAGCCGCGAGGACAAAAATGCGTCCTCGCCTTGGGCACTCGGCCGATCCAAACGCAAAAGAGGACGGATGACGAGTGGGCAGCCGACCCAAACGGACAAAAAGTGGACGAAACACGCGTCCGTTTTAATCGGCGCGTTGGAGTTTCACTTAAGGCATAAGGCATGGGAGGACCTATGTGCAGACTATGATAACCACCGTATTCCTTCCTATATGAATTATATGATAGAGGAGTTACAATGTCGAGTACAAATGTCAAATCGGCGAGTTGGGAGTCAACTCGCCAAGTTGGGGGTGGATGTTCGAGACAGGATGACTAGACCGGGTATATTTAGCAAGACTCGGCTCTCAAAGATCTCGGGGTGATCGAAGATGTCCCTGATGTTATCAGGTGGACACCTATTTATTGGGGCCTTTGGTTGGTGGACTTGCTCGTTACCGTCTTGGTTTGCTTCTCCTCCCCATGGGCTTTGTTCGGTTACACCTTGTCCCAAGGGGATTGGAGGGGATTTTTTTTGGGGGGGGGAGGGGGGAGGGGGGAGGGCGGATTTGATTTGTGTGGGATTTAATTCCTGCCAAACCCCTTCAATTCCCTGTGAACCGAACACAGCCCCAGGGAGTTATGAACACCTTCAACTCGATCCCCTTCACAAGGAATCCTGGGGTGCTTTGTTTATGTAAGTTGATGGCCCATACATGAGCCCTTTGTCTCGTGTCAGCGTGGCTCTTCATGGCACAAGGATGAGAAGCACAACACGGTAAAGTGGAGCATCCCCCTCCCCTTCACAAACAACCCCATCAACCGACTAGAATCTTCTATCAAATTCTGAATCCACCTTCAACACAAATCCATGGGGGAATGATCACTCCATCCTCGCGTTGCCCAAATAGAGATCCAATGTGTATACACTTGAAACGACCCACACCATCGTGGTGTTGAAATGCAAAATTTAGGGCTAAGATTGTGTTGCCACACCACAAAGGTCGAACACCATCAACATCACGCTCTTTTGTTATCATCAATCTCGGTGACCTCCTCTATCCGGATCAATCTCGTTATCGATCCATAAGAGTAACCAGGCCTCCTGCCATGCGTGTCTGAACCCAACTGACGAGACTACAACCATGCTCTACCAAACACTATCTCAAACCCGTACATCTTCGTGTACTTTCTCGGCACCTTGTAAAGCAAGATCCCAAGGATGCACTATGTACTCTTCTGGGCCTTATGCACATACCACCATTCTAGAAACTTTTCTTGACCAACTTTATATCTCCACAATCATTTTTGTAATTACTCACTATGAAAAAAGGTCACTAATCCGATTGACATCGATTTTTTCATGGTGCGCTCTTTTTTTGAAATACCAAGACAACCACTTCCATCAAACCCCTCCAGGTTTTGGAAGAACTATTTTGTTAGGGCTTACTCCAACTATTAGTGTGACAACCTACAAGTTCTCACCACTATTAGCAAGCCACATGCAACAGGACTGTTGGTAAGGCATAGGGACAAGGTATCCATGCATCCAAAGACATCACCTTTTGTGGATTTCACTCTGTGTCTTTTGGATATCCTTGGTGTCCCTTGTTCTACTAACACATGTAGGTATTGAAAGTGGAACACATGAAAAAAAGTTGTTCCCGACTCCTTGATTTTAACCAGAAGTCTATTGAACAATTAAAGTTTGACTACCCAAATCCGGCATCATCAATCCCATTGCAAGTTGATCCCTTTCAAGAAGGCACATCACACATATCGGGAGCTTTACTCATAATAATGAGCTAAAGAAACTCTACATGTGAACACTTTGATACTTTAACTCAAATCTCACTTTGCCAAGTGATATTAGAATTTAAACGATGATTTTGGCTCATAGGATCCAAGTCTTTACTAAACCAAGCGGTCCTAAATCAGCATACTCATATATGGTGATAAGTCACCACCACCCCTTTTTACTTAATAGATTGTTTGGATAGACTATGGGTGATCAACCCTTTTTGCACTTGTTCTATCTGAAATCACCACATTGTTGTTAAACTTGATTTGATCTTTGGACAATTAGATAAAATAGGATACTTAGGCTATCTATCTACCTTCTATCATGCCCACGTTCTAATTATTACACATATTTTGAACTCCCATTGCGATAAGGATTTGGGTTTTGTATGTACTTGAGAATATCCAAAAGGATATGATTCGGCGCCTCCAAGAGATGTGTACACGTTATGTACGCCTATCAGAATTTCATAGATGGACTCTTCTGGAGATACCGACATACTGAGCCACCTATAAGAAAATTCTCAAGTTGGCCAAAGACACAGCCTGAAAGCTTTGGAACCAACAAACAAATGTGCAACATCTATATAAGATTCGGAATTTTTGGATGAAATCATGTTGGCAGCTCTAATCTACACAAAAACTCAAATTCTTCCCACATTCAATTTCTTTTCCATATTCTGAGTTCAATTGACCAACTCCCATCTATCTAGTCTATAGATGATAGTATTTTTGATCCTATTTATGACTTTTTTCGTGAATACGCTTGAGAGCGTATCTTAATTTGCGTCAATAGGAGAAAGAAAATACAGGATCGCGTCACGGGGACATACATAAGATGGCGCAGCCATGTTGCTCATTCGAGTAGAGGTTCATGGGGTTGCTATGCCCCATACATAAATTCAGGTTACACGGATTAATAAGTTCAGTCCTCTGGCTCCACCGACAACCCAAGAGCGAGCTTCATCCTTGATCGCAGCCACAAGGGTCGAGGTATATGGCGCATTCTTGTCGAAGATAAATGCATTGTGGTGACGCCACAAGGCCCAGGTAAGGACGACAATGGTAGCCAAGCCATGACACAATGTTGTCGGAGACATGAGCAGGATCCCGGATAGCCAGTCGAAGAAGCTCGAGGATCCATCTGGTGTGAGAGTCGAAGGGCAGCACCAGGAGAGCATTTCATGCCAGGTAACGCGGGCGAAGACACATCCCATGAAGATATGGTGAAGTGTCTTGGGATCGTGGGAACAAGGGACACAAGATGGCTTGTGCGGCAAGCCGCAGCCGGCTAGCCGATCGGCAGACCAACACTGGTTCATGGAGGTCAGGTAGATTTAAAACTTCACTGAAGGTGGGCCTCCAGTCTTCCGCACCAGGCTCCAATGCTCGGACGACGTGGATCCATAGAAAGGGTGTTGTAGCACGATGAAGATGAGTAGATGCCATTCTCAGTCCATCTCCAACGAATCACATCTGGCTGGGAGTTGAGCACCATCCGCTATAGCCTGCACCAAACGTCCACATACTCGATGATGGCGGCCGGCCCGAGTGAGCCTTGGATGTCAAGGATCTAGGTGTGAGCATGGAGAGCTGCGACCACCACGCGAAAGCGACATCTCTTGCTATGCATGAGGGCAACCAGGCTAGGAGCAATGTGGGAGATGGCGCTGCCCCTGAGCCACGAATCCACCCATAATCGACAATAGGTTCCGTCCCCAATCATCCACGTTGTGGATGCCCGGAATAATAGGAGATCCTTGGGGTCAGACAGCGGTTGAAGGTGAGACCAAGGCACAGAGCCATCAGTAACCTAGAGCCAAAGCCACCTTACCCAAAGGGAGATCCCAGTGCGGTGAAGGTCTTGGATTCGAAGGCCCCTAGCTCCAAGGATGAAAAACTCTCGCCCAGCTAACATGGCAGCAACCGGCACAGGCATCTTTTCAACCATTCCAAAGAAAGTCTCTAATTGTCCTATTCGCCTTCTTGAGGATGGCGGGGGAAAGTGCCATGGCAAGGAGAAGATGCACCAGCAAGGTGCTCAACACTTGTTGAACCAAAGCCAAGCGTTCACCACGCGTGAGGAGCGCGGCCTTCCAGGTTGCCAATTTGCGCAAAAGCTAGTCGATGAGAGTTATCAAGTGGGAGGGGCACCTTCCTAAGAGAGAGCGGGGAGCCCAAATATTGGATTTGGAAAGCCGTGACTGGACAGGCCAATGTATTGCCAATGGAATCCATGGTGGTGGTGCACTTGATAGGCATGGCCAAACACTTAGGAAAGTTGGTGCGTAGGCTCGAGGCAGTCTCAAAGAAATCTAGAAGCTTGTTGATAGTGGTGAGCTCGGAGGTGTCGGAGTGGCAAAATATTATCACCTCGTCCACGAACAGGGAAACACTGGAAGCAACATGACGATGCGCCAATAGTCAGTTGATGCCAGAGATGGCCGCGCTCCGCAGGAGCGAGTTAAGATCATCGATGAGCAAGATAAAAAGCATCGGGAAGAGGGGATCGCCTTACTGAAGACCCTATCGATGAGCAATAGGAGGGCCTGGTGTACCATTGATCGACACGCGTGTAGATGCCATGGAGATGAGAATGGACACCCACTCACGCCACCTTAGGCCAAAACCCAAGTCCTGAAGAATCTGATGAAGATAGGGCTAAGAGACAGAATCAAAAGCACGCACAATATCCAGTTTCAGGAGGACCCAAAGCTGCCTAGCCGTCAGCTAGACAAGAATAAAGTTATCATGGATGCTCCTGCCCGTGATGGAAGCCTATGGTTGGAAGAAACCAGCTCCCGAAGTAGTGGAGCCAAGTAAAGTGAGAGGACCTTGGCAAAGAGCTTTGCAATAAGGTGGATAAGGCTTATCGGATTGTATTCAAAGAGCATGGCTGCGTCCAACCTCTTTGGAACCAGCATGATGAGAGCCTCATTGAAGCATTGGAAAGCCCGACCATTGTGGGAGTACAACTTGTCAAAAACGTCGCAGAGGTCCCAGTTGATAATAGTCCATGAAGAGTGAAGGAAACCAACCATGAAGCTGTCAGGGCCAGGGAATTTCCTAAATGGAGCTTCTTGATGGCCTCCCAGATCTTCTCTGCAGCGAGCGGTTCCTCAAGTGAAGATATGTCAAAGGACTGGTTATCAAACGATGAATGGTGAAAGCTCGATCCTCCTGCATTCCCAGAACGAACGAGAAATGCTCGAAAGCAGCATGGGTAGGTTAGGTTTCCCAGAGATGCGCACCCCATCAACAATGAGGTCAACTATTCTGTTCTTGCGGGCATGGTGGGACCCGTGAATCTTGGAGAAGGCCCAAGAAGCCTCTCCCTCCTTGAGCCAGCATAGACGAACGCGCTGTTGCGCGATAGATCGCTCAAGGGAAGTGAGCCCGAGGTATTTGCACCTGAGCTCGCGGCGCAACCACGCTTCAGCGAAAGAGAGTGGTCTGAGGTCTTGGGCCATGTCAAAAAGGGCAATGAGCTCGCGCGCGACACCGAGCTGCATGGAGATGTTGCTGACAGTTCACGAGCTCCATCTTTGGAGGCAACATGCCTTGACCTTGAGCCGCGGAAAGAATCGCCAAAAAGGGTCTGGGTCAGGCGTCATAGAACCCCAAGCTCCCTCAACATTACGGTGGAAACCATCCAAGCTAGGCCAAAATTTCTCGAAATGAAAACACCGCCCACTATGGGACCTTGTAGACCAATCAATGAGGAGCGGGCAGTCTTCGCGTCATCACCTTGGGGGCCATAGACTCCCGTGATCCACCAATGACTGCCAGCCAAGGTAGAACTTACCATGGCCGAGGTATGTGCTCTCCAACGATTGGGTTGGACAAGGAGAGCATGCTACTTTGCCAAGCAAGAATGATCCCGAGTACTATCCACCGGGAGCCAAAAGAAATCATCGAAGAGGCCGCCAAGGGTTTCGAGAACAAGCGTTGGCGAGACCTGGGAAAGCTTAGTTTCTTGAAGACACACAATGCAAGGCGAGGTGATGTTGATCATAGTGCAGACAATGGTGCGCTTGGCCCTACTGTTAAGACCACCCACATGTATGAGATCCATTGGGAGACGACATTCACGTCAACTAAGAGGAGTCTGTGGCAACTTTTTCAATCTCATGATTTGTCAGCCTTGTCTCTCGGCGGTGCTTACGTGAGTAGAATGTGTGTATGCGTTCATAAGGAGGAGTGGACTTGCGTGTATGGGAGCGTTGTGGTTTGTACTATTTCCCGAAAAGAAAAAGAAAAACACAGAGAGCTAAAAACATGAGTACTAGAATTTTGCACCCAGAAGCTAATTTGCTTAGTGTCAATAACATTAGGGACATTTTTCCGGATGATTATCAGTAGAGGATGTTCTTATAGATCAACATAGTCTTAATCTCGTTTGGTATGAGAGCGGTGGCAACGGCGCGTCGACGGCTTGTTCTGGCGACGGCAAAGGTCGTTCGATGGTCCATGAACCTCGATGTAATTTTATTATGTTTAGGTGTTTTGTACTTCCGACGAATTTTTATAATAGATTTGATCCATTTCAAAAAAAACATAGTCTTAATCTCATTTGGTATCAGAATTCGTAGTATCTACTCCCTCCGTCTGGTGAAAAGTGTACATATAGAAATTTTAGGAAAAATTATGAAGTGGAGTAAAAAATGCATTAGGAAGATGCAAGCCATATCTCTTATTTTGTTACCCAACCCCAAATGAGTTAAGTGCATCTAGAAAACAAGGACACCATGTGTAGAATATTATTGATCTTGATTACCGTGTGATGGGAGAAAAATATTTTTTTCTATTTTAAAGTGCATTGAAAAGATATAAGTACAATTTTTTGTGAACAAATTTTAAAACCAAACTTACATTCTTTACCAGACGGAGGGAGTAGTTGTAAACAAATTCCATTCTGAAAGCGAAGTCGTTGCTGAGGCCAAACACTACGCTGCCATACTTAACACCGACAATACGAGTTTAACATAAACAAAAGGGTATAAAATCACATAGAAGATAGAGCTAGACAGTGGATACGAAGCACAAACCCGACAGCCTGCAGGAACACGATGATGGTCAGATACCAAAAATCAACCGTCTGCAAGTCAGAGACGAAGCCGCCGAGGAGGACCACGGTGATTCACAAGAGCATCAGGGCCCCGATGGAATTCAGGGCAAGTCGGACGTACGCGGCAACGATCGCATACTTGTTGATGATCCTTACTTCTGGCCGTCGTTGAAGCTCTTCCGAGAAAGCGTCAAGCTCATTTCCCATGCCCTTCTGTTGCCGCTTCCCGTTCCGGTTTCCGGATGCTCTGCCCCTACGCCTTACTCCGGTGGAAATTTCTCTCCTGGAATGGTAATGGTGGTGGAGCGGCAGATTTCTGGCTTCTCTCCAGTTTGCTAGTGAAACAGTCTACTGGTTTCTGTTGGAAATATGAGCAATTTACCAAATGATTTTATTAACAGAAATACTAGATAAAGCATGACCAGAATAGTAGTGATAAAACAAGTCATGCAATTTGACAAAAAGAAGGTAAACAACATCTTCATATATGAACTATAACTAAACATATCTAGAGCAGACAGTATAGCAAGTTGCATATATGAAATAGAGTCTAACATATCTAGGGCAAATACTAGAATAAGGAACTGTAGCAGGACCTCTAATGGAAAGGAGAAGAACACGTACGGGACAGCAGCAACAGAAGCGTTGGACTTGGGGTCGGTATCCTCGCCTGCCATGTCGTCGAGGAGGTCGTGGACGTCGGGGAAGAAGTCGTCGTCGGGGAAGTAGTCGTCGGCGACCGGATCGTCCGTGATGAAGCAGCCAGTAGTCGTGCGGAGCGCTCCCCAAAAACCTTATCACCCTTCTCCCGTACAGGACTCAAAGTGGTGCGGTTTCGAAGGCCTACTGTCCCGACTCGCGGTGCACGCCGCAAGCCGGGATGAGGAAGACAATAGCAACTCAGAGATTGGAACCGGTGGCGAGAGGACGAAGAAGTTCTAGTGCGTCTCTCTGGGAGGAGCGACCTCCCTTTTATAGGCGCAAGAGAAGGAGGCGAGAGGGCAGCGACGGGAGGAGAAACGAAGAGACGGAGATGAAGCGAACAGCCAGCAGCCGAAGGGCTGCACCGTTCGCATTCGAACTCCACTTTCGCAAAAATCTTCATGACGAGGCGAGGCGTGGCGAGGCGGGCGGCGGCGGAGGAGCGCGCGTGGATGTCCCTCTTGTTCTCATGCTCATACAAGTGGGGAAAAAACATCCCTTATAAAAAGGTCCAACTCCCTCTAAACTAGCAATGTGGGACTAAACTTTAGTTCCACCTCTTGCCTTGCACAAATGGCCTGCGTGGGCCTCTAGGATTTATTAGGAATTTCTGAAACTGCTATTGGGCTAGGCCCAAAATAGACAAAATTCCAGCAATCCCCCACCAGATCCCAAAGGCACACAAAATTTGCCTTTGGTTCCAAAACACTGTTTTATATACCGGTACTGTAGTGGAGACTGTTAAGTTGAACTTCCACCTAGAACTCTATGCTACACTAGTAAGCAACTTGAACAGTGGACTAGGCCTTGAACTGCAAGTTTTCTGCGAATCTAGCTTCACATAAAGCCTTGACCGATACGTGGCTACCGTGGGTCTTCCCCGCGGGTGGAGCTTATGCGTCATACTCCGAGACCTTTCATGAGTTTACTAGAGAGAACCCTACTCTCATAGATTGCGACGTTTGACAATCAGACTCATATAGGTGTGTTCTTCAAAAGATGTTCTACAGGACAACATCTCTGCTTAAATAAGCCACTTAGAACATATTAAGATATACATCAACCTGCCATGCAGTTTTAGAAGAGTATTGCATCTTCATGGAGTGGTATTGTTAATAGTAAGGATACTCTCCTCTCAGTTGATCAACAACTTGTCTTTCACATCTAATTCACGGGATCTCCGATCACAAAGAATAGGTTACCACTGTGAACAACTCATATTGTGGGTCTCATAATCATCTCCCTCGATGCATTATCTATCACATTAGGTGATAGACCCTTAGTAAAAGGATCTGCCAGATTTTTAGACATTTGGATATAATCCAATGCAATAACTCCGGAGTTTTTCATTTTTTTGATAGACTTTAACCTTCTCTGAACGTGTCTTGATGACTTCATGTTATCCTTTGAGCTGCTCACTTTCGTTATCACAGTTTGATTGTCGCAGTTCATAAGGATACCCGGTACAGGTTTCTCAACAACCGGCAAGTCATTCAAGAGCCGACGAAGCCAATCTGCTTCGACCATAGCTGTATCTAGTGCTGTGAGTTCTGCTTCCATTGTTGACCTCGTTAAGATGGTCTGCTTGCAAGACTTCCAAGAAACAGCACCACCTCTATGAGTGAATACATATCCGCTCGTGGCCTTTATCTCATCAGCATCTGAGATCCAGTTTGAGTCACTATATCCTTCAAGCACCTTTGGGTGCCCGGTGTAGTGAATTCCATAATTTGCAGTGCCTTTCAAATAACGCAAAACTCTTTCTAGAGCTTTCCAATGCACATCTCCTGGTTTTGAGACAAACCGACTCAGTTTGCTAACAGTAAAAGAGATGTCAGGTCTTGTAGCACTGGCTAAGTACATAAGCGAGCCAATAATCTGAGAATACTTCAATTGATCTCTAGCAATTCTTCGATTCTTTCGAAGCAGCACGCTAGCATCATATGGTGTTGGAGAGGGCTTGTAGTCACTATAGCCAAAGCGACTCAAAATCTTTTCCACATAGTGAGATTGAAGCAATGTAATCCCACCATCATCGTCTCTCAACAACTTGATGTTCAAAATGACATCAGCCACTCCTAAATCTTTCAGCTCAAAACAGCGAGATAGAAAGTCCTTGACCTCCTTAATAACATTCAGATTTGTTCCGAAAATCAGTATGTCGTCAACATACAAGCAAAGGATAACTCCCTCGCCCCCACCATGGCGATAGTACACACATTTGTCAGCTTCGTTTACAACAAAGCCTGCAGCTGTTAAAATTCTTTCAAACTTCTCATGCCACTGTTTGGGTGCTTGCTTGAGTCCATACAAAGACTTCAACAACTTGCACACTTTTCTTTCCTGACCATCTAGTACAAACCCATCTGGTTGTTCCATATAAATTTCCTCGTCCAACTCTCCATTTAGGAAAGCAGTCTTAACATCCATTTGATGAACGAGAAGACCATGCGAGGCAGCTAGTGAAAGTAGAACTCGAATAGTGGTCAGTCGAGCCACAGGTGAGTAAGTATCAAAGAAGTCTTCACCTTCCTTTTGGGTATAACCCTTAGCCACGAGCCGAGCCTTGTACTTTTCAATAGTACCATCAGGCCTAAGCTTCTTCTTGAATACCCATTTGCATCCTATAGGTTTCCACCCATAAGGACGATCAGTTATCTCCCAAGTTTCATTCGCCAAGATGGAATCCATCTCGCTACGAACCGCTTCCTTCCAGTAGTCAGCATCTTCATATGCATAGGCCTCTGAAATAGAACTGGGAGTGTCATCTATGAGATACACAAGAAAATCATCACCAAAGGACTTTGCAGTCCTATGTCTCTTGCTCCTAGTAGGAACTTCATTGTTCTCCTCCACAGGACTTTCAAAGTGTTCCATCGAAATGGCAGGTTTGGTAATTGTAACTGGTTTCTGATTCGATGAAGTAGGCATCTCCTGATTAGATGAGGTAGCCATATCCTTCATGGGAAAGATATCTTCAAAGAAAATCGCATCATTCGACTCCATGATCGTACCGACATGCATGTCAGGTACCTCAGATTTTACAACCAAGAATCTATAGCCAATGCTATGAAAAGCATATCCCAGGAAAACACAATCCACAGTCTTTGGTCCAAACTTCCGCTTCTTTGGAATTGGAACATTGACTTTCGCCAAACAACCCCATGTTCGTAGATAAGAGAGTTTTAACCTTTTCTTCTCCCATTCCTCGAATGGAGTTATCTCTTTGTTCTTTGTGGGAACTCGGTTTAGGACATGACATGCAGTCAATATCGCCTCCCCCCATCATGCCTTGGAGAGACCCGATGTGTCTAACATGACGTTAATCAAATCTGTTCGAGTACGGTTCTTTCTTTCGGCCACCCCATTTGACTGAGGTGAATAGGGAGGTGTCCTCTCATGGATTATACCATGTTCCGCACAAAAAGCATCAAATTCATTGGAAAAATACTCTCCACCACGGTCGGACCTAAGCCTCTTGATTTTTTGATCAAGTTGGTTTTTCACTTCAGCTTTATAGATCTTGAAAAAGTTCAAAGCCTCACCCTTAGATTTCAGAAGATACACACGCCAGTATCTAGTGGAGTCGTCAATTAACGTCATGAAATATTTCTTTCCACCTTTTGTCAGAACACCATTCATTTCACATAGATCTGAATGTATGAGTTCTAGTGGTGCAAGATTTCTCGTTTCCGCAGTCACATGAGACTTACGAGGTTGCTTAGCTTGCACACACACTTGACACTTGGATCCCTTGACAGTGGTGAAACTAGGGATTAAGTTCAACTTCGCTAGTCGCGACATGCAACCAAAGTTAACATGACAAATACGTGAATGCCACACATTTGATTCACTATTGTTGCAAATATGATTAACAACTTTATTGCAAACGTCTGATAAGGATAAACGAAACAGGCCTCCTGACTCATAGCCTTTACCAACAAAGGTTCCATACTTGGATATTACAAATTTATTCGACTCAAAGACAAGCTTGTAGCCATCTTTACACAGAAGAGATCCGCTAACAAGATTTTTATTGACGGAGGGGACATAATGCACGTTCTTCAGCCGCACGATATTCCCCGAAGTAAACTTCAGATCGACCGTGCTAACACCACGAGCAGAAGCACTTGAACCATTCACCATCAGCACGGTTGAAGTCCATGCGGTCTGATAAGACGAAAACATGGAAATATCACCGCATACATGCACATTAGCACCCGTGTCAATCAACCAATCAGGAGAATGACATACTGAAAGAATAGTGGGAAATATACCATACCCATCATCCTTCATGTCAGTGTCTCCAATGACAACATTAGCGGTCTTGCCGCCTTTCCCAGGGTGACGCTTGTCATAGCGATTAGGGCAACTAGGAGCCCAATGATCAGGATCTCCACACACATGACAAGCACCTTTCTTCTTGTCATTCTTCTTCTTGAAGTTCGTGTGCTGCACAGCCTTGTTATTCCCATCAAACTTTGCTTTACCATCAAACTTGCCCTTGTTCTTGAACTTGTGGGGCTGGAAGTTCTTCTTCTGTACCAGATTGGCACTAGATCCTTCCTCAATACCTCGAGCACGTGTGTCCTTTGCTCTCGCCTTTTCGTCCACATCAAGAGTACCAATGAGATCCGGAACGGAAAACTCCTGTCTCTTATGCTTCAGTAAGGTAGCAAAGTTCCTCCACGAAGGAGGAAGCTTAGTGATGATACCTCCGGCAACAAACTTGTCCGGTAGCATACAGTTGAAGTGCTCAAGTTCTCTAGCAAATGACTGTATCTCATGAGCTTGCTCAACCACAGAGCGCTCTTTAGTCATCCTGTAATCATAGAATTGCTCCATGATGTACAGCTCAGTGCCAGCATCCGAGACCCCAAACTTGGTAAATTGCCTATAATAAGGTTTTTGGATTGTTGAAAATATGAGCAATTTACCAAATGATTTTATTAACAAAAATACTAGATAAAGCATGACCAGAATAGTAGTGATAAAACAAGCCATGCGATTTGACAAAGAGAAGGTAAACAACATCTTCATATATTACGGGACAGCAGCAGCAGAAGCGCTGGACTTGGGGTCGGTATCCTCGCCTGGCGTGGCGTCGGAGGAGCGCGCGTGGATGTCCATCTTATTCTCATGCTCATACAAATGGGGAAAGAACCTCCCTTATAAAGAGGTCCAACTCCCTCTAAACTAGCAATGTGGGACTAAACTTTAGTTCCACCTCTTGCCTTGCACAAATGGGCTGCGTGGGCCTCTAGGATTTATTAGGAATTTCTGAAACTGCTATTGGGCTAGGCCCAAAATAGACAAAATTCCAGCAGTTTCTCCTTGTTTGACGGCCTAGTTTAAGAGGGAGCTGTGAGGGGGAAAGCCGGAAAGGGGATGAATGTCATAGGAAACCGCGTGCTCACATGCAGGCAACCATGCACAAGTTCTCCTACTAAAAGACTCCACTTTAGGTTTAGATATATTAAACCCCATGGGAAGCTTGCACGATATTACACGTTGGGCTGGGAGCAGTTAAACGTTCGTCTAGCCCGATTGCATCTTTGCAACCACCGCGTGTAGCTCAGCTACGATTTCCTGCAATTTGCAGACTATACAAAACTATGCTAGGTTTTCTCCTCGTTTCTTGTAGTCGATCGAGGCGGCTATGCAGGGTGCACACTCCCGTTGTTAACTGGTGTACGTTTGGCTCCGAGTATTTGTTTCGGCGCCGGGTAGCGATGGTTCCCGTGAGCTACGGTGCTGGCGGCAGAGTGGTGATCGCATCTCGCTGGGCGGTGCCGTTCACAAAAGGAGGCGACATGTCTGACAGCCATTAAACGAATCGGGCGATGTTGATCCAAAAATGCCTAGGGACATTGACGACACGCTCGGCAGACCGAATCTTAGGCCTTAGTCATAGCAATAAGAAAGTCACAGGAAATAAGATGTTATGTATCTGAAATCCTATGAATAGGTATAGAAAAAGATGCCCTTTAGCTTACATCATAGAATTTTTTCCATTGAATCTAGATTAATGTTTATTTTTCTATGAAATGTGAAGGATAGGAAGAATTTCTCCATAGAAAGAGGAATATATTCATACAAACCAAAGGGCTCTAATTTTTTTCCTATACAAATCCTATTGTATGGGATTCCTACAAAATTCCTACAACATGGCTCGTGAACGGCTCTGTGTAATAACTTAAGTGCATCTCCAACAGCCGCCCAACACGCGGTGTGCTAAAAACCAGTTTGCAGCGCGCCCATCGCCTGGTTTGGTGCGGCGGGCAGCGCTGACTCCAGCAGCCACGATAAATACAGCGTGTGCGTGTAGCTCCAGCAGCAAGCGAGCAGTCGGCGCATGCCATATGTTGCATTTTGGAGACAAAATGAATTTCAAACATCACAAAACAAAGACATGACATATAATTTAAATCACACAAACAAGTTGATGACTAAAAGTTCATGTCCACAAGTTCAAATTCATGCCCACAACATCATCCAACCAAGTTTAAAATGCAAACCAAGTTCACGACACAAACGAAAGGCACAACAATCAAGCCTCGTCCTCGTCTTCATCCTCATCTTCCTTCGATTCATCCGACTCCTCCGAAGACGATTGTTCCTCCTCCTTTTCATTGTCGCACGCTGCATCCTCATCACGTGAAGCTCGGAAGGTGTTGGCAAGATCTTCAACGGCATCTTCATGCGAAGCTGTGTGAGGCACACCGGAAGACATTCCGCCTATGACGCCCGGAGGTGCACCCATGCCTCCCATGAGAGACACAAAACTCATGCCTCCCATGCCGGCCATGCCGCCCGGAGTTGCTTCGAAGCCACCCATGCCTCCCATGGTCTCCATGGTAGCTTCAAAGCCACCCATGGCACCCATGCCTCCCATGCCGCCAAGGCCACCGCCACCCATGGCGCGAATCATGGCTCTTTTTTGGATCAAGACTTCTTCACGGGCAAGATTGACATACTCCTTTTGCACCTCACTGAGGATAGATGTATCCAAGAAGAACAAGTGCTTGTCCCAATCCAACAATCTAGATCGCTCCTCCATGCCCACCTTCCTCTCCTCGGCCGCCAACCTCCTCTCCTCGGCCGCGGCATCTTGGTTCCTTGCCATCTTCATCACCTCGTTGGCTTCTTTTCTTGCCTTCACAATAGCTTCCATAGCATTTTTAGCTCATCATCTCCTTTTCTCTTCTTCTTTTCTTTTGCGTCTTTCTTGGTCCCATCCGGTCGTTTTGGCTTCGAGTATGAAACCGAGTTTGGTGTGCGGCTTCTCTTGCCGTCATCACTTGATGCCTCCTCCTCACCATCATCCAAATCAAATGTTTGCTTGCGTTTGTTGCTCAAATCCAAATCATCCATATCATCACACTTCTTCCATTTCTCATCATCCTTCAATGCTTCATAGCAATGAGGCAAGGTAAATGGCCTTCCTTTCTTGATCTTCCCCTTCTTGGTCCTCTTCTCCTCTCCTTTGAACAAGTTTTGTGCAATATTTAACTACATGAAAACAAAAAAAGTTAGCACTACAAACACCAACAACAAGCATGATGAACATGAATGAAATGGCACTTACCCTATCTTCATCATTAGTGCCACTTGGGTTCAACTTGTCAACCGCCTTTTGTGCGGCCGCCCACTTTTGACAATCCTTGTTGATTGTCGACCACCGGGAGCGAAGAGATCGATTGGAGCGGTCAACTCCACTCTCGTTGCGTAGATCAAAGTGTCCCTTCATCCGGTTCCAATAAGCATCTCTACTTTGATCACCTCCAACGAATGAATCCCTCGGCACTTGCAACCAAGTTTTTCATAGCAAGATGTCTTCGTCATTGGTGTAGTTGCCTCCTCTTCCTTTCGGTGCGTCGACAATGCCCTCACCATTCTCGTCCACCTTGAACTCATGGTTTTTGAAATGCATGTCATTGGTTTGAGACCAATGCGAATTGTTGGAGCCAACACCCATAGTTGACATGTATGCCTCATCGTTGACACTACAAAGTGTATAGAACGATGCAAATAAGCTATCTATATGTATGAATTCAAAAAATAACAACAACAAGAAAGTTGGCGAAATTTTATACCTTTGGGGCATTTCCTCGAACACTTTGTGCGCGTCGGCCGCCGGCTCAACAAGTGAGCTCGCCGGCGCCTCCGCGCCCGTTGCACGCCCTACAAGATTTTTCCTTGACGGTTTCGAGGAGCCGGAGCCGTCCGCCGCCTTGTTCTTCTTCGCAGATGTCTTGCCCTTCTTCGGCCGCGCCGCATTTGGGAGCTTCAAGAGGGGGGCACGTGGCTTTACGGCGGGCGCTGGCGCGACGCCACCCGCCGCCGAGGTCATCCGCGGCGGCATGAAGAGGCCGCGCGCGATGCCGGTGCTCGGAGGAGCTCCGGCAGAGGCAAAGCCAAAGCTCCCCGTGCTAGGGTTTGCGGTGGCGGCTGTGGCAGCGGCGGTGGAGGGGTCGCGGCTGTAGGTAGGGGTGAGGGAGGTGCCGGCGCGGGCATCCATCGGGTCACAATTCGCCGGCGGCGGCGCGTGCGGGGCGAAGGTGGCGCGGCGGAGAGAGTGCGGCGCGAGCGCTGGAGTGTGCCGCGCGCGGAAGCGGGCGCACCAAATACACATCGCGCGATGGCGATTCGGACTGCGCGCCCAACTCTATATGTTGCGCGCGCGTGCTTATTGTGCGTCCGCTGAAGCCCCTCTACCGATTGCGCGCGCTAAAAATGGCAAATTTGCGGCGCGGCGCTTATTTAGCGCGGCTGTTGGAGATGCTCTAAAGGGAACAGTGAGCTGGAAAGGTTATATGCATGCATGTCATGGGAAGCCGCGGTGATCATGTGCAAGCAACTGCGGGAGTTCTAATAAAAGATTCCAGTTTAGGAAACCCGGTGGGAAGCTAGCGTATATTTCGTGGTGGACTGGGTGCAGTTGCATTGGCAGCTGGGTCGCCCGTTCGTGTTGCCCGACTGCATCTTCTTCTTATGTTATGTCTAGGGGCGTTCAAGCTGGTCATCGGAGTTGAGGTGGTCTTCTTCTTAAGTCGCCGATGAGCAACTATATGTGAACCGCCGAACTAGGGTTTATCATAGATCACTGGTTCGCCATACACCGTGCCTCCCTCTTCCATTTTCTTTAACCTCCAACGTATGGAGGCCCCAATCCTCTTACCTGATCAGTGCTCTGTATATCTAAGACGTCAGTACTCCTACAAATCCATGACGTCAACACACTCATGCTACTCCTACAATGTGAGGTGCTCACGACAAAACTAAATACACCTATCAAAAGCGATAGGTAGTACACCTACCAAAAGCGAAAGGATTCCTGAAACTGTGAGTAGTTTAAGTTGGACAGAGGGAAAGGTGAGCCTGAAAAGGTTCAAAATGACCCGTGAAACCGCGTGCAAGCAGAGGACTCCGACCTCGACATAGATCTGTGAGACCCGCTAAAAAATTGTTCAGATTGTACCCTATACAGGTTGCATTGGAGGTGGCCTTGCCATCCACTGAACTTTAGCAGCCCACTGAGAGTCAAAAACTATTGTTTCCATTCATGATGCTCGAACATGGCATTTGAATCCTCTTGGAGTTTTCACCTTGGCAATGAGCCCCTCGTACCCACGCGCACGCATGAACGCACACACGCAGATGCACTTGCCAGCGGACAGCTGCATCGTTTTGCAATCCTGCCGTGTGTCAGCTCACATGCATGCATGGGCTCACCTTGTACGAGCGACTTAATTAAGCTTTGCTCTTTTCTTTGCGGGAATAATTAAGCTTTGCTTTTTTTTTTGCGTGTAATAAAGCAAATTAAGCTTTGCTTTAATCAACCAGGAGACTTCATTCTGCTATATAACGCCGCTTGTCCATCTGCAACACAACAACCGCGCGACATAGCCCTATACATTCTCACTTGAAGACCGAGTTGCCTGCTCATTCATTCTCCTTCCGCGAGCACTCACCAAGGCCAACACATCTTTCCTCTCTGCAGGCCCTTCTCCAGGTTACCATTCTTGCCATTGCATTTCTTTCCTTTGAATTGAGTTCAATACGGCTTGTATTCTTTGTATGTGTTGATATTTAGATGTATAGGACGGAAATATACGGATGCGAATGATTTTCGTAATTAATTGCTAGTTACTGTTTATGGATTTGTGACTTGAGACCCTTTTTGTCTTCTACTCCCTCCGTCCCCTAGTGTCAAAAACGCTCTTATATTATGGGACGGAGGGAGTATTAGTTTAGCGTACCAAAACGTCTTATATTTTGGAGTGGAGGTTGTATGTTTTACTCTTTTGTTGTTGTAGCTGCTGATATGAGGAGGCTTGGTCCCGTTGGGAGTGTGCTCCGCACAACTACAAATCTCGGTATGATTAAGTCATGTACATAGACAATTTCAATATTTTGTATGTTCATTCTGGTTTTGGTTTTAAGGGCTTTCAGTATGATCTCTCCCGTGCTCTGTGTGTGTGTGCGCGCGCGCGCGCGCGCGCGCGTGTGTGTGTGTGTGTGTGTGTGTGCGTGCGTGTGCGTGTGAGACATTAAAGCCAAATTTGTAGTTGTTAAAATGCACTGTGATGTGCTTTTTAACAATGTACTACTGTTAAAGATAAGTCATAGCCAAATCTGGATCCTATATAACACCAAAGTAGAAAGAAACGGGTCGAACAAACAAACGGTTATCCAGCTTAATGACAAGTGCAAAATAAGTGTTGTTGATTTATGAGTTGCACTTGTAATGTTCATTTGTGTTTCCGTCAATTGGACCAAAGTTGCCCATCTCATCTGCTAGGTAATGTGGGATCTACTTTGGAGATCATTGTAAACTATTTTTCGCTAGATAAACCTAATTGTAATGTAGCACATTTGGGGAACATTGTCGGTTTGGTGGCTAGTGGCATCTACCGACCTGCCATTTGAGCGTTATATCAGCAGGTGATTCCATGTTTTTGCCCGTACCAATATTTTACGGTGAAGCCAAAAAAGGGAAAGGCTTGGCCTTGAGGGGAACCCGTTCCTCGCCTCGTCCTTATGCGTCCCTATATCCTGTTTGGGGTCCATTATATCTAAGGGGTTCCTCCACTCCCTCCACCCCCACCACCAATATCTTACATATAGCAACAATACAAAGCTACATTTCTAAATTTATGTGTCGAATTATGAATTGCTAGCAAACCCATCACACTACTTAATTATGTAGTCTTCATCTTCATTATTGTAACATGATAAAATTGCTATATGGTGTATCTTCTATATTCAGTAAATCAACTTTGTTTTAATGTTTTATTAAGCAACATACAATAAGTCGAAAGATAAAACAAATATGATGAAGTGATCCGATGGCAAATTAATAAATTATATTTCCCATTGATCAGTTAATTTATTTTTCTCTAGTCAACAATTTGTAAGCAGTCTAACAAAAACCTAACTACTAGTTTAGTTGTTGGTAGTGACATCTTGAGATCCAAGATTGTGCACATTATGGTTTTTGTTAAGGATGACTTCGCTAACTTATTGTGTTTTGAAATTAATCTATATTCAGTAGGTTGCTCTCTCATATCTATCTCCCCGGTTCGATTTGCATCTTTAACTGTAGAGTTAGAGTTTGTAGTCATTGGCTTGAAGAAATTACTTATCCATGGTTTCTTCCTCTTCATGACTTGTGCAATTCTCATATTAGCACACAGCAAGTATGTAACCTATAATTAATCTGAGAAGTTACAAAATATACTAACTACCAACAATTGATTAATTGGTGTCATGGTTTTGTGTAACCAAACTGACAATACCTCCGCCTCGCCGCATATTGGCGTGAGACTTACTTTAGGCTTAGCTCGAGTCGAGCTAAGGATGACTTCCCTAACTTATTGTGTTTTGAAATATTTTGAAATTTACACCCATATTTGAATAAAAATAAAAATTTAAAAAAGAAACAACTAAAGTGATTCTATCTAGGTTCCCTAATTATTATGGGACCTTCGATATCATTTCTCCAGCCTTCAAATTGTACAACCACACTTTATTTTGCAATTACACTTCTATATTTGTGCCATTTTAATTTTAGTTTTGCACAATTACACCTTTTTTTGAAATGTTTCCTGAGGCAACCCCACTATTTTGTTCATTTGGTATTCTAGCTTAATTAGTCATTTTCCAGTCAGTGTTAATGAAGGGGCTGGTGAGTGAGAATAAATAGAAAGGAGGGAAAGAAAGGGAAGAAAGCAACATGGAGTGTTGCCTAATGAAATGGTAGGGGGTTGCATTTTTATGGAAAAAAGCAGTCTCCTGTCATATAGACAGTCCCACAAAATACATCTTCATTGATCTATTATCACCATGACATCATCAAGCATTATAGTAATCAGAAAATAAAAATAATACAATAGCATAAGAAAGAGAAAAAGGAAACAACATCTTTTGGGGAAATAACTATATTAGGAGAAGGAAAATTGGAAAGTAAAATCAACTCTGTTGGCCCACCGAAATAAACACAATTATAAGCCAGAATTCCTTATTTCCCATGAAAATCAAGGGACTACATGATACCCCACACATTTTTGTAGGAGTTGGTCGTAATATGTTTCAATAAGTTTTCATTGTACGAAACTGAAACACGAAAAGTTTGATTAATAATATCATAACTAAACACTCATAATATATATATATATATATATATATATATATATATATATATATATATATATAGGTAAATTATATGGGACACCTAGGTGCCTGGGCACCTAGATGCCCGTTATAGTAAGTGATATTCATTATGCATGACATACAATCCACGACATATGACTTTCCAAAACTTTGTTTGCATGCACTATCAGCTCTAATAGGCAATTATTGCTTTCCAAAAACAATATCCTACTACTTTCCTTTGCATTGATTCCTTTCCAAACAAAAAGCGTATGTATATTCCTTTCCAAACAAAAAAGGTATGTATATACGCTCTGATTTTTTAACGTATCAGATATGACCAAATAATATGAAATATTATCGCAAATGTCTATATGTCTAATTACGACGTATATTATGCATTCTTCTGATGTTTCACTTTTCAAGGTTTGTAGTGTTAAAAAAATTAGGGCCGGATCACACTTTTTGGCGACTAATATTTCTATTCAAAATAAGGCCATCAGATAATATAAAATGTAATCCCAATTATTTTTTACTTTTACAAATATATATGATGCATGCTGAATATCCACACACAATTTTTTTCCTACGTACATATACCCACACACAATTTTTTTTAGTTTTAGGAATGTACGTTGCATGCCAATACCCATACGTGATTTTTCGTACATACATGGACCTAACATATCATACCCGCATACCCTTTTTCAATACATGCATGCTTTGAAGATATACATAAAAGTGATACACTTTGAACGACACATAACCCAAAAAAATGATACACCATTTTTAATACACGTAAATTATTTTGAGACATACCCGTAAATGATATTGGAGATATACCCAGAAATAGTACAATTTACATATACGATAGATATTGACCAGGTATATGAAAAAGTTAGTACGTGACTAGGTATACAATTTTTATAGGTATATGAATTAGTACGTGACTAGATATACGATTTTTATAGGTATATAAATTAGTACGTGACGAGGTATATGAATTTTTATAGGTATATGAATAGTACGTGAATTTTTATAGGTATATGAATTAGTACGTGACAAAGTATGTAAAAAAATAACACATCAATAAAATACACGCACCATGCATGGATCATTAATTGTTGATTTTCTCTTTCTTGTTTAATGAGGGCATTAAGTGTCCAGATCAAGCAATAATTCTTTCCTAATTAAAGTGCCAACATTTAATCCATTAGTTCTAGTACTAATACACGTGCACGCATCTTAGTGTAATCCGACAGTTTGTATGCAAGGTGCCCCAAATGGCCGTCCTATAGTGACTATTCATCCCCTGAGTGAGGAATAGTTATTCTTCACCCACCTCTATTTTAACATCTATGCACCATAATTTTACTTTTCGTAAAATTTTTCTTATTTTAGACATAAAAAGAGAACGTAAGAAAATCTATAATTGTTGTAAAAAATATTTTATTTTACGTAAAATTACAAATGTAAAAACATAGTGTAAAATGTACATAAAATACAACTTTTGACCTATATTTTTTTGTTATGCCAAATTTAATGCAGTAAATCAATATGAATGTAACTATTTATATTTCAAATGTAATTTATTTATGAAACGATCGTAAGATTACCTCGGGTGAAGAATAACTTATTCTGCACCCTGGGTGATGAATAGTAACACTATATATATGGCAACATATCCTGTGAATCCGCTCTGTTCCTGTATCCCTGCATCCATCTCTTTCTCAGCCCCCCGATCTAAATCCTTCGCCCCAGGTGCAGTGAAGTGGATTTTTGCACACACCCGCTCGCTTTCTAACTTAAGAAATTTTTCCGTTCGCAGAAAGCCCCCTAATGCTCTGATCCATCATCCCCAACCCAAAGCTCCAAGTTGTGCGTCGTGCGACTCTGACCCAAATCCTTCCTTGCCAGATCTCTCGCATCGGCCCCTAAATCGAATCTCAATCTGAAGGCCAGGTACCACGGCAACTCACGGATGATTCCCTCGAACTTCTCTAGCGGCGGCAATCAAGTAGCGACAACAACAGCTCGACGGTCACTTAGACCCGGCCGGTCGGCCGGCCGTCTCGACAGCGAAGCCATGACAACCAACGACCTTCTACGGTGGTGATGATGCGGAACGATGAGGCGCCAACGCCGCCCTGGATGGCCTCCCCCGCGGGCGATGATTCCTATTACATAGGAAGCTGCAGCCTCTCGTCCATAAGAAGTTGTAGCTGTAACCTGTAGCCTGTACAAAATGTACCGGTGCTATGCTCATATGAGTAAACTGTATCAGTATTTGCACCTAAATGAATGGCATCGTGTGAGCTGCTTGTATGTGTTTCTAATCTTTTCTAAATTCCTTACCAATACGTGATATGCCTTACCAAGCTTGTTCAGATCAGAGGCTTTCGTTGAGCTTTTCCCTTGTTCAAAACTCATGCATGTTGTTGCCACATAATTCAGTGACTAGTTCAGTTACGAACTGAAGTATTGAAAAAAATCAGTGATCTTCTCAGTCATGTGGTCAAACCATATATTGTTCAGCAAAGATTTTGAGTTGCAGAAGAGGGTTGGGATGGCTTTGTCCAGTTTTGATATCTAAGCTATAAGCAGCAAGTCACTATCCAAAATATCCTGGACATTCACAAAGTTCAGTGACTAAGCTCCATATGTGTTGAACAAAATCAGTGACTTATTCAGAAAATCTTCTGAATTACCAGAAGTGGCCTAGAATGGCCGTAATCAGTTTTAAGATAAAAAAGGCTATGAAAACAAGTCCATATCCAAAGTTTCCTGAACATTTACTGTAGTTCTTGATTGATCATGTATAACAAGTATATTGACAAACTGTATTTTCTGCTCCGGTATGATGCAGGTCTGAGCAAAGAATTTATTTAACATGATGAAAATTTGACAATCATCGGCCGACTGATGTTCATATAATGTAGTAATTTGATAATCATAAATTTTTATAAATCGAGTCAAATTTGATTTAACATAGTGCAAATCCCCGTCCATTACCCCGAAAAAAATCCCCGTCCATTACATGGCTCCTGTACATCAAAGGCTAAATCATAACATATATAAAATCATTCTTTGCATCGCAAAATTTGGCATCAGCAAGCACCATTTAGTTGCATATCTTCCACAATCAGGCTCCTTTTCCCTTTGCTTGGACAATTGCGACTATCATGAAATACTATTTGCTTGCATGTCTTGCACAAGCGTGCTACCCTTGCCTTTACTTCTTTGTCCTTTTTTCAACTATCCTCCTTGGTCTCCTTTCCGCTCTTTATTCTTTTGCATCTCCCCACCGTATGAACATCAGTGGGTGGATGTATATGAACTTCAGTAGGAATATTGCAACCAATAAAAGCCTCATATTCCTCTTGCCTTGTGCTTTTGGTAGTTGCAGGAACCATTTGGTCTAGAGGGGCCTCAATGTTCAACACACTTGATGTTAAGAAGTCCATGCCTACATCTGAGTGCTTCGCCTTCTGAATCATATCTTCCATCTTATTACGTATAGTTGAAATCTTCTCTCTTGTGGCCGCGTCCAATGCATCAGTGGGTTTTTCTTCTAGTAAATTCCCTTGTTCATCAAAAACACTCTCCCTGCAAAGAATTTATTTTTGTTAGTCATATTATTTTTTAACAATAAGGAATCAATAGTTATGCCTTATTTTTTGTAGGTTGTTCTCCCCAGAAAGTCTAACAAAGATGTGTGCATCACAACCATATCGTGTGTTGGCCTGCTTACGCTTTTTCCTCGAGGGGTCATCGACCTCCTTACTATCTTTCGACTTGAATCCTTCCCTATTACTCATAAAGCGCTTAGTTCGGACCACCTTATTCTCAGTCTTCTTCTGTTGTCCGATACGAACTCCAAAACCCGCATTATGTGCATATGCCTTGTAGAACTTCTCCACTGCCTCGAGTCCTTCAAATGCCATACCTACTTTAGGCTTCAAGTTCTCATCACATTCAGGTGTAAAAGACAAAAACTGCAACATCAAGAATAAATTGTGACCGCCACATTCACACATAGATCAATAAAGGATTAGTTGTAAGGTAGTACAAAGTAATCAAACTTACAGCTAGGGGTATGGCTGCATTCTTTTTGGGTGTGCCAAACTCTTCTTCATTCATATGCATTTGCAAGTAACTGGTTGGCTCCATGTGACTGCAAGCACACCTACAGGATCAAGTTCACACATGGCAATGACACATGCTTTAACATACAGAAGGACTGGATTTTACCTGGAACTAGTGGTGTCGTAGTGTTGCTGATTGTTACTGATGAGGTTGTTCATTCAAGCGACTAGCTGATCTAGCGTATAAGATCTCTCCTTAGAGTGTGGACCTGCAGTCTGCAGAGGAAGGATACAGAGATCAAAACAATTACGTACATTCATGCATGAGCCGACGGCTGCTGATGAACGCCAAGATCATGTCAGCTGGGAATAACAGTACTTGCATGGGCTGGCGCGTGCCGATGGACGCCGTCGCCGCTGAAGAGCACAGGGTCGCGGGCGTTCGGCCTAGGGTCCCACAGCCGCCGCGGGAGAGAGAAATACCTAGGGTTGTCTATTACGACGCACGATGCAGTCCTGCGTCCAGGGTTGTTTTTGCAAAGTAAAACTATTGGTATGGGTTACAGGCGGACGTTTCAATGCAAAATTACTGGAAATTAACCCAAAGCAAAGGATTTAGATCGTGGGGCTGAGAACAGAGGGATGCAGGGATACAGGAACAGAGTGGATTCACAGGATATGTTGCCATATATGTGTGTGTGTGTGTGTGTGTGTATTTTCCCTATATATACATATATAATAAGTATCATATAGAAAGAAACTATTTTCCCATGCATGGTTGTGTGTTGAGTTGCGTCTTTTTCCATGTGTGGTTGCATATTGACCTCAGACTTTTTTCCATGCATAACTGGAACTAAATTGCACAGGAACCAATACTATTGAATCAACGAAAGCACCAAGTTATTGGACAAGAATATGGAACGAGAGGGACACACAGATAATGGTACTCCTGAGCCTCACGCTGCAGCTCTTCCTGCTATTCGCCGGTAACGTCCGGCGGTGGCGCAGAGTCGGTTGGCTGAGGTTCTTGGTGTGGTTGGCTTACTTGGCGTCATACACTGTTGCCACGTCTGCCATTGGCCTCTTCTCCCAGTACGAGGACAAGTACAAACTAAGAAGCCACGAGACATTTGAGCATCTTCTGACTCTGCCCTTCCTCTGGCCACCTTTTCTCCTCTTTCACCTCGGAGGCCCGGACACCATCACTGCCTTCTCTCTCGAGGATAACAGTTTATGGAACAGGCAATTGATCAATCTCATGATCCAACTCAGTCTAGCCCTATACGTGTTCTGGAAGTCGTTTGACTTACTAGATTTGCAGTTGATAACCATTGCGGTACCCCTATTTGTTGCTGGGATAATCAAGTATGGGGAGAGGATATGGGCACTCCAAAGAGGGAGCCATGACATGGGTTTTCCAAGGGACATTACTCCGAACAGCTCCATCCCCGGGCCGTCAGTTCACGACGAGATGGAATTTCGTGCTCTTAACTCAGCGCTTGTTGCTAGAAGATTTCTTGTCGGAAAGTCGTCCATGAGCCATCTGCGTTATGGGTATAAAGCTGTTCTTCTGGATACTTTTGGAGAAGTTCGGCCAACAGAGAAGAATCTGAAACTCGTACTGACAGAGCTCGGCATGATTTACGATATGCTATACACCAAAGTCTTGGTGTTGCGAAGCTGGACCGGTAGGGTGCTCCGGCGCGTCACCCTGGTTTCCATGGTGGTCGCCTTTGTGCTCTTCTCTGCAAACCAACATCTGCATGCCCATAAAACAACAAATTCTGCCATCACCTACACGTTGTTCATTGCAGCGATTTTTGTGGAAGTATATTCTACCTCCATGATCATAGCATCGCCTTGGACAAGAGCGCGCTCCAAAAAGGGCACGTTTCTCTGTTGGATTTCACACAAATTAGATTGTTGTTTTCCTTGTCACTGGTTGTCAAGTCCGTCCATAGGGCAATTTAACTTTCTGGACTACGCCCTGGCCAAAAAATCCATGCCAAAGTTCTTATCCAAGGTCTTGGAAGCATTGGGTCTGGAGAATCGGCGGAGAAACTTTTGTCATATCAAGCACACCGAGGACAAGGTGATCGTCCACTATATCATGGAATTGCTTGACGATGGCCCACTTCCTTCTGTTCAGAGATCGCAATAGCGAGAGCTTGGCCAGAAAATGATAGATGTGCTAAGTATGCCCTTCGAGCAAACTGTTGGCAGTCTACATATATTCACAGAGTTACATTTAAGCAAGTACTTGTTGGGAGGGAGTGTCAGTGATGAGATGAGAAAACTTGCGGCAGAATGCAGGAAGCTATCAAACTACCTCATGTATCTCATGATAGTTAACCCTTCAATGCTGCCAGTCAACGTCACCAAGCAGGATAATGAGTTACTCTTCGACTTGGTCAAGGACAATAAGAAACCCTTCACAAAGGAGAATTATGCTGAACTACGCGACTCTCCTTTCAGTGAAATTGATTCCGTGGAATCGCTGAAGGAGATGAAGGAGGTGTGGGCGAGGATGCTCATCCATGCAGCTCATACCTGCCCCATGGATCTGCACGCGCAGCAGCTCAGCAACGGAGTGGAGCTTCTCACCATGGTCGGGACATTCATGATGCATCATTGTGTTGGGCTTGTGAAATCCAACATCGAACGCTTGGCACTCCCAGTAAAGCAGGAAGAGATCTCGTCTCCCTTCTCTCTACAACATGCCTTCCTGGATGATGAGCAGATTCCGGTATCGGTCAGCTCCCTTACATGTCTCTCTAGTGTTGTAGTAATATCTAGTTAAATAATCTTGTGCATCATGCTGATACCTTGTGCAGGGTACCTCTGGCGGAACTGATGATGAAGTACCGGAGATACAACAAGCGTCACTGAGACAAAGCCCAAGGGTTTCAAGCGTATGAGCAGCAACTATATATACACGTTTCTTCCATTTTGTGGGAGGGAAAGGGCTTAAACAAGGTGACCCTTCCTCCCCTTTACTTTTTAATTTGGTGGCTGATGTGTTCTCTAAAATGCTGAAGAAAGCTGCTAGTTATAATTTGGTTAAGGGGCTTCTGCCTCATGTGGTACCTGGTGGTGTGGTCAGCCTTCAATATGCTGACGATACCCTGCTTTTCATGGAAGCTTCTGTTGAGCATGCTAGAAATCTAAAATGGATCCTAGCTTGCTTTGAAAAACTATCTGGTTTATGCATTAACTTTCATAAAAGTGACTTACATACCATCAATATTGATGAGGAGATTGCTAAAGAGTTTGCCCAAATTTTCTGTTGCCAAATTGGGGAGTTCCCTTTTAAGTATCTTGGTGTCCCTCTACATTTCAAGAAACTCGGGAGAGAAGATATCCAGCCTATAATTGATAGAACTATCAAGAATATTGCTGGGTGGTTAGGGAGAAATCTACCCTATAGAGGAAAGCTTATTCTGCTTACTACTTGTATTGCTAGTATTCCTTCTTACTTAATGTCCATGATGAAGTTTCCTAAATGGGCAATTGATGCTATTACCTCTCAAATGTCTCACTTTTTTTGGGTAATGTTGGAGATAATCATAAATATCATTTAGCCAATTGGGGGCTGATCTCTCAAAGGAAAGAGTGGGGTGGCTTAGGTGTCCCTAATCTTAGGGAGTTCAATATGTCATTACTAGCTGCTTGGAGTAAAAGGTTTTTTTATGATAGAGATAGTGATTGGAAAAAAGTGCTTAGATTCAAATATAATGTGGACAAACCAAGTATTCTTTGGTCCAGAACTGGGGTGGGCTCTCCTTTTTGGAATAGTATCACCTGGGCGTTTTCTGCTGCAAAGATTTTTTATAAGTGGATTCCTGGGGATGGGAGGAATATTTCCTTTTGGCATGATACCTGGATCGGTGACTACTCACTCAAAACTAGGTTTTGGGATCTGTTTGATATCTGTCAACAACAAGATGCTTGTGTGGCCCAGGTTTGGGATGGGGAGAACCTCCAGTTGACCTTTAGAAGATGTGTGGATGAGATTACTTTGCGTTCCTGGAATGATTTGCTAAAGGTGATTAGAGGGTCTGCTCTCTATAATGTGGCGGATAAGCCTGTATGGACTTTAGAAAGTAAAGGAGTTTATTCAGTGAAATCTCTTTATAAAATGATCAACTTTGGGGGAGTGGTTTCTGTCTGGAGAGATTATATTTGAAGAATAAAAGTCCCACCTAATATCCATGTCTTTCTTTGGTTAATGGTGCATAACAAGAGTCTAACTAGGGATAATCTATCTAAACGCCAGCATGTGGAGGACTTGACTTGTGTCTTCTGTAATGAATCTGAAAGTATCCATCATCTATTCTTTGATTGTGTGGTGGCCCGACAAGTTTGGCTAGTGATAGCTGATTGTATTAAGATCCCTCCTGAATCGTTTGAGTCCTTTATTCCTTTTTGGAAGAAGAAAAAGTGCTATGATGCAGTTAACTTGACCACTGTTGCTACCTTATGGAGCTTATAGTTGCTTCGAAATGAATTTGTGTTTCAGGGGAGAAGTTGGCGAAGTATCAGATGTGTGCTGGACTTGGTGGGGAGACATATTCGCCAATGGAAGATCCTATGTGTGGACTCTCAAGCTGCGCTACTCCTCCGATGCTTGAGGCTGCTCGACCATCATCGCGGGGAATTGCTTAGGATCGCCTGGCGTGTGGATTGGCCTGGGGGACTGCGTAGCTAGTATCTTTATCTTCTGTCGCTCTGTTCCTTTAGGGCCTTAGACTCGCTCTTGTATGTTTCAGACTTTTAGTACACTTCGCCTTGTAATAAGTCTGCTGCAGCTACCTTTGGCTGGAGCCGAGAGCTGTTAAACAGTTTGCTTTGGTTGCCTTTGCTTTTTTAATAAAAAGTTGGGGCAGGGGGGCAACCCCTTTCGTTTCAATACATGTTTCTTCTTAATAACTTCCGTTATATTTTCCAGCGTCGTGTAAGCTGCAGATATGCCAGCTCACCTAGCGTGCTTGTATCTTATTGCGTCACATAACTGTAGGATAAATTAGCCATTTTACTATTGATCCAATTCATAAATAAATCATGATCGAAGGGAAAAGAACATTAATCTCATACTGATATTTAACCATGTGAGCATGTACTACGCATTGAGCGGGTACATCTATCCACATGTGAGTAATTATCAAAGAGATCTTCACCTCCCTTCTATGTATTACCCTTGGCCACAAGCATAGTCTTGTACTTATCAATTCTACCATCTGACCTAACATTCTATGTGCGCACCCACTTACATACCACTTGTTTGAAACCATAAAGACGATCAGTGATCTCGCATGTCACATTAGCCATGATGGAATCCATCTCGCTCGGACCACATCCTTCTAGTAGTCAGTATCGAGAGATGCATATATTACTAAAATGGAAGTGTGAGTATCATCCACAAGGTATGTAGTGAAATCAGCACTGAAGGACTTTATAGTCCTCTGTCTCTTGCTCCTAGCAGGAGCTTTATTTTCTTCCTCCACGTGATATTCATCATGTGTTCATTTTAATATTTCATAGGCATGGCAGGTTCAGATGACTCATGAGATTCCTATTTAGAAGTATTTTGCATATCTTTTATAGAAAAAATATCCTAAAAAATATAGCATCTTTAGACTCTATAATCGCACCGACTTTCACGTCAGGTACCTCAAATTTCACAGATAGATATCAATAGCCAACTACGATTAGCATAGCCCTGTAATACGCAGACCATAGTCTTTGGTCCAATCTTATACTTTTTTGGTAATTGGCAGGTTGACTTTCACCAAACAGCCTTAAGTTTTGTAAAGGAAAGAATGACATTATTTTCTTATCGCATTGGTCATAGGTAAGGATGGGCATTCGGTCTAACCGAGAATTTCAATTCGGTTTGTTTGGGTTATAGCCAATTCGGTTTTCAGGAAACGATGACCGATCGGTCTTTTATGAGAGAAAATTCACTATATGGCCTTGAACTTGCGCCAGTGCTCACTTTAGTCCCGTGAGTTCAAAATACCCGAAACACGATCCCTAAACTTGTTTTAGGGGTTCACATACGGTCCATTATATGATTTCCTCTATGTATTCGCTGATTTGGCATCGGTCAACACGAGCCACGCGGGCCCTGACTGGCATGTCGTCTTAGCCGTTAAAATACGCTGGGAACCAAGGGTTTTTTTTTCTTCAAAATCGTTGCAAATAAAACAAGCACCCGATCGGGTCTGACCGCACCGCACCCTCCTGCTCCCCCTCGCTCTCTTCCCTTGCTTCGCTTGTCGAGGCCCGCGAGCGCCCGTAGCACGGTGCGGAACGCCGCACACTGCGCGTACCGCGGCTAGAGGGTCGTCACATTGCCGTTGATGGTGCCGCAGCTGTGGCGGCCGACAGCGCGGCCGTGGCGGTAGTACACCGCCGGGTGCGCGAACCAGTGCGACGCGGACATGACCACGTAGTCGTGCTCCTTGGCCGCGGGCATCCACCGTTCGTCGGGCTTGTCGAGGTGGAGGTCGTTGGGGCCAGCGAACACCTTTCTCAGCCTGTCGGGGCCGACCGCCGCGGGAGGGCCGCTCGTCAGGTGCTATCGGACCTGGAATGGCGTCCAGAAGAAGGAGAGGCGACGTCCGGATGCAGAAAAGTAAATTTAAGATGTGTGACCGGTCGCTGCCTGCGTCCGTTCAGGGGTGTTTGGGGGACCGAATTTACCAAGTCCAAGAGTAAATGCTCTAACGTCGTTTTTGACTGGATGAGCAATTCAACCGCCGCGCCAAACATTCCTGCACTAATCTACGGTGCGACCAGAGACAAATCGCTCAAATTAGTCCCCGTGGATCCTTCTTAGGTATTACCGAAAAGCCTAACACACGTGACAAAAGGGAAAGAAGAAATTGGGCAGAGGGAAAGGTGGGTCTGAAAAGGTACAAAAGACACGTGCTCACGTGCAAGCAAAGATGAAGTTCTCGTAAAACAAGATGACTCCGACCTCGATTTGTGAGACCTATGGAAAACCTGTTCAGATTGTGTGTGGGCCGAGTCTGAAGAGAAGCGGAAGATTGTGAGCAAGCAGGTACCTCAAATTTCACAACCTGTTCAGATTGTGTGCAAGCAGAGCTCATAACCCATTCAGCAGGACATTAACCGGCTCCAAGCTGAACTTGTACACTGGCAGGCGCAATAGTGATGCTGCATATTATAGAGACTTGGAGTTCGCCATGATGCAGAAGTTAGATTTTAGTCTTAATGCACAAACGATTCCAGTTTTGTAGATAATGAAAGGATTACACTCCGTGTCTCTACACTGAAAGGTGAACACAACTCATTGTTACAGTTTACAAAGGCCCACAAGCTCGCAAAAGTTAACAAATGAAGAAGGAAAAAACAGCAAGCATACACCGAGAATTCAATACTGCAATGCAACGCTCATGATGGTGGTGCATCAGCAGGGCAAGAGAGGACAGGCCCGCTGATGTGTAACGCCATCCTAGTGCAAAGCGCTCCCTAGTGCAAGAGAAGAGAGGACATATTGCTGATGTGTTATGTGTATACAACAGCTTCCTAGTGCGAAGTGCTCCCTGTAGATGTGTGTGCATGAACTGCATCTGGACACCAGGAACGGCGGTTTTTACTCTGTAAAGGAACAGATTGTGATTTGAAAAAAGCATCTGAATGGTAGAAGAACTGAAGTTTTGAAAGCTAAGTTTTCCATCGGTAACAAAGAAAACGATGAAAAGGGGGGAACTTCTTTCTTCTGCGGACCCTGAAAAGTGGCATGAGGCTGGACTCTGTAACCTTGGTAGATCAAAAGCCAAGCGGTTTCTGTAGAGACACGGTTGTTTGTAAGCACGCTAATTCGGGTCGCCGTCTCCTACAGCTGCGAGTAGATCGACATGGACCAGTCACGACAGTGAAGCCTGAGCTAGCAAGAGGTGAAGAGGTGAATTAATTACTAATATACGATGATCGACAAGGTTTTTCTTTTTCATTTTTCAATTTTACTGTTTTCTTTTTCTCTTTTCAGAGTTGTTTCTTCTTCTGTTTTTCTTTTGGCACATTTTCTTTTTTAAACTGTTGCAATATAAGGTGAACACTTTTGTCAAATACACACCAACCTTTTTTAATATACTGTGAACATCCAAAGTATATGATGAATATTTTTGTAATATACGTTGAATATTATTAAATATATGATGAACTTTTAAATTATGTGATGAATATTTTTTTATGCACACTGAACATTTTTTAATATACACAGAACATTTTTTATAGAACTTATACTGAACAATTTTCGAAATTATGTTTTCATTTTAAATATTTTTTAAATGTGTAGCTCTAGAGAGACAACAGTTGTTTTTTGGGGTCAAAA
Source organism: Triticum aestivum (assembly GCF_018294505.1). Lineage (NCBI taxonomy): Eukaryota > Viridiplantae > Streptophyta > Magnoliopsida > Poales > Poaceae > Triticum > Triticum aestivum. Next base: position 632,599,543 of record NC_057799.1, read on the forward strand.
ACCAACTAAAACACCAATCCTCCCTCAATACACAAGACAACGAGAGCAACTAATTGAAACGCTCATTCGGGAGCCTCCTCAAGGGTCACTTGGGTGGGCTGAGAGCGCGCCACTTGGTGCACTCTCAACCGCCGCCACGTGTCACGCTCTGGGCGCTCCCTCCGATTTTATTTTCTAATTTTTCCGCTCGCGTTTTCACCTTTTTAGATGTTATTTTTGGTTTTTTTTCGGCTTTTCGGTTTTTCCCTGGTCTTTCTTAACTTTTCGACAAAAAATTCGAAAATCAAAATTTACACGAAACAACATGTTTTTTCTTTCTTCCACGAGAGGCGCGGTTTTCCATTCACGAGAGGCACGGTTTTGGTTCCACGAGAGGCGTGGCCATGCTTCTCAGAAACCAAAAAAAACACTTTTTTTTCTCCCGCGAGATGCACATTTTTGCTTTCACGAGAGACACGGTTTTCCTTCCGCGAGAGGCACGGCCGTGCCTCTAGGAAATGAAAAATAAAAGTGTTTTCTCTTTGCTTTTTTTCGTGAGAGGCACAATTTTGCTCCCATGAGAGGCACGAACTTGCTTCTGCGAGAGGCAAAAAAATGCGTTTTTGTTGCTTCCGTGAGAGGCACTTTTTTGCTTTCGCGAGAGACACAGTTTTGCTTCCGCGAGAGGCACGGCCGTGCCTCTAGGAAATAAAAAATAATATGTTTTCTCGTTTTTTTCCTTCCGTGAGAGGCACGGTTTTGCACCTGCGAGAGGCACAGATTCATTTCTGTGATAGGCGAAAAAACACGTTTTTTTCTTTTCACGAGAAGCATGGTTTTGCTTCCACGAGAGGCACAGATGTGCTTCTATGAGAGACACGGACGCGCCTCTCGGAAAACGGCTTTAGGAAAGAAAAAGCCATGCTCCCCGTGTGGATTTTTCATAAAAAAAACATCAAAACCTGTCAAACACCGGATCTAGTTTCGAAAATCTCCACGCGAGGAATCGAACGGTGAAAACGGTTCGAGATTTGGACTCACGGTTTAAGAGATAACACATTTCAAATAAATGGATCTACAAAAAATTTGAAAACTCCCCAGTTGTGGCAAGTTGCGCACATGCAGCGCGCCATTTGTTGCCATCTGGGAAGGTGTGAGTGATCTTTCAAAGGAGTACTTCTGAATTAGTGATTTCCCTGCACTATTCGATGCCAACATGAGAAGCGCTTACCCCAAAAAACAGAAGCACTTTTTCGCGTTTTCGCTTATTTGTGAGGCCGAACAACCTAGTGCTTAATAAATGGCCGGCCATGTCCTGTTCTGCATTTTTTTAATTAATTGTATATATATATTTTTTTGAATGGAAAACTATTCTATCTCAAAAAAAAGAATGGAAAACTATTTACTTCAATTTTCAAAAACATTCATATCACATTCGGGAAAAATATTTCTTCGGTGTGAAAATAATATTGGTGAAACTTTTAGAAAATGCTGATACCATTAAAAAGATGTTAGCGAGTTTGAAACAAATGTTCGCGGCATTTTTTCAAATACACTAAATGTTAAAAACAATGTCAATACAATGTAAAACAAATGTTCGCTCAATGTAGAAAAAATGTTTCGTACCACTAAAAAAAATGCTTGTGTCATTTAAAACAATGTAAAAAAAAACAATGTTTGCTGATGTAGAAAAACTGTTTTGTACCACTCAGAAAAATGTTCCAGACAATTCAAAAAAAGTTCAAACGTTTCAGAAATATGTTCATGCCCTTCAAGAAATTTCTGCAATGTAATAAACACACAATTAAAAATATATATGCTCATGACATTTGAAAAATATCACAAATTGGAAAAATATATTTGTGCTTTTTTTTAAAGGTTGACACAATGTAAAAAATGTCTATGTAATTTTGAAAAGGTTTTGTGCCAAAAAGTTTTCAATGTGTGTATGAAAATGTTTAGGTGATTTGAGGGTCATTATTCAGGGTCCCGTTTAAATCTGAACTCGATTGACCTGGATAGGAGAGTGACTTGTTTTTGAAAAAAGGCAGAGCAGTTTCTGCCTTTTTCATTTCAAAACAGGTATAAAACCTGAGTGACCAATGTCAATTACATGAAGGTAATGTCAGCGCTGCACGGAAAGTGCAACTGGCCATTACCAAGCTGTGCTAAGCTAGAAACAGAGGAGTAGAAGGAGATAAGGGGTACAGGTGAAGGTAGGGTGAGTGACTGATTGCGACGGAATTTTACTCTGGTGAACCTGATCGATGCTCAGCAGCTATCGGCTGTTCCCTCCCCCGCCTGTCATATATGCGGCATTAAAAGGTTTACTGCTCACACCACAGGGAAAACAAAGCTACTGCACCGTGGGACAACAAGATAACCGTTTTTTGAGTGAACATTTTTGTTGAGTAACTGATAATATACGAATAACAAGATAAAATGACTCCACAAAGATGCAGTTGCACTGTCAGTTGCATGGACTGACAAACAACAAGATAAAAGTGACCATTCAACATTGGCAGGATGAGTTCTGCCAGTTAATATGTCAACATTGGATAGTAACAAATTAAGCAAGTCTCAACAGAAGTGGCACGTGGGTGAGAATTGCATTGCCATTCGGCAGGACAGTAGTTGGCAGCTCCATGCTGAACTCGTACACTGGCAGGCGCAATATAGACTTGGATCTTGCCTTGATGCAGAAGATGGATTGGAATCTTAATGCACAAACGGTTGCAGTTCTTTTAGATAATGGAAGGATGACATTCCCGGTCTCTGCACCTGAAGGTGCACACGAGCAGTTATTACAAATTCTCACAAGTTGGCAAAGGAAACAAAAGCAGAAACATCAAGCATACAACACCAAGAATTCAATACCTGTTTCGGTACTTTTACCATAATGAGATACTCCGTGATGCAACAGTCATGGTAGTGGTATTGGTACAGAGGCAGGCACAGTGTAGATGCCAAGAGCCTGTTTCCTCTGTGTCAAAAGATCTTCTGTGTTTTTGGAGAGAACAGATGAAAGAGGCTTCAAAGGAACCCCGTAGCGGTCACGAATGACAGCAGCGAAAAGCATGCTGCTCTCGAGCTCGGCCATCGTCTTTGAAGCCTTCAGTAACGTGCCAACGATATTGTGCTTATCAATCACTTGGATGTTTCGATCATGCTTCATGAATTCTGTAACCATCTGGCAGGTAAGCTTCTGTATCGCCAGGCATGTTGGGGTGGCGTACATGTTTTCCTCCACCATCTTCTTGAGCCTCACCACAAAATCTTCCAGTGTATCCGATGGTGTCTGCGAAAGCAAGATTCCTGCAAGATTAATACTGGTGTTCGCACATATGGTCACGACGAGTGATAACAGTGCTGCATGCATCATCCTGTCCTTGATGTGGCACTTTAAAGTGGAAGCCTCATCTTGTTGTACAGGAAGCAATTGCCTGAGTGCCTGCAACCATACGCATACATATTATTTTATTTTATAAAAAGTTAAGTGAGTGGATTTTGTACTTGCAAGGGCGAACGCTTGAGTTTAGGGCTACCTAATTACATATTTAAAACATTCTGAAAAAATGAAATGCATCGTGTTGTAAGTTGTAACTGGTCAAATACACCCTACACAAAAAAGGCAATTGTTCTACTTATTTTTTGAACAGCATAACAGCAACCTCTTGTCTTTCTTGTACATGACAAACATGATCATATTTGTTCATGAAATTTTGTAGGTGCTCGTGTTATAACAAGATGCAAGTCTACATTTTCTCTGAGAATTATTTTAAGACTCATAATTAGATAAACTAGGAAAACTTGTGGCATGCAGTAGGTAATTTCCGGCATACCTTCCGTAAGGTTGGCAATTTGACGTAGTTGCTCAAATGCTTCAAGATGACTGCTGAGCTAATACGAGAGCCAATGCTGATATCTATTTCCACTGTCTCTGTTGCACTTATTTTGCATTCAGTGGTCTTAATATTGCAGTCGAGCAATTCAGTAAGACGATGGATGTCATCATCGCATACTGTGAAGCTCTTGATAGCCTCTGGATGATTGGACAACATTTCCAATACGAAACCAGCATATTCTTTAAGCTGGCTTACAGTTTTCTTAGCTTTTTTCATCACGTTCTTCTCATGTTTCAAATAATCTTCCAACCAATCTGTTGAAAGAAATATGTGCAGTGCCCTCTCAATAAGTTTTCCTGCAGACGCACTTTCTGGATGATGCAATACTAATCGTGTAAGAGCGTCTAAAGCTCCCGTCAGTAGCCATATGATGCTGCTGTTACTCTTCATGTCGATGTCCAGAACGGCCTCCAGGTTTCTGACCACATGACTAGCATTTGCAATTAGACTTCGCATCTCTTGGCCTGTGCTTCCTGGCGAACCCATGAGCCGGGTCACCACTTTGAGTGATACGTCTACTACCTTGGTCCATGCAACACTACTCTTGATATCTTCTACAAATTCATTGGAGCTGAGAGGCGCAACTATTTTTGAAAGAAGACCCTTGGTGCTGTATATCATTGTGCAGTTATGTCCATCATGAGCTAGGTTATGCAGAATTCTCAAGCCTGGCAAAACCAGATCCTTAGTTCCTTGCCCAGCTTCAAATGGTAAATGGGTAGCATCAAAGAGGGAGGATACACATTCCAATGCTCCTGGAAAATGAGCAAGGTTGAGGTCAGCAGCGAGATGCTCCACAATCGTCGCTGCAAGCCATCTCGTCTCTTGCTCGGCTGGGCTTATCCAAGCAAGGGTTCCGATCAGCTTCTGAATTCTTTGTTTCGGTGATCTGATCAACAGCCGTCTTATCTGTAACGGTATATCACGATCAATCAGCATGGTTAGTATCCGTACTCCAGCTGCATAGTCATTCGAACATTGGGAATCCAGCAAGTCAGCACCATATGTGATCAAATTCCAGCTCCTTATGGAAGCGGGGTCATTTAGACCCATGTGCATGGTTTTACGCGAGTATCCAAGAAGTACATTGAGGCTGAAACCATGGCGTTGGCTTAAAATATCATTTAACCATCGCTCAGCAATGACTCCACCCATTGTACACAATAAGAATATTGCGCCCTGAGCAAAGGATACGCCGTAGAATAAGTTCAGCGCCGGCTTCAGATTTGCTTTACTTGCATCTCCGTCGGCGATGCCGTAGTCTTGCTTTGCTAGACGAAGCCCAGACAGGCCAGAACAAATAATTGGTCCACCCACGCCGAAGTACATAGCTGGGGAAAATATCACGATCAGAGTGATATCTATTATTTTTAATTTGAGTATATGTATTTGTCTCTTCAGCCATTGTCTGATAGGCAACTGGGTACGTTCATCATGATGCTTGTCTCCCCAGGATACAATGTTACGTAGAAGAGAGTGAAACCAAACCCCAAAGAACAAAAACCGATCTTCTCCCATTGCGTCGAATAGCCTGTTGTTTGTTCCAGTCAAAGCAGGACACGATGTCAACAAGATAATTAAGAATGTCTTCAAACAGAAACAAGATGTCCAATTTCGGGTAGGCCTTATCGAAGTTACATCTATTTTAGAAAAGCGATAGATGGGCCAATGTTAACTGCCTGGAATTTCATGCGCCATAAGCTACTTTTGGTTTTTTTTGGTTCATTCGCAAAAAAAAAGAGCTACTTTTGGTTACTCTTTATGACGACAAAGAGATCTTATTTTTGGCAAAGGACGTTCGCCATTAGCTCTATGTATAAAGTCCGGGCACATTATGGCTATTTGACATCTGAGCACGGGCACATTATGGCTATTTGTTTGAAGTAAATAAAACAGATTTTTACGGCTTGAAAAATTCAAAATTTTGTTTGCGAGCACGTATAACTTGCCAAAATTTCAGCAATATACGTGCTTGCATTTGAAAGGTACAAAAAATACAAAATACATGCAAATTAGGGGCTTGTTTTTTGTCGTAGATTTTTTGTCTTTTTGGTGCAGCACATAGTACAACGTATTATTGAACGAAATTTCACAGGTACTTATAGACCACATGCATGCATATTCATGTAAAGAAGTCTTCTTTTTTTCAAATCTTTTAAGCACCTTTTTTAGCAGTTTAAAATAACGTGCTCTGCTGCCCCGTTTTACAGACCCCAGAGTGTTACAGCATACATGGCGGGGGGCAGACCAGATGAATGAAAGATATACAAGACCCTAATTCGACAAATCAGGAACTATCAAAGAGGCGAACTTTAGGTCACACGCTTAACATGCATGTACAGTAAGAAGAGAGCTGGATACCAAGCACTCACCCGGCAGCCTGCACGAACGCGATGATGGTCAGATAGTGGAAATCTATGCTCCTCAGATCCGAGACGAAGCCGCCAAGAAGGACGACGGTTGCCCACAAAAGCACCAGAGCACTCTGGCCTTTCAGGCCAATACAAATGTACGCAAAGACGACTGCATACTTGTTAATGATCCTCACTTCTGGCCGCCGTCGAAGCTCCTCCTCCTCCGAGAGAGCGCCAAGCCACTCTCCTCCCATGCCTTGGACCTTCAATGCGGTTTCCAAATGCTCCGCCGTACTCCAGTAGACAAATTCCTCCGTGGTATGGTAATGGTGGTGGTCTGCTGGAGCGGCACGGCAGTTTCCTCCGTGTGGTATGATAATGGTGGTGGTCTGGTGGAGCGGCGGTTTTCTGGTTTCTCCTCGGTTTGCTAGAGCTCGTCTGGCTCGCCTGTAGTTCAAGAGGGAGCTGTGAGGGGGATGGTATCATCAATGCGGGGAAGATGTATACTACTGGTGCTTCTACGCGTCGAGTCTCCTGTAGTTCAAGCAATAATGGTGGTGGTGCGCTCGGTGCATGAGTCCGTCCGGTGGTGGAGCTCGTGTGGCTTGCCCGGTAGCTCAAGATCGAAGATCGAGGGAGTAGCGAGGGAGAAGGGGTATCATCAATGCGGGGAAGATATTGGTGCACCCAATCCTATGCGTGGTACAGGAGTTATTATCTTCTCCTCCGGGTCAAGTCGTGCCTGCACGCACGAGGTCACAGCCTCACAGGCACTTATTGATGCACACTGCCATTGCCTGCACGAGTACATGTGAAGATAAAGGGTAAGGACAAAACTCTGCAAATCACAGTACGTAGGATTTATGAGCTGCAGTAGACCTCACCTTGTTTTTTTATTTTCGGGTGATTGAAGCAAGAAGACCTCGGCAAGTCAGCATGCCTGAAAATGAGCTTTGGTGGCCTGGCTCCAGGGAGCTCAAAGATGCTTCCTGGTCGGGGTATTAGTTATTCTAACCAACTATTTCTAAAAAAAAAGTTATTCAAAACTACTTCATTCGTCCTATAATAGAAAAGCGTTTTTGACCCTACATTATATTTGTCAGGGCTCCATCTTTAATGTGTTGTAGGTGCTTGTAAGAAAAAAAATAGTTTCTCAAATAACTTTAGTTAAGTATGTGACTTGAAACAATAAAGTTTGTTATCGCAAATTTACGCTAAAATAGAATCAACTGGAAAAAGCGTATTTGTCAAGTGCATTTCGTAGGGCACTGGGCAAACAAAGCCTTCGCCGAGTGTTAAGAAAAAAAACACTCAGCAAAAAAAGAAAAACTCTGAGGAAAATTCTTTGTCGAGTGTTATACTTGGCAAACAAAAAACATTAGCCACATGGGGGTCTTTGCCGAGTGCCGCCCACAAAACACTCGGCAAAAGGAGGTCTTTGCCGAGTGTCACACTAGACAAAAGGAGGTCTTCGACGCGATGCATTGTTTTAGCTGTCGATGTTGCATACCACCTCAAATGAAGATGATCCAAAAATTAAAATTGTTTATTTTGACAAAAATAGTAGAAGGGGAGCCTTGGCGCAGTGGTAAAAGTTGTTGCCTTGTGACCATAGGTCACGGGTTCAAGTCCTGGAAACAGCCTCTTCGGAAATGTAGAAAAAGTCTACATACAATAGACCAAAAGTGGTTGGGCTCTTTCCCGGACCCTACGCAAGCGGGGCTATATGCACTGGGCTACTTTTTTTTATTTTGACAAAAATAATAATATTCATATTGAGCACATTTTCATTTCAGGCCATCTTAATAACACTTTCTGTCATGCCAAAACATGATGAGTAATACCTGGACTCTGCATAAACAGGATGCACAAAGCCGAACACCAGAAGTCTGACAATAAGAAATATAACAAAAACAACAACTGTTGAGTCTTATAGAGTGGCTGCTCCAACGGCGTACCCTTGAACAGTGGTTGGTGCTCCGGTCGTCGTAGCATAGACCACGCACGAAGTGAGTGAGTACAATGAAAAATAACCCGCGGAGGAGAAGCATTTTTGTCATTAAAAATCAAATCATTTCTACATAGCCCTAGCGACCAGAGTAAGGCATACCCTCCCATCCTTAGAAGCGTTTCGAACCTATTTGGAATACTGTCCAACCAATGACCAAATATATTGGCAACACTTGTGAGCGGATATAAATTTGACACTATTTGGATGACTGGCCATGTAGAATGTGTAAACTTGCTTTGATAAAAGAGTTGTTTGAGCACAAAAGCAACATTTCTTACTCCCTGGCCAGTTGCGTCGTGCAATGTCGCCTTTGGTTAGCACAAGTCTCCTACGAAGATACCACATGAAGATTATAACTTTTAGTGGAATTTTCGACTTTCAAATTTTCTTTTTATTACTCACTGGTGCTTCAGAATGTGTGAGCGCATGGTACATAGAGTCTACACTGAAAGACCTTGATGCAGTAAGGTTCCAGGAAAACACATCTCGACCTTGTGTCAGGTTAATCGAATCTAGCAGGGATGAAACATTATACCATGACATAAGTCGGGGCCAATTAAATTCCACCTGAACGAATTATCCAGAGGGGAATGAACTGAGCACCCGAGCAATAGTAATATTCTTATCATGATGAGTAACACCCGGAATCTGCATAAATAGAATGCACACAACCAAACACCAGAAGTCCGACAATAGGAAATATAACAAAAACGACAACCATAGAGTCTTATAGACCGGCTGATCCAACTGCGTACACACCTTCTTGAACAACGGTTGGTGCTCCGGTTGTCGTAGCATAGACCACGTACAAATTGAGTGCGTACAATGGAAAATAACCCACAGAGGAGAAGCATTATTGTCATTAAAAAACAAATCATTTCTACATAACCCTAGTGACCAGAGTAACGCATACCCTCCCACCCTTAGAAGCGTTTTAAACCTATTTAGAATACTGTCCAACCAATGACCAAATATATTGGCAACACTTGTGGGCGGATATAAATTTGACACTATTTGGATAACTAGCCATGTAGAGTGTGCAAACTTACATTGAAAAAAGAGGTGTTTGATTGTCTTGTCATAAGCACAAAAGCAACATTTCTTACCCCCTGGTCAGTTGTGTCGTGCAAGGTTGCCTTTGGTTAGCACAAGTCTCCTACGAAGATACCACATGAAAATCTTAACTTTTAGTGGAATTTTCGACTTCCAAATTTTCGCTTCATCCCATTAGCTATTTTCTGAAAATAAGCCGTGTTATTATCCCCTTTAATAAGCCACCTCTCACTGGTCATTTTGAACCAATGGAGTTCCTCATCAGCATATAGCCCATGGAGCTTGGCTTGAACTTTACTTTCTATAAATAATATTCCACGGTCAAATAAGTGAGGTCTTCTAGGCTCTCGAGGACCAACAGATCAGTTTGAAGCTTTTTTTAGAATGAAGGCTCAAGAAGAGCCCGGGTTTGAATTAACAAAGCCATCAACCGGCCAGCATTACAAGATCACCAACTTACAAGGAAAGCAAATAGAAACAAGCGGCTGATACAAGGAGCAAAGTGAAACACACTCAAAGGCAGCAACGATAGCAAGCAGAGGAACGCCATGCTGCAGCCATCATCCTACAGGACGACCTACACCAACATGACTAACTACGGACTTGAGAGGATGCACCACCGCGCAAGCTTCATGATCGTAGCCAAACTCGAAGACAGCAATGGACCGAAGCTCCTCTAGAACCGCCGCTGCAAAGGGCCGGCATCTGCCCTCTCATCTTGGCTCGAAGGATGCTGCACCGGCAGCCGGCAGCTCGGTTCACCCTAGAACCCAGAAGGAAGACATCCAAGTTGCGCATGGAGAAGGAACTAGGAGCAGACCTGCAAGCTCAGAGCACACCACTCCGAGAACCGTCATCATCCTCGGTTAAGCCACACCGAAGGGCAAGAGCTGTCGGCCACAGTCGCAGCAACAAGGGTAAAAGCGACGAGCCACTGAAGAAAAGGCATTGAAGCGCAGAGCCAAGCCGCCACCCGCCTCCATCACACCCACAACCCGACTCTCTCACCGCCCCTGCGATCCCCGGACTGCGCCTCCAAGAAGGAACACGACACAGATGTGTCGTCGCCGCCCGAATCAGGGGACCTAGGATTTCACCTAGCAAGGGACAGAATGAGGGGGGCAAGGATCCACACCACAGCCTCCAAGGAGGGGAACGACGCCCAGGGCGTCGCCTACGATGTGGCTGCGCCGGCCAGGGGTTTCCCCTGGATCCAACCCCGGTCGACGAGATCCGCGCTGCCGGCGCTCGGGAAGAACGGCCTAAGCCACTGGGACCCGGATCCAGCGATGGAAGGAGCATATCGGGGCGGAGAGGATGGGATGCATCTGGCGGCGACAATGGCACGGGGGAGGCCGCACACCAGCAACCGGGGACCAACGCCTTCTCGTCCCCCTCAAGACCGAGGGAGGTGCCTCACCAGCTCCGACAGGAATGGCCCGCCGCCAGGGCCACCCCGCGCTCTCCGCCCGGCGGCCGCCGCCCCGGATGCCGAGGCCCTCCACGGTACATGGAGCCACCGGATCCCCCGCCACCACCTTCATCGGTGTCGAGCGCACGCCGGCGTACACCTCCGGCAACGGCGGAGGGGAAGGAGGGGGGAGGGGGTGCGGTGGCGGCGGTTAGGGTTTCCCCCGAGTCGCCTCGAAGGAGATGACGCGGGGGCGTGGGGGGCCTGGTTTTGGATCAGTTTGAAGCTCATGCCTTCTTTTTCTATTATGGACAAAATATTGGACCCCCATCCTTTAAAGTATTTCTTAAATTGCATGAGTTTAATATTCAACACATCGATTACATCCTCACTACTAACATGTTTAATCCAAATGCTCTCTACAGACGGGAGGGACTGGTCATTCTTTAACCAGGCAATGTCAAACCTAAAGTCTCATTTAGCAGGAGCCGTTTTACTCGAAATACCACAATCAAGGATCAGGGGATTGTGGTCAGACAATAGTTCTGTAACCAGCTTTCTAACATATACTAGGGGGAAAGAAATCTTCCGAAGAAGAGGATATCAAAACCCTATCAAGCTTCTCCAAGGTAGGGTTGTCACTAGTAGAAAAAGGCCCATTTGTCCCGGTTCGTAAGGCCCATTTGTCCCTGTTCGGGAACCGGGACTAAAGGGTCGGTACTAAAGCCCTATACCTTTAGTCCCGGTTCTTATACCAACCGGGACAAATGGGGCTCCACGTGACCGCTGCGGCTTGCCCTGGCAGGGGGGGGGGCTTTTGTCCCGGTTGGTAGCACCAACCGGGACCAATAAGCTACCACGCATCAGCAGTTCAGGGGCTAGGGTTTTTGTTTCTTTTTTCTGAAGGGGGGGGGGGTTGGGGGGTTTTGTAGGGTTAATTTAGGTGTTTCATATATTGTGTTAGCTAGCTAATAGAGAGAAGTGTCCTCTCTTATCTCCGTGCTTGGTCGATGCTACGTACTATACGTATAGAGAGGACTCGACACGCTAGCTAGTAAGCAAATGAAGGAAACCATTAAGTACAGAAGATCGTCATGAACATATGCATATAGAGAGAAGTGATATCGACCTTTCCTTCTCCGAGAGATTGGTCGAACAACAAGTTTTCGTATATCTATCCGACGCCACTGGCTACATATATACAATATAAGGTGTCTTACAATCCCCTAATGTCTGAACTCAACTTCCACATGGTATTCTCCGGCTTTATTGATGACGTGATCAAGAAAGAATCCCGCCAATTCCTCTTGAATTGCTTTCATGCGATCTTGTGGTAGGAGTTCATCCCGCATCTGCCACGTCTAATTTGAAGAAGGGGGTCAATACATATATATGAATGAAACTCAACACAAATGATGGTAATAAAATGAAATTGTGAACATTATTGCTTACGCACTTCTATTGTCTTTTAGAGTAGCCCCGCTTATTTTTGGCCGTCGCGTTGTAGATGAATTCGCAAACGTAGTATCCACAGTAATTATTCCTGGGTTCCTGCCACAAGCACTTTACGAGAAATAGAGGTTAATCAAACCGATAATGGAGCATTATAAATGGCATTGATGAAAGTAGCTAGAATCAACGGGAGATGCGCGGAACTAGCTAGCTAGTAGTACTTACTTTCGGGTATGTAAATCGTAGCTCCCCCGGCAGTCCCGGAGCTTGTGCGGTGAATACTTTCCAAACCCTGCGAGACAAAGAAAACAATTACTTGATATCAGGAAATAAAAAAAGTTGTCGATATGGTGCGATAATGATCGATTGAACTTACTTCTGGAGCATTTTAGTCATGTCCACATATTCCTCGGGATCTTTTCGTCTCGAGTCTAAGACGGTCACTAGTCCCTGCTCAAGCTTAATCTCTAGGAGAATATAGTGGAAGCTGCGCACACATGCATAACTCATCAATTACATTACTATAACCTCGAGTAATAAGGGAAATCGAATATGCACAAGACAGTAACACTCACTTGAAGTTGTAAGGAAAGAGTATTTTATCTTTGTTTTGATTTATTAGCAATGATTTGAGCAAGTTGGCCTCGATTTTTTTGGCATGAAATTTAACCGTACATTCATCTATGAAACTTGTGTTAATGAACCCAATATCATAGATTTTTGCTTTTCTGCATTCGACGATCTTCAATCTGCATAATATAGTGAGGATAATTATATATACATGCAATGAAAGAGCTGAGTTATATAGAGGCTTAATGACAGAAGTAGTACTTACAGACAGTAGCAAGTGACCGTTAATTTATCGAGGGCCTTTTGATTGAAAAACTGGAAGAACTCCTCAAATGGAACAGACAACAGATCAATTCCAACGAGGTCATGCTCCTCTTTAACTCTCAGCGTCAAAGTATCCTTCCCCCAGACTCTCCGCAGGTTTTCATGTACCAATCATGGAATCTTCGCATCACTGTTGTTAGAGGAGGACTTCCATCTTTGACGAGAGGCTTCCCGTACTGGTATTTGTGTTCGTCCACCTCCATTGTATCATAATGTGCATCGTCGGGCAGGTAATCTCCAAGATTGGTACCGGGCAAGATCTCCGGATGATTAGCGACGAGATCGCTAGACACCTTGAGCGGGGGGCACGATTGGTTCGCTTGTTCGCCGAGCTGGGATTTTTTTTCCCAGCTCGTCGTTCTGCTAACCTTCGATCACTGCAAGTACTTCCCGACCGCTCCGCTTTGATATATGACCTTTCAATAATGCACTCATAGTTGGTTTTCGGCGGAGACGGTGGTGGTCTCGTCAGGGCATCGTAGTGCGCTTTGCTTTCACCGCATCTATCTTCTCCTCCGGAGGTGGATGTTTCTTAGATCTTTGCGTTTCAAAGAAGTCCTTCACATAGGCTTGACAGATCTCCTCGTTTTCCTCCGCGGTCATCTCGTATGGTAACTTCTCTACAGGCTTGAGAGATGGACCGAATCTGTATTGCCTCCCGACTCTGGCTGTACTGCTAGACGCCGGAGCAGATGGAGCGGTTGTGGCTGTCTTCTTTCCTTGCTTACGAGGCAGAGAAGAAGGACTACGATACGTCGGAGCAGCCGGAGCGGCGGCAACTCTCTTCCGCCCTTGCTGACGAGGTGGAGGAGGAGGCGAGCTGCTCGGACGCGCCGGCGCAGGCTGAGAAGGAGGCAGAGTGCCGCCACGCGCCGGAGAAGGAGGCGGAGTGCCCTGATCACTCGCCGGAGGAGGAGGCGGAGGAGGAGGTGGAGTGCCCTGACTCGCCGGAGGAGGAGGAGGAGGAGGCGGAGGCGTCCAGTTAGGAAGGTTGATGAACTCCTTCCGCCATAGGCATGGAGTCTTCAGAGCAGAACCCAGCCGAGTCTCCCCTTCACCGGTAGGGTGGTTAAGCTCGAGCTCCTCAAATCCCTCCGTTATTTCATCCACCATCACCCTAGCATATCCTTCTGGAATCGGCCGGCAGTGAAAAGTTGCGCCGGGTTCAGGAGGTGCAACAGAGCCGACAGCCGCCTTGACTTTGAATTGCTGCCATTGCGTCATAAGGTGGCAATGTTGAGACTCCGTGATAGCATCCACGGGGTAGCTAGCAGGAGCCGTGAAGACAGGCTCCTGAAGCAGCTCGGTGGAAGCCACGCTGCTTCTCCGCTGAGATGGCGGGGTAGCTTCGGGGGTAGCTTTGGCAGGTCGCTTGCTGTGAACTGCTTCTCGTTCCTCTAGCGCTTGTACCCTTTCTTGCAGCTTCTGCAGTTGGGTCAGCTCCATTTTCCTCTTCCTCTCCCGGCCTTTGTAACCGCCTGCGTCGGGAAATCCAGCCTTCCACGAAACGGAGCTTGGCGTGCCTCGTGTCCGTCCAGGGTGCTCAGGATTCCCGAGGGCCTGTGTGAGCTTGTCGTTCTCTTTGTCGGGAACGAATGTCCCTTCCTGCGCTGCGGTGATATACTCCTGAAGCCTCGTGACGGGTATTCTCAGTTGCTCGTTCGTCCAAACGCAATTCCCTATTTCAGGGTCCAACGATCCCCCAACCCTGAAGAACCAAGTCCTTGAACGGTCTGGCCAGTGCAATGTCTCTGGTTCGACCCCTTTATCAAGAAGGTCATTCTCAGCCTTGTCCCACAACGGCTGGGCTCTGAGGTAGCCACCTGACCCCGTGCGATGGTGATGCTCCTTCTTTGCAGCATTTTTCTTGTTTGTCGCTGACATCTTCTTACTCTTCTCCGATGTCTTGTGGGCGAGAAATGCGTCCCAGTGATCTCTGATCTTCTCAAATCTGCCGGTGAATTCTGGAGTCTTGTCATTGTCGACAAACGTTCATTTCAGCTCATTCTTCCACCTCCTAAATATATCAGCCATCTTCTTAAGAGCATGAGCCTTGATCAATGGCTCTTTAACTGGCTTCTCCGGATCCTCCTCTAGCGGTAGGGTGAAATTTGCCTTCAGCGCGGTCCAAAGATCAGCTTTCTGCCTATCATTGACATAAGACACCTCAGGGTCTTCCTTCTTAGGCTTATACCATTGGTGGATGCTGATCGGGATCATGTCCCTAACAAGAACCCCGCACTGAGCAGAAAATGCTTCCTTGGTCCGGATGGGTGCAATCGGTTGGCCATCGCGCGCGATTTCTGTGATCATGAACCTTTCATCCGAGCGCAACTTTTTCTTCGGGCCTCGTCTCGTTACCGAAGTTTGGCTCGATCCGGAGGGCTAGAAAAGAATAAAGAAGAGAGTTAATATGTGTACATACCAAAACAATTGATGCATCAATTAGCTATAATCAGCACAAGCTTAATTAATATATATACCTGGCTGGACTCCTTTCGGTCACCGGAGCCGTCATCACGGTGTCCTTCCACCGGCATTCGGTCACCAGAGCCATCATAATCATGTCTTTCCTCCTCCATTGTTCGATCACCGTAGCCTGCTTCATCCTCCCCTTCCAGACCATCGGTGTCGTTGAGATATGACAAGACATCACCTCCGGCCGCGATTATGTCCCCCAACACCTGTTCTGCTTCCTCGTCTCGGCCGTGCTCCACAGTTTCTGCAAATATTATAACATGGAAATTATTATACAAACATGACAGATGGATATATTAGTGGCAAACGTAGACTTAGCTAGCTAATCACAACAAGGAATCATATTAGTGGCCACGACGCTTCTCTAGTGTTTGGGGTGGCCTCGGCAATGCTTCAAGGGTTTGGGGTGGCCTCGACGACAACGCTCTTTTAACTTGGTAAATTTGGGTGGCCTCGGCAGCGCTTCTATGGTTTGGGCCGGACCGCCTCTCTCATGGTTGTCCGATGTCCAGACCGACAAGGGATTCAACAAAATGGCGCCATTCTGGATGTGCAGAAAATGGTCCATATTTTTCCTGATCTCATCTACCCTTCTATATGTCAAGTTGTCTAGTTTCAAAGAATTCAAGAAAACCATGACTTCATCATTAGCTGGAAATGACAGGCGCATAAAAATTGGATCAACTTGTGGACATATATATATATATATATATATATATATAATATATATATATATATATATATATATATATATATATAAGATCAGAAAAAAATTGGATCAACTTGTGCACATCCATAATGGGGGCATTCTTGATAAATCTGGACCCTCGACCCTAGACCGCTCGGCACAAGGCAACCTGTCGACCCCTCGGCGATCCTCGACCCTCGACCCTCGATCGCTCGGCGATCCACGACCCGCTACCCTAGTTCCCGACCCTCGACCCCCTCATGTCACGTTTGTATAGTGTCAAAGGATTCAACAAAACCATGTCTTCATCATTAGGCAAAAGTAACAGGCACATGATGGTACGAAGCTCTCCAAAATTATTTTGGAACGGAGTCCCAGATAGGATAATTCACTTTTTGGTACAAAGTTCAGCAAGAGCCTTCCGCATATCGCTATTTGGAAGGCCTTTGCTGAAATTCGTACCAAAAGACGAATTATCCTATCCGAGACTCCCTTCCAAAATAACTTCGGAGAACTTCGTACCATCATGCCCCGGTTACTTCCGGCTAATGATGAAGCCATGGATTTCTTCAATACTTTGACACTAGGCAACCTCTCGACCCCTCGGCGATCCTCGACCCCTCGACCCTCGACCGCTCGGCGATCCACGACTCTCTACCCTAGTTCCCGACCCTCGACCCCCTCATGTCACGTTTGTCTAGTGTCAAAGGATTCAACAAAACCATGTCTTCATCATTAGGCGAAAGTAACAGGCGCATGATGGTACGAAGCTCGTCAAAGTTGTTCTGGAACGGAGTCTCAGATAGGATAATTCACTTTTTGGTACAAAGTTCAGCAAGAGCCTTCCGAATATCGCTATTTGAAAGGCCTTTGCTGAAATTCGTACCAAAAGGCGGATTATCCTATCCGGGACTCCGTTCCAGAACAACTTTGCAGAACTTCGTACCATCATGCCCTGGTTACTTCCGGCTAATGATGAAGCCATGGATTTCTTCAATACTTTGACACTAGGCAACCTCTCGACCCCTCGACCCTCGAACCCTCGGCCCCTCAACGACCCTCGAACCCTCGACCCCTCGACCCAGGAACCCTCGACCCCTCGACCCACGAACCCTCGAACCCTCGACCCTAGAACCCTCGAACCCTCGACCCTCGACCCCTCGACCCCTCGGCCGCTCGACGACCCTCGACCCTCGAACCCTCGACCTTAGAACCCTCGACCCTCGAACCCTCGACCTTAGAACCCTCGAACCCTCGACGACCCTTGACCCTCTACCCTAGTTCCCGACCCTCGACCCCTCGGCGATCCTCGACACCCTCGTTCCCAATAAAAATTGAGAAGAAGAAGAAGAAAAAAAAAAGAGGAGAAGAAGAAAAAAAAGGAGAAGAAGAAGGAATAAAGGAGAAGAAGAAAAAATAGATTAAAAAAATCTATTTTTCTTCTTCTCCTCTATTCCTTCTTCTTCTCCTATTTTTTTCTTCTTCCTCTTCTTATTTATTTCCCCTCTTCTTCCTCTCCTCGTCTTCTCCTTCTTCTTCTCCTTCTTCCTATACTTATTTTCCTTCTCCTTCTTTTTCTTCTTCTTCCTTCTTCTTTCTTCCTCTTTTTTCCTTTTCCTTATTTTACTTTTTCCTCTCCATTAACCTAAAATGCACTAACCTAAAATGCAACAAACCAAAAATGCACTAAATCGATCAACTAACCTAAAATTAGTGATAAAATACACTAACCTAAAATAGATATCTACTAACAACTTAAATAAAAAATTAATACATATATGAAAAAAACATTTATGAAAACAAACATCATCATATCATCAACATGAACATATCATCAACATCATCATATCATCATCAACATATATATGAAAAAATGCATATATATGAAGAGGAGGGCCGACCGGACCGTAGCGCGGGCGGCGCGGACCGGGGTGGCGACGGCGCGCGGTGGCGCGGTGACGGCGTCGGGGCAGGGGCGGCGCGCGGTGACGGCGTCGGGCGAGGGCGTGGGCGACGGCGAGGGCGCGGGCGACGGCGACGACGGGCGCGGGCAACGGCGACGACGACGGCGGGGCGGCGGGTGGCGTCGGGGCAGCCTGGCAGCGTCGATGTCGTCGAGGGGTCGTCGGGGGCTAATGCGAGATGAAAACTGAAATTTCCTAAATGCTTTCTTATATACGTAGAGCATTGGTCCCGGTTTGTGGCACCAACCGGGACCAATGCCCCCCTTTAGTCCCGGTTGGTCCCGGTTGGTGGCACCAACTGGGACTAAAGGGCGTGCATTGGTCCCGGTGGATCCCAAGAACCGGGACCAACGCACCCCTTTAGTCCCCGTTGGTGCCACCAACTGGGACAAAAGGCCTTCCGCTGCCCGCGTCGCGGCCAAAAGTTTAGTCCCACCTCGCTAGTTGAGAGAGCTCGAGAGTGGTTTATAAGCACTGCTGCGCCCACCCTCTTGAGCTCCTCTCAACTGCAGGCTTTCAGGCCTAATCTGTCACTATGTGCCTGTGGGCCTACTGGGCCTTTTGCGGGCCTGAATCCTGGCCCATGGTTGGGTTCCTAGTCGTATTCAGGTCGTGGTGGCCCAGTAGGTGGCACTTTTTTAATTTCTCTTTGTTTTCTTTGTTGCTTTATTTATTTTATTTTGTTTCTACTTACAACAAAATACTTATTGTTGCTATTTTTATTTATTTTATCAAAGTTTATTTATTTTACTTTATTAAAGTTTATTTTGTTTCTACTTATTTATTTTATTTTATTTTGTTTCTACTTATTTTATTAAAGTTTATTTTGTATTATTTTGTTTCTACTTATTTATTAAAGTTTATTTTGTTTGTACTTACTTATTAAATTTTATTTTATTTCTACTTATTTATTTTATTTTTATTTTGCTTTTTTAATTTATTTTATGAAAATTCTTTTTGGTTTTAATGTTTTGAACAGAAAATACTTTGATAATTTTAGTTGCATAAATTTTATATGATTTTAGTTTCAATAATACTAGGGATTCATAAAAGCTTTTTAGTTGATTCCTTTAGCTATTAGAGTTTCATTAAAGTTTTCTAGTTCATTCTTTTTTCTATTAGTACCGGTTCTAAGGCTGGGGCCCCACGAGCATCTTTCGTACCGGTTCGTGGCATGAACCAGTAATAGAGTTTTTTAGTTGATTCTTTCTGTAGTGGTTTTTTAGCCCCACCTCGCCAAGCGAGAGGGACTCACAGCGGTTTATAAGCCCTGATGCAGAGACGATGAAGGAGAGGTGCAATGCTCAACTACACATTGCTTAGCTTCAGGCCTTGAAATGGTGTAGACTGCACGGAGCTATGTGTACTTTCTCAAGGCCTGAAGCTAAGCAACGTGCAGGTGAGCATTGCGCCTCTCTTTTATTTTCAATAACTTATTACAACTCTTTCTGACTTCATTTGTTATTTTTCATGCATTTACTGATTTTTTTGAGCTATAAGACCCTGAAATTGAAAAGAATTTCAAATGAACTCTGAAAGGTTGAAAGTTGGCATGGTATCATCATTTCACCCACATAGCATGTGCTAAAAAAGTTGAGAAGGTTACGGTAAAAACTGGATGCACTTCGTGTACAAAACGGACAATCTCTTTTGAAGTATCAGGGTTTCAGACGAAAACTCATATGTTACAAAGGGATTTCATTTTTTTGAACTTATTTGAACTCCAGACTTTTTCTGTGTTCAAAAAGCACCATTCAAAGCCACATCATCAATTTTCAACCCTTTCTGACTTCATTTGTTATTTTTCATGCATTTACCGAATTTTTTGAGCTATAAGACCCTGAAATTGAAAATCATTTACAATGAACTCTGAAAAGATTGAAAGTTGGCATGGTATCATCATTTCACCCACATAGCATGTGCTAAAAAGTTGAGAGGGTTACGGCAAAAACTGGATGCACTTCGTGTACAAAATGGGCAATCTTTTTTGAGGTATTAGGGTTTCGGACGAAAGCTCGTCTGTTACAAAGGGATTTCATTTTTTTGAACTTATTTGAACTCCAGACTTTTTGTGTGTTCAAAATGCACCATTCAAAGCCACATCATCAATTTTCAACCCTTTTCGACTTCATTTGTTATTTTTCATGCATTTACTGATTTTTTTGAGCTATAAGACCCTGAAATGGAAAAGCATTTCGAGTGAACTCTGGAAAGGTTGAAAGTTGGCATGGTATCATCATTTCACCCACATAGCATGTGCTAAAAAGTTGAGAGGGTTACGACAAAAACTGGATGCACTTCGTGTACAAAACAGACAATCTGTTTCGAGGTATCAGGGTTTCATACGGAAACTCGTCTATTACAACAGGCATTTCATTTCTTCACATGTAACTGCAGTGATATTCTAGATCAAAGGCATCATCATAATAGTTGTGGAGAGAAAGTCTTCACATTTTCTTCGCTTGTGTCCTTTGCTTATTGCGCCGTAACCATGCATATTCTTCATCGCTTAACACGGTGCTTGGGTCAGCCTTGACTTTGAAAGGAGGAATTTCATGAAACTTTTCATAATCTTCAAACATGTCTATCTTGCCCTCCAATCCCACGATGTCTCTTTTTCCTGAAAGAACTATGTGGCGCTTTGGCTCATCGTATGATGTATTCGCTTCCTTATCTTTTCTTTTTCTCGGTTTGGTAGACATGTCCTTCACATAGAAAACCTGCGCCACATCATTGGCTAGGACGAACGGCTCGTCTGTGTACCCAAGATTGTTCAGATCCACTGTTGTCATTCCATACTGTGGGTCTACCTGTACCCCGCCTCCTGACAGATTGACCCATTTGTACTGAAACAAAGGGACCTTAAAATCATGTCCGTAGTCAAGTTCCCATATGTCCAATATGTACCATAATATGTGTCCTTTCCCCTATTGGTTGCTGCATCAAAGTGGACACCGCTGTTTTGGTTGGTGCTCTTTTGATCTTGGGTGATCGTGTAAAATGTATTCCCATTTATCTCGTATCCTTTGTAAGTCAATACAGTCGAAGATGGTCCCCTGGACAACGAGTACAGCTCATCAGAAACAGTGTTGTCACCTCTGAGACGTGTTTCCAACCGACTGCCGAAAGTCCTGATGTGTTCACAAATAATCTAGTGGTCACACTGCTCCGGGTGTTTGGAGCACAGACTGTTCTTGTGTTCATCGACATACGGGGTCACCAAGGTAGAGTTTTGTAGAACTGTGTAGTGTGCTTGAGACAAAGAATGCCCGTCCCTACATATTATTGAGTCCCCTCCAAGCGGGCCTTTTCCAGTCAGTCTCCCCTCATACCGCGATTGAGGGAGACCAATCTTCTTAAGATCAGGAATGAATTCAACACAAAATCCAATGACATCCTTTGTTTCATGGCCCATGGAGATGCTTCCTTCTGGCCTAGCGCAGTTACGGACATATTTCTTTAGGACTCCCATGAACCTCTCAAAGGGGAACATATTGTGTAGAAATACGGGGCTCAGAATGACAATCTCGTCGACTAGATGAACTAGGACGTGCGTCATGATATTGAAGAAGGATGGTGGGAACACCGGCTCGAAACTGACAAGACATTGTGCCACATCACTCCTTAGCCTTGGTAGGATTTCTGGATCGATCACCTTTTGAGAGATTGCATTGAGGAATGCACATAGCTTCACAATGGCTAATCGAACGTTTTCCGGTAGAAGCCCCCTCAATGCAACCGGAAGCAGTTGCGTCATAATCACGTGGCAGTCATGAGACTTTAGGTTATGAAACTTTTTCTCTAGCATATTTATTATTCCCTTTATATTCGACGACAAGCCAGACGGGACCTTCATACTGAGCAGGCATTCAAAGAAGATTTCCTTCTCTTCTTTGGTAAGAGTGTACGTAGCTGGCAGGACCTTCATACTGCTTTGGAGGCATGCCATCTTTTTCATGCAAACGTTGCAGGTCCTCCCGTGCCTCCGGTGTATCTTTTGTCTTCCCATACACGCCCAAGAAGCCTAGCAGGTTCACGCAAAGGTTCTTTGTCACGTGCATCACGTCGATTGAAGAGCGGACCTCTAGGTCTTTCCAGTAGGGTAGGTCCCAAAATATAGATTTCTTCTTCCACATGGGTGCGCGTCCCTCAGCGTCATTCGGAACAGATAGTCCGCCGGGACCCTTTCCAAAGATTACGTGAAAATTATTGACCATAGCAAGTACGTAATCACCGGTACGCATGGCGGGCTTCTTCCGGTGATCTGCCTCGCCTTTGAAACGCTTGCCTTTCTTTCGACATTGATGGTTGGTCGGAACAAATCGACGATGCCCCAGGTACACATTCTTCCTGCATTTGTCCTGGTATATACTTTCGGTGTCAGCTAAATAGTGCGTGCACGCGTGGTATCCCTTGTTTGTTTGTCCTAAAGGGTTACTGAGAGCAGGCCAATCATTGATGGTTACAAACAGCAATGCATGCAGGTTAAATTCCTCCTGTTTGTGCTCATCCCACACACGTACACCATTTCCATTCCACATCTGTAAAAGTTCTTCAACTAATGGCCTTAGGTACACATCAATGTCGTTGTCGGGTTGCTTAGGGCCTTGGATGAGAACTGGCATCATATATAATGAACTTCCGCTTCATGCACATCCAAGGAGGAAGGTTATACATACATAGAGTCACGGGCCAGGTGTTGTGATTGCTGCTCTGCTCCCCGAAAGGATTAATGCCATCCGCGCTTAAACCAAACCATACGTTCCTTGGGTCACCTACAAACTCAGCCCGGTACTTTCTCTCGATTTTTATCCACTGCGACCCGTCAGCGGGTGCTCTCAACTTCCCGTCTTTCTTACGGTCCTCACTGTGCCATTGCATCAACTTGGCATGCTCTTTGTTTCTGAACAGTTGTTTCAACCGTGGTATTATAGGAGCATACCACATCACCTTTGCAGGAACCCTCTTCCTGGGGGATCACCGTCAACATCACCAGGGTCATCTCGTCTGATCTTATACCGCAATGCACCGCATACCGGGCATGCGTTTAAATCCTCGTACGCACCGCGATAGAGGATGTAGTCATTAGGGCATGCATGTATCTTCTGCACCTCCAATCCTAGAGGGCATACGACCTTCTTTGCTGCGTATGTACTGTCGGGCAATTCGTTATCCTTTGGAAGCTTCTTCTTCAATATTTTCAGTAGCTTCTCAAATCCTTTGTCAGGAACAACATTCTCTGCCTTCCACTGCAGCAATTCCAGTACGGTACTGAGCTGTGTGTTGCCATCTTCGCAATTGGGGTACAACCCTTTTTTGTGATCCTCTAACATGCGATCGAACTTCAGCTTCTCCTTTTGACTTTCGCACTGTCTCCTTGCATCAACAATGACCTGGCGGAGATCATCATCGGGCACATCGTCTGGTTCCTCTTGATCTTCAGCTTCCCCCGTTGCAGCATCACCGTATTCAGGAGGCACATAGTTGTCATCGTCCTCTTCTTCTTCGCTGTGTTCCATCATAACCCCTATTTCTCCGTGCTTGGTCCAAACATTATAGTGTGGCATGAAGCCCTTATAAAGTAGGTGGGTGTGAAGGGTTTTCGAGTCAGAGTAAGACTTCGTATTCCCATAGTTAGGGCATGGACAGCACATAAAATCATTCTGCTTGTTTGCCTCAGCCACTTTGAGAAAATTATGCACGCCCTTAATGTACTCAGAGGTGTGTCCGTCACCGTACATCCATTGCCGGTTCATCTGCATGCATTATATATAATTAAGTATGTCAAAAACCATTACAGAACATCATGAATAGATAAGTGACCAAATTAATAGAAGTTCATCATCGCATTAAAACCAAAGTACATACATAGTTCTCATTGAACAACATATAGCTCTCCAGAGCATCTAATTAAACTATACATTGAAACTATGTAGAACATTTCAATGCAACAACAAATGCGATCATAATCGCAACCAAGGTAACAATTGATCCAATGGCATAATGATATCAAGCCTCGGTATGAATGGCATATTTTCTAATCTTTCTAATCTTCAAACGCATTGCGTCCATCTTGATCTTGTGATCATCGACGACATCCGCAACATGCAACTCCAATATTATCTTCTCCTCCTCAAATTTTTGTATGTTTTCCTTCAAGTAATTGTTTTCTTCTTCAACTAAATTTAACCTCTCGACAATAGGGTCGGTTGGAATTTCCGGTTCACATACCTCGTAGATAAATAAAATCTATGTCACGTTGGTCGGCATAATTGTCATAAACAATAAATGAACCAAGTAGTTATAAAAGATAATATATACCACATCCGAATCATAGACACGACGAGGGCCGACGGGGGCGGATACCAAAACCATCGCACTATACAATAACAAGCAATAATAAAAGTAAGAAAAATAGACAAGTATCTATCTAATCATACAAGTAAGAATATTTTGTTTCACAAAGAAGATAAGAACAAGAGGCTCACCACGGTGGTGCCGGCGACGAGATCGGCGCGGGCGATCGACGGTGGTGAAGACGGGGACGTCACGTGACGGACCGGTAAACCTAGACAAATCTTGAGGAAAATGGAGCTTGGAGGTCGAGCTTCGAGAGGAGAAAGCTTAACTGGTGTGGCTCGGGCATTTCATCGAACACCTCATGTGCATAGGAGGTGAGCTAGAGCACCACAAAGCTCTCCCCTCGCCGGCCAGAAAAACGGAGCAGTGTGGAGTGCCCTGCTCGCCGACGATGGGGTATATATAGGCACCTCATTGGTCCCGGTTCGTGGCTGGAACCGGGACTAAAGGCACCCCTTCTGTCCCGGTTCCAGCCACGAACCGGGACCAATGGTTGTGGGCCAGGAGCGGGCCAGGAGCGAGGACCATTGGTCCCGGTTCGTGCCTGGAACCGGGACAAATAGGCCCAGACGAACCGGGACAGATGCCCCACGAGGCCTGGCCGGCCCCCTGGGATCATGAACCGGGACGTATGCAACCATTGGTCCCGGTACGTGACTGAACCGGGACTAATGGGCTGGCCAGGCCTCAACCAAAGCACTGTTTTCTACTAGTGTGTCATGGTTATTGGTCCAAGT
The DNA here is from genome assembly GCF_018294505.1 of Triticum aestivum. Classification (NCBI taxonomy): domain Eukaryota; kingdom Viridiplantae; phylum Streptophyta; class Magnoliopsida; order Poales; family Poaceae; genus Triticum; species Triticum aestivum. The sequence goes on from NC_057799.1 coordinate 632,624,829, forward strand.
GAACATACCTCCACTCATGAAAAATTTCACGAAGGTCTAGCGTATGAATAATAGAATTAAACACATCCGAGCTATGAGCCATACGTGTGCTAGTATTCTTCTCCTCACAATGCCTGAGAATATTGAAATCCCCTCCCACCACATATGGAATAGAGATTTTATTGCAAAATGATGCAAGCTCAGAAAGGAATTCAATTTTATGTTCTTCATGAGCAGAGCCATAAACCGCAATTACAGCTATCTCAACGTTTTTATTAACATGAAAAAGATTCATTTGAATGATATATCTCCCTTTCACCACACCAAAAATACTAAAAGAGTCAGATCTCACTCCACAAAGTATCCTATCAGATTTCTCATGAGAGGGTAACCAATCCCAGGAGAATAATGATCCAGGATTCATAAACCACAATAACACCTATCTCAATATGAGATCTAGTTTTGAAGATCTCGATGCGAGGAATCCAACGGTGAAAACGGCTCGATATTTGGACGCAAGGTTTAAGAGATAAAACGTTTTCAATAAACAGATCTATGAAAAAAGAAAAACTTGCAGGTTGCGACAAGTGGCGCACATGCAGCGCGCCACTTTTTGCAACCTGGGAAGGTGATAGTGATATTTGATTAGTGATTTTGTTCGTCTAGCCCACTATAGTCCACAACCAAAAATGAGGAAGACCGTTGGAAGGCCTCCGTTGGGCCGGGAAACCCATTTGGTGATCCTGTAGATGCCCTCAGACCGCTGGATCGTCGCCCGTTTGTCTTCGCCTGCAGCTCAGCGACGATTTGCTGCAAGTTTTTTTAGAGGGTGAAAAGGAGTTTATTCTAAAATTATAGGGTTACAATCTCGAGACAACTGCTCCTCACAACCTGGAGGACTCGAGTTCAACCATACCGCAATGCAACACTCGGTACGGTTATAATGCGCCAGAAGATGTGCTGCCCTATTTTACTCTCTACCAATTTTACAAGGAACAAACTCCCTAACAACCATGTGAGCTTTAATCCCTGCTTCTAAATAACCATAGACTAATCTCGAAAGAGTGTCGCCTGAGAGTACTGCCAAGGCATTCGAAGAATCAGATTGGACGATCACCGGCTTGTCTGGATGCTCAATGGCCAACGCCATACCTTGCATGATTGCGTGAATATCCACTTCAAGGGCGTCATTGCAATGAAAGATATACCTATATGCTGCAAAGATCACATGACCATCCTCATTCCGCAGAACCATTCCTGCAGATGCGCGCCCATCATGGCTCAAGAATGAGCCATCAACAGAGAGGGCATTCCAACCTGCAGGTGGATGAGGCCACGGGACAGGAGGTAGCGCACGTTTGCTGTATACACCGTTGCCTTCCTCCATCATTGGCATTTTCCCTTTTATGATTTCTTCAATACTAAAATTCCTTGCCAAGTTAATAGCTATCCAAATAAACAACTGTAACTTGAACAGGGTCTCACTCTTCCCATGTGTAAAATCGTTCCGAAGGTGCCAAATTATCATGATCACCATGTCCCTGGTATGTTCTGGACATTTAGACAGGAGTTGCAAGAGCCAATCCTTGCCCGACTCAATGAGTAGTGGCCAAATATTCCGACAAGTTCCAGGCATGACTAGTCTTCTTATGAAGGACCGAGCTACTCCACTGCATGCCTACTGATAGATGAGAGACTGGCATGGCATGTGCGTGTCTGTCCCACCTGCACACTATTGTAACACTATACAGAATTATGGCCAACTCGTACAGTGTCCAGTCCGTCCAAAGAGATATAAAGGCTTCTTTGATGCAAAGGGACAGGGATTTTGACGATTTTTTCTATAGGTCTTGTTTGGTTTATAGGAATGAAAAATCATAGTTTATTTTGCCTACAGTTTCAAAAATCAATCCACTGAGTCCAACCTCGGGAAGAATTTCCTTTTTTTTTTCCTATGACAACTATGTCATGCATCTTCTGTGTTCTTCTTTTTTGGTTCGGTGTTTAAAGAAAACAGATTCCAGTGTTGTTAGGTCCTACAAGATTCAACGTCAGACATTTTTTGTTCCTGCGTTATTAGAATCGTGTGAACCAAATTAAAGAGGCGCTCACCAAACTTGTTTATGCATGGCAAAAGCAGATAAAGTATTCCTCATGTGCAAATGCTAGGAATATTTTTTGAGGTCGGCTTCCAGAAAACAACAGGGCTGTGCATTTTTACAGTGGCCCCGCAGCCACAGTGAAAGTTGTTGTTCCCTCCGTTGACGATGCTGGCTGATGACACTGGGTCTTCGCACATCACAAAAAAAATGAGAGAGAGAGAGAGAGAGAGAGAGAGAGAGAGAGAGAGAGAGAGAGAGAGAGAGAGAGAGAGAGAGAGAGAGGCACCCAGTTCCATTGTAGGATGGTACGCACCGATAAAAGGGAGGAGAACAAGCAAGCTAAGAAATTACTCGTCTTTGATTCGGTTCCCCCCTACCACATACCCAAACCAAGTTCTTCCACAGTCACCACCTTCCCAAATAGCAGAAACCTAGAAACATTCAGAAGATGGTGACCTCCAAGCAAGATCACGCCAGAGGAGGAGAGAGACCATGAGGTATCTGGCGAACTGACCAAGATCCAAGGGGGTGAAGCTAACAAGGGGAGCCCCTGCAAGCTGCAATTGACCACCATCGAGTAAATCTCCAGCGGCATGCAGCTCCTAGCCAGCAAGGTGCGTGCATAATTTTTGTGCCACCCTATGCTTCTTAGCACCATACTCAGCTGTAACTAAGGCTGAATCAGTTGCCCCAAAGCCAATAGGAGTAGTGGCACGATAAATATGAGAGATGACATTCGTTAGCACAGTTGGGGAATGGAAATAAAATAGGGAAAGCACATGAGTGCGCACCAACCTGCAGTCGATGCCGGAGCAGCGCACGGCCGTGTACTCTAGTTCCAGCATCGGCCATCCAGCAGCGTAGCTGCGACTACGGCCAGCGACCTGAGCCGGAGGTGAAGGAGAGCTAGCAGACCAGCCCCAAAGTCAGAGCATTAGGGCTTTAATCGACAGAGAAAATTAGGGGAATAGCATCAGGATAGAAGAGGGGATTCGGATCCAGTAGCATGCATCATCAAGCCTTGCTCGGTAGTACCTCTACTTGGAGGGCGACCTGAGGCAGGGAACAGGGGGAGAGGGGAGGAAGAAAAGAAGGCTATGTTCGTGCGTCTATGTTCTAGTAGAGCAGCAATTAATAGCTAGCTCGGTAAGTAGAGAAAAGACTTCTTCAGGCCAAGAAGGGAAGAAGTCCATATAACCCCCTAACTTTTCCAATACCATTTAAACGCCCCCCTAAACCTAATTTGAGTGGTTTTAGTAGGCTGTTTTGCCTGCGTGCCACGGGAGACTTCTTCAGGCCATGGACGCTTCCACCGTCGAGGCCGTTGCTTGGGAGGCCGTCCTGGTAGTCATGGAGATATATTTGGATTCCTCCAATGATGGTCACGAGCCATGCTGTGCCGTTCATTTAATTACATCATATTTAGATTATAATCTTAGATTAGATTATCTCGCATTTGGACCCTATCTATATTTAGTTAGATGTGGTATCAAGCATTTGGACCTTGTTTATGTTATGTTTGTATTTGTATTTCAGTTTGGCAGTTTAGAAATGATGGGTTTAAAATGTTGTTAAATTGTGTGATGTCAAAACATAGTCGCGTGAAATTGGAGATGAAACGGAGTCCATATATCCATACGAGAAACAGGAGAGGAAAATTGTACTAAAGGGTGCAGTTTTTAGGGAATCTGGAAAAGGGGGCTCCAACACCTTTAACATGGTTTTAATGGTCCCTTTAAAACTGCATTTAATAGAGTTGCTCATTGTGCTCTCCTTTCCTTAATTTCAGTCAAATAGTGTTTATTCTGTAACTTCGTTGATGGATATATCCATGTCAGTTGAGATGTTCTGTTCTACTCTTTTTGCTATTGTAGCCGCTCAAATGGGGAGGTTCGGTCCTGTTGAGAACGCGCTCCGGAGTAGTGCAGTATAATAGTAAACAGATTGGAGGAGAAACGAAAGAGATGAGTAGACCGTTAGGCGCTCCTTCTGGCGACGGCTCGGGCGCCTTGCCCCGGTCGCCCAGTGCTCCGGCCGGAGAGGGCTGGGAGGTGGTTAGGAGAGGTCCTGGCTCCTCCCCGGCTTGGTCGCGGCGGGGCGCGGTGGTGGGTTCGGTGGTGGCGTCGGTAGGAGGTAGGTTTTGGGCGTTGGCAGGAGAGGAGCCGGAGGATGTGGTCGGCGAGGATCTGGAGTCGGAGGCAGGGCGGCCGGTGCCTGAGGGCCCGTCGTTGGGTGATTTTGTCGCCTACGCGCAAGCCGAGGGGAGCGGCGCCGCTGGGGCGCGTCGTCGCTTCGCTCCGGGTGGCCGGGGATCGCGCGCCGTCGCTGTTCGGGCCTGGCAGCCCTCGCAGACCCCGGTCAGGGGGGCGTCTCCTGGAGATGCCGCGCGGACGATCAGGTCGAGGGCGGCGTCCGCGATGCTCGCTCCGGTAGCCTCGGAGGCTGCGTGGCCGAGCCTGCCGTCGCAGGTGGCCGCCGCCGCCGGTCAGGGGCCGGAGGAGGTGGAGGCGGCGGCAGGGCGGTCGGCAGAGGTCGATGGCTCTGTTTCCTCGCAGGCTAGGGTTGGCGCTGCTGGGCCTGGGGCCGTGGTCGGGCTAGTGGGCCGTGGGCCGGCCCCCGTGCCTAGGACGGGTGGCGAGGGTGTGTCTTGCCTAGTGGGGCCCACACATCAGCCTGCGGGCGGTGGCCTGGTTCCTACTGGGCCGACTGGCCCGGCTGGGCACGCGCCAACGCTTCCTAGGTCTAGGCCCAGCCACGGCACATATATATGGCTGCGGCGCGGCTGCCTCGCCCCCTCGCTAGGGTTTCCCGCAACCAGAAACGAGGTGCGACGCCTTGCTCACCTCGCCAGATCCATCCGCCCCACCCCCCTCCTTCGCTTCCCATTTCCTTTGCAGCGGCGGTGATGAGCGAGCGGCGCATGGAGAAGAGGCCGACGGAGGCCCAGGACCTGGATGGGGAGCGGTGGCGGGAGAGAGACCTGCGGGAGAAGGCGTCGCAGGAGATGCGCGCGAGGAAAAGCGGTAGATCCGACCGCTTCCAAGAGCAAGTGGGGCGCGAGGGGGATTGGGGTCCTCCTCCCCCCTGGTGGATCCAGCAGCAGGAGAGAAAGAAGAAGAAGAAGGAGATGGCGCGGCGGCGGGAGCTGGAGCGGAAGCCAATGGATCACCCTAACTGTGGTGGTGGCCACGGGGATCCATTGGCCAAGAGGCCCAGGGCGGCTTCCGCCCCCCAGACGGTGCCGCTCCTCCCTGGATCGAAGGGTACGGCGGACGAACCCATCCCAGTGGAGGATGTGTCGAAGGCCCCGGAGGTGGAATGTTTCAAGTGCGAAGACTTGGCCATTTCCAGTCGCAGTGTAAGTTCAAGCCTTTGTGTGTGCTGTGCAAGGAGGAGGGACACGCGTCTGCGCACTGCCCGACGAGGGGTTGGCAGCCTTGTTTGCAGATCATGGGTAGCGCAATTTCTGGGGAAGGCTTCTTTTGTCTGCAATTCGAAGAGGAGGAGGAATCCGAGGGTCCACGGCAGCTCTCTGTTGGCAACGCCGCCATCCTCTCGGCTGAGCCAGGACGTCTGAGCCTGCGGATTCTTGTTCAGGAGGTCAACCACATGGTCACGGGGGAGTGGGACTGGCAAGTCACCCAAGTAGGAGAGGACGATTTCATGGTGGTGTTCCCTTCAGCAGATCTCCTGCATATGGCCCGGACTAGTGGCAAGCTTTTCCTTTCTATCAACGATATCATTGCTAGGGTGCGTGATGTGGAGCAAGAGGTGATCCCCCCGATGGTGATGCCAGAAGCTTGGGTGCGGCTCTACGGGATCCCTGAGAAACACCGCAAGATCGAGCGAATCAAGGAGGCTTTTAAGATGCTGGGACGTCCGATCGTGGTCGACGAGCTTTCTCTCATAAAGTTGGGGCCTGTGAGGATGAAACTGGCTTGCAAGTCGCGGGCTAAACTTAACGGCACGGTCGAGGTGTGGTTTAACCAAGAAGGGTATCAGATCAAGGTGGAGGTGGAGCGGATGCCGGGGAGGCTGGGGGACGGAAGTGGTGCATCTGGGGCGGGCCCATCCGCCCCCCTTCCACAAAGCCAGCGTGGTGCGGGCGGGCAGCCCAATCTCAAGCCCGGGACAGCCGCGGTGATTCACTCCAAGCAAGTTGCTAAGGGTGCGGCAACGGGCAACTCTGCGGCTGGGGGGCACCAGCAGGTGGCGCCGGGCGCGGGTGCGGCCCCGGCTGGCCAAGATGTGGAGATGGGCGAGCTGCAAGAGGACCCCGAAGAGAGTATTCCAGACACTTCCATTGACACAGAGACTTGGGAAAAGTTGGGTGTGATAGCTACTCAAGACACTGCTGTTAGTTTCCCCCCCCCCTCGCCCGCTCCCTGGATCAGTCCTTCGACCAGTACGGCTCCAACTTGCCTCAAATCAAGCCTGTGCCCTTGACGCTGGTGTTGAAGGAGTCAGACCCTTTGCCTGCTTCTCCAGCGCGCGTAGGGGGCTCGGGGTCAGGACGCGAGGCAACTGACCTTACCCCGGCCTCGGGCAAGCGGATGTCGAGCGGCTCCGGACGGCAGGGCAAGAAGACAGCAGGGAGGAAACCATGGAACAAGACGGGGGCCAAGGAGGCGGCGGGTGCGATCGAAGCGCTGGGAGGAGAGCTTGGAGCGGCTCTGGAGGCGCCAGGGCCGGCGACCAAGGCCAAGCGTTCGAGGGCGACTCCGGTGGCGACCCGGGCTCCTAGCGTGCGCGCCAAGGCCAAGCTCGGGGACTTGTCATCGGTGGAAAGCGCCAAGCTCCGTGCGGCTGACAAGAACATGGATGTGACAGGTAACCCTTCCCCCTCTTACAAGATCTTAAATGCCTTTTCTGACGTCCATCTAGCTGAGATTCTTCACGATAGTGGCGTTGCACTAGATTCATCGCCTTTGGATATCATTCCCTTAGTTCGCGCACGTGAAGATGCTCAGGCCGCTCTTGCGGCTGCTGCCGCCCGTTGTGTGGTTGTGCAGCCCGAGGACGGTCTGGCCGTGATACCAGTAGGGGCTGGTGCAGTAGTTTCGCCCACCGAGGAAGACGAGGCCGGGGTGGCCTCGGACTTGCCTTCTTCCAGCCGAGCGCCGGCAAGGAAGCGTGTGGCCAAGGCGGTGAGCTCCCGTGGAGTTCGCCTGCGTAATAGGGTTATCTGATGAGATACATCTACTGGAACATTCACGGATGCGGCCATGGGGGGCGGCGTACGCAGCTCAGAGAGTATATGTCTAAAGAGCACATAGATTTTGTTGCGCTCCAAGAGACTATTAAGGCTGATTTCTCGTTTAGAGATTTAGTGGCGTATGATCCTTTACAGCGTTTTGATTGGTTTTGGACCCCTTCCATGGGGCACTCTGGAGGTCAGCTGATGGGTTGTAATAGAGATATCTGTGATGTTATTGCATGGGAGCCGGGTTTATTCTATATTGCAGTTACTGTCCGTCACCGGGTATCCTTGGCTACTTGGGTGATTGTCAGTGTATACGGGCCGGCGGACCACGCGAGGTCTGCAGATTTCTTGGGGGAAATCACAACCTTGGTCGGGGCCAAGCGAGCGGCCAACTTACCCATCGTGGTGGGCGGGGACTTTAACTTGATTCGCTCGGGGGCGGACAAGAGCAATAGCAACATTGACTGGGCTAGGGTGTCCCTTTTCAACAATGCTATCGCGGCTGCGGCTCTTAGGGAAATTGCGCGGACAGGTGCAAGGTACACTTGGACTAACAAACAGCGGGTTCCAGTGCGATGTGTTCTAGACCGTGTTTTTTGTTCAAGCGATTGGGAGGCCCTGTTCCCCCTCTGTACCTTAATGGCCGAGACGCGCATTGGTTCAGACCATGTCCCTTTAATTCTGTCGTTAGGGGAGGACAGTAGGCGTCGCAGCCGTAGATTTTTCTTCGAGACGGCGTGGTTCGAACATGAGGGCTTCTGTCAGTTGGTCACGACTCGTTGGGCCATGATTGGCGACCAGGTGGGGTGTCAAAGAGGACCAGTAGAGGTCTGGTCCACTGCGGATGCGGCTTTGCGGGCTTTCCTCAGGGGATGGGGGGCCAACCACGGTAGCGAGTCTAAAAGGGAAAGGGAACGCATCGTGGAAGAAATCGCGATTTTAGACGCGCAGGCGGATGCCAGACCTTTCTCTGGCGACGAATGGGAGCACCGATACTCTCTGCAAAACCAGGTCTTGGCTATCCTTAGAGCAGAGGAGGAGTACTGGCGACGTAGGGGCGGCGTCAAGTGGGTCGTGAAAGGTGACGCCAACACTGGCTACTTCCACGCGTACGCCAATGGCCGTAAACGCAAGAGTACCATCCTAAGACTACAGTCGGAGCATGGGACACTGGTGTCCCAGTCTGAAATCGTTAAGCACATCTTCGATTTCTTTGTCGAGTTGTTGGGAACAGCCGAACAGAAAGGCTTAAGTCTTACGGAAGACTTATGGGGTCCGGAGGAGAGGGTGTCTCAACAGGAAAACGACGCACTCATGCTGTCCTTTACGCCACAAGAGATTGACCTAGCGCTTGCGGGCATGAAGAACGACACGGCTCCAGGCCCGGATGGCTGGCCGGTAGAGTTCTTTAAAAAGTTTTGGCCTTTCCTTAGAGAACTCTTCCAAGCTATTATCAATGGCTTCGCCCTAGGTACGGTTGACCTCTCGAGACTTAATTATGGGGCGATTTGTTTGATTCCCAAGGTCAAAGGGGCGGATACAATCAAGCTGTTCCGTCCGATCACGCTCCTAAATGTTCCCTTCAAGTTATGTGCCAAAGCCTTTGCCTCTAGGTTAGCGCCGGTTGCCCAACGAGTTATCCAAAAGAGCCAGACCGCTTTCCTTAAGGGTAGAAACATTCTTGAAGGGCCTATTGCGCTCACGGAGATAATCCACGAGTTAAAACGCACTCGTGGACAGGGCGTTATCCTCAAGCTCGATTTTGAAAAAGCGTACGACCGCGTAAACTGGGAGTTCGTGCGGGAAGTCCTCCTCAAAAAGGGATTTGAGGCGGGTTTCGTACACCGGATCATGCATCTGATCTCGAGTGGAAACACCTCGGCAATTGTCAATGGTGAAAAGGGGAAGTTTTTCCGTAATAGGAAAGGGTTAAGACAGGGCGATCCCATCTCCCCACTTGTCTTTAATTTTGTGGCAGACGCTTTGGCAGCTATGCTATCCAAGGCCAGCGAGGCTGGTCATGTTAAGGGACTCGTTCCACACCTCATCCCGGGTGGTGTGACCCATCTACAATATGCAGACGATACTTTGCTTTTGTTTAAGACCGACGACCATAGCATCGCCTCCATTAAGCTTTTGTTATTAGCCTTTGAGATCCTGTCTGGACTCAAAATTAATTTTCTTAAAAGCGAGGTCATCACCATGGGGATGGACGACCATCAAAGTCGGCGTGCCGCAAATCTACTTAATTGTAAGCTTGGGAGCTTTCCAATAAAGTATCTGGGGCTTCCTATATCCCATCGTAAGCTTTCGATTTCAGAGTGGGAGCCGTTGTATGGGAAGGTGGCCAATAGGGTTAGCCCGTGGCGTGGGCGGTTTTTGTCTTCTGCGGCTAGGCTCATTTTAACTAACTCGAGCCTCTCTTCCCTGCCCCTATTCACAATGGGGATGTTCTTATTAGCTGATGGCGTGCACGCTAAGCTAGATACACCGCGATCCCGGTTCTTTTGGGAAGGAACTGGTATCAAGCGGAAATATCACCTGGTAAAGTGGGCGGCTGTCTGTAGGCCAAAAAAATTCGGAGGTTTGGGGATCCTAAACTCCAAACTTATGAACGTAGCCCTTCTGTCCAAATGGTGGTGGCGGCTTGCCCAAAACGAGACGAGTCTCTGGGCTCAGCTGCTAAAGGCTAAGTACTTCCCAAATGGGAATCCTTTCAGTGCCCCGGCCAACGGCTCCGTGTTTTGGAAAGGGATCCAAGCGGTCCGACCAGCGTTTGCTATCGGGGCCAAATTCCAGATTCAAAATGGACAATCCACTCGCTTTTGGCTGGATCATTGGCTGGGAGCCTCTCCCCTTTGGCAAAGTCACCCCAATCTTTTTCGGATCGCTACTGACACCAACATCTTAGTGGGAGAGGCAGCCCGTACTGACCCTCCAGCGATCCATTTTATGAGGGCCCTTACCAATGCCGAACGGGAGGCATGGGACGACCTAGTGCATCAAATTGGTGACAACCGTATAGGGCCGGGCGAAGATTTGGTCGAATGGAGCTTGACAGCGTCCCGAAAATTTTCGGTTAAATCTTTATACAACAAGCTTACTGAAGGGACATCGCTAGACATAGCTAGGGGGCTATGGAAGGCAGGCCTGCCCTTCAAAATTAAAATCTTCATGTGGCAAATGCTCAGAAATAGGCTGCCCACGTCGGATAATGTGGCAAAACGTAACGGTCCGGCTGACGGTACCTGCACTGTGTGCGGTCTAGGTGAAGATGCTAACCACGTCTTTTTTAGATGTCACCTAGCCAGGTTCGCGTGGAGTGCAGTTAGGGAAGCCTTCCACTCGAACTTGAACCCAGCCTCGGGGAACGACTTGATTGCCATCCTTAAAACCACGAGAGGGACTAGTAGTAGAATCGCTTGGCGTTGCGTAGGGGCGCTACTGTGGGCTATTTGGACAACGCGCAATAAAATTACGATTGAGAAAAAATTTCCTAATCACCCTGCGGATGTGATCTTCAAATGTCACCTTTTCTTACAGACTTGGACTCCGCTGGGGAAGGAGCGCGATGCTGAGCGCATGTCAGAGGCCATGGCGCGAATCATGACTATCCAGGTGACGGCAAGACAAGACTCGATGATTCGATGATGCTTTTGGTGCCTTCGGTGGATGTTTCATGTTAGATAGGTCTTCTGCGTTGGATGATTTGTATGGTGTAATGTTGCCTTCGTGTGGAACCTCTGTGCTGTTTTCTGTCGTCCTCTTGGACTGAACCTGGTTTCTGCTTTTCTGGGTTGTAACTTGCTGAACTAGTGCCTGAGGGCTTTATTAATTTAAAGCCGGACGCGTCTAGCGTCTTCGTTTAAAAAAAAGAACGCGCTCCGTGCTACTATAAACCTCGGTATGATCAAAGTCTTGTTGAACTGCGATGCTTCTCTATATTTTGGTTATCATTGTCAAGCATTTTTTTTCAGTGCTTCTCAAAATGTGGCTAGACACCGGCCTCTTTTATCAATTGATGCTCGCAACCTACACTCTCAAGTCAAATGTATGGTGATAAAAGCCAGGACGGGCAAAAAATTGTTCATAGTGTATTTAAAAGATCAACTATTGAAAATGGCCATAATGTTTTGAAAAAAGTTTGTCGCTCATTCAAAACTATTGTTCATCCTTATTGACCACATATTTAAAATATGTCCATTAATTCTGAAAATGGTCATCATGTTTTATTAAAATTCAATGTATTTAGAAAATGTTTAACATACATAAGAATTGTTCATCTTGTTTTTCTGTCGGGCCCAACTGCACGCGCACGCCTGCACACCGCACGCAACTGCATGTCCGGGAAGTTTGACCCCGTTAAACATTTTCAAAATCCTCAAAAACCTAACAGAAAAAAGTTACGGGGCTTTTAAGATCTAGAGGGAAAAAAATTAAAAAAATTTCGAACTTACTAGTGGTGCACCGTTTGCTAGGTGCGCCACTAGTAACAAAAAAAATTGGTTTCAAATTTTTTTTGGACGTAATATGACAGGGAAGTTTGAAATATTTTTCAAAATTTCATCATACTCATGAATATGAACAAAGTCGTAGGCATCAACAAGGTTTAATATGATTGATATAATAGATATATCAACAATTGCTGGTTAAGTGAGGTGGTGTTGGGGTTGGATAGAACTGCGAAGTTAAGCGTGCTCGGACTGGAGTAGGGTGAGGATGGGTGACCTTTCGGGAAGTTTGACCACTTAGTGCGATTTAAGCATATTGACCCGAGATTAAGCCATAGTGACCCGAGATAAGAAAAAAGCGAAAAACATATTAATTTTTTTTTTTGAAAAAATTTGAAAAAAAAATTCTGAAAAAATATTTGAAAAAAAATTGTTACTAATGGCGCACTTCTATGTGGTGCTCCATTACTAAGTCAGATAGTAATGACGCACCGTGAGCTATACTAATGGCGCACTGCCTGGTGCGTCATTACTATCTGGTATACTAATGGCGCACCTGTGGTGCGCCATTACTAAAAAATTCTAATGGTGTGGTGCTAGTGGCGCACCTGTAGTCCGCCATTAGTAGGCAAAACAGGTGCGCCACTAGCAGGCCTTTTCCTAGTAGTGAAGGCGGCGCCTTCAGGAAAGATACGACACCAGAGCGCCGCCGCCGCCCGATCCAAGGATCAGAGTTTCCCCTGGAGCCGCACAACGGGCAATGAGAGCCGCGACGACGCCTTCAAGAAGGGAAAGAGCTCGCCGCGACGACGCCTTCAAGAAGGGAAAGAGCTCGCCGCTGCCGGTCCGTCCGAAGATAGAACAGGTTTTCACCCCGGCCAACACTCACCGCCACCGAACGCCACATCCCGGCTACCACGCCGCCCACACGGCCATGGCCACCGGGCAGCACCAAGCGACGGGCTCTGCCCATGAGCACCACGCTACCACCTCCAGGGCCGCCGCCCTGACATCCAAGACCTCGACACCATCTCGCCTGATACCCGCCGCCACCCCCACCAAAAAGACGAGTGGAAAGGTCCCACCTTACACACCCCTGGGCGACCCCGAGCGCCGAGACCCAAAAGGCCAGCCAGCAGTGGCTTCCATCGACCCGTCCTGCAGCACCGGGCGCGAGACGAGCTAGGTCCTGCAGCACCGTGAGCGAGACGAGGTCAGTCCTGCTGCACCGTGCGCGAGACGAGCTTGGTCCTACTGCACCGTGCGCGAGACGAGCTCTGTCCTGCCGCACCGGACGCAAGACGAGTGATGGACCGCAGCTGGGAGAAGGCCAGCCCTTCGATGAAAGTAGCTCCCGGATGACAAGGAGAGGGGTCGAAGGCCGAAACAGGCCGCCTACGGACGAGCCGACGCCGAAACATGCCAGCCGCCGCCGCACCCGACCTGCCAAGCTGCCGTGGAGCCATCCACGGCCGGAGCAGAAGCCACACCGGACCACTACCCAACCCGCGCCGCCCGCCAAGCTCCAAGCGTTGGAGCCGCCGGACACGCATCTCCCGCTTTCGGCGAGCCACCCGCAGCCACTCGAACACGCCGGACCGAGCCACCACAAGCTAACACGCCGGAGCTACCACCACGTTGGAGCCTACACCCCGCCGGAGCGAAGCAGAGGCGGCCAACCCACGCCGCCCACGGCCCTCGTCGCGAGGTGCGGCAGCGGACAGAGCTGGCCGAGGCCATCCGCCACCACCGGGACCCCCACACGCGCCACCATCCAGCCCGCCGTCTGACGCACGCCCCCCCCGCCGCCACGGCCCGCGCCGCCCACGCCCACGAGCAGCCGGCCGGAGGGAACCCCGATCCAGATCTGGATCGAGAAGTCCAGCCCCGCCGCCCCGCGCCGACACGCCCCACCTGATCCGCGCAACCACCGCAGCCAGCACGCGCCAACGCCGCTCGCGCGCCTCGCCGCCGCTGCGCCCCACGCCGAGCACTGCGCCCCGCCGACCACCGCGTCCTGCGCCGCGCGCCGCCAAGCTAGGGGGAAGAGAGCCCCGCCGCCGCCGCCGCGGACCAGGCTTTGCCCGGCCTCGCCCTCCGGCGGCGGCGAGGGGAAGGGGAGGCAGGAGGAGGGCTAGGGCCGGCGGCGCCTAGGGCTTCGCCCAGCCGCTCGCGGGAGCGGTCGGGACGAAGCGGGAGTTGCATTTAAGCACATACTTGTTGGCAGGGGATGGCGTTACTAGTGAGCTGATATTACTTGTGGCAGAATGCAGGAAGCTATCAAACTACCTCATGTACCTCATGGTAGTTTGCCCTTCAATGTTGCCGGTCAGCAGTGCTGCGCGAGATTTCGAGTCCCTCTTCTCCGAATGGGTCAGGGACAGCCGTTACAACTCTACAAAGGCAGAGGTGCTACGCAAATATACAAACACTGTATTGATAGGCAGCTCTCCCTTGAGAGACACGCCTACTTCCGTGGAATCCCTCAAGGATTTGAAGGAGGTGTGGGCGAGGCTGCTCATCTATGCGGCCGGTAAGTGCCCCATGGAGGAGCATGCACGGCAGCTTGGAAACGGAGGAGTGGAGCTTCTCACCGTGGTTGGGTGCCTCATGATGCATCAGCAGCTAGGAGATGTGGGAGAGAAGGTGGAGCTCTCACTGTCCGGTTTTCTTCCTGTACCACCACAACCAGCATCGTTAACAGGTCATATGAGAGTCAGGCCGATCGTCCACTTGCCAGTGCCAGCATCAGTCCAGCTCCAGCCCCTCTACGCCTTTGAATTCGTTCACGATGATCACCGGATGGCGACGTCGGTTAAGCCCCTCTCATTGTCATTAGTTGGAATGTGGGAGCCCGACAACCCCGAACCAAGTACGGCAACCCAAGTTACCCCGGACCAGAGTACATCGCAACCGGTAACTACCTTACCATATACTGTACTACTTGTATAATGCTCATATATAAATTTCCTTGTGCATAATGCTGATACCCTGTCCCTGTGGTGCAGAGTACCTCTGGTGGAACTAATGTGGCACTGGAGATAGAGGAATTAGCTGGTGGGCACCAATAGACGGATGCCAGTAAATCTCTCTCTGCCTGGGGTCCAAACCATCACAGAGGGGCAAATCCCAATGGCTTCATCTTCATCCACATCAGCAGCAGCGGTCTCTTCATCCTCTCCGGCGGTTGATTCCAACGGTGTGTATGCAACAAACTTTTCTGCTTGATTACTTCAATTATTATATTTGCCTGTAATGCGCTGTTCGATGAACTTCGTGTCAGCTCAGCTAGCGTGATTTGTACCTTGTTTTCTAAAACGAAGCGCGGATGTATTTTATTGAGTCACACGACTATATATGCATTCGCTTGTTTGGACCCAAAAATATACATTCCTGCATAGTGCTTGCTTTCCTGATTAATACTGCCCTCGTGAACACGCAGCTTCGGAATTCGTTTACGTAAGAGATCGCTGACTCGACACCAAGACAGAGAACAGGAGAGGACGGATTGCTGATTTATATGGGTTTTTTTCTCTGTAAAAGAACCAACGGCGACGAAAAGAGCATCTGAATTATAGTGGAGCTGAACTTTGAAAAGCAAGTCTTCCTTCAGGCTTCAGAAACAAAGTAAAACAACGAAAATGGCGAATTTCTTTCTCAATAATGCTAAATATATAAAGAGTTACACGCTGACTAGGATTCTTTCCATCTACTAACCAAACACAACCCCCCCCCTCGATTTTCAAGGGGGTGGGCCGCCTCTTCACCTATTGACCAATCAAATTAACCCTCTTTGTAAAACCTTGTAACTCGTCTGTACGTGTAGCATTACTCTTTCTTTCTGCCTACGTCCAGTCCGAGCTACCGCGCTGACTGTGGATGAGTGAGGGGTGCTGTGCCGGTGCCCCAACTAACGTGAAGCTGGCCGTGGGGGAGTGCAGGGACCTGGCCAAGAACTATTGTGTCATGAAACGATTGTATCACCTCGATATTTACCGAAAAAGGTTTTCGCCCTGCTTTATATTATAAAGCAAACCGCCCGAGGCAAACATCCAACAAGGTTCACACACAAACACAAGTCTCACACACACAAAAAAGTCGTAAGAGGGTTAATGCTGATGGCACAACTCAACAAGCCCTAGGAACATAGAGCCCACACAAGTCCTGCACTAGGAGCAGCAAGCCTAATCAGGTTTCGACGGCGGTGGTGGAAGCGGAGGCGCCATGCGGGAGGCCATCGATCGAAGGCCGGCGAGGAGGGTGGTGATGACGTCCCGGTCCTGTGGGCAGCTAAGCGGCCGCCAGAGCTGCAAATAACCACACATTTTGAAGATCGCGTCAGTCGCAGGTCGAAGAGGCACCTTCTGAATAACAAGTCTGTTGCGGATGTTCCAAAGCGTCCAGGCGAGGACCCCAATGCACAGCCATCGAATGTGGCGGTAGCGAGGGGGGAGGCGTGGATCTCAGCGAGTAAGTCGAGGAAGTTGGTATTGCACCACTGTCCGCCGACCGTCTCACGGAAGCAAGACCACAGGAACTGGGCTGTGGAGCAGGAAAAGAAGATGTGGTTCGAGTCCTCCACAGTGGCGCACAAGGGACACATCCCGTCGCCTGGGCCATTGCGCTTGCGGAATTCAACCCCAGAGGGGAGGCGTCCCCGGATCCATTTCCACAGGAATATCCTGATCTTGAGGGGAAGGCGAATGTCCCATATCAGGCTAAAGGGATCAGGGGCCAATGAAGGGGCAATGGCCGCGTATACGGAATTCGTGGAGAAGCGACCGGAGGGCTCCAGGCGCCAAGAGATGGCGTCCGGGGCGCCCTCAACGTCCATCGGCAGGAGAGCGATGTCTTGGAGAAGGGAGTCCCACTCGTCCACCTCAAGGGGGCCAAAGGGGCGCCGGAAGGCGAGACGCCCTAAGTCAATAAGGGCCGTCTCGACAGAGATCCGAGGATCAGCCACAATGGCAAATAGGCCCGGGAAGCGGGCGGCCAGGGGGGAGTCCCCTAGCCAGCGGTTGAACCAAAACAAGGTCGAGGACCCGGAACCCACCGAGATGGAGGTGCCAATACGGAGCACCGGGAGAAGTTGTATCACCGCCTGCCAGAACTGGGATCCGCCCGAGCGCTGGTAGAAAGCTAGAGGCTGTCCCCGAAGGTACTTATTTCGGATGATGGTGAGCCAGAGGCCGCCCTCCTCGTTGGCGATACGCCAGAGCCAACGGGTCAGGAGAGCGATGTTCATGCACCGAGAAGACATGATCTCTAGACCTCCCTGGTCCTTGGGTTTGCAGATATCGGGCCAGCTCACCATATGGTACTTCTGCTTGTCGCCCTCGCCTTCCCAGAAAAACCTGGACTGGTACTTGGCGATCTCTTGATGGAGCGTCTCATGCAAGCTGTAGAAGCTCATGAGGAACCAGAGGAGGCTGGCAAGCGAGGAGTTGATGAGGATTACCCTCGCCGCCTTCGAGAGCCACTGCCCCTTCCAGGGCTCGACCCGGTGTTGCATCCGGGTCATGGTTGGGTGGAGGTCCGCCACGGTGAGCCGCGAGTCACTAATGGAATTCCCAAATATGTCGTGGGGAAAGTACCCAGGCGGCAATTAAGCCGGCCAGCAATACCTTGGGCCTCGTCCGGGGTGTATCCCAGAATCATCACCTCACTTTTATCGAAGTTGATAGTGAGCCCGGGCATCTGTTGGAAGCATAGGAGGAGAAAATTCAAGCTGGCAATATCGGCCACGGAGCCCTCGACCATTATTATGGTGTCGTCGGCATATTGAAGGAGGGAGACCCCTCCCCCCTACTAGATGGGGGACCACGCCGTGGATATGGCCTGCTGATTTGGCCCTGTCCAGGATGGCCGCAAGTGCGTTTACCACCATCTTAAACAAGAACAGAGAGAATGGGTCGCCTTGTCGAACCCCACAGAGCGTGGGGAAGAAGGGACCAATCTCACTGTTAATGTTAACGGCGGTCCGACCGCAGGAAATGAGCTGCATAACCCTGGTCACCCAGCGGTCATCGAAGCCCTTGCGGAGCAGAACTTCCCGAAGGAAGGGCCAGTGAACTGTGTCATAGGCTTTATGGAAGTCAAGCTTCAGGAAGACCGCCCGGTGGTGTTTGGAGCGGACTTCATGAAGGACCTCGTGGAAAACTAACACCCCATCCAGAATGAATCGCCCCTGAATGAAGGCCGATTGATTGGGATGGGTGATGCTGTCAGCTAAAAGGGTCACCCTATTGGCGTACCCTTTGGCCAGAATCTGGAATATCACATTGATCACAGAGATAGGCCGGAACTGGCGGATGTCAGCCGCTCCCGGTACTTTGGGGATGAGCGTGATGACCCCGATGACCCACAAGTATAGGGGATCTATCGTAGTCCTTTCAGTAAGTAAGAGTGTCGAACCCAACGAGGAGCAGAAGGAAATGATAAGCGGTTTTCAACAAGGTATTATCTGCAATCACTGAAATTATAGGTAACATATAGTTTTGTGATAAGATAATTTGTAACGGGTAACAAGTAACAAAAGTAAATAAAGTGCAGCAAGATGGCCCAATCCTTTTTGTAGCAAAGGACAAGCCTGGACAAACTCTTATATAGAGAAAAGCGCTCCCGAGGACACATGGGAATTATCGTCAAGCTAGTTTTCATCACATTCATATTATTCGCGTTCGGTACTTTGATAATTTGATATGTGGGTGGACCGTGCTTGGGTGCTGTCCTTACTTGGACAAGAATCCCACTTATGATTAACTCCTATTGCAAGCATCCGCAACTACAAAAGAAGTATTAAGGTAAACCTAACCATAGCATGAAACATGTGGATCCAAATCAGCCCCTTACGAAGCAACGCATAAACTAGGGTTTAAGCTTCTGTCACTCTAGCAACCCATCATCTACTTATTACTTCCCAATGCCTTCCTCTAGGCCCAAATAATGGTGAAGTGTCATGTAGTCGACGTTCACATAACACCACTAGAGGAGAGACAACATACATCTCATCAAAATATCGAACGAATACCAAATTCACATGACTACTAATAGCAAGACTTCTCCCATGTCCTCAGGAACAAACATCACTACTCACAAAGCATATTCATGTTCATAATCAGAGGAGTATTAATATGCATATAGGATCCGAACATATGATCTTTCACCAAATAAACCAACTAGCATCAACTACAAGGAGTAATCAACACTACTAGCAACCTACACGTACCAATCTCAGACATAGAGACAAGAATTGGATACAAGAGATGAACTAGGGTTTGAGAGGGGATGGTGCTGGTGAAGATGTTGATGGAAATTAGCCCCCTCCCGACGAGAGGAGCGCTGGTGATGACGATGGCGATGATTTCCCCCTCCCGGAGGGAAGTGTCCCCGGTAGAACAGCTCCGCCAGAGCCCTAGATTGGTTCCGCCAAGGTTCCGCCTCGTGGCGGCGGAGTCTCGTCCCGAAAGCTTGCTTGTGATTTTTTCTCGGACGAAAGACTTCATATAGCAGAAGATGTGCACCGGAGGGCAAACAGGGGGCCCACGAGGCAGGGGGTGCGCCCAGGGGGGTAGGGCGCGCCCCCACCCTCGTGGCCAGGGTGTGGCCCTCCTCTGGTATTTTCTTCGCTCAGTATTTTTTATTATTTCCAAAAATAACTTCCGTGGAGTTTCAGGACTTTTGGAGTTGTGTGGAATAGGTCTCTAATATTTGCTCCTTTTCCAGCCCAGAATTCCAGCTACTGGCATTCTCCCTCTTCCTGTAAACCTTGTAAAATAAGAGAGAATATGCATAAGTATTGTGACATAATGTGTAATAACAGCCCATAATGCAATAAATATCGATATAAAAGCATGATGCAAAATGGTGTATCAACTCCCCCAAGCTTAGACCTCGCTTGTCCTCAAGCGGAAGCCGATAACGATAAATATGTCCACATGTTTAGAGGTAGAGGTGTCGATAAAAATAAAATACGGACATGAGGGCATCATGATCAATCCTATAACAGCAACATATATATATATATATATTGTCATATGATCTCTTTGTTGGAAATATGCCCTAGAGGCAATAATAAATTGGTTATTATTATATTTCCTTGTTAATGATAATCGTTTATTATCCATGCTAGAATTGTATTGATAGGAAACTCAGATACATGTGTGGATACATAGACAACACCATGTCCCTAGTAAGCCTCTAGTTGAATAGCTCGTTGATCAATAGATGGTTACGGTTTCCTGACCATGGACATTGGATGTCGTTGATAACGGGATCACATCATTAGGAGAATGATGTGATGGACAAGACCCAATCCTAAGCATAGCACAAAGATCGTGTAGTTCGTTTGCTAGAGCTTTTCCAATGTCAAGTATCTTTTCCTTAGACCATGAGATCGTGTAACTCCCGGATGCTGTAGGAGTGCTTTGGGTGTACCAAACGTCACAACGTAACTGGGTGACTATAAATGTACACTACAGGTATCTCTGAAAGTGTCTGTTGGGTTGACACGGATCGAGACTGGGATTTGTCACTCCATATGACGGAGAGGTATCTCTGGGCCCACTCGACAATGCATCATCATAATGAGCTCAAAGTGACCAAGTGGTTGGTCACGGGATCATGCATTACGGAACGAGTAAAGTGACTTGCCGGTAACGAGATTGAACAAGGTATTGGGATACCGACGATCGAATCTCGGGCAAGTAACGTACCGATTGACAAAGGGAATTGTATACGGGATTGATTGAATCCTCGACATCGTGGTTCATCTAATGAGATCATCGTGAAACATGGGCCAATGGGTAGGGTATCCAGATCCCGCTGTTGGTTATTGACCGGAGAGTCGTCTCGGTCATGTCTGCATGTCTCCCGAACCCGTAGGGTCTACACACTTAAGGTTCGGTGACGCTAGGGTTGTAGAGATATTAGTATGCGGTAACCCGAAAGTTGTTCGGAGTCCCGGATGAGATCTCGGGCATCACGAGGAGTTCCGGAATGGTCCGGAGGTAAAGATTTGTATATAGGAAGTCCAGTTTCGGCCACCAGGAAAGTTTTGGGGGTCACCGGTATTGTACCGGGACCACCGGAAGGGTCCCGGGGGTCCACCGGGTGGGGCCACCTATCCCGGAGGGCCCCTTGGGCTGAAGTGGGAGGGGAACCAGCCCCTGGTGGGCTGGTGCGCCCCCTTGGGCCTCCCCCTGCGCCTAGGGTTGGAAACCCTAGGGGTGGGGGGCGCCCCACTTGGCTTGGGGGGAAGCCAGCCCCTTTGGCCGCTGCCCCCCTTGGAGATTGGGTCTCCCAGGGGCCGGCGCCCCCCAGGGCCCCTATATATAGTGGGGGGAGGGAGGGCAGCCGCACCACAGCCCCTGGCGCCTCCCTCTCCCTCCCGTGACACCTCTCCCTCTTGCTGAGCTTGGCGAAGCCCTGCCGAGATCCCCGCTACTTCCACCACCACGCCGTCGTGCTGCTGGATCTCCATCAACCTCTCCCATCCTGTCACGACCGGTTTTCCAATAAAAATATTTATTGAGGAACCGATCCCTTTTACGGACCAGTAGAGAAGAATCCTTCTCACTGGTAGACAATTTCTTGATCACAGAAGAAAAACCAGGAGTACTAAATATAATACAAGGTTGAGCGGAGACTGCTCAACAATTTATTACAAGCACGCCGATATTACACATAAAGGCGGATAGGGTGGCATAACTACTGACTCATAATAAAAACGGTGGTGGATATGTCACCGTGAAGTGGGTGACATGACTCCTGAATCTAACAGCTCTTCGAGCGTCGGAGTGAGGCTCGAGGATACTTATTGCGGGTGGCGGAAGCGTATATAACACAAGTGACCAAAATCCAGGATCACACGGGACTGACTGGGACTCCTCTAGGCGTCGGACTCGCTATCAAACTCTTCGTCCATGAGATCGCCTTCGTCAACATCTGGCCAAATCAACAAGCCAGGTGAGTACTATGAAAGTACTCGCAAGACAGTTTGGACATAAGATATAACAAATGTAAACATGATGCATATGAACAGATTAATAGAGCGCACTCAGACAATGAGATAGCAATGCATGGGAAATAAAAGGGAAGTCGGGCGGTAGTCCTCCCGAAATCCCAATGTAATACTGAAGGCCAATCGAGTGTCTGAATGACTCCTCGAAAGGATACAAATAAAATAACAATGCCGCAGTCGGGCGTCAAGGCGACACCACATAAAGGGCTTATAATGGAATATAAATGACAGTGCGTGCCACAGTCGGACGTCTGAGCGACATCACGTAAAGGGCTTATATCAAAAGTAAATAACGAGCGTGCCACAGTCGGACGTCTTAGCGACATCACATAAAGGGCTTATATCAAAAGTAAATAACGAGAGTACCACAGTCGGACGTTTGAGCTACATCACATAAAGGGCTTATATCAAAAGTAAATGAACGAGAGTGCCACAGTCGGACGTCTGAGCGACATCACATAAAGGGCTTATATCAAAAGTAAATGACAAGAGTGCCACAGTCGGACGTCTGAGCGACATCACATAAAGGGCTTATATTTCATAACTTGATATTTCAGTAGCTCATGAATTTAAATCATTTCAAGGGAATATTCAGGTACGAAATAAATAAAAGGTTAGTCCATCCACAGGAATAACGTTCAACCGGGTTTACCACTCAAGCTTGTTCACCGGGGATTTCCACGGAAACTGACACAGGGACTGACATGAATATGGATAAGATGGCCACGGTCCTTGACCATGGACGCGATGACT
The DNA here is from genome assembly GCF_018294505.1 of Triticum aestivum. NCBI lineage: Eukaryota > Viridiplantae > Streptophyta > Magnoliopsida > Poales > Poaceae > Triticum > Triticum aestivum. Next base: position 632,647,338 of record NC_057799.1, read on the forward strand.
CGGAAGGATTTGACTCTGCAGAGTTTGTACTATTTAACCACAGCCAACGGATTTCAGTAGTCACAAGGGACTAGTTCCGTTTACGGTGTTTTAGGAGAAACACATCTAACCAGTACACACCCATTCAACATTCCGATGCCAGGAATCACCCTAGGCAACGTTCAAGAAAAACTTTGAGACGGGGAGGCTACAACCTCGCGTAGCATGGGATCAAATTTATACCGCGCGCTCTAAGGGGTGCCCCCCTCTCGGTCCCAACCGGAAACACCCATGCCCCCTGACCGGATGACTAGCTTTAATCCAGGGCCATGGAACCCTCATCCCGGCCCCTCTATTTGGTGTGTACAAGGAAAGAGGTTAGCAACTTACTAAACCGTATTCTTTGCAGAAAACATGTGGCAGCACGAAAGGGGAAGAACGGTAACGTGGCTCAGTCCACGTTAACGTCGGAGTTTATCGGATGACGTAAGACTGGCATGCTACAACAATACCATCTTACTACCTTTCATGTCACCACATGATCAGGTCATCTCTCATCAAAGATCACAGTAACTTCGAAGCACACGGTTAGTTGCCTTGCATGCAACGTAATACTCACCGATGCTCATATGCCATGCACAAACCATTCAAGCAAACATGCAAAACACTCATCATATCAAAGGTTCAAACATGCTTGCCTGGTTCGGAGAAGTCGGAGTCTAGCTCGGCGAAGTTCGCGGCTCCGTCACCTCCTCCGGAACCTACGGTATAACGAAACCGTATACTAACGTGAAAATCGTTGCGTGCATAAAAATTGTTCCAAATTTTTCCAAATAAATACTATAAAAAACTAGACAAAAATATAAGACTGACAGAAAAAGAATCAATCAAAAAGCATCTTTTATTTAAAAGATATAAGGGTTTTAGTCCAAGGACTAATCTGTGATGAAACAGAAAAGATCCAGGGACTTGTTTGAGAAAACAGAAAACGGTTCGGTATGAAATACGCCAGCCCAGAGAGAAAACACATTTTGCCCGAAGGCGCTTTCAGAAAACGGTTCGAAGGGGAAAAGAAGAGAGGCTGACGGGGGGGGTCCCACCCGTCAGGTTCAAAACTCCAACGGAGCTCGCCGGCGCCCGAAGGCTGCGGTGGTCGCCGGCGTTGAACCACGGCGAGGCAGAGTGATCGGAGGGTACCTACAGGTTCAGGGTGTTCTTCCGCGTCGGTGGGTGGTGGACTTGGCCGTCGGAGAGCACCACGTCGACGGCGACACTATCTCCGGCGGACGGTGGTTCGGGCGATGGTGGAGCTCTCCGGTGGGTGCTGCAAGCTTCAAATTGATGCGCGGGTCAGAGAGTGGATGCACTAGGAGACTACTGGCAAGAGCTGAGGGGTAGGGGTGCACGCACGGGAGTGAATCGCGCTGGATCCCGAAGCGGGTCGAGGCGGCCGGAGTTGGGGAAGAAGACTCCCTCAGGGCTCTCCAGTGGCTCGCGTGGTACTGGTGGTGTGTAGAGGTGGTGCGGGTTCGAGTTCGAGCTCGGGACCTCCTTTTATAGGCGATCCGAGGGGGTGGCCGTGAACGGGATAGCTCCGGCGAGCAATTACGGCGAGGCAGAGGTTGGGCAGGGGGTTTAGGAGGCTAGGCATCATCAGGGAGGATCACTGGCGCCGTTTCTCTGCTCAAACCTCGGTCGGGCTTGCGTAATGCACTGGCCCTCGACGGAACGGCCGTACGGGCACGGCGGCGGCAGGGAGCGCGCTCCGCGCCTACCAGTTCACGACGACGGACCTGCAGCGTGCACGGGTGAGTGGATGGCCACGCGGTGGCCTCTGGTGGCTTGGGCGGCGCTGGACGGCGCCGTCCAACGCTGCGCCTCTCTGGCAGCCGCAAAGGGCGCTGCTGCCGTCGCTCACGGGGTGGCGCACCTCCACCTGCTCGTCGCCGACGCCCGCAAGCTTCCAGGCGATCGTGCGGCGCAGGGATAAGAAGGAGGCACAGGGCGCTAGGCGCCACCGCGGCTACTGGCGAGATCGAGAAGGGGTTCTGAAGAAAACGACATCGGCCACTGAAACTGCACCTCTGAATTTTCTGAACTTGACAGTAACAGTGCCCTTCAGGTGTTCGACGAAATGATTTGGCATGAAGAAATTTTTTTCTGGAGCTGGGACTTGGTGAGGTGACCTCTCAATGCATCCAGAGGCTGCCTGAATTTTCTCAGATTTTTAGGAGGAGAAAACAAATGAATTTCATCAAATTTGCAAATATGGTCCAAACTTGCAGCAAGCACAATTTGAAATATTTGAACTGGAGACCAGTGGATCTTCATGGATCTTGGTTGAGGGCTCTAAGGACTAGCCAGGGAAAATGGTTTGGAGGCAAAACTCAAAGGAGAAAAGGTAGTTCCTTTGTAAATCTCCAAGAGCCAAAGTAGAAGGCAGAAAATATTTTTGATAAGAAATAAATGGAAGAAAAATCATGGGGAGTTCAACTTGCTGGATTTGAAGTATATCTTGACACAAAGATGGGGAATGGCTTTTGGGAGGGGATTTCCACTCATGTCATGGCAAGAGGAGATTTTTGAAAGGGAAAAGGATCACTCCAAATGCCATAGGGCTATTTAAAAAGATTTTCAAAAACTTTCCCAAATGAAAAACATTTGTGTTGAGTCCAACATAAGATGGAAAAACCTCCAAGACCAAAGATCAAGTCTTGGGTGAATCCAAACAAAATACTTGTCATAAAAGAAAATTTTTGAGAGGGAGAGTTCTTTAGAAGAAAATTTTAAATACCCTCCTTCAAATCAAATAAAGATTTGATAAAACCAAAATAAAATTTTTGGGTGTCACAACACCTACCCCCTTAGGAAAAATCTCGTCCCCGAGATTTCAGCTGATCCTCAAATAGATGTGGGTACTCTGCCTGAAGAAAATCCTCTCTTTCCCATGTAGCTTCATCCTCGGTGTGATTGCTCCACTGAACCTTGAAAAATTTAGTTGTTTTCTGACGGGTCCTCCTTTCAGACTCTTCCAATATTTTTACTGGCCGCTCTCTGTAGGTGAGGTCTGGTTGCACATCAATGCTCTCATGAGATACATGCTTTTCCGGGTTGCTCACACATTTCCTCAACTGTGAGACGTGGAACACGTCATGGACGTCTGACAGCTCTTTGGGTAGGTCCAGCTGGTAGGCTACTGTGCCTCTTCGTGCAATTACACAGAAGGGTCCAATAAATCTTGGGGCTAGCTTCCCCTTAATTTTGAACCGTTGCAGGCCCCTCATAGGAGACACTCGTAGGTATACGTAATCACCGGGTTCAAAGCTGACCTCACGATGTTTTCGATCGTAGTAGCTCTTTTGTCGGCTTTGAGCTGTCTTGAGTCTGTCCCTGATCTGTTTAACTTTCTCCTCGGCTTCCTTGAGCATGTCTGGGCCGAAGATACGACTGTCACCTGTTTCTGACCAATTTAGTGGGGTACGACATCTCCGTCCGTACAATGCTTCAAAAGGTGCCATTTGTAGGCTGGCTTGGTAACTGTTGTTGTATGCGAACTCGGCATACGGCAAACTTTCTTCCCAACTGGATCCATAGGTGAGCACACAGGCTCTCAGCATGTCCTCTAGGATTTGGTTCACGCGTTCAGTTTGTCCATCAGTCTGGGGGTGGTACGCTGTACTGAATGCTAGTTGAGTGCCCAGAGCTTGTTGTAAGTGATCCCAAAATTTTGAGACAAATTGAGTGCCTCGGTCGGATATTATAGTCTTTGGGACTCCATGCAGACAAACTATACGGGAGAGATAAAGCTTAGCAAGCCTCTGAGTGGAGTAGGTCGTCTTCACGGGAATGAAATGTGCTACCTTGGTTAGCCTATCTGTGATGACCCATATGGCATCATTTCCGCGTTGTGATCGAGGTAGTCCGACGATAAAATCCATTCCAATTTCATCCCATTTCCACTCAGGTATCCTGTTTGGCTGTAGCAGCCCTGCGGGTTTTTGATGCTCAGCTTTAATGCGCTGACATGAATCGCAACAAGCAATGAATGCGGCTATATCCCTTTTCATACCGTGCCACCAAAATCTTTCCTGAATGTCTTTGTACATTTTGGTTCCTCCAGGGTGGATTGAATATGGAGCGGTGTGGCTTTCGGTTAGGATTTGCTGTTTGAGTTCCTCAATGTTCGGTATGCAAAGTCTGTCCCCATACCATAATATTCCCTCATTGTCTGTGACGAACTCTGAAGCCTTGCCAAGGCTCATTTTCCTCTTTATACCTTCGATGCTGGGATGTCCATGCTGAGCCTTCTTAATTTGTTCCATTAGGGTGGGTTGTATCTCCAGATTTGATACGGTGCCCTCCGAGACTATCACCATGTTGAGTTTAGCGAACTCCTGCTGAAACTCAGGCCTCAAGTTCGGTGGACTGTCGTTGCCCGGGCTGGGGTTCCGACTAAGAGCATCTGCCACTACATTTGCTTTCCCTGGATGGTAGTGAATGCCGACATCATAGTCCTTGACCAATTCCAACCAGCGTCGTTGTCGTAAATTTAGCTCTGGTTGTGTGAAAATATATTTAAGGCTCTTATGGTCCGTATATATTTCACAACGATTTCCCAACAGAAAGTGCCTCCACTCTTTGAGTGCATGGATGACTGCTGCTAGCTCCAAGTCATGAGTAGGATAATTTTCCTCATGCTTCCGTAGTTGCCTGGAAGCATACGCGGGTCCTGCATCAATACGCACCCGAGGCCCTTCCGGGATGCGTCACAATACACTTCAAAACTCTTGTGTATGTCTGGCACAACCAAAACCGGTGCTGTTGTTAGTTTCTTCTTGAGCTCTTGGAAGCTTTTCTCGCACGCTTCAGTCCATACAAATTTCTTGTCTTTCTTGAGCAACTGTGTCATTGGTTTTGCCACAGTGGAGAATCCTTCAATAAACCTTCGGTAATATCCAGCCATTCCTAGGAAACTCCGTACATCTGTTACGTTGGCTGGTGGTTTCCAGTCAAGTATGGCTTTGACTTTTTCTGGGTCTACGGCCACGCCTTCTTGGGTCAATATATGGCCTAGAAAACCAACTTGTCTTAGCCAAAATTCACACTTGCTAAATTTGGCGTACAATTGATGTTTCCTTAATTCTCCCAATACAATTCTGAGATGTTCAGCATGTTCTTCTGGTGTCCTTGAGTATACCAGAATATCATCAATGAACACCACAACAAATTTGTCCATAAATTTCATAAACACTTTGTTCATGAGGTGGACGAAATATGCGGGGGCGTTCGTCAGTCCAAACGGCATTACTGTGAACTCATATAATCCGTATCTGGAGGTGAATGCTGTCTTAGGGATATCTTCTGTCCGTACTTTTAATTGATGATATCCCGATCTTAAATCAATTTTTGAGAACACCTTGGCTTGTGCGAGCTGGTCAAACAAATCATTTATCCGTGGCATCGGATATTTGTTTTTGATGGTGACCATATTGAGAGCTCGATAGTCTATACACAATCTCAGTGTCCCATCCTTTTTCTTGGCGAATAATACTGGCGAACCCCAAGGTGAGGAGCTGGCCCGAATAAATCCTTTGTCCAGTAATTCCTTTATTTTCTTCTTCAATTCTACCAACTCGGAGGGTGCCATTCTATAAGGTTTCTTATAGATGGGGGTGGTGCCAGGTGCTAGTTCAATGCTGAACTCTATCTCTCGGTCTGCTGGCATGCCTGGTAGTTCTTCAGGAAATACGTCGGGAAACTCGCACACCACTGGAACTTTTCTCAATTCTGAAATGTCCACTTTGTTCAACTTTGGTTGCCGTGACCGTGGTCTCTCTTGAGCTGTAACTTTTATTGTCTTGCCGTGATGGTGAGTGAGAATCACAGTCCGATTGAAACAGTCAATAAATCCCTTGTTGGTGGTTAACCAGTCCATCCCTAGGATAACATCCAGTCCTTTATTTTCCAACACGATGAGATTTGCTTGAAACTTTAGTCCTTCAAATTCAATAATCACCCCTTGGCAGTAACTCTGAGTGATCTGCTTATTTCCGGGGGACTTGATGATCATAGATTTTTCCAAAGGAAGTATCGGAAAACCATGTTGCAAAACAAAACTCTTCGAAATGAACGAGTGAGAAGCTCCAGAATCAAACAAAACCGTGGCAGGTATTGTGTTGACAGGGAACGTACCGAGTACGATGTCTGGGGCATTCTGTGCTTCTTCCTTGGTCACATGGTTCAGGTGACCCTTCCTGTGATTGTTGTTGGGATTGAAATTGTTACGCTTGGGGGCTGGATTATTCCCACCATTGTTCGGCTTGGGGGCCGAGTTCCTCGGCTTTGGGCACTGCTTGGCATAGTGCCCTTCCTCTCCACAAGCATAGCAAGTGACCCCTGGGCGGTATGTAAAGTCCTTGTCCCTTGAATGAAACTGTCTGGTTGGCCTTAGAGCAGTAGTCGTGGATTTTCTCGCTTCATTCCTCTGAACATCAGTCTTGCTCCGGTTGTTGCGGGCAAGAGTCGTCTTGTCCCTTTTTCGCTTACGAATATCCTCCAGACTGCGGCGCTCATTCTCCAACGTAATGGCCTTGTCAACCAGAGTTTTGAAATCTGGGAAAGTGTGTACGACCAGTTGGCATTTTAGTGCTGGCGCCAGGCCGTCCAAATTTTTTCCATCCTTTTGTTCTCAGTCATATGCTCATCGTAGGCATAACGAGATAGCTGGGTAAACTGACTGTTGTATTCCGTCACTGTCATGCCTCTCTTCTTGAGGTCATCAAACTCCCTTTTCTTGATTTTTATGATGCTCCTGGGGATGTGTGCCCCACGAAAGCCTTCCTTAAACTCTTCCCAGGTGATGTTATGTTCACTGGGGTGCATGTGTAGGAAGTTTTCCCACCATGTGGCAGTTGCTCCAGTGAGGTAGTGAGGTGCATAAAGCACCTTCTCATGATCTGAACATTGAGCAATAATCAACTTTCTTTCGATGTCTCGAAGCCAATCATCGGCTTCAAGCGGCCTATCAGTGTGAGCAAACGTTGGAGGGCGTGTCTTCTGTAGTTCAGACAACTTGGAGTGCGGTTGGTATGGCTCACGGTGATTTCCCATATTGATGACGTGATTCATCATTTCTTGGTGTTGCTGCTGGCTTTGCTCGAAAAGGCGGCATACTTGAGATAAGGCTGCCTCGCTGTCCTGTTGACTAGACTGCCCCTGTGTGAAGTTGTTGCTTGTCTGAGTTCCATAAACTTCTTCTGGTGGATTTGGCATGGAACGAGTCCACGGACGAGACATTTTCCACTCTGGGGTATTATTTTGCAAAACTCATGAGAAGAACTGTGTGGCACAAGGAAAATTTTGCAAAGGCAAAAATTTAAAAGACCTCAAGATTTTTCAAGAAAATATTTGATTGCGCACGGAGAAGGACTGCTCAGCACAGATCTTACACGCGTACGTAATTATACGATACAGCACTCAGGATGCGCGTACACATGCCTGACATGTTATTTAGGCTAGCACACTCCTCCGGGATCCTACATGCGCGCACACAACTACTACAAACTTATGTACATATAAAACATATCATACAAGCAGACACATCGCGCGGCTACTAGGCGCACTCAGTCGGAGATGGTGAAGATGTCCTTCTGCCTGCCGAGGGTAAGACCCAGCGGCGCAGGAGACTCAACCTCCACCTCCTCCCTAATAGGCTCCAGGTGCGCAACACTGGGCTGAGGAGATGGCGCGGGTGCGACAGGCGGTGGTGTGGGTGCGGCAGGCGGTGCAGCTCTGACTGGAGTGGGAGCAATGACCTGGTCGAACTCCTCAGTGGTAGGCAGACGGCGAGCGGTGGCCAAAATGGCAGGTGAATAGGATGCTGAGGACGAGACGAACGTCAGTGGCGGTGTCATGTGGAGAAGCTCCCTCCTGTTGGCAGAACAGCCCCGAACTAAGTCCATGCGGGGAGCCACAAGATCATCCACGAGGTTGTCGAAAGCTGCCTCCAGAGCTTTGAGATACTCAACAAGCATCTCGATAGCTTCATCTCGCTCTCCCCTATGGCAGGCGAATGCATAGTGACAAGTATATGGCACATGGCATGGGAGGTAGCGGTAGCGACGAGTCTTCATCGAAGGAAGAATATCCCGAAGGCGAGCTATCGCCTCACGGGCGGCCATCTGCATGGCATGCCTCTCCGTAGGCATGGCCCTTCCCACAAAACGGAAGTGGCGAGACGCAGAACGTCCTCCCTTGAATTGCACCACGGCCTGGTGCATAGACACGTCGTCGCTGAGCTTGTGCTGGTAAAGCGTGAACTCCGGACGAGTCGCTGGCCCGATCGTGAGCTTGGTGATGGAGACGAGGAGTTTGACAAACCCCTCGGGCACATTAGTGAACACCCGAGTCTCGCAGTCGCTGCCAGCCATCTACAAAAGTAGGCAAAAATTCTGAGTAGTCAAATCATAAATTTATGATGACCAACAGAAAATAGCTACATTTGCAAAATGCTGAAAAAGCACTAAAACGCTAATAACCGATTAGCGATCGCACCTAGTGGCTTCCTACAGTCAGCCTGGCTCTGATACCAAGCTTGTCACGACCGGTTTTCCAATAAAAATATTTATTGAGAAACCGATCCCTTTTACGGACCAGTAGAGAAGAATCCTTCTCACTGGTAGACAATTTCTTGATCACAGAAGAAAAACCAGGAGTACTAAATATAATACAAGGTTGAGCGGAGACTGCTCAACAATTTATTACAAGCACGCCGATATTACACATAAAGGCGGATATGGTGGCATAACTACTGACTCACAATAAAAGCGGTGGTGGGTATGACATAGTGAAGTGGGTGACATGACTCCTGAATCTAACAGCTCATCGAGCGTCGGAGTGAGGCTCGAGGATTCTTATTGTGGGTGGCGGAAGCGTATATAATACAAGTGACCAATAACCAGGATCGCACGGGACTGACTGGGACTCCTCTAGGCGTCGGACTCACTATCAAACTCTTCATCCATGAGATCGCCTTCGTCAACATCTGGCCAAATCAACGAGCCAGGTGAGTACTATGAAAGTACTCGCAAGACAGTTTGGACATAAGATATAACAAATGTAAACATGATGCATATGAACAGATTAATAAAGCGCACTCAGATAATAAAATAGCCATGCATGGGAAATAAAAAGGAAGTCGGGCGGTAGTCCTCCCGAAATCCCAACGTAATGCTGAAGGCCAATCGAGTGTCTGAATGACTCCTCGGAAGGGTACAAAATAAAATAACAATGCCGCAGTCGGGCATCAAGGCGACACCACATAAAGGGCTTATAATGAAATATAAATGACAGTGCGTGCCACAGTCGGACGTCTGAGCGACATCACGTAAAGGGCTTATATCAAAAGTAAATAACGAGCGTGCCACAGTCGGACGTCTGAGCGACATCACGTAAAGGGCTTATCTCAAAAGTAAATAACGAGCGTGCCACAGTCGGACGTCTGAGCGACATCACGTAAAGGGCTTATAGTGAAAGTAAATGACAAGAGTGCCACAGTCGGACGTCTGAGCGACATCACATAAAGGGCTTATCTTGAAAGTAAATGACAAGGGTGCCACAGTCGGACGTCTGAGCGACATCACATAAAGGGCTTATATTTCATGACTTGATATTTCAGTAGCTCACGAATTTAAATCATTTCAAGGAAATACTCAGGTACGAAATGATAAAAAGGTTAGTCCATCCACAGGATTAACGTTCAACCGGGTTTACCACTCAAGCTTGTTCACCTGGGATTTCCACGAAAACTGACACAGGGACTGACATGGATATGGATATGCTGGCCACGGTCTTTGACCATGGACACGATGACTCGGAAGGATTTGAATCTGCAGAGTTTGTACTATTTAACCACAGCCAACGGATTTCAGTAGTCACAAGGGACTAGTTCCGTTTACGGTGTTTTAGGAGAAACACATCTAACCAGTACACACCCATTCAACATTCCGATGCCAGGAATCACCCTCGGCAACGTTCAAGAAAAACTTTGAGACGGGGAGGCTACAACCTCGCGTAGCATGGGATCAAATTTATACCGCGCGCTCTAAGGGGTGCCCCCCTCTTGGTCCCAACCGGAAACACCCATGCCCCCTGACCGGATGACTGGCTTTAATCCAGGGCCATGGAACCCTCATCCCGGCCCCTCTATTTGGTGTGTACCAGGAAAGAGGTTAGCAACTTACTAAACCGTATTCTTTGCAGAAAACATGTGGCAGCACGAAAGGGGAAGAACGGTAACGTGGCTCAGTCCACGTTAACGTCGGAGTTTATCGGATGACGTAAGACTGGCATGCTACAACAATACCATCTTACTACCTTTCATGTCACCACATGATCAGGTCATTTCTCATCAAAGATCACAGTAACTTCGAAGCACACGGTTAGTTGCCTTGCATGCAACGTAATACTCACCGATGCTCATATGCCATGTACAAACCATTCAAGCAAACATGCAAAACACTCATCATATCAAAGGTCCAAACATGCTTGCCTGGTTCGGAGAAGTCGGAGTCTAGCTCGGCGAAGTTCGCGGCTCCGTCACCTCCTCCGGAACCTACGGTATAACGAAACCGTATACTAACGTGAAAATCGTTGCGTGCATAAAAATTGTTCCAATTTTTTTTCAATTAAATACTAAAAAAAACTAGACAAAAATATAAGGCTGTCAGAAAAAGAATCAATCTAAAAGCATCTTTTATTAAAAAGATATAAGGGTTTTAGTCCAAGGACTGATCTGTGATGAAACAGAAAAGATCCAGGGACTTGTTTGAGAAAACAGAAAATGGTTCGGTATGAAATACGCCAGCCCAGAGAGAAAACACGTTTTGCCCAAAGGCGCTTTCAGAAAACGGTTCGAAGGGGAAAAGAAGAGAGGCTGACGGGGGGGGGTCCCACCCGTCAGGTTCAAAACTCCCAACGGAGCTCGCAGGCGCCCGAAGGCTGTGGTGGTCGCCGGCGTTGAACCACGGCGAGGCAGAGTGATCGGAGGGTACCTACAGGTTCAGGGTGAGCACCACGTCGACGACGACACTATCTCCGGCGGACGGCGGTTCGGGCGATGGTGGAGCTCTCTGGTGGGTGCTGCAATCTTCAAATTGATGCGCGGGTCAGAGATGTGGATGTACTAGGAGGCTACTGGCAAGAGCTGAGGGGTAGGGGTGCACGCACGGGAGTGAATCGCGCTGGATCCCGAAGCGGGTCGAGGCGGCAGGAGTTGGGGAAGAAGGCTCCCTCGGGGCTCTTCCAGTGGCTTGGCGTGGTACTGGTGGTGTGTAGAGGTGGTGTGGGTTCGAGTTCGAGCTCGGGGCCTCCTTTTATAGGCGATCCGAGGGGGTGGCCGTGAACGGGATAGCTCCGGCGAGCAATTACGGCGAGGCAGAGGTTGGGCAGGGGGTTTAGGAGGCTAGGCATCATCAGGGAGGATCACTGGCGCCGTTTCTCTGCTCAAACCTCGGTCGGGCTTGCGTAATGCACTGGCCCTCGACGGAACGGCCGTACGGGCACGGCGGCGGCAGGGGGCGCGCTCCGCGCCTACCAGTTCACGACGACGGACCTGCGGCGTGCACGGGTGAGTGGATGGCCACGCGGTGGCCTCTGGTGGCTTGGGCGGCGCTGGACGGCGCCGTCCAACGCTGCGCCTCTCTGGCAGCCGCAAAGGGCGCTGCTGCCGTCGCTCACGGGGTGGCGCACCTCCACCTGCTCGTCGCCGACGCCCGCAAGCTTCCAGGCGATCGTGCGGCGCAGGGATAAGAAGGAGGCACAGGGCGCACGGCGCCACCGCGGCTACTGGCGAGATCGAGAAGGGGTTCTGAAGAAAACGACATCGGCCACTGAAACTGCACCTCTGAATTTTCTGAACTTGACAGTAACAGTGCCCTTCAGGTGTTCGACGAAATGATTTGGCATGAAGAATTTTTTTTCTGGAGCTGGGACTTGGTGAGGTGACCTCTCAATGCATCCAGAGGCTGCCTGAATTTTCTCAGATTTTTAGGAGGAGAAAACAAATGAATTTCATCAAATTTGGCAAATATGGTCCAAACTTGCAGCCAGCAAAATTTGAAATTTTTGAACTGGAGACCAGTGGATCATCATGGATCTAGGTTGAGGGCTCTAAGGACTAGCCAGGGAAATTGGTTTGGAGGCAAAACTCAAAGGAGAAAAGGTAGTTCCTTTGTAAATCTTCAAGAGCCAAAGTAGAAGGCAGAAAATATTTTTGATAAGAAATAAATGGAAGAAAAATCATGGGGGAGTTCCACTTGCTGGATTTGAAGTATATCTTGACACAAATATGGGGAATGGCTTTTTGGAGGGGATTTCCACTTAGGTCATGGCAAGAGGAGATTTTGAAAGGGAAAAGGATCACTCCAAATGCCATAGGCTATTTTAAAAAGATTTTCAAAAACTTTCCCCAAATGAAAAACATTTGTGTTGAGTCAACAAAAGATGGAAAAACCTCCAAGACCAAAGATCAAGTCTTGGGTAAATCCCAACAAAACACTTGTCATAAAAGAAGATTTTTGAGAGGGAGAGTTCTTCAGAAGAAAAATTTTAAAAACCCTCCTTCAAATCAAATAAAGATTTGGAAAAGCCAAATGAATTTTTTGGGTGTCACAGGCTAGCGGGTGTCTGTCTCTCCCACTTTAGTCGGATCGGATTCGATGAAAAGGGTCCTTATGAAGGGTAAATAGAAATTGGCATATCACGTTGTGGCTTTTGCGTAGGTAAGAAACGTTCTTGCTAGAATCCCATAGCAGCCACGTAAAACATGCAACAACAATTAGAGGACGTCTAACTTGTTTTTGCAGGGTATGCTATGCACTAGTACAAAACAGGGCTTTCGTCACAGGGCAATTTTCACATTAGTCCCGGTTCAGTCACGAACCGGGACTAATGTGAGCATTGGTCCCGGTTCGTGCGGCTAAGGCATTAGTCCCGGTTCACCTGGGCCCTTTAGTCCCGGTTGGTGCCACGAACCGGGACTAAAGGGTGCGATGCCCATTAGTACCGGTTGGTGGCACCAACCGGGACTAAAGGTCTAACCTTTAGTCCCGGTTGGTGGCACCAACCGGTACTAATGGGCTTTGAGGCATTAGTACCGGTTCATGGCACGAACCGGTACTACTGGGCTTTGAGGCATTAGTACCGGTTCATGGCACGAACCGGTACTAAAGGGCCCATTTTCAAGCTCTATCCCCCCCCCCCCGTGGACCGCCTTTTCAGTTTTAGAAAAAACAAAAGAAAATGATGGAAATGTCAAAAAAATAAAATAAAATAAGTTTCCCATGTGATATGTGGTCTAGTTGTTGGGAAAATTAACAAATATGAATTTCGACTTTATTTGCAAAATCTCTCTGGAATTTCTTAAAATGGGCATAACTTTTGCATACGAACTCGGATGAAAAAGTTTTTTATATGAAAAATCCTCAAAAACCTAACAGAAAAAAGATACGGGGCTTTTAAGATCTGGAGAGGCAAAAAAATTCAAAAAATTTCAAATTGTGGTCAAACTGTGGTCAAACAATGGTCAAACTAATTATTCTAGAATATTAGTGTTACTAAATAATTATTTCAGTTTTTTTGAATATTGGTCAAATCTGGTCAAACTGTGGTCAAACTATGGTCAAACAGTGGTCAAACAATGGTCAAACTAATTATTCCAGAAATATTAGTGTTACTAAATAATTATTGTTTTTTTAAAACAATAGTTTCAAAGTCAAACAGTGAAATGTGTCACTTCATGCTCAAGCTAAATTCCTGAGGGTTAATAGAATTGACATCTTACTATTGTCAGGAAAACAACAAGTGCAGACTTGGAAACGAGGGAGAATAGAACCCGGAAGTTAAGCGTGCTCAGGCTGGAGTAGTGAGAGGATGGGTGACCGTCCGGGAAGTTAGATGATTTGGAATGATGAGGGGTGATTAGAGATTAAAGGATAAATTGAGCAGTGATGAGGGGTGGTGATTAGAGATTAGAGGTTAAAATAATTCACAAATTTGAAAATAAAAAAAAATTCGCAAAAAAAAATTTCAAAAAAAAATATCATAAAATTTCCTTTAGTCCCGGTTGGTAACACCAACCGGGACTAAAGGTGGAGCTGTCCACGTGGACGGCCTTTAGTCCCGGTTCGTGTAAGAACCGGGACTAAAGGGGGGAGGCATTAGTAACGACCCTTTAGTCCCGGTTCAAAAACCGGGACTAAAGGCCCTTACCAACCGGGACAAAAGCCCCCTTTTCTACTAGTGATGTGATGTGATATGGCCAAAAGGATGTGATGAATGATATATGTGATGTATGAGATTGATCATGTTCTTGTAATAGGAATCACGACTTGCATGTCGATGAGTATGACAACCGGCAGGAGCCATAGGAGTTGTCTTAATTTATTGTATGACCTGCGTGTCAATGAAAACGCCATGTAATTACTTTACTTTATTGTTAACCGTTAGCCATAGTAGTAGAAGTAATAGTTGGCGAGACAACTTCATGAAGACACGATGATGGAGATCATGGTGTCATGCCGGTGACGAAGGTGATCATGCCGCGCCTCAAAGATGGAGATCAAAGGCGCAAGATGATATTGGCCATATCACATCACTTTATGATTTGCATGTGATGTTTATCATGTTTACATCTTATTTGCTTAGAACGACGGTAGCATAAATAAGATGATCCCTCACTAGAATTTCAAGAGACGTGTTCCCCCTAACTGTGCACCGTTGCGAAGGTTCGTTGTTTCGAAGCACCACGTGATGATCGGGTGTGATAGATTCTAACGTTCGAATACAACGGGTGTTGACGAGCCTAGCATGTACAGACATGGCCTCGGAACACATGCGAAACACTTAGGTTGACTTGACGAGCCTAGCATGTACAGACATGGCCTCGGAACACAAGAGATCGAAAGGTCGAACATGAGTCGTATAGTAGATGCGATCAACATGGAGATGTTCACCGATGATGACTAGTCCGTCTCACGTGATGATCGGACACGTCCTAGTTTGACTCGGATCATGTATCACTTAGATGACTAGAGGGATGTCTATCTGAGTGGGAGTTCATTAATCAGATGAACTTAATTATCATGAACATAGTCAAAAGGTCTTTGCAAATTATGTCATAGCTTACAATTTAGTTCTACTGTTTAAGATATGTTCCTAGAGAAAATTTAGTTGAAAGTTGATAGTAGCAATTATGCGGACTGGGTCCGTAAACTGAGGATTGTCCTCATTGCTGCACAGAAGGCTTACGTCCTTAATGCACCGCTCGGTGTGCTGAACCTCGAGCGTCGTCTTTAGATGTTACGAAACATCTGACATACACGTTTTGATGACTACGTGATAGTTCAGTGCGTAATGCTAACGGTTTAGAATTGTGGCACCAAAGACGTTTTTGAAACGTCGCAGAACATATGAGATGTTCCGAAGACTGAAATTGGGATTTCAGACTAGTGCCCACGTCAAGAGGTATGAGAGCCCTGACAAGTTTCTTAAGCCTACAAACTAAGGGAGAAAAGCTCAATCGTTGAGCATGTGCTCAGATTGTCTGAGTACCACAATCGCTTGAATCGAGTGGGAGTTAATCTTCCAGATGAGATAGTGATGGTTCTCCATAGTCACTGCCACCAAGCTATTAGAGCTTCGTGATGAACTATAACACATCAGGGATAGATATGATGATCCTTCAGCTATTCGCGATGTTTGACACCGCGAACGTAGAAATCAAATAGGAGCATCAATTGTTGATGGTTAGTAAAACCACTAGTTTCAAGAAGGGTAAGGGCAAAAGGGATACTTCATGAAACAGCAAATCATTTGCTGCTCTAGTGAAGAATCCCAAGGTTAAACCCAAACCCGAGACTAAGTGCTTCTGTAATGAGGGGAACGGTCACTGAAGCAGAACTACCCTAGATACTTGGTAGATGAGAAGGCAGGCAAGGTCAACAGAAGTATATTGGATATACATTATATGAATGTGTACTTTACTAGTACTCCTAGCAGCACCAAGGTATTAGATACCGGTTCGGTTGCTAAGTGTTAGTAACTCGAAATAAAAGCTGCGGAATAAACAGAGACTAGCTAAAGGTGAGATGACGATATGTGTTGGAAGTGTTTCCAAGGTTGATGTGATCAAGCATCGCATGCTCCCTCTACCTTCGAGATTTGGTGTTTGCGTTGAGCATGATTGGATTATGTTTATCGCAATACGGTTATTCATTTAAGGAGAATAATGGTTACTCTGTTTATTTGAATAATACCTTCAATGGTCTTGCACCTAAAATGAATCTCGATCGCAATGATACACATGTTCGTGCAAAAAAGATATAAAATAGTAATGATAGTACCACATACTTGTGGCACTGCCATTTGAGTCATATTGGTATAGAACGCATGAAGAAGCTCCATGTAGATGGATCTTTGGACTCACTCGTTTTGAAAAGATTGAGACATGCGAACCATGTCTATTGGTATATATGCGTGAAGAAACTCCATGCAGATGGATCGTTTGACCTCACTTGATTTTGAATCACTTGAGACATGCAAATCATACCACATGGGCAAGATGACTGAAAGGCCTCGTTTTCAGTAAGATGGAACAAGAGAGCAACTTGTTGGAAGTAATACATTTTGATGTATGCAGTCCAATGAGTGATGAGGCATGCAGTGGATATCATTATGTTCTTACTTCACAGATGATTTGAGTAGATGTTGAGTATATTTACTTGATGAAACACAAGTCTGAATTATTGAAAGGTTCAAGTAATTTCAGAGTGAAGTTGAAGATCGTCGTGACAAGAGGATAAAATGTCTGTGATATGATCACAGAGATGAATATCTGAGTTACGAGTTTGGCACACAATTAAGAAATTGTGGAAATTGTTTCACGACTAATACCGCTTGGAGCACCATAGTGTGATGGTGTGTCCGAACATCATAACTGCACCCTATTGGATATGGTGCATACCATGATGTCTCTTATCGAATTACCACTATCGTTTATGGATTAGGCATTAGGGACAACCGCATTCACTTTAAAAGGGGCACCACGCAATTCCGTTGAGACGACACCGTTTAGAGAAACCTAAGTTGTCGTTTCTTAAAAGTTTGGGGCTGCGATGCTTATGTGAAAAAGTTTCAAGCTGATAAGCTCGAACCCAAAGCGGATAAATGCATCTTCATAGAAACCCCAAAACAGTTTGGTATACCTCCTATTTCAGATCTGGAAGCAAAAGTAATTGCTTCTAGAAACGAGTCCTTTCTCGAGGAAAAGTTTCTCTCAAAAGAATTGAGTGGGAGGATGGTGGAGACTTGATGAGGTTATTGAACCATAACTTCAACTAGTGTGTAGCAGGGCACAGGAAGTTGTTCCTGTGGCACCTACACCAATTGAAGTGGAAGCTTATGATAATGATCATGATGCGTACTACTTCAGATTAATGCGTAATCCTGTCTTAGATGTCATGTTGTTAGACAACAATGAACCTACGAGCTATGGAGAAGCGATGGTGGGCCCATATTCCGACAAATGGTTAGAAGCCATGAAATCCGAGATAGGATCCATGTATCAGAACAAAGCATGGACTTTGGTGAACTTGCCTGATGATCGGCAAGCCATTGAGATAAATGGATCTTTGAGAAGAAGACGGACATGGACGGTAATGTTACCGTCTATGAAGCTCGACTTGTGGCAAAGAGTATTTTCACAAGTTCAAGGAGTTGACTACGATGAGATTTTCTCATCCGTAGCGATGCTTAAGTCCGTCGGAATCATGTTAGCATTAGCTGCATTTATGAAATCTGGCAGATGGATGTCAAAACAAGTTTCCTTACCAGTTTTTGTAAGGAAAGGTTGTATGTGATACAATCAGAAAGGTTTTGTCGATCCTAAGGATGCTAAGAGGCATGCTAGCTCCAGCGATCCTTCCATGGACTAGAGCAAGCATCTCGGAGTCAGAATATACGCTTTGATGGAGTGATCAAAGTTTTTGGGTTTATACAAAGTTTGTTAGAAACTTGTATTTACAATAAAGTGAGTGGGAGCGCTACAACATTTCTGATAAGTATATGTGAATGACATATTGTTGATCCGAAATGATGTAGAATTTCTGGAAAGCATAAAGGGTTGTTTGAAAGGAGTTTTTCAAAGGAAGACCTGGATAAAGCTTCTTACATATTGGGCATCAAGATCTATAGAGATAGATCAAGACGCCTGATGATACTTTCAAAGAACGCACACCTTGACATGATTTTCAAAGAGTTCAAAATAGATCAGCAAAGAAGGAGTTCTTGGCTGTGTTACAAGGTGTGAGTATTGAGTAAGACTCAAGACCTGACCACAGCAGAAGAGAGAGAAAGGACGAAGGTCGTCCCCTATGCTTTAGACGTAGGCTCTATAGTATGGTATGCTGTGTACCGCACATGAAGTGTGCCTTGCCATGAGTTGGTCAAGGCGTACAATAGTGATCCGGGAATGGATCACATGACAACGGTCGAACTTATCCTTAGTATCTAGTGGACTAAGGAATTTTCTCGATTATGGAGGTGAAAAGGAGTTCGTCGTAAAGGGTTACGTCGATGCGAACTTTGACACTAATCTGGATGACTCTGAGTAGTAAACCGGATTCATATAGTAGAGCAGTTATTTGAAATGGCTCCAAGTAGCGCGTGGTAGCATCCACAAGATGACATAGATATTCGTAAAGCACACACGGATCTGAAAGGTTCAGACCCATTGACTAATAACCTCTCTCACAAGCATAACATGATCAAACCAGAACTCATTGAGTGTTAATCACATAGTGATGTGAACTAGATTGTTGACTCTAGTAAACTCTTTGGATGTTGGTCACATGGTGATGTGACCTGTGAGTGTTAATCACATGGTGATGTGAACTAGATTATTGACTCTAGTGCAAGTGGGAGACAGTTGGAAATATGCCCTAGAGGCAATAATAAATTGGTTATTATTATATTTCCTTGTTCATGATAATCGTTTATTATCCATGCTAGAATTGTATTGATAGGAAACTCAGATACATGTGTGGATACATAGAGAACACCATGTCCCTAGTAAGCCTCTAGTTGACTAGCTCGTTGATCAATAGATGGTTACGGTTTCCTGACCATGGACATTGGATGTCGTTGATAACGAGATCACATCATTAGGAGAATGATGTGATGGACAAGACCCAATCCTAAGCCTAGCACAAGATCGTGTAGTTCGTTTGCTAAGACCTTTTCTAATGTCAAGTATCATTTCCTTAGACCATGAGATTGTGCAACTCCCGGATACCGTAGGAATGTTTTGGGCGTACCAAACGTCACAACGTAACTGGGTGGCTATAAAGGTGCACTACAGGTATCTCCGAAAGTGTCTGTTGGGTTGGCACGAATCGAGACTGGGATTTGTCACTCCGTGTAAACGGAGAGGTATCTCTGGGCCCACTCGGTAGGACATCATCATTATGTGCACAATGTGACCAAGGAGTTGATCATGGGATGATGTGTTACGGAACGAGTAAAGAGACTTGCCGGTAACGAGATTGAATAAGGTATTGGGATACCGACGATCGAATCTCGGGCAAGTAACATACCGATAGACAAAGGGAATTGTATACGGGATTGATTGAATCCTCGACATCGTGGTTCATCCGATGAGATCATCGAGGAGCAAGTGGGAGCCAACATGGGTATCCAGATCCCATTGTTGGTTATTGACCGGAGAGTCGTCTCGGTCATGTCTGCGTGTCTCCCGAACCCGTAGGGTCTACACACTTAAGGTTCGGTGACGCTAGGGTTGTAGAGATATTAGTATGCGGTAACCCGAAAGTTGTTCAGAGTCCCGGATGAGATCCCGGACGTCACGAGGAGTTCCGGAATGGTCCGGAGGTGAAGAATTATATATAGGAAGTCCAGTTTCGGCCACCTGGAAAGTTTCGGGGGTTATCGGTATTGTACCGGGACCACCGGAAGGGTCCCGGGGGTCCACCAGGTGGGGCCACCTATCCCGGAGGGCCCCATGGGCTGAAGTGGGAGGGGAACCAGCCCCTAGTGGGCTGGTGCGCCCCCCATGGGCCTCCCCTGCGCCCAGGGTTCGAAACCCTGGGGGTGGGGGGCGCCCCACCTGGCTTGGGGGGCAAGTTTCCCCCCTTGGCCGCCGCCCCCCCTTGTAGATGGGATCTCCAGGGCCGGCCCCCCCCCAGGGGGCCTATATATAGTGGAGGGGGAGGGAGGGCAGCAGTACCCTAGCCCCTGGCGCCTCCCTCTCCCTCCCGTGACACATCTCCCTCCCGTTAGTGCTTGGCGAAGCCCTGCCGGGATCCCCGCTACTTCCATCACCACGCCGTCGTGCTGCTGGATCTCCATCAACCTCTCCTCCCCCCTTGCTGTATCAAGAAGGAGGAGATGTCGCTGCTCCGTATGTGTGTTGAACGCGGAGGTGCCGTCCGTTCGGCGCTAGGATCATCGGTGATTTGGATCACGACGAGTACGACTCCATCAACCCCGTTCTCTTGAACGCTTCCGCTCGCGATCTACAAGGGTATGTAGATGCACTCCTTCCCTCTCGTTGCTAGTAAACTCCATAGATTGATCTTGGTGATGCGTAGAAAATTCTGAATTTCTGCTACGTTCCCCAACACTCTTATGCTCAAGTAATAATCTATTCACAATGTCAAGTATGAATCAGAAACTTCATTGAGAACCAACAAACCATAACCTCAGTCATTGAAGCAATTGCAATTTATCATAACATCGGAAAGAGTCTATGTAAGAGCTTTTCAGCAAGTTCACATACTCAACTATCATTTAGTCTTTCACAATTGCTAACACTCACACAATACTTATGGTTACGGAGTTTTAATCGGACACAGAGAAAGATAGGGGCTTATAGTTTTTCCTCCCAACCTTTTACCTCAAGGGTAATGTCAACAATAATAGTTCATGCTAACTTACATCCAATTGGATATATATATCAGGATATTTCCAACACAATGTGCTTGCCAAAGATAAAATGTAAAAAGGAAAGGTGAAGATCACCATGACTCTTGCATAAGGGTAAGAGATAAAAGTAAAAGACAGGCCCTTCGCAGAGCGAAGCAGAGGTTGTCATGTGCTTTCATGGTTGGATGCATGAAATCTTAATGCAAAAGAACGTCACTTTATATTGCCACTTGTGATGTGGACCTTTATTATGCAGTCCGTCGCTTTTATTTCTTCCATATCACAAGATCGTATAAAGCTTATTTTCTCCTACACTAATAAGTCATACATATTTAGAGAGCAATTTTTATTGCTTGCACCGATGACAACTTACTTGAAGGATCTTACTCAATCCATAGGTAGATATGGTGGACTCTCATGGCAAAACTGGGTTTAAGGATATTGGAAGCACAAGTAGTATCTCTACTTGGTGCAAAGAATTGGCTAGCATGAGGGAGAAAGGCAAGCTCAACATGTTGGATGATCCATGACAATATACTTTATTTCAGATATAAGAAAACATAACCCATTACGTTGTCTTCCTTGTCCAACATCAACTCTTTAGCATGTCATATTTTAATGAGTGCTCACAATCATAAAAGATGTCCAAGATAGTATATTTATATGTGAAGCCTCTCTTTCTTTATTACTTCATATTAATTGCAATGATGACCAAAACTATGTTTGTCAACTCTCAACAATTTTTAATCATCATACTCTTTCTATGTGAAGTCATTACTCTCCATAAGATCAATATGATCTCTTTATTTCTTTTTATTCTTTCTCTTTCTTTTATTCCCTCAAGATCATGGCAAAATAATCAAGCCCTTGACTCAACACTAATATTTATTATATATAGCTCACGGACTCGATTACATAGAAGGATCATAAGGAAAAACTCAAAACTAA
The DNA here is from genome assembly GCF_018294505.1 of Triticum aestivum. Classification (NCBI taxonomy): domain Eukaryota; kingdom Viridiplantae; phylum Streptophyta; class Magnoliopsida; order Poales; family Poaceae; genus Triticum; species Triticum aestivum. Next base: position 632,669,262 of record NC_057799.1, read on the forward strand.
ATCATGCTAAAATTTTATTCTACTAGATCAAGATATTACCAAAAGGATCGAACTAAGAAAAATGGTAAAGATAGGAGTGTGATGGTGATACGATACCGGGGCACCTCCCCCAAGCTTGGCAGTTGCCAAGGGGAGTGCCCATACCCATATGATTATGTCTCCTTTGCTGGTGAAGAAGATGGTAGGGTTGTTGATGATGTGGGCTTGTCGTCCGTCTTCCAAGGCATAGGCTCACCATCATAGAAGGATGATCGAGTCTCCGGTATCCTCAAATCTACAGCCAAACTCATCCTCTTGAATCTATATTCATACTCACTGTTTTGGTTTTGCAGGTCATAGATTTGGGCTTGGAGATGTTCGATCTTCTCGGGAAGCTTGAAGATGGTCTCCCCAATGTTCTTGGCATCCAGCTTGTGGTTGTCAGTGAACTCTGCGATCATCATGTGGTTGGCATTGAGTCCATGTTCCACCATCCCCTGACACTTGAAAACTTGTTGTTCCATTGCCTCGAGCCTCGTCTCCACACTTCCGGTCCTCCTTGGTCCCTCAACATCGCGGATGTGCAGCAACCCATCACGCATCTCAATGGTTTGAGGGTGTTGCAGCACGTCCGCGAGGTAGGGGCTGATGACCTTCTTGAAGAACTTGTCCTTGGGGGCGCTTGGAGACGTCATGGTCATCTAAACCTGTCAGAAAAACAGCTCGAAACGAAAACAGAGGATAATTGCACGATACGGTGGTCAAAACCTTCGGTAGATTATATAATGAATTTTTACCGACCGAAAGAAGTATCGTGCAAGAAAACGGAGTCCGGAGAGTACACGAGGTGCCCACAAGGCAGGGGGGCGCGCCCAGGGGGTAGGGCACGCCCTCCACCCTCGTGGAGGCCTCGTGTCCTTCCCGAACTGCTTATTATTTTCCTATTTTTCTAAATATTCTAAAACGGACAAAAATTGCCATTAGAACTGTTTTGGAGTCGGTTTACTTACCGTACCACATACCTATTCCTTTTCGGAGTCTGAAACATTCTGGAAAGTGTCCCTTATGTATTCCTCCGGGGTTACGGTTTCAATAACATTGGTTTCAACATTTATAGGATTACCTGAGATATAATGTTTGATTCTTTGACCGTTCACCACCTTCGGATTTGTGCCTTCGAAGTTGTTGATTTTTATGGCACCAGAACTGTAGACCTCCTCGATAACGTACGGACCTTCCCATTTAGAGAGAAGTTTTCCTGCAAAAAATCTTAAACGAGAGTTGTATAGTAATACATAATCACCTACATTAAACTCATGCTTTTGTATCCTTTTGTCATGCCATCTTTTAACCTTTTCTTTAAAAAGTTTGCCATTCTCATAGGCTTGGGTTCTCCATTCATCAAGTGAGCTAATGTCAAATAGCCTATTTTCACCGGCAAGTTTGAAATCATAGTTGAGCTCTTTAATAGCCCAATATGCCTTATGTTCTAGTTCGAGAGGTAAGTGACATGCTTTTCCATAAACCATTTTATACGGAGACATACCCATAGGATTTTTATATGCAGTTCTATATGCCCATAATGCATCATCAAGTTTCTTGGGCCAATTCTTTCTGGATTTATTAACAGTCTTTTGCAAAATTAATTTAAGCTCTCTATTGCTCAATTCCACTTGACCGCTAGACTGTGGGTGATAAGGAGATGCAATTCTATGATTAACATCATACTTAGCAAGCATTTTACGGAAAGCACCATGAATAAAATGTGAACCACCATCAGTCATTAAATATCTAGGGACTCCAAACCTTGGAAAAATAACTTCTTTAAGCATCTTAATAGAAGTGTTATGATCAACACTACTAGTTGGAATATCTTCTACCCACTTAGTAACGTAATCAACAGCAACTAAAATATGAGTATATCCATTAGAGGAAGGAAACGGTCCCATATAATCAAAGCCCCAAACATCAAATGGTTCAATAACGAGTGAATAGTTCATAGGCATTTCCTGATGTCTACTAATATTACCAATTCTTTGACATTCATCACAAGATAAGACAAACTTACGGGCATCTTTGAAGAGAGTAGGCCAATAAAAACCGGATTGCAATACCTTATTTGCAGTTCTATCTCCCGCGTGGTGCCCTCCATAAGCCTCGGATTGACACTTGCGTAGGATCTGTTCCTGTTCATGCTCAGGTACACAATGCCTAATAACACCATCTACTCCTTCTTTATAAAGATGTGGGTCATCCCAAAAGTAATGTCTCAAATCATAGAAGAACTTTTTCTTTTGCTGGTATGTGAAACTAGGTGGTATAAATTTAGCAACAATGTAATTAGCATAATCAGCATACCATGGAGCAGTACGAGAAGAATTTATGACATTCAGTTGTTCATCAGGAAATCTATCATCAATAGGTAGGGGGTCATCAAGAATATTTTCTAACCTAGATAAGTTGTCTGCAACGGGGTTCTCAGCTCCCTTTCTGTCAATAATATGCAAATCAAATTCTTGTAGCAAGAGGACCCATCTAATAAGTCTAGGTTTAGCATCTTTCTTTTCCATAAGATATTTAATAGCAGCATGATCCGTGTGAATAGTTACTTTAGAATCAACAATATAAGATCTGAACTTATCACAAGCAAATACAACTGCTAAGAATTCTTTTTCAGTAGTGGCATAATTTCTTTGGGCACTGTCTAGAGTTTTACTAGCATATTGAATAACATTTAATTTCTTATCAACTCTTTTCCCTAGAACAGCACCTACAACATAATCGCTAGCATCACACATAATTTCAAAGGGTAAATTCTAGTCAGGTGGCTGAACAATAGGTGCAGAGATCAATGCTTTCTTAAGTATTTCAAATGCTTCTACACAATCATCATCAAAGACAAATGGTATATCTTTTTGTAAGAGATTAGTCAGAGGCCGAGAAATTTTTGAGAAGTCCTTAATGAACCTCCTATAAAAACCGGCATGACCAAGGAAACTTCTTATACCTTTGATGTCCTTGGGACATGGCATCTTTTCAATAGCATCAACTTTAGCTTTATCAACTTCAATGCCTCTTTCAGAAATTTTATGCCCCAAGACAATACCTTCATTAACCATAAAGTGCCACTTCTCCCAATTCAAGACAAGGTTAGTGTCTTCACATCTCTGCAAAACTCGATCAAGGTTGCTCAAGCAATCATCAAAAGAGGATCCATAAACAGAGAAATTGTCCATGAAAACCTCACAAATCTTTTCATAAAAGTCGGAGAATATAGCCATCATGCATCTTTGAAAGGTAGCAGGTGCATTACATAAACCAAAAGGCATACGTCTATAAGCAAAAGTACCGAAAGGGCAAGTAAAAGTGGTCTTTTCTTGATCATCAGCTGACACAGGTATTTGAGAGAAACCAGAATAACCATCTAGAAAACAAAAATGTGTGTGCTTGGATAATCTTTCTAGCATTTGATCAATGAATGGAAGGGGTAATGATCTTTTTAGTGGCTTTGTTTAATATGCGGAAATGAATTACCATCCTATAACCTGTAATAATTCTTTGCAGAATCAATTCATCTTTATCATTAGGAACGACTGTCATACCTCCCTTCTTAGGGACACAATGGACAGGACTTACCCACTGACTATCAGCAACGGGATAGATTATACATGCTTCAAGGAGATTTCATATTTCCTTTCTTACCACTTCTTTCATCTTAGGATTTAGCCGTCTTTGGTGATCAATAACTGGTTTGGCATCTTTCTCCAGATTTATTTTGTGTTGTGCTACCTCTTGAGCACTGTGTTGGTTTTCCCTTGAAGAGGAAAGGGTGATGCAGCAAAGTAGCGTAAGTATTTCCCTCAGTTTTTGAGAACCAAGGTATCAATCCAGTAGGAGGCTACGCGTGAGTCCCTCACACCTACACAAAACAAATAAATCCTCGCAACCAACGCAATAAGGGGCTGTCAATCCCTACACAGTCACTTACGAGAGTGAGATCTTATAGATATGATAGGATAATATTTTCGGTATTTTTATGATAAAGATGCAAAGTAAAATAAAAGCAAAGTGTTGGAAGATTAATATGATGAAGATAGACCCGGGGGCCATAGGTTTCACTAGTGGCTTCTCTCAAAAGCATAAGTATTTTACGGTGGGTGAACGAATTACTATTGAGCAATTGACAGAATTGAGCATAGTTATGAGAATATCTAGGTATGATCATGTATATAGGCATCACGTCAGAAACAAGTAGACCGACTCCTGCCTGCATCTACTACTATTACTCCACACATCGACCGCTATCCAACATGCATCTAGAGTATTAAGTTCATAAGAACAGAGTAACGCCTTAAGCAAGATGACATGATGTAGAGGGATAAATTCATGCAATATAATAAAAAACCCATCTTGTTATCCTCGATGGCAACAATACAATACGTGTCTTGCTGCCCCTACCACTAGTAGAAAACAGGGCTTTGGTCACAGGGCAGTATTCACATTAGTCCCGTTTCAGTCACGAACCGGGACTAATGTGAGCATTGGTCCCGGTTCGTGCGGCTAAGGCATTAGTCCCGGTTCACCTGAGCCCTTTAGTCCCGGTTTGAGCCACGAACCGGGACTAAAGGGTGCGATGCCCATTAGTACCGGTTGGTGGCACCAATCGGGACTAAAGGTTAGACCTTTAGTCCCGGTTGGTGACACGAACCGGTACTAATGGGCTTTGAGGCATTAGTACCGGTTCATGGCACGAACCGGTACTAAAGGTCCCATTTTCAAACTCTACCCCCCCTCGTGGACCGCCTTTTCAGTTTTAGAAAAAACAAAAGAAAAATGATGGAAATGTCAAAAAAATAAAATAAAATAAGTTTCCATGTGATATGTGGTCTAGTTGTTGGGAAAATTTACAAATATGAATTTCGTCTTTATTTGCAAAATCTCTCTGGAATTTGTAAAATGGGCATAACTTTTGCATACGAACTCGGATGAAAAAGTTTTTTATATGAAAAATCATCTACTCGAAAAGATACATCCGAATTTAACCGGGGGAACCCCGTTAAACATTTTCAAAATCCTCAAAAACCTAACAGAAAAAAATTACGGGGCTTTTAAGATCTAGAGGGGGAAAATGAAAAATATTTCAAACTTACTAGTGGCGAACCATTTGCTAGGTGCGCCACTAGTAGCAGAAAAAAATAGTTTCAATTTTTTTTTGGAAAAAATGTTTCAAGTTTTTTTGAATTTTGGTCAAATCTGGTCAAACTGTGGTCAAACAATGGTCAAGCTAATTATTCAAGAATATTAGTGTTACTAAATAATTATTTCAGTTTTTTTGAATTTTGGTCAAATCTGGTCAAACTGTGGTCAAACCGTGGTCAAACTATGGTCAATCTACTTATTCAAGAAATATTAGTGTTACTAAATAATTATTGTTTTTTAAAAAAATAGTTTCAAAGTCAAACAGTGAAATGTGTGACTTCATGGTCAAGCTAAATTCCTGAGGGTTAATAGGATTGACATCTTACTATTGTCAGGAAAACAACAAGTATAGACTTGGAAACGAGGGAGAATAGAACCCGGAAGTTAAGTGTGCTCAGGCTGGAGTAGTGAGAGGATGGGTGACCGTCCGGGAAGTTAGATGATTTGGAATGATGAGGGGTGATTAGAGATTAGAGGTTAAATTGAGCAGTGATGAGGGGTGGTGATTAGAGATTAGAGGTTAAAAAAATTCAGAAATTTGCAAATAAAAAAAATTAAAAAAAAATCAAAAAAAAATCATAAAATTTCCTTTAGTCCCGGTTGGTGACTAAAGGTGGAGCTCTAGGATGCGGACACGTGGATGGCCTTTAGTCCCGGTTCATGTAAGAACCGGGACTAAAGGGGAGGCATTAGTAACGACCCTTTAGTCCCGGTTCAAAAACCGGGACTAAAGGCCCTTACCAACCGGGACAACAGGCCCTTTTTCTACTAGTGTACTGTCACTGGGAAAGGACACCGCAAAATTGAACCCAAAGCTAAGCACTTCTCCCATTGCAAGAAAGATCAATCTAGTAGGCCAAACCAAACTGATAATTCGAAGAGACTTGCAAAGATAACCAATCATACATAAAAGAATTCAGAAGATCCAAATATTGTTCATAGATAATCTTGATCATAAACCCACAATTCATCGGTCTCAACAAACACACCACAAAAGAAGATTACATCGAATAGATCCCCACGAGAGAGGGGGAGAACATTGTATTGAGATCCAAAAAGAGAGAAGAAGCCATCTAGCTAATAACTATGGTCCCGAAGGTCCGAGGTAAACTACTCACACTTCGTCGGAGAGGCTATGGTGTTGATGTAGAAGCCCTCCATGATCGATTCCCCTTCCGGCGGAGCTCCGGAACAGGCCCCAAGATGGGATCTCGTGGGTACAGAAGGTTGCGGCGGTGGAATTAGGTTTTTGTCTCCGTATCTGATCGTTTGGGGGTACGTAGGTATATATAGGAGGAAGGAGTACGTCGGTGGAGCAACAGGGGGTCCACGAGGGTGGAGGGCGCGCCCTGGGGGGTGGGGGTAGGCGCGCCCCCCTACCTCGTGGTTTCCCTGTTGGTTGCTTGACGTAGGGTCCAAGTCTCCTGGATCTTGTTCGTTCCAAAAATCACGTTCCCGAAGGTTTCATTCCGTTTGGACTCCGTTTGATATTCATTTTTTGCGAAACTCTGAAATAGGCAAAAAAACAGCAATTCTGGGCTGGGCCTCCGGTTAATAGGTTAGTCCCAAGAATAATATAAAAGTGAATAATAAAGCCCAATAATGTCCAAAACAGAAGATAATATAGCATGGAGCAATCAAAAATTATAGATACGTTGGAGACGTATCATGTTGACATAGAGTGGGACTAATGCCCTTAAGATCATCAAGAGTATATCCAATAGCAGCACGGTGCTTTTTTAGAGTTTTCAATAATTTCTCTTCTTCATTTTCTGAAAGGTTAGCACTAATAATAACAGGATATATCTTCTTTTCATCAAGATAAACATATTTAAGAGTATCAGGCAATGGTTTAAGCTCAAACATGGGATCACCCTTGGTTGGAAGAGGATCCCCTAGGATTTCAACAGGCAAATTGTGTTTCAGAATGGGTCCTTGTTTAAAGAATATTTCATCTATTTCCCTTCTTTCATTCATAAACATATCATTTTCATGGTCTAGCAAATATTGTTCTAAAGGATCATTAGGAGGCACAGCAATAGAAGCAAGACCAATAATTTCATCCTTACTAGGCAATTCCTCTTCACGGTGTTGTCTACGAAATTTAGAAAAATTAAACTCATTAGACATATCACCCAAACCAATAATAACAACATCCTTGTCGCAGTCTATCTTAGCATTAACAGTGTTCAAGAAGGGTCTACCAAATATAATGGGACAAAAGCTATCTTGTGGGGAACTAAGAACAAGAAAATCAGCAGGATATTTAGTTTTCCCACACAGGACTTCAACATCTCTAACAATCCCAATTGGTGAAATAGTATCTCTATTGGCAAGTTTAATTGTGACATCAATATCTTCTAACTCAGCAGGTGCAATATCATGCATAATTTCTTTGTATAAAGAGATAGGTATTTCACTATCACTAGCACCCATATCACACAAGCCATGATAACAATGATCTCCTATTTTAACAGAAATAACAGGCATGCCTACCACAGGTCTATGTTTATCTTTAGCACCAGGTTTAGCAATTCTAGCAGTTTCCTCACAGAAATAAACAACATGCCCATCAATATTATCAGCCAAGAGATCCTTAACAATAGCAATATTAGGTTCAACTTTAACTTGCTCAGGGGGTGCATAAGTTCTAATATTACTTTTACGAACCACAGTTGAAGCTTTAGCATGATCCTTTATCCTAACAGGGAAATGTGGTTTCTCAACATAAGCAGTAGGAACAACAGGATCATTATAAGTGATAGTCTTTTCTTCAACTTTAATAGGTGCAACTACTTTTACTTCAACGGGAGGATTATATTTAAACCACTTCTCCTTAGGGAGATCAACGTGAGCAGCAAAAGATTCACAAAAAGAAGCTACTATCTCAGAGTCAAGTCCATATTTAGTGCTAAATTTACGGAAAACATCGGTATCCATAAAAGATTTAACACAATCAAACTTAGGTGTTATACCTGACTCTTACCTTCGTCGAGATCCCAATCTTCAGAGTTGCGTTTAATTCTTCCCAATAAATTCCATTTGAATTCAATAGTCTTCATCATAAAGGAACCAGTACAAGAAGTATCGAGCATGGAGCGATTGTTGTCAGAAAGCCGAGCATAAATTTTTTGAATAATCATTTCTCTTGAGAGCTCATGATTGGGGCATGAATATAACATTGACTTAAGCCTCCCCCAAGCTTGAGCGATGCTTTCTCCTTCGCGAGGCCAAAAATTATATATATATAATTACGATCACGATGAACAAGATGCATAGGATAAAACTTCTGATGAAATTCCAATTTCAATCGCTTGTAGTTCCATGATCCCATATCATCACATAGCCTATACCATGTCAATGCATCTCCCTTCAAAGATAAAGGGAAGACCTTCTTCTTGATAACATCATCGGGCATACCTGCAAGCTTAAATAATCCACAAACTTCATCCACATAGATTAAGTGTAAATCGGGATGCAATGTTCCATCTCCTGCAAAAGGATTAGCTAGCAGTTTCTCTATCATACCCGAAGGAATTTCAAAGTAAACATTTCATTTCAGTAGGTTCAGTAGGTTGAGGAGCAACTCTTTGCTCTACTAGTCGGGGTGAAGATACCCCGAACAAGCCCCTCAGAGGATTACTTTCCATAGTAACAAGTGACAGTAAATTTCAGCACACTATATAAATTTTTCCTTACCAAATTCCACCTACCAAAGGCGCTTCACTCCCCGGCAACGGCGCCAGAAAAGAGTCTTGATGACCCACAAGTATAGGGGATCTATCGTAGTCCTTTCGATAAGTAAGAGTGTCGAACCCAACGAGGAGCAGAAGGAAATGATAAGCAGTTTTCAGCAAGGTATTCTCTGCAAGCACTGAAATTATAGGTAACAGATAGTTTTGTGATAAGATAATTTGTAACGGGTAACAAGTAATAAAAGTAAATAAAGTGCAGCAAGATGGCCCAATCCTTTTTGTAGCAAAGGACAAGCCTGGACAAACTCTTATATAGAGAAAAGCGCTCCCGAGGACACATGGGAATTATCATCAAGCTAGTTTTCATCACATTCATATGATTCGCGTTCGGTACTTTGATAATTTGATATGTGGGTGGACCGGTGCTTGGGTGCGGTCCTTACTTGGACAAGCATCCCACTTATGATTAACTCCTATTGCAAGCATCCGCAACTACAAAAGAAGTATTAAGGCAAACCTAACCATAGCATGAAACATGTGGATCCAAATCAGCCCCTTACGAAGCAACACATAAACTAGGGTTTAAGCTTCTGTCACTCTAGCAACCCATCATCTACTTATTACTTCCCAATGCCTTCCTCTAGGGCCAAATAATGATGAAGTGTCATGTAGTCGACGTTCACATAACACCACTAGAGGAGAGACAACATACAACTAATCAAATATCGAACAAATACCAAATTCACATGACTACTAATAGCAAGACTTCTCACATGTCCTCAGGACCAACGTAACTACTCACAAAGCATATTCATGTTCATAATTAGAGGAGTATTAATATGCATATAAGATCTGAACATATGATCTTCCGCCAAATAAACCAACTAGCATCAACTACAAGGAGTAATCAACACTACTAGCAACCTACAGGTACCAATCTCAGACTTAGAGACAAGAATTGGATACAAGAGATGAACTAGGGTTTGAGAGGGGATGGTGCTGGTGAAGATGTTGATGGAGATTAGCCCCCTCCCGATGAGAGGAGTGTTGGTGATGATGATGGCGATGATTTCCCCCTCCCGGAGGGAAGTGTCCCCGGTAGAACAGCTCCACCAGAGCCCCAGATTGGTTCCGCCAAGGTTCCGCCTCGTGGCGGCAGAGTCTCGTCCCGAAAGCTTGCTTCTGATTTTTTCTCGGACGAAAGACTTCATATAGCAGAAGATGGGAACCGGAGGGCAAACAGGGGGGCCACGAGGCAGGGGGGCGCGCCCCCCACCCTCGTGGCCAGGGTGTGGCCCCCCTCTGGTATTTTGTTCGTTCAAGATTTTTTATTATTTCCAAAAATAACTTCCGTGGAGTTTCAGGACTTTTGGAGTTGTGCAGAATAGGTCTCTAATATTTGCTCCTTTTCCAGCCCAGAATTCCAGCTGCCGGCATTCTCCCTCTTCCTGTAAACCTTGTAAAATAAGAGAGAATAGGCATAAGTATTGTGACATAATGTGTAATAACAGCCCATAATGCAATAAATATCGATATAAAAGCATAATGCAAAATGGACGTATCAGACCCCATAGTTGAGGCGCCCGAGGTCCATGGTCCCCGAGAAGAATTCGTCGAAGAGAGCCATGACCTCAGGTTTGATGGTCTGCCAAAATGCTTTAAAAAAGGACACGGGTAGTCCATCCGGTCCCGGGGCCGAGGAGGGATTCATACGCTTAATTGCCGCGAGGACCTCATCCTCGGAGAACGGAGCCACTAAGGCGGCGTTAGCCGCGGCGGACACTAACTGGGCGTCCGACCAGGTGTCGGGGGCTAGGGCGGCCCCACCCCGAAGGATGGGGGAAATAGGGCTTTGTAGAAGCCATCGACGTGCGCACGAATGTCCGATGGGCGGACAAGATAAGAATCGCCGTCCCAAAGGCAATGAATGGAATTCTTTCGCCGCTGCCCATTCGCTATTGCCTGGAAGTATGTCGTATTAGAGTCTCCCTGAAGTACCCAACGTTGGGTACCGCGGAGCCTCCAATAGTCTTCTTCATCCGTATAGATGGTGGAGAGCTGGTCCTCGAGATCATAGCGCAGCATCCACTCATCCAAAGAGATCCCGGAAGTGTCCGTGCGGGTGTCCAAGGCCTGGATGGCAGTCAGGAGGGCTTTCTTGCGTTCGCGGAGATCTCTGCCAAGGTTGGCGCCCCAACCCTTCATAAATTGGCGGGCGAGCTTGGCACAAAACTGCCATGAGTCCACGGCAGACATGGCACGGTGGGGGGAAGAGCGGGCGGTGACCCACCTAACCGCGACCGCCTCGTGGAAACCCGCTTGGTTGAGCCAGAAAAGCTCAAACCAAAAACGTGGCGGGGTGGGGGGCGTTCGTCGGTGGTGGAGAGGAGGAGAGGAACGTGGTCTGACCCGATCCGGGTAATCGCCCGGAGCAAAGCCAAGGGGCTCCTGAGTTCCCATTCCGGGGAGACTAGGACGCGGCCCAGGACTGATCGCGTCGGGTCGGCTTGGCGGTTCGTCCAGGTAAATCTGGCACCAGTCCGCTCAAGCTCGCGGAGGCCGAGCTCCGCGATGCAGTCGTTGAACATCTGCTTCCTGGGGCGGTTGATCCGGTCGTTATTCTTCTCATCCGGAGAGCGGATGAGGTTGAAGTCACCTCCCACGACCACATGGAGGGGGAAGCGGAGATCTTCCGTTGCAGCTCAGCGAGGAAGGTGGGGGAGCGGCGGTGGTCCGCCGGTCCATAGACAATGATGACCTCCCATTTGAAGTTGAGCGCCCATTCGAAGATCTCCATGCTAACAAAGAATTCACCCCGGTCCATGCCGCCAACCTCAAAGGTGGCATCCTTCACACCTAAAAGGATGCCACCCGAGTGCCCAAAGGTCCCACTAGAAGGGAGCCAGTGCCAGGCGAATAGGTGGGGGCTAAGACAATCTAGCCCGGGAAGGGAAAACTCCGTGCGCATGGTTTCCTGGATGGCGATAATGTCGATGTGCTCGTCACGCATGTACTCAATGAGCTGACGGTGGCGGCCGTCATGGCCAAAGCCGCGGATGTTCCAAAAGAGGACCCGCATCTAAACCCCCATAGGGGGCTGCTTGACCCCAGAACGGTGGAGGCGCTACGGGCCCTGAGCGCCGTGGTGCGTGAGCGGGTACGTCCGCGGATTTCCAGAGCCGGCCCCCCTGCGGGTGGCTGGGGTGCCGGGGAGCGGAGGAGACGAGCCCGGGTCTCGGCGAGTTTTCCATCGAGGATCTCCCGGGCCTGGATGGTAGCAATCTGCTCTAAGGGGGGTTCTACCTCCCCCCTAAAAACGACGGACGAGTCTGCGGCCACCTTGGCGAGGTGGCCGAGTGGAACAGCCTCAAGAGCAGAAAACAAACAACTGGAAGAACTGGAGGGGATGTCGGTCGCACCTGGCTCGAGGTTCCGGGCCGCGGCCCGGAGCTCAGCACGCTCGGAGATAGACGGCGCCGGGAAGCCAGCCGGGTGGTCCGCATCGAGACGGGCACTGCGGCGCGAGGCAGTCACCGGAGTCGACGAGGCCCGAGTCCGGCGTGCGTACGACACCGTCCGAGGTGGGCAGGAGGCGACGGGGGTGACCACATCCGCGGTGACCTCCAGGAGTAGTCAAGTCGGAGAAGCGGTAGCAGGGGACTCCACGCAGGCGCCGGACCCCGGCCGGGCAGGGGAGAGCGGGTACGGGGCCGGCGGGCCATCCTCCGGCACCACCACGGGGGCGGACTCTGGGGGTGTGGGCGCGGGCAACGGCGTGGCACCCCCAGGGGAGCCCGGTGGAGGGGGCGCGACGGGGGGAGCTCGGCCGTCGGGGGAGCCGCCAGAACTAGGGGCAGCGCCGCTAGGGCCGAAGACGAGGAGCCAGGAGCAGGGATGGAGCAGGCGGAGCGCGGCGAGGAAGCCGGGATGACGAGGAGGCCGACGCTGGAGATGTCACTCATCTCGGCAGAGGAGGTGGGGGAGGCAGCCGGCAGCACTGCGGGGGCCGACTCGTCAGCGGGGGTCAACGCACGTGATCGGCCTGCGCCAGTGCCCGCACCCCCACGGCTTGGAGGAGAATCGGAGGGGTCGCGCGAGGGGGAGCGGCTGCATCCCGAGCGCTCGGCGTCGTCGTCCGGGTCTTCATAGCGGGAGGGACGCGGCCGGCGGTAGTGGGAGTCGTCGTGCCGGTCCACGCCCCACCCCCAAGGTGTCCGTCATCAGAGAAATGGGGGCGGCCGATGTGGTTGGGGGGGCTTGCTACCTCTTGAGCATGCGTTGGTTTTTCTCTTGAAGAGGAAAGGGTGATGCAACAAAGTAGCGTAAGTATTTCCCTCAGTTTTTGAGAACCAAGGTATCAATCCAGTAGGAGGCCACACGCAAGTCCCTCGTACCTAGACAAACAAATAAGAACCTTGCAACCAATGCGATAAAGCGGTTGTCAGTCCCTTCACGGCCACTTGCAAAAGTGAGATCTGATAGAGATGATAAGATAATATTTTTGGTATTTTTATGATCAAGATTAAAAGTAAAGAGAGCAAAATAAACGGCGGCAGAGATAGATAGTTGACGGGAGATTAATATGATGGAAAATAGACCCGGGGGCCATAGGTTTCACTAGTGGCTTCTCTCAAGATAGCATAAGTATTACGGTGGGTGCACAAATTACTGTCAAGCAATTGATAGAAAAGTGCATAATTATGAGAATATCTAGGCATGATCATGTATATAGGCATCACGTCCGCAACAAGTAGACCGACTCCTGCCTGCATCTACTACTATTACTCCACACATCGACCGCTATCCAACATGCATCTAGAGTATTAAGTTCATAAGAACAGAGTAACACATTAGGCAAGATGACATGATGTAGAGGGATAAACTCAAGCAATATGATATAAACCCCATCTTTTATCCTCGATGGCAACAATCCAATACGTGTCGTTTCCCCTACTGTCACTGGGATCGAGCACCGCATGATTGAACCCAAACCTAAGCACTTCTCCCATTGCAAGAAAGATCAATCTAGTAGGCCAAACCAAACTGATAATTCGAAGAGACTTGCAAAGATAACCAATCATACATAAAAGAATTCAGAGAAGATTCAAATATTGTTCATAGATAATCTTGATCATAAACCCACAATTCATCGATCTCGACAAACACACCGCAAAAAGAGTTACATCAAATAGATCTCCAAGAAGATCGAGGAGAACTTTGTATTTAGATCCAAAGAGAGCGAAGAAGCCATCTAGCTAATAACTATGGACCCGAAGGTCTGTGGTAAACTACTCACACATCATCGGAGAGGCTATGTTGTTGATGTAGAAGCCCTCCGTGATCGATGCCCCCTCCGGCAGAGCGCCGAAAAAGGCCCCAAGATGGGATCTCACGGGTACAGAAGGTTGCGGCGGTGGAATTAAGTTTTCGTGGTGCTCCTCGATGGTTTTGGGGTACGTAGGTATATATAGGAGGAAGAAGTAGGCCGGTGGAGCCACGAGGGGCCCACGAGGGTGGAGGGCGCGCCCAGGGGGGTAGGCACGCCCCCTGCCTCGTGGCCTCCTCGTTGATTGCTTGACGTCCACTCCAATTCCTCTGGATCACGTTTGTTCCAAAAATCACGCTCCCGAAGGTTTCATTCCGTTTGGACTCCGTTTGATATTCCTTTTCTGCGAAACACTGAAATAGGCAAAAAAAACAGCAATTTGCACTGGGCCTTGGGTTAATAGGTTAGTCCCAAAAGTAATATAAAAGTGTATAAATAAGCCAATTAAACATCCAAAACATAATATATAATAGCATGGAGCAATCAAAAATTATAGATACGTTGGAGACGTATCAAGCATCCCCAAGCTTAATTCGTGCTCGTCCTCGAGTAGGTAAATGATAGAAACAAAATTTTTGATGTGGAATGCTACTTAGCATATTCTTCAATGTAATTTTATTTATTGTGGCATGAATGTTCAGATCCGAAAGATTCAAGATAAAAGTTTAATATTGACATAAAAATAATAATATTTCAAGCATACTAACCAAGCAATTATGTCTTCTCGAAATAACATAGCTAAAGAAAGCTTATCCCTACAAAATCATATAGTTTGTCCATGCTTCATTTTCGTCACAAAAGAATGCTCTCATCTTGCACAACCCCGATGAGAAGCCAAGCAATTGTTTCATACTTTAGTAAATCTCAAATTTTTTTCAACTTTCACGCAATACATGAGCGTGAGCCATGGACATAGCACTATGGGTGGAATAGAATATGATGATGGGGGTTGTGTGGAGAAGACAAAAACGGAGAAAGTCTCACATTGACGCGGCTAATCAACGGGCTACGGAGATGCCCATCAATTGATGTCAATGCAAGGAGTAGGGATTGCCATGCAACGGATGCACTAGAGCTATAAATGTATGAAAGCTCAACAAAAGAAACTAAGTGGGTGTGCATCCAACTTGCTTGCTCATGAAGACCTAGGGCATTTGAGGAAGCCCATTGTTGGAATATACAAGCCAAGTTCTATAATGAAAAATTCCCACTAGTATATGAAAGTGACAAAACAAGAGACTCTCTATCATAAAGATCATGGTGCTACTTTGAAGCACAAGTGTGGAAAAAGGATACTAGCATTGTCCCCTTTTATATATATTTTTTGGGCCTTCATTTTTTTATTTAGCCTTTCTCTTTTTTGGGGACAATGCTCTATTAATGATGATCATCACACTTCTATTTATTTACAACTCAATGATTACAACTCGATACTTAGAACAAAATATGACTATATATGAATGCCTCCGGCGGTGTACCTGGATGGGCAATGAATCAAGAGTGACATGTGTGAAATAATATGCATGGTGGCTTTGCCACAAATATGATGTCAACTACATGATCATGCAAGGCAATATGACAATGAAGCGTGCCATAATAAACAGAACGGTGGAAAGTTGCATGGCAATATATCTCGGAATGGCTATGGAAATGCCATAATAGGTAGGTATGGTGGCTGTTTTGAGGAAGATATAAGGAGGTTTATGTGTGATAGAGTGTATCGTATCACGGGGTTTGGTTGCACCGGCGAAGTTTGCACCAACTCTCAAGGTGAGAAAGGGCAATGCACGGTACCGAAGAGGCTAGCAATGATGGAAGGTTGAGAGTGCGTATAATCCATGGACTCAACATTAGTCAAAAAGAACTCACATACTTATTGCAAAAATCTACAAGTCATCAAAAACCAAGAACTACGCGCATGCTCCTAGGGGGATAGATTGGTAGGAAAAGACCATCGCTCGTCCCCGACCGCCACTCATAAGGATGACAATCAAAGAACACCTCATGTTTCAAATTTGTTACACAACGTTCACCATACGTGCATGCTACAGGACTTGCAAACTTCAACACACATATTTCTCAAATTCACAACTACTCAACTAGCACAACTTTAATATCACTACCTCCATATCTCAACACAATCATCAAGTATCAAACTTCTCTTAGTATTCAACGCACTTTAAAGTTTTTATCTTGGATGCCTATCATATTAGGACTAATTTTATAACCAAAGCAAATTACCATGCTGTTCTAAAGGACTCTCAAAATAATATAAGTGAAGTATGAGAGATCAATTATTTCTATAAAATAGAACCACCGCCGTGCTCTAAAAGATATAAGTGAAGCACTAGAGCAAAATTGTTTAACTCAAAAGATATAAGTGAGGCATAAAGAGTATTCTAATAAATTCCGAATAATGTGTGTCTCTCTCAAAAGGTGTGTACAGCAAGGATGATTGTGGTGAACTAAAAAGCAAAGACTCAAATCATACAAGACACTCCAAGAAAAGCACATATCTTGTGGTGAATAAAAATATAGCTTCAAGTAAAGTTACTGATGGACGAAGACAAAAGATGGGATGCCTTCTGGGGCATCCCCAAGCTTAGGCTTTTTGGTGTCCTTGGATTTTACCTTGGGGTGCCTTGGGCATCCCCAAGCTTAGGCTCTTGCCACTCCTTGTTCCATAATCCATCAAATCCTTACCCAAAACTTGAAAACTTCACAACACAAAACTTAACAGAAAATCTCGTGAGCTCCGTTAGCGAAAGAAAACAAAACAAAACTTCAAGGTACTGTAATGAACTCATTATTTATTTATATTGGTGTTAAACCTACTGAATTCCAACTTCTCCATGGTTTATAAACTCCATTACTAGCCATAGATTCATTAAAATAAGCAAACAACACACGAAAAACAGAATCTGTCAAAAACGGAACAGTCTGTAGTAATCTGTATCTAACGCAAACTTCTGGAACTCCAAAAATTCTAAAATAAATTGCTGGACGTGACGAATTTATCTATTAATAAACTTCA
Organism: Triticum aestivum; assembly: GCF_018294505.1. Lineage (NCBI taxonomy): Eukaryota > Viridiplantae > Streptophyta > Magnoliopsida > Poales > Poaceae > Triticum > Triticum aestivum. Next base: position 632,686,495 of record NC_057799.1, read on the forward strand.
AAAACAATCAACTAAATATCACTCTCCAGTCAAAAGTTGTAACTAATCTCGCGAGCGCTAAAGTTTCTGTTTTTTACAGCAAGATCAAAAAGACTTCACCCAAGTCTTCCCAAAGGTTCTACTTAGCACAAACACTAATTAAAACACAAAAACACATCTAACCAGAATCTAGATTGATTATTTATTCCTAAACATAACCAAAAAGCAAAAAACTAAAATAAAATTGGGTTGCCTCCCAACAAGCGTTATCATTTAACTCCCCTAGCTAGGCATAAAGGCAAGGATATATCTAGGTATTGCCATCTTTGGCATGCAATCCATAAGTGGCTCTCATGATAGATTCATAAGGTAATTTAATTTTCTTTCTAGGAAAGTTTTCCATTCCTTTCCTTAATGGAAATTTGAATCTAATATTCCCTTCCTTCATATCAATAATTGCACCAATCGTTCTAAGGAAAGGTCTACCAATAATAATAGGACATGAAGGATTGCAATATATATCAAGGACAATGAAATCTACGGGCACATAATTCCTATTTGCAACAATAAGAACATCATTAATTCTTCCCATAGGTTTCTTAATGGTGGAATCCGCAAGGTGCAAGTTTAAAGAACAATCATCAAATTCACGGAAACCCAAAAAATCACACAAAGTTTTTGGAATCATGGAAACACTAGCACCCAAATCACACAAAGCATAGAATTCATGATCTTTAATTTTTATTTTAATATTAGGTTCCCACTCATCATAAAGTTTTCTAGGGATAGAAACTTCCAATTCAAGCTTTTCTTCATAAGATTGCATTAAAGCATCAACGATATGTTTGGTAAAAGCCTTATTTTGACTATAAGCATGTGGAGAATTTAGCACGGATTGCAACAAGGAAATACAATTTATTAAAGAAAAATTATCATAATTAAATTCCTTGAAATCCAAAATAGTGGGTTCATTGCTATCTATAGGTTTCACCTCTTCCATCCCACTTTTACCAAATTTTGCATCAAGATCTAAAAACTCCAAATCATTGGGACGCCTTTTAACTAAAGTTGACTCATCTCCAGTCCCATCATTATCAAGATTCATATTGCAAAACAAAGATTTAATAGGAGACACATCAATTACTTTTAGATCTTCATCCTTATTACCATGAAAACTAGAAGAACACGCTTTCACAAAGCAATCTTTTTAGCACGCATCCTAGCGGTTCTTTCTTTGCACACATCAATGGAAATTCTAATGGCTTTGAGATACTCATTGATATCATGCTTAGGTGGAATAGATCTAAGTTTCAAAGAATCAACATCAAGAGAAATTCTATCCAAGTTCCTAGCCAACTCATCAATCTTGGGCAATTTTTCTTCAAGCAAAGCATTGAAATTCTTTTGAGAAATCATAAATTCTTTAACACTAGTCTCAAAATCAGAGGGCATATTATTAAAATTTCCATAAGAGTTGTTGTAGGAATTACCATAATTATTAGAGGAATTACTAGGATACGGCCTAGGATTAAAGTTTCCTCTATAAGCGTTGTTACCAAAATTGTTCCTACCAACAAAATTCACATCCATAGATTCATTATTATTCTCAATCAAAGTAGACAAAGGCATATCATCAGGATCAGAAGAAACACTCTTATTAGCAAACAATTTCATAAGTTCATCCATCTTTCCACTCAAAACATTAATCTCTTCAATTGCATGCACCTTTCTAATAGTAGATCTTTCAGTGTGCCATTGAGAATAATTAACCATAATATTATCTAGGAGTTTAGTAGCTTCTCCTAAAGTGATTTCCATAAAAGTGCCTCCCGCGGCCGAATCTAAAAGTTTTCTAGAAGCAAAATTCAATCCGGCATAAAAATTTTGTATAATCATCCATAAATTCAAACCATGTGTAGGGCAATTACGTATCATTAATTTCATTCTCTCCCAAGCTTGTGCAACATGTCCATGATCAAGTTGCTTAAAATTCATAATATCGTTTCTAAGAGAGATGATCTTAGCGGGAGGAAAATACTTAGAGATAAAAGCATCTTTGCACTTATTCCAAGAATCAATACTATTTTTAGGCAAAGACGAAAACCAAGTTTTAGCACGATCTCTAAGCGAAAAAGGAAATAGCTTCAATTTAACAATATCATTGTCCACATCTTTCTTCTTTTGCATATCACACAAATCAACAAAGCTATTTAGATGGGTAGCGGCATCTTCACTAGGAAGGCCGGCGAATTGATCTTTCATGACAAGATTTAGCAAAGCAGCATTAATTTCACAAGATTCAGCATCGGTAAGAGGAGCAATCGGAGTGCTAAGAAAATCATTGTTGTTGGTATTGGCAAAGTCACACAATTTAGTATTGTCTTGAGCCATCGTGACAAGCAAGCAATCCAACAGAAGCAAACAAGAAGCAAGCGAAAAAGAGGCGAACGGAAAAAGAGGGCAAATAAAACGGCAAGGGTGAAGTGGAGGAGAGGAAAACGAGAGGCAAATGGCAAATAATGTAATGCGAGGGATAAGAGTTTGTGATGGGTACTTGGTATATCTTGACTTGTGCGTAGACTCCTCGGCAACGGTGCCAGAAATGGCTCATTGACGGGAAATCAAATCTTGACTTGACTTGGTGCACAGCTCCCCGGCAACGGCGCCAGAAATCCTTGTTGCTACCTCATGAGCATGCGTTGGTTTTTTCCCTTGAAGAGGAAAGGGTGATGCAGTAAAGTAGCGTAAGTATTTCCCTCAGTTTTTGAGAACCAAGGTATCTATCCAGTAGGAGGCCACACGCATGTCCCTCATACCTACACAAACAAATAAGAACCTTGCAACCAATGCGATAAAGAGTTTGTCAATCCCTTCACGGCCACTTGCAAAAGTGAGATCTGATATAGATGATAAGATAATATTTTTGGTATTTTTATTATAAAGATTAAAAGTAAAGAAAGCAAAATAAACGGCGGCAGAAATAGATACTTGACAGGAGATTAATATGATGGAAAATAGACCCGGGGGCCATAGGTTTCCCTAGGGGCTTCTCTCAAGATAGCATAAGTATTACAATGGGTGAACAAATTACTGTTGAGCAATTGATAGAAAAGTGCATAATTACGAGAATATCTAGGCATGATCATGTATATAGGCATCACGTCCGCAACAAGTAGACCGACTCCTGCCTGCATCTACTACTATTACTCCACACATCGACCGCTATCCAGCATGCATCTAGAGTATTAAGTTCAAAAGAACAAAGTAACGCATTAGGCAAGATGACATGATGTAGAGGGATAAACTCAAGCAATATGATATAAACCCCATCTTTTTATCCTCGATGGCAACAATACAACACGTGTCGTTTCCCCTACTGTCACTGGGATCGAGCACCGCATGATTGAACCCAAAGCTAAGCACTTATCCCATTGCAAGAAAGATCAATCTAGTAGGCCAAACCAAACTGATAATTCGAAGAGACTTGCAAAGATAACCAATCATACATAAAAGAATTCAGAGAAGATTCAAATATTGTTCATAGATAATCTTGATCATAAACCCACAATTCATCGGATCTCGACAAACATACCGCAAAAAGAGTTACATCAAATAGATCTCCAAGAAGATCGAGGAGAACTTTGTATTGAGATCCGAAGAGAGAGAAGAACCCATCTAGCTAATAACTATGGACCCGAAGGTCTGTGGTAAACTACTCACACATCATCGGAGAGGCTATGGTGTTGATGTAGAAGCCCTCCGTAATCGATGCCCCCTCCGGCAGAGCGCCGGAAAAGGCCCCAGGATGGGATCTCACGGGTACGGAAGGTTGCGACGGTGGAATTAGGTTTTCGTGGCGCTCCTCGACGGTTTCGGGGTACGTAGGTATATATAGGAGGAAGAAGTAAGTCGGTGGAGCCACAAGGGGCCCACGAGGGTGGTGGGCGCTCCCAGGGGGGTAGGCGCGCCCCCTGCCTCGTGGACTTCTCATTGATTGCTTGACGTCCACTCCAAGTCCTTTGGATCACGTTTGTTCCAAGAATCATGCTCCCGAAGGTTTCATTCCGTTTGGACTCCGTTTGATATTCCTTTTCTTCGAAACACTGAAATAGGAAAAAAAACAACAATTTGCACTGGGCCTTGGGTTAATAGGTTAGTCCCAAAAGTAATATAAAAGTGTATAAATAAGCCCATTAAACATCCAAAACAGAATATATAATAGCATGGAGCAATCAAAACTTATAGATACGTTGGAGACGTATTAGGGCTCGGGGAAGATCTTGAGGTCGAATCCCAGGTCATTGAAGAAGACTCGAACGGTAGCACGGAGCTTGTCGGAGTCGAGGCATTTGACCTTGACCCGGACCTCCTCCTCTTTGCGGAGGGAGACCTCATCCACCACCACCACCATGCCGAGGATCTTGGACATACTGCGTATGACCCGCTCGGACCGGGCCACATCAGGGAGCCCCGCAACGAGGATCCAAGCAGTATCCAGGACAGCGACCGCCTTGGGGTCGGTCTTTGGCTCAGAGATGTTCACCACGAGCTTGTTCAGGGCCAAGGTGATGTCGTCACTGCGGGTGCAGAGGCCCAAGCTGATGGCGTCTGGGAAGACCACGGTGAAGGAGCTGGCAGAGGTCGGAGTCACATGCCAGTCCCACACACGCCGGCACAGGTGGTTGAGCTCAGCCTCGATCATCTCCGAAGAAGCGACTCCTACCCCCACAACGGTGACAATCGCCTGGAGCGACGGAGAAGGGGGTGGGATGTCCTCCACCTTGATGTGGAAGAAGCCGAGGCCCTTGATGCCATGGCCATACATCATGAGCTCATCCGTCAATGGTCGATCCAGACAAAGCACCGCGGGGTGGCCGGTATCCTTGCAGAGGTAGCACATCGGAGGGTTGGTGCACTCGACTTGGTAGTGGCCTGCGAGCCCGCAGTTAAAGCAAGGGGGCGGGTCTCGGGGGGCATCGGAGGCGGGCAGCGCGGGTGAGGGGACCGGCGTGGCAGGGGGCACGCGGGGCCCATCTTCTTCTTCTTCACGCCTTGGCGCCCCCGCCCCCATTCCCTCCATTGGCGGGAGGGAAGTTAGGCTGGTTCTGCGGGGGTTGGTAGCGGCGCGTAGGAGCATCGGCGGCAGGTGGAACGGGGTTGCGGCCCGGGGAGGGGGAGCGAGCACGGCGCCGCTCAGGCGAGGGAGAGCGACGTTGTTCAGCGCGCCAAGTCTCGGGGGCAGGCGACCGAGGGCGATCCCGGCGGTCGTCACGGGGCGGGGAGCGACGGCCGTCCCGGGCCGGCGAGCGGCGGCCGTCCCGACCAGGGGAGCACCGGGAATCGCTAGGGGGCGAGCGGCGCTGGTCCCTGGAGGACAGCTCCCGACGCAGGTCCGCCTCCCGTCGCAAGCCCTCGGGGGAGGAGCGGGACGGGGCATGGCGGTCCTCCAAGGTCCGCTTGGGGCGGCCAGCATTGTCGCCCCAGTCGCGCGACATCGCCGGAGGGGGAGCGGGAGCAGGGGGCCGGATTAGCCAGGCTGGAGCAGGGAGGCGCGAGAGGATGGGGGGTCGGGCGAGGGGAGAGCGGCGCACGGGGGGACTATGACGGCGGGATGGGAAACCCTCGAGGGAGCCAGATAGATCCCCGAGCGGGAGGCCGGTGGAACAGGCCCTGGGCTGGGCCGGCAGCCTGCGTGGGCCGGTGCAGCCCAAGAACTCGTCCAGCCGCGGGGACCGGGCCAGAGGGCCCATGGGGGGGGGCGAGGCCCAACCCCTGGCCAAGGCCCACCACGGGGCGGCCCAGCACGCTCGGCCGGGGTGAGCGCGGGGCGAGGGTTTCCCCTACCGTTGCCGGCGCCGGAGGAGCGAGGGCAAGTCGCCGGAGAGGCGGGCTAGGGCGCGGGGCACTGAGGCCGGAGACGAAGCGGAGCCGGGAGGAGCCGTAGGAGGCGATGAACGGCCGAAAGGGGGTGCGACGGAGGAGCACGGGAGACTCGACAGCCAATGCCGGCGAAGCTGCGGGCACCTTAGCCACGGCGGTAGCGTCCGAGGACCGCCACGACGACCGGGCAGGGCCACGGTCCGCCCGACCGGCGACACCCTAGCCAGCCACGCGCCGGCGGACGCAGGAACCCCCCGACCCCAAGGTCGCGCCTTGCCCCGAGGAAGGTCGAGGCGAGCTCGTTCCCCGGCGGGACTGCGCCCGTGCACGGGCAGCCAAAGCCCCACCCCTGGGGGTAAGGCCGCCGGCGGTACGGGGCTGCGGCGGGAGGAGGGACCCGGTCACGGCAGACCACCGGACGGCCAGCATCGACATCCTCGTCTTCCGCCAAATCGGCCCAAACCAGAGGCGCCTGGGCCGCGGAAGGAGAGGGCGGGGAGGGGCCGGGGGCGGAGAGGACGGCGGAGGCGACGGGAGCCGAGAGCGCGGGCGGGGAGGCCGGCGGCGTCGCTGGGGAAACCACGGCGGGCGCGTCGCCACGTGGGTCGCCAGAGGTGATAAAGCAGGCCCACCTCGATATTTCAATGAAATGAAATGCTCTTTATCGAAAAATGAACCTGGCTGTACCTGGTACTACCGTGACGAAGAGAACCTGGAGGCCGTGCAGAACAAGTGCAGAGGTGATAAAGCAGGGTAAGATGTGGACGCGGAGCAACACGCTACACCCGCAACGATTGGGTTAAGAGTGCTGCCCTGCTATGTGTCGCCCTGGCTTTATTTACCGTGAAGTTACCTTTTGGTCACGGACGGAACGAACTGGACCGAATCTCCTTTACCCTGTCCTTCAGTCTGTTGTTCATCACTTGTTTCCCTCTTGTTCCTTTCTTGTTCTCAAGCCTGTAACTGAACACCATCAAACTCTAGTGCTTAAGTGAATTGCTTGTTTGATTTGTGATTGTGGCTCATAAAATAGTGATCTAGCTCAGTCCCACGTGTTCCGGAGTCGAGACAGAAACCATCAACAGGGAAATTTCAGTCACGGTTGCCTCGAGAAAATAGATCGAATGGACCAGTCGCGACAGTGAGCTAGCTGGTGATGTATTTGTTGATGAGGATATATCCAAGCTGAATTAATCAATGCGGAGTACTCCATTACAGGAGACAGTGTTGAAGGCTGCAGGGGCTGCAGCTAGGGCCTCGAGCTCCGGGCGGCCTGTGGTTGAAGAGCGGAAAAGGCCGGTAACCACGTTGAATGAGCGGGCGGATGTAGATCTTGGCCCGTAACTCCTAGACTTTTCTCAGTTTTGTGTCATTTTCTGGTTAGCATCACCCTGTGTTCACTTCACATGATATGGTCCGAGAGAGACAGAATGTCGTGTAAGTTCACTACCTGCTTCTTCCTAGCCCCGAGGACCCCAGCTCAAACTGTACCTTAGCGATTCCTCTAAAAAGGAAGTACTCCCTCGTAAAGAAATATAAGACCGTTTAGGGCACTATTTTACAGAGGGAGTGCTAAACACTTTGCCGTTTTACTGACAGGTAAACTTGTATATACCTTGTAAGAAAAGAGTAAACGGTGCAGTTTCAGCTCCATCACATGTAAGATTTGAATGTGTGAAATTGTGTAGCTTTATCCATCAATACATGCTAGGTCTACAGACTACAGAGCGTGCTGAAATGTGATCCCACAAGGCAGAGGGTCAGCTAGGTGAGTCCGTTTCCTGACGAAACTCAGCAACCAGATCATTGGCAAGTTGGAATTACTAGTATTTCCAGCGCAGGTGGTCCAAGCCGACAGCCGAGCAACACTGGAACGGGTCCGAAGGCAAGTGGCTAACTACCTGACAAAACCAAGATTATTATCAGCGACCCGGCGTCAAGAGCAACTGCACCCAGACCAACACCAAAGATAAGATAGTGCGCTTCGGGTCATATGTCGAGGTCGGACTCGTATTTTTAGGATAAGTTATGCTTTGCTTACATGTGCCATTCTTAATTACCATTTCCAGCTCGTCGTTTTGCTCCCTCTTTAGTTTATCGTGACCCCAAGACGAGCCAAACAAACAGTATCTAAGGTGACCCCAAAGAGGCAAAGACGGTTGACTAGCAAACACAAGAGAAACCAGCAGGGATCATCAGCCTCTCCACCCACCATACCATACCACAAACGAAAATGTTTACCGGAGCACGGCGGAGCAGCGCCGGATCATCTGGAGACCAGGAGGGGATGGGAGATAAGCTTGACGCTTTATCAGAGGAGCTTCGACGGCGGCCAGAAGTACGGATCCTCAACAAATATGCGGTCAGCATGGCGTACATCCGAATTGGCGTGAAAAACATGGGGGCTCTGGCGCTCTTGTGGGCCACCGTGGTCCTCCTCGGCGGCTTCGTCTCCGATCTGAGGAGGATAGATTTTTGGTATCTCACCATCATCGCATTCATCCAAGCTGCCGGGTTTGTGCTTAGCATTCAACTCTTTAATTTAGTATGCTCCCCTTTTCAAGTAAATTCGTATACTGTCGATATTAAGGGTGGCATAAATTTATCTGAGTAAAATTCATTCACGGTAGGTAAACTTCTCCGGTAGGATCGATTTAGTCACCGTACTGTGGAAACAGCAAAATTCGGCCAATCAGGTTGTTCCGCTGCGTCATGCAAGGTTACTACCCCCCGGGGTACATGTATGCCGCTGCAGGGTAGTACCCCGTCTGCCCTATGTATTCACCAAGGTGGCATTTTTCGACGCGAACTTTATCACATGTTATTACAATAATAATCCGTATATGACATGCAAGTTACACAAAACATATCGTTAAATTCATACATGAAAAGAGCTTTCAATGATATAATTTTCACTTCATACATCTCATATACTATTAATCCTATCAATAGTCAAAGGCAGTATCGAAAGATGTATTAGGCCCTATATATGGATGGAGGGAGTACGAAATATGCATTGTGGTGTGGCCGTTTCCCGCAGCACGGTGCCCCGGATGGTGCTCCCCCTCGTCAAGCTCATCTTAGACGTTGTATAGGCAGCCCATTTGCCATTGATGACCTAGTCCATGCCGACGACGGTAAACTACCGCCTCTCCTTGGTTTCCTCTGGTGGAGGTCGCCTCTGTCTTCACCGTGAACGCCACTTACATCGCCAACGCCACTTACATTGCCCACGTTCGGCCCCACCGCTCCCTTCCTCATCGATTACTCCAAGTAAACCTTGAGGCCTCGACAACGCACTCTACTAGGTGCTCTTCCTTGACCTCCTCCACTCTAGAGGGCTAGCCGTAGCACCACCACTCTACATGCTTCCATGCCCCGTTTCACCGTAATCATCTACCCCAACTACCACAGCCTCATCTCGTCGCCCTCGCTGCCTTCTGCTCTACCGTTTTTAACAAGCGTGATTGCCTCGTTGGGCCCTACAAGTCTACAATTTCATCGTGTCCTAAACCGACGGCACCCACGTTGGTGTGTACCTCGACACAAAGAAACCCAAGCAGGCACGCACCAAGGGCTTCATCATCGACTTCCTCTTCTGCAGCTTTGATGTTTATGTGGCCAAGTGCCTCGCCGCTCGCAAACAAAGTGGCGCCAACTTCCTGCCCCAGTTGTTGTAGTGCATCTTCCGGTCATGTGCAAGCCAGTAGTTGGCGTGGACCCAGCACCTTCTTCAACTCAGCTTGTTTCCCCATTGGCTCGCCCTCGGCATCGGTGGACCACCTAGGACACGCTGACCAGCGGAAGTGGTGCCATGGCCCACGAGATATGTATTGGCGAAGGAGTCCACACGAAGGACGCCATGGCGGCATCGGACTTCCTAATGGTGTGGTCCTCGACTCCCCGACAGCCCATAGGTGATGACATCACAATTTTTCTCCTGCGCGACGATGGCTTTAGCTCCAGAGGCAAAATAGTGGCATGGCTCCCACGTAACGGAGACACAACACTTGTGTATAGGCCACGGATGCCTTCTCCAGCGCGGCGCCGTCAAGGCCTCATCCCTAAGAAGGCAGCGACACGTCCAAAGAAACCCATGACGAAGCAACCGCCCGAACCAGGGGGGCTCTTATCTCTTACTACAGCGGAATGCATATCTAGAAGAGGCCTACCAACAATTGTGTTTAGATGGTGGCTAACAAAGAGCTCATTGATCTCTGACGTTTTCTCTTGGAATTGCTAACACCTTTTAGTTGTGTTTCTACGCAAAAGGAAATAGAAAAACAAAACAAAAAAGGAAAAGGAAAAAAGAAAACAATAAAAAAAGGAAAGAAACCAAAAGAAAAACATTAAAACCGGCAGAGAAAACACTGCAAGCAATACCTTCTAGAACCTTCTCAAAACCGGGAAAACCGGCCAACCCGCTATATAGGTGTGTATTGTACAGCAATTCTCTTCGGCTATATTGTAATTTAGCCCTTTTCCCATCTGTTATTTTCATATTGGTCATTGGAATTCGCCACGAGTCTCAACTTGGTCAAACGTATGTCATGCCATCAAAATACGTAGACTAACAGATACGATGACGATCGTAGATAAAATTTTCAAGCGTTTTTCGTGAACATAACTTAAGGTTCGTAAAGTACAGTGCCCAAAGTGCACACAGGGTTCAAGTTTCAGTATCGTAGATGGATTTTACTTCTTTTTTTCTCTTCAAGAAATCCTGATTTAGAGCATATAAACTTACTGGCACGACGCAATTTCTTACTATGTGTACAACGACTTTTGAAACCAAACGTGATTAAGACTATACACAGAGCTAATTAAATGCATTTCCGGTTGATGTGTACCACATCTAAAGTTCATTGTCTGCATTAACAATAACCAAAGCTAGTTTCTGATGATTGAAATTTCTGGCAATTAACTTCAGCACCTTGATCGGTTTTCAAAGAGATAAACCTTCATAAGCACCAACCAATTTTTTTTTGTTTGAGAACATTCTTAAATTTCCCGTTGACATTGTGTCTTGCCCTAATTGGAACAAACACAGGCTATCTGACGCCCTGGGAGATGATCGGTTGATGTTCTTTGGGCATTGGGTTGATTCACTTATGAGAAATATTATATCTTGGGGGGAAAAGCATCATGATAAACGCAAGTTGCCTATGAGGCAATGGCTGAAGAGACAAATAAATATACTCCGGTTAAAAATAATAGACATCACTCTGTCTATGCTATTTTTCCCAGTGGAGTGCTTCGCTGCTTATGGGCCAATTATCTGCTTTGTGCTATCGCTGCTTCGTCTGCGAAAGCAAGACTATGGCATCGCCGACGGAGAAGCAAATATGGAGCCAGGGCTGACTTTATTCTACTGCTTATCTCTTGCTCAGAGCGCATTCTCCTTTCTGAGTATGATTATTGGAGCTGTTGCTGAGGAGAAGTTGGTGGAGTATGTTAGCCAACAATATGGTTTCAGCCCTAAAGTACTTGGTGGATACTTGGACAAAACCAAGCAGATTTGTCTAAACAACGCCGCGTCCACAGTGAGCTGGAATTTGATCGCATATGGTGCTGACTTGCTTGATTCCCAATTACCGGAGGACTATGTGTCTGGAGGAAGGGTACTAACTATGCTGATTGATCAAGATACACCGTTAGCGATAACCTGGCTGCTGAATTTGTCACCGATACACAGAATTCAGAAGCTGATCGGGACCCTTGCTTGGGGAAGCCCAGCTGAGCAAGAGATGAGATGTCATGCAGCGAGGATTGTGGAGCATCTAGCTGGTCACCTCAACCTTGCTCACTTTCCAGGAGCATTGGAATGCATATCCTCCCTCTTTGACACTTCCTATCATAACAATGCTGATCAAGAAGCCCTCCATTCGCCTTTTCTAACTGAGCGTAGCAAGCAGAGGAAAAGGAGAGGTTTCCTGAACGAAAATTTTGCTGGTAACCCGTGGGAAGATAAAGATGGTAACAAGAAGGATGACGGGGGTAAAGATGGTAGCTTCACCATGTTCACAAACATTATCACTGCCAAAAATCCGCGCGAAAGACACGATGCTGCCGCGCAATACAACAAGGAGAGGTCTGCCGCACAGAAATTCAACAAGGAGAGGGAGAATTATAAAGGAACTGATAAGGATCTGGTTTTGCTAGGCTTGAGAATTCTAGAGAAGCTGGCTCACAACAGACACAACTGCACACTGATATACAACACCAAGGATATTCTTTCAAAAATAGTCGCACCTGTCAGTTCCAACAAATTAGAAGAAGACATCAAGAGCAACGCTACATGGACCAAGGTAATAGGCGGGTCACTGAAGGTGGTGAGCCAGCTCATGGGTTCTTCAGGAAGCACCAGCGTAAAGATGCGCAGACTGATTGCGAACAATAGTAATGCAGTAACAAACTTGGAGGCCGTACTAGATATGGATATGAAGAGCAACAGTGTTATCAAGCTACAGATACAAGCTATAGATGTTCTTACACAACTAGCCTTGCATCATCCAGCAAATAATTCTGCTACAAAGATAAGGGACAAAATTATTGAGAGGGCGCTGCACATCTTCCTTACTACAGGTTGGATAGAAGATTATTTGAAAGATGAGAAAATGAAGCTGGATAATACTTTACCAACATCGTCAATATTAACATATATGATCAGTGTAGAAAAGCGGGCTGCAGAAGCACATGTTGAAAAGAGGATGAAAGAAGCTAAGGAAACTGCAAGCCGGCTTAAAGAAAAGGCAGGTGAAGCATTGGCCATGCTGTCCAGTGATTCAGAGGCTGTCAAGAGCTTCACAGGATGCAAAAATAATGAAGTTGTTCGTCTTACTGAATTGCTCAACTCCAAAACAAGTGCAACAGATACTACTATACCAATAGAGATTACGATTGGCTGTCGTATTAGCGCAGCAGTCATCTTGAAGCATTTGAGCAACTACGACAAGAAACCAACCTTACGGATGGTATGCCTGAATGCATATATGACATATTCGTGTTCCTTTTATCTAATTAATTAAAGCAATCAAAGTCCTTATAGCACCCATTGCATGCTATAGGCTTTCGGAAATTAACTTATTTTTGAGCTAAACTTGCATGTGTGTATAAAATTCCAGGTACTCACGGAATTGCTTCCTATGCAAGCAGAATTGAGTAGTACAACCATGCCCAGCTGTTGGGAGCGTGCCATCCCTTGCATTAAAGCAAGCAGAAACAAGATAGGAAACCCAGGTAACACTGTGAAAGACAAGCCTTCCAATTCTCAGAGCCACCACATCCAGCAATATGAGGAGAGGAGGCTGCAGGCAGAGCTGCTATCATTCGTCGCAACAATTCGTGCAAACAACAATCTTGATTTTGCAACAATATTAATGTCACTGACGCCGCCGGCTACCAAGGAGGACTTTGTGGTGAGGCTCAAGAACATGGTGGAGGACAGCATGTATGCCACCCCTGCGTGCTTGGCAATACAGAAGCTTACCTGCAAGATGGTTATAGAATTCATCCAGCAGCATGATGAAAACGTCGAAGTGATCGGCAGGCATGATATCGTTGGCGCATTATTGGAGGCTTCAGAGATGATGGTCGTGCTTGAAAGCAGCATGCTTTTTGCTGGTGTTGATCGTGACTGCCACGGGGTTCCTCTGAAACCTCTCTCTTCTGTCCTCGCTAAGAACGCAGAAGATCTTTTGGCACAGAAGAAACAGGCTCTGGGCGTCAACATTGCGCCTGCCACTGCCAGTGCACCATGATTGCTGCATTACAGAGTATCATAGTATGGCAAAAACTATTGAAACGGATACTGGGGTGCTTTTTGTTTTTCCATTTGTTTCATTTTCGAATTTGTGAGACTTTTCAATAATAGGCTGCGTGCACCATCAGCTGCAGAGGTCCAGAGTGTAACTCTTGCATTCTAAATTCGGGTATATCTTCTGCATCATGGCAAGATCCAAGGGCTTTGTATAATGTGCATATGTGCATCGCAGTGTGTGGCAAGAAATGTATGGTTTTCCCTATCATTTGAGAAATGAAGATGTGCTAATTGCTATTGATTCATAATATAGTTGCCATCGCCCACATTTCAGTTTCCAGAATGCTACTAAAAATTGTGACAGCCGCCCAGATCGTTTCTACATCTGGTCGTCTTGGTTTGCTGTGTGAAGTAGCTATGCCAAAGGCCTAGACATAACAACAGGGGCTATCCACCACCACCACCACCACGCGGCTACTGCGCCGCTCGAAGCCCAGCCTCCGGTCAGGAACGAGCACCCTGTCCTGCCCGTCGCCCCTCCGCTCGAATCGAGCGGCCGCGAATAGCCCGTACCTCACCTAGTCACCCTCCTCTGCCCCGAAAATCGAGCGGCCGGCCGGCGACACGCCATCCCGATCCCCTCTCGTTTCCGCTCTCCGGCGGCCGTACCGGAACTATAAACAAGGGGACGGGGGGCTTGGTGCCTCATCGTGCTGAGCGCGCGGCCCTGCAGCGCCTGATTCCTGTGGCCGCCACTGCGAACTAGGGGAGACACGCGAACGCCGCCATGCGAGTGACCAAGATGACAAACTCGAGAGCGAGGCAGAGCGCCGCGGCGTGCGTAACTGTTCTTGGGATTAACCGCTAATAAACCATGCTTATTTATTAGGGTCTCCAACTTTAGGGACCCTGTATTTTACTAGTAAACCTGCACACGTCTCAAACATTGTTCAATCTAAAATTCAACAAACTATACATATAAATCGTTTAAATACAATTAATAATAAATGTTTGAAAAAAATATAATTAAATGCGCAAAAAATGTTTCAAAATATATAAATTAAATTGATACACAGTGTTGTGATGTTGCCCAAGTTGTATTTTGAAAAGTAGGAGTATTGTGGTCAAACAAACAAACTATATATGCATTATTTCATCCATTCAGTATTTTCATAGATTGATACACAGTACATCGCAACTGATAACTACTTTACCACATACTGTACTGGAGTACTTACTTGTATAATGCTCCTATATAAATTTCCCTGTGCATAATGCAGTGCTGACACCCTGTGGTGCAGAGTACCTCTAGTCGGACATATGTGGCACTCGAGATAGAGGAATTAGCTGGTGGGCACCAATAGACAGATGGCCAGTCGTTGATCTCTCTCTGCCTGGGGTCCAACCATCACAGGAGGGACAAATCCCAATGGCTTCATCGTCATCCATATCAGAAGCAGCTGTTGATTCCAACGGCGTGTATGCAACAAACGGTTCTGCTTGATTACTTCAATTATTATATTTGCCTGTACTATTAATGTTGTTGGATGAACTTTTTGTTGTGTCAGCTCAGCTAGCGTGGTTTGTATCTTCTTTTCAAAAACGAAGCGTGGATGTATTTTATTGAGTCACACGACTATATATGCATTCGCTTGTTTGGTTGGACTCAAAAAATATACGAGTATTACCGAAAAAGGGTTTCCCCCCGCTTTGTATTACAAAGCAACAACATCGATACAACCAACGATAGGTGCTGGGACGGAAGCAGCACAGGCACGCCCAAAAGAAAAGAAAGAGAAAATACAAAAGGAAGAAAATGCCGACAACGGCAGATCGACGAAAACGAAGATGACTCGCAGCCGCTGCGCCCGCCAGAGAATTCCACCACGCTCCTAGCACCACGAAACGCCGCATACCAAGCAACACCTTCAAGAAGGAACGCGACGACAACGACGCTGCTACCGGACATGGCCTAGGGTTTCCCCCGGTACGCGAAGGGCCGTGGGAGGGAAGGGGGATATCCGACGCCCTTCAGGAAGGCACGGCGGCGCCCACATACGTCACCGCGTCGGTGCCGAACAAGCCGACAAGGATTTCTCCCAACCCCCAACCAATCACGACCCCAGACGATCCATCGCGCTCCACCATACTTGCCGTCTGCCAATATGCGCCACCACGAACTCGCAGTCACCAACGCCGTCTCACCGTGACAAGCGAAGCGAGACCGGCAGGATCGAGAGGAACCAACCGGAAACGAGGAGCAGCAGAGTCAGCGGCCACGTGGGAGGGGACAACCTCCACCACCCTCGGCGGTGACCGACCGGACGTAGCTCAAGAGCAAACCAGCCACCCCTGCCCGGCCGAGCCCGAAGTGGGCTTGTGAAGCTCCCGTTGCTGCGCTGCAGTACACGCGCCACCGTCTCCGCCACCCCTAGCCCAAGCCACACCTCCGTCCGCCGGAGATGACGCCGAATAGCACACGCCAGGCCCACCCAGACCCAGATGGGGCCCAAAAGGGCCTAGATCTGGGCCGGAAGGGCTCCGCCGCCAGCCATCGCGCCGCCCCGCAGCCAAGCAGCCACGCCACCGCCACCTCGCCACCCGGAGCTGCGCCGCCTGCGAAGACGAGCCGCCACCGGATCCGACACCGGCCTGGGTGCACCACCGCCGACGCCATCGCCCGAGCCACAGCGCCGTGCGGGGAGGAAAAGAACGGGGCCGCCGCCGCCGGCATCACGCGAGCCAGGCCCGGAGGCCTACGCCGGCGGCGGCGGGAGGGGATTAGAGGAGGGGGAGGGAAGGGGAGCCCCCGGTCGCCTCGCTCGGGGAGGCGACACGGGGGGTACAGGGGAGGACGGGAGGGGGAGGGGGAGCCGGGGCGCGCCCGCCGGCGGCCGGGGGCGGCGGGAGCGGGGGAGGGCGGCGGCGGGGGGGGGGGGGGCGGAAACCCTAACGGGAGCGGGGAGGGGGACGAGAGCGGGGCTTGCACTCAGGCAAACAAGTATTATCGAACCTCCTTCGATTCTCCAAAGTAAAACACTCATATTTATATGGGCATTTCGATGTTTCTACGCCTTTTTGATTAGTCTGGCATCCTGAAATAGGCAGTACGATTAGTTATACAGTATAGCCACATCCAACAAATTTTGTTTCAGAACTACTCCCTCCGTCCCATAATATCAGAGCGTTTTTGACATTAGTGTAGTGTCAAAAACGCTCTTATATTATGGAACGGAGGGAGTACATTGCAGTTAGTTATACAGTATAGCCATATCTACATCTGCCTTTCGATGACCGCAAAGTGTGCATTAGCCAATTCTTCGGTATCTCTCTCTGCAAGACATTAGTTTCCCAGTAGAAATTATTATTGAGTCCTCCTTAATTATCCAAAGTGAATTGCTCATATTTATTCGCGCATTTCAATATTCGTAGTACGCCTTTTTGCATCTACTAGTCTGGCTTCCTGAAAGAGGCAGTACGATTAGATGATGTCATGGTGGTATGGTATGAATATGATCATGCTCTCTGTGATGTTATCTCAGTTTGGATGCAGCACAGTGTTTAGCATTTCAGTGAAAATCAGGAGTTCGATCTTCGCATGCGCATGGACAATCTGGAATTCAGAATGGTGTAGTTGTAATGGACAATCGTGTGCATAGCATACATCTCCTTCCTTGGAGAAAACATCTGAAGATCCGCATTTAGTGCTGGGGTAGTACAGTATATTGACAACTATGCGAAACAAGTACTAGTATGTTAGTGTACCTTATTTCCGCGACCCAATTAGATGGCGCAAATGGAAGGCTTTTTCCCTTGGGATGTTCCAAATAAGAAAAGTTTTGTTTTGTTTTGTTTGCCCATCTGTAGATGAACTTATTCTTGTTCGTTTGAGCAGCTACCTCGTGGCAGCAGCAAGTGTGCAATGCCTGTGGAGCCTCGCCGTGGCCATTCTGGATGCCTATGCAATTGCTGTCAAACGTTCCTGCCGAACTGCCCGGGCTGTCATCATACTTGCCCTCGGGGACTGGGTAAGTCGTACGTATTCTCTCAGGCACCTCAAACAAAACAGCAACCCATCTGTCATGCATTGTGTTTTGAATATGCAAATTAAGAATCATGTGTATCTTTCTTTCTCCTAAAAAGTAAAAACGACCCGCTTTTAACCCTGATGTTTTGTTCGTAGGTCACAGGTACACTCATCTTCAGTGCAGCTTGTGGATCAGCAGCCATCACCACCCTCCTTTCCAATGATTTCGGAGCTTGCTCGGTAAATCCCTGTGGAAGCTTCATGAACGCTACCGCCATGGCTTTCTTGAGCTGGCTTGCGCGTGCACCGGCCTTTATCGGGAACCTTTGGACGGCGGTCCACCGAATACAAAAATCATAGTTTCGGAAACGAGTATCGGGCAGTTTGCGCAAACCGATCCCGTTTCATGACCAACTTGGACGCATTCACCGTAGCATATCTAACTATAGTATGAGTGTATGACTGGGAAGCAATGGATGGATACCCGCCGAACAACGTATGTCATCAATGTTTCTGTATAAATTAGGGAGTAGCTTGATGTTTGAAAGGGTGGTTGTGCTGCTCTGAATTTTTCTTGTTCTTTTGAGGATAGTATGACTTCGTTATATGAGGGTGGACTGGCGGTTCTGTTCTGGTGGGGATGAACTGAGGGTTACTTGTGTAGAGCTCAAGGTTGCTGATATGCTATAGCTGTTTATTTTGCTACTCATATATTTTGTTATTGATATCTGGATCTTAGGTCCGGAGATTGCTCACTTAGTACGGTTGCCACTTACAATGGCCATATTATGCCATATTATTCGTTGTTTTTCTAAATAAAAATGCCTATGACTCCGGCCACCTTAATTATTTTCTAAAGTATGAACTAGAGACTGATGATAATCAATTTGCAACCTGAAGCCAGCAACAATTTGCACCCAAACAAAAAGAGAGTGCTTATTTTAAACAGAGTATACTTGATTGAAGTAAATCTTGCAAAGAACAGCTAGCATCCTCATAATTCTTCATCAATTTCTCATCAACATCAGTCAAAACAACAAGTTTTCATGTAATCATCATAACATAAGTAATCACAGGTTTCCCTGTCCTCATCCAGGTTTCCCTATCACAGAAATTGACTTGTGGGTGGCAAACTTTATTTCTAGAGTTCACATATTTATCCAGATATAAACGGTAACTCGTACAACTAGAAAATTGTCAATAAAGTTTAATTAGTATGTCAAAGTCTCAGAGACAGAGGACAGGATAATCCATTAGTAGGATATCGAGAGGATGGTGGTACAAGGGGGCAGAAAGAAACTCAACCTGGAGGACACTCAAATTTTTAGGGATAGATGGCTTGTAGACCTCTCAGTCTCAGCAATAAGCAACCTAAGGAAAGAAAGAACTGACCCCCGAAAAATATGTTATATAAAGAACAAATAGAGAAACCACACATTCTGACAAGGATTGATATCCTTACTCCTGCATGACAAGGTCTCCTGCAGACTTCTCTGGTACAGCCATTAAGAACTAAAGCTACAAAGATAAAAGAACTCGTTTGTAAACCAAAGTATAACTAACAGGAAATAATGTTATCTTGAACATAACATCAAGAACTTTCTAAGAATCTCTAGTCAAAACATACACATACCCATTTACAACGAAGTTGAGCAACTGATGGAGGTCTTGAAACAAACATGAAGACCTGGGTTAAGTATTTTATTTAAGCAATATCATGAAGAGAATGTCAAAGTGCTCGAGGAGTCTACCCCTCTTCCAGCAGTAGTGGTGAAACAACATCATATAAACTCGACAAAAGACCATGCTGACTGATACACAATGCTCAGTTATGTCCATAGTGAGTTTAGTGTTAGCGCCAAGTAGTTAGAGCTGTTAGATGATACCCATAATGTAGGAAAAATTTGAAAGCAAAACAACAATCATCAAGAACAACATAAAACATGGCAAACTGAAAAATTTAAAGAACTGTGATAGAATGAACCATTCTAGTGCCCTAACCATTTAGTATTACCAACGACTTCCTAAGTTGGATTGGTCCTGCACTCTGCACCATCGTATCTATTTATTATTTTCTTTAAGGCATAGTTCACTCTGTTAATTTTTAGGAGATGGTTTAATGTTTTGAAAAATAATAATCGATGGTACTGTTGTTATCCAGCAAAATCTGATGAGGCAGCGTGAGTTCAGTTAATTTTCAGAACAATTCAGGCCACACAAGGAATACAGACTGTTGTTGGAAAGTACATATGTCCCACATTATTATTTTGTCCATAAATGGTTAAGCTATAATTTGGGATAAAGCGACAAGGTAAAACAGGTTTACGCTTTTGTAAGCTAGTACGGTACTTCCAGGAACAACACTTTTTTCGATAAAGGGTGATTTTATTATCTCAAATGTAGCATCAAGCGGATACAAAACATTGTGAGTAACACCCGGCCTCTGCATAACTAGGATGCACATAGCCAAACACCAAAGTCTGACACTAGAAAAAGTAAGAAAACCGACAAAACGGCAACAGTAGAGTCCTATGGACCGACACTTTGCCTATGTCGAACTCGGCGATGGATCAATCCGGAGGTTATGCTGCCACCCATGTTGGGAAAAAAACCTCCATAGCCGCCTGCTCCGACCGCGTACACACCGCCTTGAACAGCGGTTGGTGCTCCGCCTGTTGTAGCGTAGACCACGTATGAAGCGAGTGCGTACAACGGAAAATAACCTGCAGAGGAGAAGCATTTTTTTCATTAAAAATCAATCATTTCTACATAGCCAAAGCGACCATAGTAAGGCATACGCCCCCACCCTTATTAGCGTTTTGAAACTATTTGAAATTCCGTCCAACCAATGACCAAATATATTGGCAATACTCGTTGGCGGATACAAATTTGATGCTATTTGGATGAATGACCATGTAAAACGTGCAAATTTGCATAGTTGCATTGGAAAAAGAGGTGTTTGATTGTCTCGTCATGAGCACAAAAGTAACACTTGGGAAATATTCTTCAGGATTTAAGAAGTATGCTTCGCCCTACTTGAGACGAGAGAAGCCATCTTTAGACATTTCCACACATTTCATAAGACGAGTAATCTCAGCTTGACTATCTTGCATTTGTCAAAGGATCTCCTCTTTACAAGCCTAGTTGTATTACATTTCCATGCAGACCAGGAAAAGAATACCATCATCATTTGTCTGAAGCCTATCTTGCCTTTTGATGGTCATCGTTTAAGAAGTATGCTTCGTCCCACTTAAACTGAAACAGTTAACAAGTAGGAGAACAAGAAAGCTCTGTAAAAACAGCTGCCATATCCGCGAGTTCTTCATAATATTTTTTCATAACATTTTCTTCATCTCTTCTGCCCTTACGCATTTAACATTTTTCCAAGCGAGTGATGTGGTAGATTTTCTCAATCCCTCCCAACTCTGGTAAGAAACCACCATCTACCTATTTCCTTTATTTCTCCCCGACCAGCCAGGAAATCTTCGAAAGAAAACCCCTGAAAGAACTTCAGGTGTTACACCATCGATGCATCCTCTCTGAATGCTTCCGTCGCTACTGCTAGGTGCGATCTCTGCAGCGAGGCATTTTCCTTTGAAATATTATCTAACACGGGCAGGCGTCCTGCAAACGTCGGAAAAAATATCGAAGTAACAAAGCTTCTCCTAGTTCGCCTCTATATCTATGGCTGCCTGACTGCGGCGTTCTGAAGTTGCATTGTCTGTAATGAGTTTAATGACTTCAGAATTACCCTGATTTTCAAAAAGAAAATAGATTAAAATGCACTTAGATATAATTCTCCTGCATTGAGCTTCAGCAATAGCTGACCAACACCATGAATAAAGTTGGTTAGGATTTTCGTTTGTAGGGGTTGTTGTGCTGTGCCCTCAGCTGAACCTTTCCTTTTGTTTTGTTGCACTTTTACTTTCGCTTCAACCTGAACTGCTATTGATGCTTGGTGCGAGTGCTTTATAATATAAAAGCGGGGCCAAACCCTTTTTCGTTAGCTGTTCAGAGTAAATCAAGCAAAGAACAAAATGGTTTAAGCTATTTTGCACATAGCTTGAGTTATCACGGACTAAGAATTCAGAGTAAGATGTAGTATTCCTCCTTTGTATCACTAAAGAAAGAGCGGTATAAGAAGTCAGATGACTAATAAATTTTGGAAAAAGTACACAAATTTATTTATTTTTCTCAAAATTTGAATTTTTTTTGTGTATTTGAAGGAAAACTCCGTGAATTTTGAAAAAGTTATAAAAGTTCATGAAATTTATAAAAATTCTAAAAATTTGAAAATAAATGTGAATTTGAAAAATAAAAAATTTGAAAATGTTCATGAATTCGAAGAATCTACGTGCATTTGAGAAAGTAACGGATTTGAAAAAAATATGAAATCGAAAAGTTCACGAATTTGAAAAAAAGTTCACGTAGTCAAAAAACATTCGCTGGATTTGAAAAAGAATGGTGCATTTGAAAAGTTCACGAATTTGAAAAGGTCCAATAATTTGCAAAAAAGTTCGCAAAAAGAGAAAAACCAGACGGCAAACCAAAAAATGGTTGGAAGCTTCATTAAACAGGCAGGCATTGGTCGAAATCACTAGTTGAGGAGTACTCGTTGTAAAGATCACTCCAACCTTGTCGCAACCTGGGAATTTTCCCTTTTTTCGTAGATCCATTTATTCATAACGTTTTATCTCTTAAACCACGCGTCCAAATCTCGAACCGCTTTCACCGTTGGATTCCCCGCGTCGAGATCTTTAAAACTAGATCCCATGTTGGTAGGTTTTGATGAACTTTTTTTGACGAAAAAAACCAGACGAAAAAACAGAACCGGGAGCACCGGTTTTTTCCCTTTTCGAAAGAGGCACGCTCGTGCCTCTCATGAAATCACAACCGTGCCTCTCGTGGAAGCAAAACCGTGACTCTGCGGAAGGAAAATGAAGAAGAGAAAACATGTTTTTTTCGTTTCCGAGGAGGCACAGCCGTGACTCTCGCGAAAGCAAAATCGTGACTCTCGTGAAGAAAAAAAAACAGAAAACACATTTTTTCCATTTCCGAGAGGCACGGTCGTGACTCTCGCGAAAGCACAACCGTGCTTCTCGCGGAAGCAAAACCGTGACTCTCGCGAAAGGAAAAAAAAACAGAAAACACGTTTTTTCTGTTTTCGAGAAGTACGGCCGTGACTCACAAAAGCACAACCGTGCCTCTCGCGGAAGAAAAATAAAATAGAAAACACTCTTTTTTTCGTTTCCAAGAGGCACGGCCGTGACTCTCGCGAAAGTAAAACCGTGCCTCCTTCAGAAGCAAAACTGTGACTCTCACGAAAGAAAGAAAAGAAAGCGCGTTTTTTCACGCAATTTGTTTTGCGAAATTTTATTTTTGATCGAAAAGCTAAGGAAGACCGGCGGAAAACCAAAACGTTGAAAAAACCAGACAAAAACTGTTTAAAAAGCCGAAAACGCATGCGAAAAAATAAAAAATAAAATCCGGAGGAAGTGTCCAGAGCGTGACACGTGGCGAATGGCTGAGAGCGCGCCAAGTGGCGCTGATCGTTGCGAGGCTCCCGAAGGAGCGCTTGTTAACTAGTTGCTCTCGGCATTGGTTAGAATAAATAAACAAAAGCCACCTTTGGCCCATTTACGTGTGATGCATGCGCTGACGATAATAAGAAAAAGAAAACTAATGGGCTGAGCCCAAGATGGAGGGGGATGTGCGCCGATTTGCAGGAATGCCTATAACTTTGTCGAAAAAAAGGAATGCCTATAACTGACGCAAAGGCGTCAAATAGGATTTTCGTGTGCTTTTGGGCTATGCGCTGTGCCCCCCCATCTCATACAAAATTATGTGCATATCCCATAGTATTAGGCCACTAAACACTATCCCAAAGAAAAAAAATGCCCCCCTGATTTCTGTTCAAATTCCGCCATTGGATGTAAAACAGGTGATGCAAATTTGCTTAACTTGGGCCATTCAAGCAAAATGCGAGCAACCCCAACTGCCGCACGACTGCACCTCTACCCGATCATTGCCGCCGGCGATTTCGGCCAGCAAGGCTGCGGCCGCCGCTCGTCCATCCTCCCCTGAGTCCGCCGCTACCCCACTGCCGCATCCCTGTCACCCCGAACGGCCTTCGAAGGTCCCGCCACCGCGCCGATATGGATCGGCCATTGTGCAGATTTTTGGTCGTTTCGGCTATTGGCCGAAGCAGCAGCGCCCGTGATGGCTCTTGAAGCTCGTGGTCATCGTCCGACGTAGGTCCTCTGGCCGCCGGAGCTACCGCAGACAGGTGCGTAACCGCCGTGACCGAGCCGAGCGGTCGTTGCTTCGGTCAACATCGTCGGCGTTGCTTCGCCCAAATTACGAGCAGCACCCCACCGGCACGCGTCAACGAGGCCGAGGAGAGGCCTCTGTGACCGGCGTGGCTACCATCTTTGGATATTGATGATGATTTTGAATTTTGAGTTGATTTAGGATTTTATTTTGAGATGATTTTTGATTTAAGATGATCTAGGATTTTATTTTTGAATAGTTTGGATTGCTTACCACATATGTCATGTGCTTATTTGAGATGATTTTGATGTTATTTGGTTCAAATATGTGTGAAATTGTGGAGCGTTTTGTTGTGTGATGCCCTATTTTACATCACCTATTGGAGCACTACCGCCCTATTTTGCATCATCTGTTGGAGTCGGAGGTTTTGGTGATGTAAAAAACTACTTTTTGGTGATACAAATTTTACTCAAAGCACAATTTAGTGGTGTATTTTACATTATCTATTGAAGATGCTCTGAGGCAGGGCATGAAAAGCAGTCCACCATGTCAACGCCTTTACAAAACATGATAATGATGCGAAAAATGTTGTAGAGTAGCACCTTGCCCACACACAAAGGAAAAGGGATCAAAATTCAGAGACAAAACCCTTTGCCCATTGCCATGCCGTACCCTACATCTTGCTGCTGCTGCTACCCCTGCGAATGGGGCCCATCTCCCGGGCGAGCTTCCGGAGCACGTACTTCTGGACCTTGCCGGTGGACGTCTTGGGCAGCTCGCCGCGGAACACCACGGTCTTGGGCACCATATACCCCGCCATGCGCTCCCGGCTCCACGCGATCACCTCGGCCGCGGTCACCACGCCTGCCGCGCCGTCCTTCAGGCTCACGAACGCGCACGGTGTCTCCCCCCAGAACTCGTCCGGCCGCGCCACCACCGCCGCCTCGCTCACTGCTGGGTGGCCGTAGAGCATGGATTCCACCTCCACGCTGCTGATGTTCTCGCCGCCGCTGATGATCACGTCCTTGGACCGGTCGCGGATCTGGAGGTAACCGTCCGGGTGCATCACGCCCACGTCCCCCGTGTAGAACCACCCGTCGTCCCGGATCGCCGCCTTTGTCGCCTCGCCGTCCTTGAGGTACCCAAGCATGACGCACCCGCCGCGGAGCACGATCTCGCCCATGGTGGCGCCATCCCGGGGCACGCTGCAGCCGGTCTCCACGTCCACGATGTCGACCTCCGCCATGCCAGGCGTGCGCACGCCCTGCCTCGCCTTGAGCCGCGCGCGCTCCGACGCCGGCAGCTTGTTCCACTCGCCCTTCCACGCGCACGACACGACGTGGCCTCCAGTCTCTGTCAGCCCGTACCCATGGCTGACCTCAAAGCCCATGGCCTCCACGCGATGCAGCACCGCGGCCGGCGGCGGCGATCCGGCCGTCATGATCCGCACCTTCCTATGCAGAGGCTTGCGCACACCCTCCGGCGCGTTGGCCAGCATTGCAAGCACGACGGGCGCGCCACAGAGGTGCGTGACCCTGTGGTCTGCAATGGCAGAGTAGACGCTCGGGGCGTCGACCCGGCGGAGGCAGACATTCGTGCCGCCCAGCGCGGCCATCCCCCAAGGGAAGCTCCACCCATTGGCGTGGAACATGGGCAGCGTCCACAGAAACGTCGGCCGCGGCGGCACCGCCCAGTCCACGAGCGACATCATGGTCACCAAGAAGATACCGCGGTGGCAGTGCACGACCCCCTTGGGCGCAGCCGTCGTGCCGGAGGTGTAGTTGAGAATCATCGGGTTCCACTCGCTGGTCGGCCGGACCCACTTGAACTCCGGATCGCCCGTCTCGAGGAGCCTCTCGTACGTCAGATCCGTGGCCGGCGCCGGACGGAGCTGATCCTTCTCGTGGGGATCCTCGACGAGCACGACGCGCGGGGCCGGGTGCTCCGTCGGGAGGAGCCGGAGCGCGTCGTCGAGCAGCGGGAGCAGAGCCTGGTCGACGAGGACGAGCCTGGAGCCGGAGTGGCGGAGCAGGACGGCGACCGTGCGCGCGTCGAGGCGCGTGTTGATGGTGTTGAGCACGGCGCCGCTCATTGGCACGCCGAAGTGCGCCTCGTACATGGCCGGCACGTTCGGCAGCAGCACGGACACCTGAAACACGCAGTTGGGTCACGCCATGGATCATCACCCACCAATTCAATTCATGAATTCAGTTTCACTCCCACACAGAGGAGCTTGCGAAATGACGAGGGATGGAAGGGCGCTTACGACGTCGAGGCGGGAGATGCCGAGGGAGGAAAGCGCGGAGGCGAGGCGGAGGCAGCGGCGGTAGGTCTGGGACCAGGTGAAGACGGTGCCGCGGTAGACGACGGAGGGGCAGCCGCCGAACACGGTGGCCGCGCGCTCCAGGAAGCCGAGCGGCGTGAGCGGGCAGGAGTTGGCCGGGTTCGCGCCGAGCTTCTCCATGTCCGCTGCGCTGCGCATGCAACCCGTGGATGGTCGATGCGCTGCAAGAAAAGCCAGGTAGCTAGGTGGTCGCACGCCACGGCCACGGCCACGCCCACCAACCGTGTGGGTGGCATGGGACGGTCAGGCAAACACTGGTGATAAATGCTGGATCGCTACTACGTTTACATCAGAAGATGCCACGCCATTTTCGTCCCTCTCTGCATTTTTTGTACTGATTCAAAACGAAGTTCACAGGCGACGTGCTAAATCTTTGTCTATTCATGTTTTTTACAGGCGGGCATGTTCTTCTTGTATTATTCTTGTTTTCTAGCGTTCGTGCTGCCAGAGATGAAACGAAGATGTAGAGTTGGCACGGGTTGTTTTTCCGTTTCTTTTTCAAAGGCCTCCAACAGCACGACACATTTCTGCAATGGAGTGTGACGCGCGGTTGCTAAAGGTCACATGTCAGTTGGTTGGTCTTGCATTGGCTGTGCATGTCTACTACTCCTAGAAGATTAAGTGCTACGTTCAGGCAACTTGCATATCGAAACAAAGTAGTAACAAACGTTTTAGTTGGGCCGGGACCAGTAAAAGGAAGCATGCATTCCTATTTTCTTATCCTAAATCCTCTAAACACAACTCATTTTCTTAGCAAACCATATGTTTTCCAGTTTTGCTACTTCTCAGGTACCTGAAAGTTTGTTTTGCGCCAGTTACATTTTCCCTTCTTCCTTTCATCTTGGTCGGACCTCGCCGGAGAAGAAACAACCTTCCCGGAGAAGAAGCAGCCCCATTATCTATCTTAGGGGGAAGCCACAACCCCATTATCTATCTTAAGGGTGGGGAGGGTGCAGGGGATCATCGGAGGTTTTCATGGGTGGTGTAGGGCTTAGAGGGATGGCCGGGGAGGTGACCAGCAACGGCAGTGGGGGGAGGTTGAGGAAAGGGCGGGGCGGTAGATACTGGGTGAAAATATAAGATTGTTAAACACATTGTAGCCGACAACAAACCCGTTGCAAGATAGATACTGGCTCGGTGCTTCATCGTCGTACGAATGGGGATTTTTTCCCTGCCAGCACAAAATTAAAGAACGACAGGTTAGGCCGAAGTAAGTGACGATATTCTGCCAGATGAGAAGTTGACGATCCACTAGAGCAAAACATAACAAACTCCTCGGTGTCACATTTGTTGCACGTGAGCCCACGATTGTCACGACCTAGGTTAGATTACACGTGGGGTTTTATTCCATGCAACACATCCGCTTCTATTACCGTACCTTAGATGACACGAAAATCTAGACATTGATCCATTGTTCCATCGTCTCCCTTTATCAAAAAGGCAATCAGAGGCGAGTGGAAACAATATAACACCAAGGAAACAACTGTTTAACGTTGTCGTTGACATGTTAGCCGTTCTCATTAATAGAGCTAAGGAGGATGGCCATGTAGGTGGTTTAATCCCACATCCAGTGGATGGTGGGGTGTCCATTCTATAATATGCCGATGACATCATTATATTCATGGAACATGATCTAGCTAAGGCAAGGAATATGAAACTAGTTTTATGCCTTTTCGAACAACTGTCTGGCTAAAGATTAATTTCAATAAGAGTGAGATGTTCTGTTTTGGACGCACCAAAGAAGAATAGAATAATTATAAACAGTTGTTCGGTTGTGAGCTAGGATCTTTACCTTATCATTGTAAACTTACCAACAAAGAATGGAAATGTATTAAAGATTGGTTTGAAAAGAAATTGAGTTGCTGGAAGGGAAAACTCTTATATTATGGGGGGCGTTCATTAGTGCAGAACCGGCCTTTATCACCGGTTCGTAAGGGGCTTTAGTGCCGGTTCTGCAACCGGCACTATGGAGTGGAGACTAAAGCCCCCCCCCCCTTTAGTACCGGTTTGGCACGAACCGGTGCTAACGTGCCACCACGTGGCACGAGCCAGGCCCGGGTGCGTGTAGGACATTAGTACCGGTTGGTAACACCAACAGGTACTAAATGTTTGGGTGTGTTTTGGTTTTAATTTTTATTTTTTCCTTTAGTTTTGTCTTATCAATTTAATTTAGTGATTGTTTTACATTATAATGAGTTGTTAAATCATTAGGTGAAAGTACCGCAGATTAGTTTCGACTGGATGCATGTGGATCCTAGCTAAGTGATCAAGTAAGTGATCTAAGTAATATGGATATGGCATATACTTGATCACTTAGCTAGGATCCATCCAGTTGAAACTAATATGCGGTTTCTTTCATAAATGATATAATAACTCATCATCATCATCATCATCATCATATTAATATAAAAACTCTTGCATCATATCATCACCAACAACAGTATATACTAGCTAGCAAAGATATCATCGAGTTCAACATGGTCATGATATTATAAGCGTTCATAACACCACAAAAGCAAATCACTCTTTGAGATTAAGTTCAGGACGAAGAACACGGACACGCATGAGAGGACAACAAGTACTAAGAGCATGATAACTAGCTAAATCACTCCTGCTGCTCTCTCTCAGGTAAAATAGCATAGAACATGTATAGCTCTCCTGATTCATCATATTGGAGCATGCAGATGAACCTGTCTCCTAATCGTGGGCTGCGCTTCTGATTGCTGCCCCCTAGTACTTCTCTGCGATCGTTAACAATTTTGCTCCAATCTTTCACTATTAAGCATTCATCGCTTTCAGAAATCCTGAATGCACTCATGTGCACTGTAGGATATCTTGGCCGTAAGCTAACAATTGACATGCGACCTTTAGTCTCGATCCACTGAGGCACAACTGTCATCGGGAGTCCCTGTTGAAGAACATCGTATAGTAATTAATATACTTAGCAATGAAAGTTTAGCTTGAAAAATAATGTATGCAAAAGATGCACTGAGGACTAATAGTAAAAATCTTACCATCTTTCCTAAATACATGTGACCGTAGTTCAATACGATCACTATTGGTCGCACGTTTTGAGTACTAAGATTTTCAAATTCAGGAAAATGATTTCTCTTAACAGCATCAAGATCCTCAAGCCATGAAACATAATGACTTATCTCCTCGCAGTTTAGTTCAGCTCCGGGACAGTAGTAGGTCCTGTCTACCAAGCGCCGGACATGTTTGCTTGAATGGAAATAAGCTGTCAATAGAAATTAGTTGTCAACTATTTTTGAATAAACAATATCAAAGACATAAATATGGTTGAGAAACTCACATAATGGTAGAACTGGAGGCGTCTGCACATCGACCCAGATGTCCCTATTACCTTCAATATCATCTTCCGGACGAATATCAAAGGTGATAACCATATCAGGCTCAAATGCATAAGCCTTGCATAGTGCTTGCCAAGTTTTGCATTCAAAATAGGTGTACGTGTCTGCATTGTATAATTTGACGTTGAAAGTATAACCAGCATGCTCGGTCTTCAGGTAAACTCTCTTTACCTCCATAGTTTCTATAGCACTGAAACCTATCTTATCCAAGACAAAAATTCTTGCATGGCAGGGGATGCGCTAGTAGAATAGTGAAAATTTAAAATTATAAGTTGAAGCAAATGAAGCATATATAAGTCATGCTTAATTACGAAAAAAGACTTGTCGTTGTGACTTACTGTATCCACTTCGAAGGTCTCATCCAGCTTGATGCTGAAGCGCCTATCATCAACAAGGAAATTTCTGTCACACAGGCCGCGCTGGTCTTCACAGAATTCGCACTTAATGAAATCTTTTTCGTCGTCAGACGACATTTCCTATGTTCATATAGGTGAAACATTAAACACTTACTAGTTCTATTAATTCAACTAATTCAACTACTTCTATTAGTTCAACTAGTTCTATTAATTCAACTAATTCAACTAAGCATTTAATAAAAATAAACGTGTTCTATTAATTTTCTTACTAAAATAAAGTAGCTAGTTCCATATAGTAATATTTTAATTAGATCATCAAATCTCAGATATCTACATTTTCTTACTAAAAATAAACTAGTTCTATTAATTCAACTAAGAATTTACTAAAAATAAACTAGTTCTATTAATTTTCTTACTAAAATATATAAAGTAGCTATATATATAGTAATATTTTAATTAGATCATCAAATCTCATATACCTAAATTTTCTTACTAAAAATAAACTAGTTCTACTAATTCAACTAAGCATTTACTAAAAATAAACTAGTAATATTACTTCAACTAGTTTAAATAATCTCATATACCTAAATTTTCTTACTAAAAATAAACTTGTTCTATTAATTTTCATACTAAAAATAAACTAGTTATATTAATTCAACTAGTTCAAATCTCATATATATACCTAATTAATATCTAGCTAATTCATCTAAACTTGACATTAATATTTAACATCTTTTCCATATAATTCATCTAACATTAACATTCTAACATTCTTATCTACATAATTTATCTAACATTAATCTAAACAACAGAAAACAGAAAAGAAGTAAAAACAATATGTGTGTGTGTGTGTGTATGTGTGTGTGTACGAGCGGGGGGCGGCGGCATACGGGCGGCGGCGCGAGACGGCGATGCGACGGGGACGGCGCGACGACGAGCGGCAGGCCGGGGGCGACGGCGCGATCGAGACGGCGACGTGGTACGGGGCGGCGGCGGGGGCGACGGCGGTGACGGCGACGACGGGCGGTGAGGGCGACGGCGGTGACGGCGACGACGGGCGGTGAGGGCGACGACGGGCGGTGAGGGCGACGACGGGCGGCGGGGGCGGCGGCGATATCGCGCGAAGTAGTTGGAGAAGAAGTGGTGGTCGATGAAACTGAATTTCTCGTAAGTGCCATATATATAGGAGGGGCGTTTAGTATCGGTTGGAGCCACCAACCGGTACTAAAGGCCAATTTTCGCCAGGCCAAGGGGCGGGAAACTGCACCTTTAGTACCGGTTCGTGGCTCCAACCGGTACTAAAGGCCCCCCTTTAGTACCGGTTGGAGCCACGACCCGGTACTAAAGGTGTGCGCTCGCGCAGGAGCGGTGCGGGCAAGTTTAGTCCCACCTCGCTAGCCGAGGGGCGCCCGCACCAGTTTAAAAGCCCCAGCGCGGCTGCTGTCTCGAACTCCTCTCTATAGCAGACTTCTGGGCCTAACTTTGGCGCGCTTCCCGTTGAGCCTTCTAGCCCTTCTGGGCCTGTATTTGCAAACCCTAGGGTTGGCAGGCCCAGCGGGCAGCGCCCCAACAATTTTTTATATAATTTTCTTCTATTTATTTCCGAGTAAATTTTTTGCTCTATTTAGTTTCTTTGTGAATATAAAAAAAATTATATAGTTTTTTTCTTTTCTGCATTATTTATTTCTGCTATTCATTTTATAGTGATTTTCAATTTCACCGTCATTTAGCTCTCTAAACAAATCGGTAAATGACTGAAAAACAACAAATGATGTCAGAACGTGTTGGAAATTGATGACGTCGCTTTGAATGATGCATACTGAACGCAAAAATAGGCTGGAGTTCAAATAAGTTTAAAAAACATTGAAGTGCCCGTGTAACAGATGAGTTCTCGTCCGAAACCCTGATACTCCGAAATAGATTGTCCAGTTTGTACACGAGGTGCGTCCAGTTTTCGCCGTGACCCTCTCTACTCTTTTGCACATGCTATGCGGGCGAAATGATGATACCATGCCAAGTTCCAACATCTTCAGAGTTCATTTTGTAGTGATTTTCAATTTCACCGTCATTTAGCTCCCTAAACAAATCGGTAAATGACTGAAAAACAAAAATGATGTCAGAACGTGTTGGAAATTGATGACGTCGCTTTGAATGATGCATACTGAACGCAAAAATAGGCTGGAGTTCAAATAAGTTTAAAAAACATTGAAGTGCCCGTGTAACAGATGAGTTCTCGTCCGAAACCCTCATACTCCGAAAGAGATTGTCCAGTTTGTACACGAGGTGCGTCCAGTTTTTGCCGTGACCCTCTCTACTCTTTTGCACATGCTATGTGGGGGAAATGATGATACCATGCCAACTTCCAACATTTTCAGAGTTTATTTTGTAGTGATTTTCAATTTCACTGTCATTTAGCTCCCTAAACAAATCGGTAAATGACTGAAAAACAGCAAATGATGTCAGAACGTGTTGGAAATTGATGACGTCACTTTGAATGATGCATATTGAATGTAAAAATAGGCTGCAGTTCAAATCAGTTTAAAAACATTGAAGTGCCCGTGGAACAGATGAGTTCTCGTCCGAAACCCTGATACTCCGAAAGAGATTGTTCAGTTTGTACACGAGGTGCGTCCAGTTTTCGCCGTGACCCTCTGTACTCTTTTGCACATGCTATGCGGGCGAAATGATGATAACATGCCAAGTTCCAACATTTTCAGAGTTCATTTTGTAGTGATTTTCAATTTCACCGTCATTTAGCTCCCTAAACAAATCGTTAAATGACTGAAAAACAGCAAATGATGTCAGAACGTGTTGGAAATTGATGACGTCGCTTTGAATGATGCATACTGAACGCAAAAATAGGCTGGAGTTCGAATAAGTTTAAAAATCATTGAAGTGCCCGTGTAACAGATGAGTTCTCGTCTGAAACCCTGATACTCCGCAAGAGAATGTCCAGTTTATACACGAGGTGCGTCCAGTTTTCGCCGTGACCCTCTCTACTCTTTTGCACATGCTATGCGGGTGAAATGATGATACCATGCCAAGTTCCAACTGTTGGGGAACGTAGTAATTTCAAAATATTTCCTACGCACACGCAAGATCATGGTGATGCAGAGCAACGAGAGGGGAGAGTGTTGTCCACGTACCCTCGTAGACCGACAGCGGAAGCATTATCACAACGCGGTTGATGTAGTCGTACGTCTTCACGATCCGACCGATCAAGTACCGAACGCACGGCACCTCCGAGTTCTGCACACGTTCAGCTCGATGACGTCCCTCGAACTCCGATCCAGCCGAGTGTTGAGGGAGAGTTTCGTCAGCACGACGGCGTGGTGACGATGATGATGTTCCACCGACGCAGGGCTTCGCCTAAGCTCCGCAAAGGTATTATCGAGGTGTAATTTGGTGGAGGGGGGCACCGCACATGGCTAAGAGATCAATAGATCAATTGTTGTGTCTCTGTGGTGCCCCTGCCCCCGTATATAAAGGAGCAAGGGGGAGGCAGCCGGCCAAGGGGAGAGGCGCGCCAAAGGGGGGAGTCCTACTCCCACCGGGAGTAGGACTCCTCCTTTCCTTGTGGGAGTAGGAGAAGGGAAGGGGGAAGGAGAAAGAGGGAAGGGGGCGCCCCCCTCCCTAGTCCAATTCGGACTAGCCCATGGGGAGGGGTGCGGCCACCCTTTGGGGTCTTTTTCTCCTTTCCCGTATGGCCCATTAAGGCCCAATACGAATTCTCGTAACTCTCCGGTACTCCGAAAAATACCCGAATCACTCGGAACCTTTCCGAAGTCCGAATATAGTCGTCCAATATATCGATCTTTACGTCTCGGCCATTTCGAGACTCCTCGTCATGTCCCCGATCTCATCCGGGACTCCGAACTCCTTCGGTACATCAAAACTCAATAAAACTGTCATCGTAACGTTAAGCGTGCGGACCCTTCGGGTTCGAGAACTATGTAGACATGACCGAGACACCTCTCCGGTCAATAAGCAATAGCGGGACCTAGATGCCCATGTTGGCTCCCACATATTCTACGAAGATCTTTATCGGTCAGACCGCATAACAACATACGTTCTTCCCTTTGTCATCGGTATGTTACTTGCCCGAGATTCGATCGTCGGTATCTCGATACCTAGTTCAATCTCGTTACCGGCAAGTCTCTTTACTCGTTCCGTAATACATCATCCCGCAACTAACTCATTAGTCACAATGATTGCAAGGCTTATAGTGATGTGCATTACCGAGTGGGCCCAAAGATACCTCTCCGACAATCGGAGTGACAAATCCTGATCTCGAAATACGCCAACCCAACAAGTACCTTTGGAGACACCTGTAGAGCACCTTTATAATCACCCATTTACGTTGTGACGTTTGGTAGCACACAAAGTGTTCCTCCGGTAAACGGGAGTTGCATAATCTCATAGTCATAGGAACATGTATAAGTCATGAAGAAAGCAATAGCAACATACTAAACGATCGGGTGCTAAGCTATCGGAATGGGTCAAGTCAATCACGTCATTCTCCTAATGAGGTGATCCCGTTAATCAAATGAAAACTCATGTCTATGGCTAGGAAACATAACCATCTTTGATTAACGAGCTAGTCAAGTAGAGGCATACTAGTGACACTCTGTTTGTCTATGTATTCACACATGTATTATGTTTCCGGTTAATACAATTCTAGCATGAATAATAAACATTTATCATGATATAAGGAAATATATAATACTTTATTATTGCCTCTAGGGCATATTTCCTTCAGTCTCCCACTTGCACTAGAGTCAATAATCTAGTTCACATCGCCATGTGATTTAACATCAATAATTCACATCACCATGTGATTAACACCCATAGTTCACATCTCTATGTGACCAACACTCAAAGGGTTTACTAGAGTCAATAATCTAGTTCACATCGCTATGTGATTAACACCCAAAGAGTACTAAGGTGTGATCATGTTTTGATTGTGAGATAATTTTAGTCAACGGGTCTGTCACATTCAGATCCGTAAGTATTTTGCAAATTTTTATGTCTACAATGCTCTGCACGGAGCTACTCTAGCTAATTGCTCCCACTTTCAATATGTATCTAGACCGAGACTTAGAGTCATCTAGATTAGTGTCAAAACTTGCATCGACGTAACCCTTTACGATGAACCTTTTGTCACTTCCATAATCGAGAAACATATCCTTATTCCACTAAGGATAATTTTGACCGCTGTCCAGTGACCTACTCCTAGATCACTATTGTACTCCCTGGCCAAAATCGGTGTAGGGTATACAATAGATCTGGTACACAGCATGGCATACTTTATAGAACCTATGGCCAAGGCATAGGGAATGGCTTTCATTCTCTTTCTATCTTCTGCCGTGGTCGGGCTTTGAGTCTTTACTCAATTTCACACCTTGTAAAACAGGCAAGAACTCTTTCTTTGACTGTTCTATTTTGAACTACTTCAAAATCTTGTTAAGGTATGTACTCATTGAAAAACTTATCAAGCGTCTTCATCTATCTCTATAGATCTTGATGCTCAATATGTAAGCAGCTTCACCGAGGTCTATCTTTGAAAAACTCCTTTCAAACACTCCTTTATGCTTTGCAGAATAATTCTACATTATTTCTGATTAACAATATGTCATTCACATATACTTATTAGAAATGCTGTAGTGCTCCCACTCACTTTCTTGTAAATACATGCTTCACTGCAAGTCTGTATACAACTATATGCTTTGATCAACTTATCAAAGCGTATATTCCAACTCCGAGATGCTTGCACCAGTCCATTGATGGATCGCTGGAGCTTGCATATTTTGTTAGCACCTTTAGGATTGACAAAACCTTCTGGTTGCATCATATACAACTCTTCTTTAATAAATCCATTAAGGAATGCAGTTTTGTTTATCCCTTTGCCAGATTTCATAAAATGCGGCAATTGCTAACATGATTCGGACAGACTTAAGCATAGATACGAGTGAGAAACTCTCATCGTAGTCAACATCTTGAACTTGTCGAAAACCTTTTTGCGACAATTCTAGCTTTGTAGATAGTGACACTACTATCAGCGTCCGTCTTCCTCTTGAAGATCCATTTAATCTCAATGGCTCGCCGATCATTGGGCAAGTCAATCAAAGTCCATACTTTGTTCTCATACATGGATCCCATCTCGGATTTCATGGCTTCAAGCCATTTTACGGAATCTGGGCTCACCATCGCTTCTTCATAGTTCGTAGGTTCGTCATGGTCTAGTAACATGACCTCCAGAACAGGATTACCGTACCACTCTGGTGCGGATCTTGATCTAGTTGACCTACGAAGTTCAGTAATAACTTGATCTGAAGTTTCATGATCATTATCATTAACTTCCTCACTACTTGGCGTAGGTGTTGCAGAAACTGATTTCTGTGATGTTCTACTTTCCAATAAGGGAGAAGGTACAGTTACCTCGTCAAGTTCTACTTTCCTCCCACTCACATCTTTCGAGAGAAACTCCTTCTCTAGAAAGGATCCATTCTTAGCAACGAATATCTTGCCTTTGGATCTGTGATAGATGGTGTACCCAACAGTCTCCTTTGGGTATCCTATGAAGATACATTTCTCCGATTTAGGTTCGAGCTTATCAGGATGAAACTTTTTCACATGAGCATCGCAACCCCAAACTTTAAGAAACGACAACTTTGGTTTCTTGCCAAACCACAGTTCATAAGGCGTCGTCTCAACGGATTTTGATGGTGCCCTATTTAACGTGAATGCAGCCGTCTCTAAAGCATAACCCCAAAACGATAGCGGTAAATCAGTAAGAGACATCATAGATCGCACCATATCTAGTAAAGTGCGATTACGACGTTCGGACACATCATTACGCTGTGGTGTTCCGGGTGGCGTGAGTTGCGAAACTATTCCGCATTGTTTCAAATGTAGACCAAACTCGTAACTCAAATATTCTCCTCCACGATCTGATCGTAGAAACTTTATTTTCTTGTTACGATGATTTTCAACTTCACTCTGAAATTCTTTGAACTTTTCAAATGTTTCAGACTTATGTTTCATTAAGTAGATATACCCATATCTTCTTAAATCATCTGTGAAGGTGAGAAAATAACGATATCCGCCACGAGCCTCAACATTCATCGGACCACATCCATCTGTATGTATGATTTCCAAAAAATCTGTTGCTCTCTCCATAGTTCCGGAGAACGGCGTTTTAGTCATCTTGCCCATGAGGCACGGTTCGCAAGCATCAAGTGATTCATAATCAAGTGATTCCAAAATCCCATCAGTATGGAGTTTCTTCATGCGCTTTACACGAATATGACCTAAACGGCAGTGCCACAAATAAGTTGCACTATCATTATTAACTTTGCATCTTTTGGCTTCATTATTATGAATATGTGTATCACTACGATCGAGATCCAACAAACCATTTTCGTTGGTGTGTATGACCATAGAAGGTTTTTATTCATGTTAAACAGAACAACAATTGTTCTCTAACTTAAATGAATAACCGTATTGCAATAAACATGATCAAATCATATTCATGCTCAACGCAAACACCAAATAACACTTATTTAGTTTCAACACTAATCCCAAAAGTACAGGGAGTGTGCGATGATGATCATATCAATATTGGAACTACTTCCAACACACATCGTCACCTCGCCTTTTACTAGTCTTTGTTTATTCGGCAACTCCCGTTTTGAGTTACTACTCTTAGCAACTGAACCAGTATCAAATACCGAGGGGTTGCTATAAACACTAGTAAAGTACACATCAATGACATGTATATCCAATATACCTTTGTTCACTTTGCCATCCTTCTTATCCACCAAATAATTGGGGTAGTTCCGCTTCCAGTGACCTGTCCCTTTGCAGTAGAAGCACTTAGTCTCAAGCTTAGGACCAGACTTAGGCTTCTTCACTTGAGCAGCAACTTGTTTGCCGTTCTTCTTGAAGTTCCCCTTCTTCCCTTTGCCCTTTTCTTGAAACTAGTGGTCTCGTCAACCATCAACACTTGATGTTTTTTCTTGATTTCTACCTTCGTCGATTTCAGCATCACAAAGAGCTCGGGAATTACTTTCGTCATCCCTTGCATACTATAGTTCATCACGAAGTTCTACTAACTTGGTGATGGTGACTAGAGAATTCTGTCAATCACTATTTTATCTGGAAGATTAACTCCCACTTGATTCAAGCGATTGTAGTACCCAGACAATCTGAGCACATGCTCACTAGTTGAGAGATTCTCCTCCATCTTTTAGCTATAGAACTTGTTGGAGACTTCATATCTCTCAACTCGGGTATTTGCTTGAAATATTAACTTCAACTCCTGGAACATCTTATATGGTCCATGACGTTCAAAATGTCTTTGAAGTCCCGATTCTAAGCCGTTAAGCATGGTGCACTAAACTATCAAGTAGTCATCATATTGAGCTAGCCAAACGTTCATAACGTCTGCATCTGCTCCTGCAATAGGTCTGTCACCTAGCGGTGCATCAAGGACATAATTTTTCTGTGCAGCAATGAGGATAATCCTCAGATCACGGACCCAATCCGCATCTTTGCTACTAACATCTTTCAACATAATTTTTCTCTAGGAACATATCAAAAATAAACACAGGGAAGCAACAACGCGAGCTATTGATCTATAATATAATTTGCAAAATACTATCAGGACTAAGTTCATGATAAATTTAAGTTCAATTAATCATATTACTTAAGAACTCCCACTTAGATAGACATCCCTCTAATCCTCTAAGTGATCACGCGATCCATATCAACTAAACCATGTCCGATCATCACGTGAGATGGAGTAGTTTCAATGGTGAACATCACCATGTTGATCATATCTACTATATGATTCACGCTCAACCTTTCGGTCTCCGTGTTCCGAGGCCATATCTGCATATGCTAGGCTCGTCAAGTTTAACCTGAGTATTCCGCGTGTGCAACTGTTTTGCACCCGTTGTATTTGAACGTAGAGCCTATCACACCCGATCATCACGTGGTGTCTCAGCACGAAGAACTTTCACAACGGTGCATACTCAGGGAGAACACTTTTATCTTGAAATTTTAGTGAGAGATCATCTTATAATGCTACCGTCAAACAAAGCAAGATATGATGCATAAAGGATTAACATCACATGCAATCAATATAAGTGATATGATATGGCCATCATCATCTTGTGCTTGTGATCTCCATCTTCGAAGCACCGTGCTCGTGATCTCCATCTCCGACGCACCGTCATGATCACCATCGTCACCGGCGCGACACCTTGATCTCCATCGTAGCATCGTTGTCGTCTCGCCAACCATTACTTTTACGACTATCGCTACCGCTTAGTGATAAAGTAAAATAATTACATGGCGATTGCATTTCATACAATAAAGCGACAACCATATGGCTCCTGCCAGTTGCCAATAACTCAGTTACAAAACATGATCATCTCATACAACAAATTATATCACATCATGTCTTGACCATATCACATCACAACATGCCCTGCAAAAACAAGTTAGACGGCCTCTCCTTTGTTGTTGCAAGTTTTACGTGGCTGCTACGGGCTTAGCAAGAACCGTTCTTACCTACGCATCAAAACCACAACGATAGTTTGTCAAGTTGGTGCTGTTTTAACCTTCGCAAGGACCGGGCGTAGCCACACTCGGTTCAACTAAAGTGAGAGAGACAGACACCCGCCAGTCACCTTTAAGCAACGAGTGCTCCGAACGGTGAAACCAGTCTCGCGTAAGCGTACGCGTAATGTCGGTCCGGGCCGCTTCATCTCACAATACCGCTGAACCAAAGTATGACATGCTCGTAAGCAGTATGACTTATATCGCCCATAACTCACTTGTGTTCTACTCGTGCATAGCATCAACGCATAAAACCAGGCTCGGATGCCACTGTTGTGGAACGTAGTAATTTCAAAAAAATTCCTACGCACACGCAAGATCATGGTGATGCATAGCAACGAGAGGGGAGAGTGTTGTCCACGTACCCTCGTAGACCGACAGCGGAAGCGTTATCACAATGCGGTTGATGTAGTCGTATGTCTTCACGATCCGACCGATCAAGTACCGAACGCACGGCACCTCCGAGTTCTGCACACGTTCAGCTCGATGACGTCCCTCGAACTCCGATCCAGCCGAGTGTTGAGGGAGAGTTTCGTTAGCACGACGGCGTGGTGACGATGATGATGTTCCACCGACGCAGGGCTTCGCCTAAGCTCCGCAAAGGTATTATCGAGGTGTAATTTGGTGGAGGGGGGCATCGCACACGGCTAAGAGATCAATAGATCAATTGTTGTCTCTCTGGGGTGCCCCCCTGCCCCCGTATATAAAGGAGCAAGGGGGAGGCAGCCGGCCAAGGGGAGAGGCGCGCCAAAGGGGGGAGTCCTACTCCCACCGGGAGTAGGACTCCTCCTTTCCTTGTGGGAGTAGGAGAAGGGAAGGGGGAAGGAGAAAGAAGGAAGGGGGCGCCCCCCCTCCCTAGTCCAATTCGGACTAGCCCATGGGGAGGGGTGCGGCCACCCTTTGGGGTCTTTTTCTCCTTTCCCGTATGGCCCATTAAGGCCCAATACGAATTCCCGTAACTCTCCGATACTCCGAAAAATACCCGAATCACTCGGAACCTTTCCGAAGTCCGAATATAGTCGTCCAATATATCGATCTTTACGTCTCAGCCATTTCGAGACTCCTCGTCATGTCCCCGATCACATCCGGGACTCAGAACTCCTTCGGTACATCAAAACTCAATAAAACTGTCATCGTAACGTTAAGCGTGCGGACCCTTCGGGTTCGAGAACTATGTAGACATGACCGAGACACCTCTCCGGTCAATAACCAATAGCGGGACCTGGATGCCCATATTGGCTCTCACATATTCTACGAAGATCTTTATCGGTCAGACCGCATAACAACATACGTTGTTCCCTTTGTCATCGGTATGTTACTTGCCCGAGATTCGATCGTCGGTATCTCGATACCTAGTTCAATCTCGTTACCGGCAAGTGTCTTTACTCGTTACGTAATACATCATCCCGCAACTAACTCATTAGTCACAATGCTTGCAAGGCTTATAGTGATGTGCATTACCGAGTGGGTCCAGAGATACCTCTCCGACAATCGGAGTGACAAATCCTAATCTCGAAATACGCCAACCCAACAAGTACCTTTGGAGACACCTGTAGAGCACCTTTATAATCACACATTTACGTTGTGACGTTTGGTAGCACACAAAGTGTTCCTCCGGTAAACGGGAGTTGCATAATCTCATAGTCATAGGAACATGTATAAGTCATGAAGAAAGCAATAGCAACATACTAAACGATCGGGTGCTAAGCTAACGGAATGGGTCAAGTCAATCATGTCATTCTCCTAATGAGGTGATCCCGTTAATCAAATGACAACTCATGTCTATGGCTAGGAAACATAACCATCTTTGATTAACGAGCTAGTCAAGTAGAGGCATACTAGTGACACTCTGTTTGTCTATGTATTCACACATGTATTATGTTTCCGGTTAATACAATTCTAGCATGAATAATAAACATTTATCATGATATAAGGAAATATATAATACTTTATTATTGCCTCTAGGGCATATTTCCTTCACCAACATTTTCAGAGTTCATTTTGTAGTGATTTTCAATTTCACCGTCATTTAGCTCCCTAAACAAATCGGTAAATAACTGAAAACAGCAAATGATGTCAGAACGTGTTGGAAAATTGATGACGTCGCTTTGAATGATGCATACTGAACGCAAAAATAGGCTGGAGTTCAAATAAGTTGAAAAAACATTGAAGTGCCCGTGTAACAGATGAGTTCTCGTCCGAAACCCTGATACTCCGAAAGAGATTGTCCAGTTTGTACACGAGGTGCGTCCAGATTTTGCCGTGACCCTCTCTACTCTTTTGCACATGCTATGCGG